>NC_138523.1:5082009-5787009 GCF_000230855.2 Cajanus cajan | reverse complement strand
TCTCTCTCTCTCTCTCTCTCTCTATATATATATATATATATATATATATATATATATTGATTTAAATCTATATAGTAAAGTATTATATGACTTTTAAACTTTTCAAAAATTTGTAGATTTGATCTATGCATTAAGAACTTTCAAAGTCGTTTGGTAGCTATTTTTTTTAAAAGAATTCCAATAATATAGTTTTTTTTAGAATCATTTTTATCTCAATTTCCAATAAAAACATTCTCATGAGGGGGCTGGAAATCCAATTGAGTTAGGAAAAATTTTAATGTATATAAAAAGATCACAATATATTTATAAAAAAAAAAACAAATCTCTTTCTCTCTTGTCTTCTAATTCTTCTTTTCTCACCCTCTCTCCTTCTATTTCTCTTTCACCCACTCTTTTTTGCTTTGTATCTCTCTCACTCTCAACCCTTCTCTCTTCCTCTCTCCCCTTTACTTTCCTCCTCCCCTCTTTCTCTCTTTTCCTCCTATATCTCTAGTTTTTTTTTCTCTTTTTAGTATCTTATTATTTCTTGACCATATCAATTTTAATAATATTATTATAGTTTATTTTGTTTCTACATTTTAATGTTATTTGTTAACATTTTTTTTAATTTTTTTAATTTGAATGAAATAAAATAATATTTTGTTGAATTTTGTATTTAAATAATTTTAATAAGTTTTCAACATTTTTAAAATGGTTTAATGTCATATTTTGTAATGAGATTTGAGTAAATAAATATATCTAATGAGTTTATTTTAAAGAATATTTTTGTAAAAAAATATTTATATGCTAAAAAATATACTATTATAACCAAATATGAAAATCTTTAATACTCGATAATCTTGTATGAATATACCTAGGAACTTTTGAGTAACAACTTATTTTAGCTATTGTAAGGATTTGTAGTTCCCAAAATTTGTAATTACTAAGAATAATGATTTTTGAGTATGAAAAAATTTCTCTCTTATCAAACGCTCCTTTAATTCAATAATTGTATCATTAAATTTAATATAGTACATGAGTTATTAAGTTAAACAAATTTATCAAAAGTTATTCCTAGAGTAAATGAATCTCTCCTTATATGAGTGTGTGTTTTAGGCTTATTTGTTTCAAAAATTTTACATTTATACATTCAAAATTCTATTAATTACTTTTTTTTTTCCACATACAATATGTCTTAAATGTGTGAAAAACTCTAAATATAAGTTATGATCAGGAACGAATAACAGGAATTATTTTTTTGACCGGAATATAAAATTATTAAAAATATCTTAAAATATAAACATTTCAGAATCGAATCCTCTAGGACGGTTCTTAAAGAACTGCTCAAGAGTGCAGTTGCATCCAATAATTGAAGTCATTACTTATAACATTATTTTTTACGAATCAATTAACTTGTACAAATCCTTTTATGGATGATTTTTCAACAAGAAGATCACGATAATCATTAGATGTCTCTGTATTCCGTTTCTTTGTCAAACTACTGAAGTTAGTTAGCCACGTGCAACACGCGTTATTCAGTAGTTATGTTACGCCATACAGTGTTCCTCCAATAATTCATTGACAGCTGTGAATTAAAAAAAATAATAAAATAAAATGCCTAAACCACGAATTGAAACCTGTATTAACATCCTACACTTTTGCTGTGAAAAAAAAAAATTTGTTTAGTTTTGGAGTAAAAATAAAAGGTAATTATGTTTTTAATTCTCTAAACTTGAAATATATATTTTTTCTTTAAATGTATTTTTAATCTCAATAATTTAAAATAAATTATTTTGATTTAATCTTTAAATTAAAAACTTGTTCTTTTAGTCTCAAAATATAAAATTAGGGCTGATGCAGGGACGGACCCATGTAGAAGAGAGTGGGGGCATGTGCTTCCACTACCATTTGACACACACATATTTTTTTATATAAAAAATAATATATTTTTAAAAATAAAAGTTATAATATAACAAAATAAATATATATATTTAAATCATCATATGTATAAAATATAAATTTTAAAAAATTTAATTTATTTGATATTTATCAAACTTTCGAAAGAGATTAATTTTTATATGTGATAAAAAAACTTCTTAATAACGTATTAATTTTTTTAAAAAGTTTAATTTTTAATAAAATAAAATTTGTAGCATATATATTTACCTTTTGTGTTTTTTATTTATGTATACATGATTAAAAAAATCAAAATAGTAAAGATCGTAAGATTATATACTTTGATTAAAAAAATCAAAATAGGAAAGATTTTTGGAAGATTTATATTCTATTTAGAATTTTTATTATAAATATGTTTTGAAATAAATTACCATCTAAAATATTATATTAGATATTAAAAATATGTTTATATTATAAATAAATTAAACTTAATTTTTATACAATTTAACATATTTATTTTTATATTTTTATTAGTATTAAATTATTATAAAGTATATTTTTAGGATTGTCGTTCTAATCAAACATTTTAAAAAATGTCTATAATAGATAAATAAGTCATATTTAGGACATGTATTTAAAAAAAATTAAGTTCAAACCTACTAAATTATAATATAACATAGTCTAACCTAACTTATTTTTATCATTGATCGTAAGCATAAATATAAAAGCTTGTAAAAAATAATTATAATATATATTTATACTTTTAAAAATTACATATAAAATTTTTAGTACTATAAATATATAAATAATTATTGTTCTCACTATCTAAAATTTCTGGATCCGTCACTCGATACAGGTATATGACAATGGAGCAATTGCTCTCACAAGCATTTTTATTTTAATCAATTATGCTAAGTAATATTTTTTTTACTCCATAAAGAAATAGGTGTTGCCTTCTCAATAGTATTATCTTCTGAATAAAGGTAAAATAGAGAAAAAAAAATGATATTAATTTTATTACTTTACCATATTAATTTTTTTCATTCTCGTTACTAAATATACGTTAAATTCGAGCTGATGACACAATTACTCAAGCACATCCTTAAAATTGTGTATTTTTGCAAAAAAAAAAAAAAAAATTTATGATATTTTTTCTTTAAATTTTTTTTCCTATAAAAGTATTAAAAGACCATTTCTTTGTCACACTGAAAAAAGAAGTTTCTAGACCAGTCATTATTTACTAAATTTGTTTTTACAAAATCCTTCTACTTATAATTTTATATGTAACACTATTACATTAACTCTACATAAAGTTACAAATTTTAACACAAATTAACTCATAAAAATTACATGTTTAGAAGTGTTTTCATTTAAGATAAAACAATACATGTGTGTCTGATTGACAATTGTCACCCATCACCAATTGAAATTCATTATAAGGTTAGTGGAGATATGAACATCATTTTATAATAGAGAAATTTTAATAACACACTTTTTAATATATTATTTTAAATATATTATCTAATTGATTAAAATTTATTAAAAAATAAAAATTTAATAGATTTTACACTCTATTTAATGACTCTCTTTCTCACATAAATTTGTAGTTTTCAAAAAAAACAAAAAACTAATAAAAACAAGTGTCTTAAAAAAGTGTTAGTAACCTTGCTCTTCTTTTCAAGTGAATTCTCTACCACCCATGCATAGCATCGTTCTCTAGTGAATACTCCATTAACAATTATTGATACGTACCCATCATTACCTGCATTGAAAGCACAGGAATTAAAAGTTGAAAGTAAAACAATTTGGTAAGGGATATTTGTGTATTTGAAATAAGATATGGTCTACATACATTCATCATTATGGTTATTCTTATTGTTGGAAAGAGCTAGCACGTAGGAAAAGACAATCAATAATTCATTATAACAAAAAAATAAAGTGAATATAATGAGTTTTCATATTTAACTTGGAAATCAACAAAAATAATAATAATAATAATAATAATAATAATAATAATAATAATAATAATAATAATAATAAGGATGGTCCTTCAATTAAAGGTCCCCACATTAAATCATTTGGCTCAAAAATAAACCAGGTGCTTTCAAAAGTTTTGTTGAAATTTCTTGGCACCATACATAGGGATACAATGAGTTTTGATTTTCTTCTTACCTTTATTCGTCATTGACGTATGAATATTTCTCTTTTTAAATTATTTTTTTCTTGAAAAATTTTACGGTACTCACTATAATTGTGAGGTATCAGAACAATTGTCTAATTTTTTTTATTGTAATTACTTATTTTTATTTTTATTTTAATTTAATATTTTTAATAATTTATGTTTATAAAATTTTCTATCTTTATATTATTTTTATAATTTTATAATTTTTATCTTAATGTAACATCTATTATAATTAAATAGTTTAATATTAATATTTTATTAATACGTTTTTATTTTTATTTTTTTGTTAAATTTTTTGAATTTATAGTATAAATTAGTTTTTGGATTGTATTAATTATTATTTTTTATTTTAATATTTTTATAATATTATTATAATTTTTTGTTTTAAATTTTTTAATTCTATTACATAAAAATAAAATTTGTTATAAAAATTAATTTTTTTGATTATTTTTTAAATTAATCTTTTTAATTAATTTATCTTATACAAATTTTTAATCTAAAATTTATGTTTTAAATTTATTTATTCACATGATGTACCAAAACAGTTCGATTTTCATGGGTTGCTTCTTTCTCTTAATTGATATATGTATGATTTTCATGGGTTTCTTCTCTCTTAATTGATATTTATGAACATCCTTCTCTAGTGAATTCTCTCAACCACTCACCCATATCATGATCGTATTGTTATATGAATTTCCACCGACAACACGCAGTTAATGTCCAATTCTAATAAGAGTCCATTGAACCATTAATGTGGTGATGTTATTTTTGGGGGGCATAAACAAAGAAAGAAGACAAAGTGTAAAAGAAAAAAAAAATCTTTTGATATAGAAGAGAAAAAGCTGCGTAATGCACGTAATGGAAAGAACGGCTCAATGTAGAAAACTTTTTTGAGAACATGATCAAAAAATAAAAAATAAAAAGTTGTTGAAAATTTCAATTAAATGAATTTATTTAAAGATGACATTATTAAATAAAATAAAATAAATTAGAATTTGTTTGTATTTGATTATCGAACCATTTTTTTTTGCTTATAATTTAGTTTAGAGGGAATATATAGTGGAAGGAAAGAAATAAATGAAAAATATGATAGATGAAAATAGTATAGAGGAATAAGTTAAAAATAACATAGACTTAGAAATTTTTAATTAGATATATTAAAAAATATAAAATAGAAATGAATAAAAGAATTGTTAAATTTCATTTTAAAAACTATTTGATTTTAATTGAAGTTGTCTATAATATATATATATATATATATATATATATATATATATATAATTCACTTGAAAAATTGATAGAAGTGATATGAGACTTGTAGACTAAAATAAAAGAAATTGCATTCTCAATCAATTGTTGTTTTTGCTGTTTTGTTTCTTAGCTTTGGGTTACTGAAAAAAATCAATTGTTTTTGCATTCAAATGGATTGTCTTTTTCTTGTTGGTTTTAAGCAACATAATAACATTAAAAATCACCGTCATAAGTATGTTTGTGAAATGTGAAAAAAAAATATTATTTTAATAATTAATTATGGGATTATTTTTTATTTTACATTATTTTCTTAAAGTTTCATCTTAAACTAATCTCATTTGATTGAAAAATAAATAAAATTTGATCACAGATTAACTATGAAATTATTTAAATTTAATATAAAAATACTTTTAAAAAAACTTTTTTTATATTAAAAATATCTTTTTATTTTTTATAAAAAAAATTTTAAAAGTACTTTTAACTTGTTTTCAAACAATGATTATTGTTATAAGAAATTAGAAGCATAATAATTTTTTATTTGGATAAAATTGTTAAAAAGTGATTTTGACATATTTACTTTTACTTGGATAAAAAAAATCAATTTTTGCGTGATAAATAAACTTTAAGAGAAAAATAATTCTTATAAAATAATTATAAATTTCAATTTTTCATGTGTGTGATAACAACTTATTTTTCTTGAAATAAAAGGTTATTTACAAAACTTTCGTTGTTGTTCTAAACATGCAGTAGCTGTTTATTATTTCTATTCTTTTTCAAACATATATACATGCTTTAAATGCTCAATTTGCAGAAATATAAAGTTGCAAACAAATAATGCACATTCTGACCGTTTCAAATCATTAGAGTAAATATCCACACTACATGCAAATTAAACAAATATATCTGTGGGCATGCATCTACTATTCAATTTTTTTCACAGTTCAACAAGGAAAAAAAATAAAATGTCTGACCCACATCTTTTTATCTCTCTATCTATTTCAATTTTCATTAAAATCAAACAATTTCACTTTTTTTTTTCTTTTCTGTTTTTTACTTTTCATCTATTTCTTCACCATTTCCGTTGTATAAAACAAAAAGTTGTGTAGTAAAAAAAGTTGTGTCATAATGCAAGAGTAATTAATTTAGTCAATTTTTTTTTTACTTCATAATAAAAGACTGATTTATGTATTTTATTTTAGAACAAAAATCACTTATTTTTTTTTCTGCTTCAATTAAATTATTCATTTGTTTTTATTTTTTTACCTTTGTCTTCATTCTCTCAAATATGAAGTAACTTTGTTTTTTATTTCTCAAATTTAAAATATATTTTTAGTTCATATATTTGTTTTAAAAAAATATTTTTTTAGTCATTTGTTTTCAAATATTTTTAGTGAATGTTAAATAAAACTTACCTATTACTGAATTTGTCATACAAAATTTACCCAAAAATATTGTTATTAATAAAAAATCATATTCAACACAATTGATATTGCATTATTGTCTCAATATATTTTTAGGTTGACAACATATGTCTAATGAAAATATATGATTTTGGGCAATATTATGTTGACCCAAAATATAATTTGACAGCAAAATTAAGGACATGAAATAAAATGTCTCGTAGTTACAATGTAAAATAATGTAAAATATTTTTTTTTTCTTGTCACACAGTCTTGTGAGTATTATTGGCTTATAAGATTTTTGTAACGATCTGATATGACTATCATACTTACGGATTAAACTATTAGCAGCAAAATCATCTCATTTAAGAGTTTATACTCAAAATAGTTGGATATGCATGCTGTAACATGTATATAAATATAAGTAACTAAAAACAACTCTACAATCATATAGAGTATATGTACAATCATCCAATATAAATAGAGTATAAAATATTAAGAATCGGTCAAGCACAACTATACAGACCTTCCAAAGGTAGTTGTTAATTACATTGCCAACAAAATGGCCCTTGATATAGCTCCACAAGTCTAAGTCTAACTAACATTGCCCCACTCCATGAAAACATAATTATTACAGTCCAAATCATATGAAAAACATATTAACCTTTACTTCCAACAGAGAAGTTGTACAAATCTTTCTTATCTTTTAAGGGACATCAAGAATGTTCGAATATGATGTTAGAAGCTCTAGATATGGCTTACACAAACAGAATGTAAAAATGAGTCAAATTGTAAAAGTTAATTAGGATTTACAATCATTACTAACTAAACCCACTAATACAAATCGTATCTAATATATCAATTATTAACAACTAAATTCCAAATCATCCCAAATTAATGTATTGAAATATGTGTCCCAAATGCACCATAAGGCCTCGTGGAGGGCTTCATTTTTTAATGGAGTTACCTACAAGAATTCACGAGTTAAAAAATTAGGTAAAGAATTATCTTTTTCCTTTTATAAATTCTATTTCAAAATCAAAACAAGAAAGGAGACTTTGCCATTTGGAAAAAAATTTGTTTTGAAACAATATTTTAACATCCTTTTCTAAAACTTCTTTAGCAAATTTACAATCAATTCTTAATTTTTTTTTTATTTACTAGATCATTTTGAAATTTTTGAACACAAAGAACAATACTTAAAATTTTCTTTTAATAATGCTATATTTAAGTTGGGATTCTAGCCAAACTCCTGAGTGGAATCTAATTATCTATTCAAGCAAATCTTTTATTTTTTGTTTTAGTATTCTTTCAAAACTTATATATGAGGCATCTGTCACAATAATCATAAAGGCCTCTAGACGAGGAATTCTTAAACAAGGCAAGGTTTTAACTAAGTCTTTGATTTTAATTACTGTTTGGTAATATCCAGATTTTAGATCAAATTTAAAAAATATTGTTGTGTGGTATATTCTATTAATTAATTTGGTTTTATTAGGTAAGGGATATCTAATCCATTTTAATACTTTATGATAGATGACCATCCTTAAAAGACCAAAGGACCTTTGACAAGGTCTATTGTTAGAAGACTTGAGGAAGCTACTAGAGAAGATGTGCTTCATGAGCATATAGTATGTGTTCACCTAGTTTCTTAGTCTTTTATTGTATATATTGTGTATACATTATCTTTGACCTTATATTTTGGGTCAAGTAGTTAGAAATTTTTGTCCTTGTATAGTTTTTCTTTAAGGGTATAATTAGTAGTTTAGGAGATATGTAACTAGCTAAAGTCATGCATGATAGACTTATTTGGACTTAGATGACCCAACTATTTTTATGGCCCATAGGTTTAGATGTCCACTTACTCATGCAAGTGGTTTGGACGTCCAAACCTAGCCAATCTAGCCATCCAAGTTATTAAATAAGTCACATGGCTTTTGATAGTGATATCTCAACAACTTGTTAAAAGTAATCATTAGTTTGGTAGTTGTAATGATTATTAAGTTAGGTAGTTGGAGTTAACTTAAGCTAACCTAGGTTATTTCTAAACTAGGATTAGCTTAACTTTCTCCATAAGTTTCTAGATAGTTAACTAGGGTTGGTTAGCTTAAGTACAAGATAGCTAACCATTGTTACACACTTACACTTAACCAAGGTTAGTCTAGCTTGCACCATAAGCCAACCAAATCCTATATATTGTTTTTCTCTTGTATTGTGCACAACTTTTGAGTATTATTGAAGTTTGAAGAGTTATTTTCTCTTTAGATTTCTCTCTCTCAAAAACTTAAATCTCTTTTTGATTTTCTTTCAATTGGCTTATCATCTAGTGTGGTGAGATTTGAAGTGGTTTATCTTTTTTCTTGTGACACCACTTGAAGAGAATTCTTTACCATTGAAGGTGATTTCATAGGTTTCCTCCTCCATTGAAGACCTTGAAGAAGTTTAAGGAGTGTCAAGAAGGAAAAGAATTAGGAAAAAACTTGAAGGAAAAATTACAACAATCTAGTCTCTCCTATGGTTTCGATCATTTTATTTTGAGGTCTTATAATTTATCACCATTCTAGGTTCTCCTCTTTCTATTTCAGAAACACTTTTTACATTAAAAAAAAAAAAACAGCACAACTCCAAGAAGGTTTACTAGGCCTAATTAATTTTTTTTATTTAAAATAGATTTTATTTCTTTTCTACAATATTCTAGAATTTCTTTTATTTAATTGTATTGATTTAACTTTTGTTGGAGTTTTGCTTTTATGAAAACCTTTTTCATTGCGTTATTCTACCATAAAAAAGATTCATTTTCCAAAAAAGTAGTAGGAATTTCAACACAAGCTTCTTTGACAAATCTTCTTCTATTTCTTCAAATTGTTTTATTAATTATTAGTGGATTTTTTAATTTTTCTTCTATTCGTTTATATTTTACTTCTTATTATAAATGTAGTATTTGATTATTTTAAATTTTTATTCTTTTTATAAAGTTGTCTTCATTAACATCTTTTATTTCTAAAATTTCCTCTTGTCTCATAGGTTTTATGAATTCAAAAATAAGATTACCAGTTTTTATTCACTCTTCTGAAACTTGAAAAGGATATATTTGAGTTAAGGTTGGAGTTCCTAAAATCATTTCTTCACTAATATATATCAAGTGTTAATATAAAGTGATTTTAAAGCATTTTCACTTATTACAAATACTAGCATTAATTTGTAATTTATTTTACCCTTCTATTTTCGTGATTAGCCATGGTAAGAGATTGAATAGTCTTGTCATGTAATTGTGTAGGTATTAGTCCTCCTCTTATACAATTTAAACTAGCTTTTAAATCTACTAGAGAAATAAATTTTTTATGAAAATTTTTACCAATTTTTAATGACCTTTTTACTAATCATTTTTGCTGTAATATTTTTATTTGATTAACCTTTTTTTATTATGCCCTTTTCATTTTTCTTTTCAACGTACTATTTGTAAAAATTGAATATCTTGTATTAAATTTTTTCTTTTAATTCATTCATTTCACATTTTACCTGAGCTATTCTTCTTTTAAGTGGTTAACTACTTTTTGTAAGTATGAAATATTAACTTGTCTCTCTTGTGCTATAGTTTTATTTGATATATTATAGAAATCATATCTATCAAACTTATCATTATTTTTTAAAGGATATTTTGCTTCTTTTTCTTCTAAAAGTATTTTTTTTAATTAAGTTAAATATTCTAATCATTCTTCTTCATTTGTTAATTTATCAACCATTTCTAAGGCTAATTTTGTTTAGGATTTCATTACATTTATTTTATAAGAAAATACACAATTTTTTGAATCATAATTACAAATTTCTTCTTCATCAGAACTAATTTCTTGAGTTAATTGAACTATTTCTTCTTCATTTTCACTTTTAAAATCTAAAGTCTCATATAAAGTAATTTAGAAATCTGATCTTTTAATTCCTCCCTCATGCTTAATTTTTTTTTGGGTACTTTACAATCTTTTTTCATATTACCATATCAACCACATTTATAACAAACTATATTGGATTTTCTTTTATTATCTTTTCAAATTGGGGGTGTTATTTGTTTTACAAAGCTTCATTTTTTTAAAGGTCTTAAAAGAAAATTTTTGGTAATTTCTTGGAAGACATTTTTGTTTTTTTTTATTTTTTTTATAATAACTTTCCTTCCTCTCCCTTCACTGCTCAGCTCCTTCCCCAACTCAACCTGCAAATCTAAAAGGCACCGAGAATCGACATGCATTTTTGGACAATAACTTGCCTAAGAATGTTCAATATAATCGTATATTAAATTGTTTTATAATTGAATGTAATATCGTGTTGTTAAATATCATTTTGCAACAAGTGACCAGTGAAAGTACCAAAATATTAGGTTAACAACTTATAAAAGGTAGAGAAAATTATAATAAGAACTACTTAATAACTTCAATTTCTTTCATAATATATAACTGATAAAAGGCTTAAATATGTTTTTAGTCCTTCAAATTTAAAATTGTTATTTTTAGTCTCTATAATTTTCAAAAATCTTGTTTTAGTCCCTTAGGTCACCAATAACATATTTGAAAATGACTAATCAAGACAGTTATGCAATATTAATCAAATTTAATGTGATATTTTTACTAATAAAAATATTAATAAGTAGATTTTATGCAATAATGTTTGATAAATTTCTTAGCAAAATTTGAATATAAAGACTAAAATAATATTTTTTTAAAATTACAGGGATTAAAAATAACAATTTTAAATTTGAAGGACCAAAAATAAATTTACCCTAAATTTGAGGGACTAAAAACATATTTAAGCTAAACTTGAAATATAAAACTAATGAATAACAACGGTCATAAGATGTAGCCCTCTAGAAGGGACTATACGGGTTTCTGTAGACAGCAACATTGGCTGAGAACAAGAGGCCCAATTTAAATGTAGTCTGATAGCCATACAAAGGTCTTAGTGTGGTGCGTTTGGTCATGTAATGAATTGGGCTTTCATGGATTGTCCCCTTCTTCCTAAATGTCTACCAAGGAAAAGAAGAAGAAAAAAAAAAGGTGAAGTGCGAAGAAACAATTGTCTATCTTGTGTATGTAGCCGCGTTAAATCTTGGGGTCAGCTATCCCACCTTTTGAAGTGTCTCAAACGTAGCGAGGAGATTAGTCACTGCTATCAGCGGTGGATACTTCATGGATGAACTAAAAAAAAAAAAAAAAAGAGGGCCTGGTATAGACTGCGTGGCCTAAGAATGAAAAAAGCAAAATCGTTAACACCAATAAAAAAATATTTCCCCGGTAAAGATAAATGGCTAACCTACGTGCATGTGTTCGAACACATCTTGAAGGCGCAAGTTTCTCCATATTGATATGGTTTTAAGATCACAAGAGTGTACCACCAAATCAAAAGATGTTCTTCTTTTGTAAATAAGATACATTAATAGTTAATAATATTTTTTGACACTTGATTCAAATATTTTTAGTGACATAATTAGAGTTGTCCAACATGTTAGACCATAGTAATGTTTTGAAGCCAATCTAATCTGACCTAAACTACGTTTGGATTGGTATTTTTTAGTTCAATCTAATCCATATGTTAAGCCACTAGACCATTAGACTAAATTGGCCCTCAACAAAAATGATGCAAAATAAATTAATATTGATTTATAAGATGAATTTTTTTAAAGAATTAAATATGATTTTTTGCAAACCAGAAACAAAGAAAACTGTTTACTGAACAAGAAGGTTTACATTTTCCGTTAAGATATACATTTACATGTGTTTGTTTAAATTAAATGATCATCGTCGAACTATTATAGTTATTGTGATATCATATTTTGACAGTTTTCTTTCTAATAAGAAATTTTAAGTTTGACTTCGAACGCATGTATATCATTCAACTTGAAAGGAGAACCTTCAGCCAATCAAAGCAATTATTTATATACAATTATACATAAAGATCAACTGTTGAATGGTTAAAAGTATCAACCGCCAAATTATTAAATTGATACAAATATCCACTCACAAATCACAATAAGAATATCAATAAGTACGTAGAGTTAATGAACAATAATTGATACAAGTGTCAATTGCCAAATTAATAGTATTTGAGTAAATGAAAATCAATTGAAAAGATTAAAATTTTAAAAATAATACTGAAGACCATGCAACAACTAAAATGAATTTATTATATATATTACTAGCTATTAATGTTATTATTATTTTTTCTATCAGGCTAAGTGGGTTAAACAAAAATGAACTTATTATATATATTCGGGCCATATTTTTTAAGTCCAATTTGTCCCTATTTACATGTTGGTTCGAGCCAGCTCCTTAAACTAAGCAAAAATTGATAGCTCTAATGACATTGCCTTTGTTATACCTGTGTTTCCATTTATTTTCTTTCTTGATTTTGCTCTTTTTGATTATCGAATAATTTATTTAGTTCACAACAATCAACATATAACCATGGGATCTGCTAATTAATACACATATCGCATTTAGATTAATCCTATAAAGCCATACTACAAAATTTCATTTTTTACTAAATGAATAAATAAATAAATTGTATTTTATATTTCTAAATTTAAATACATTCACTTTATATTTTAATACAAACCTTACAAAGTATTAAAAAATTAATAAAACAAATCTAATAAGAATATATAAAACTAGTCATTTAGATATTCTGGATGTTAATCCATGCTTAATATACAGTCTATACATGTACTTTCAATTTGGTATTGCCTGAAATTTGTTCACAATACTTTTCACAAGCTGGGCCACATACTTCGATGGTAGCACCCTCCTCTTTCAAACACACAGGCATGCATTGTTTGGCACAATCAGATAGAGTTTCAGCCCTTTTAACACAAGCCATAGTAATCACCAAACAGATCAACAAGGGAGCTATTTTTTTCATTGAGATCATCATAGTCGAAAAATCTTCTTCAATCTTTTGAAACAAGTATTTGAAATAATGAGATAGGTGGACGATTTTTGATTAATTCGCTTTATTCTGAGAAGATCAAGAATGCAACTATTGTTTTCTTTGAGACCATCGTAGTTGAAAATCTTTTTGTTCAAACTTTTGAACCAAGTAATTGAAATAATGAGGTAGGATTAGGATATTTGATCAATTTTCACTTTATTTATATGTGGATAAAAGGTGCTTGCAAGGAACCTTTTGGGAAAACATATTGGTGCTAGTCCTCTAGTTTGCAAGTGGTGAAGAGAAAATTACGGCAATATTTTAAACTTTCACTATAAATAGGAATACATGAAGTGCGTGACATAATTTTAGGTGGTTGGAAGGAGTCTTTCAAGGTTTTTCTTTCACCTAAATAAGAAAGTCATGTTAAGCAAAATATATATAATCATTAAAATACCTATTTTAAGAATTCTTGATATTTCTCTCGCTCTCTTCTATTCAATTGCATGACCATCACAACTCTTTAATTTGAAGGAAAAATTGTAATATAAACAAAGATGTATTTATGTATACAGTAATTCCAAAATATAAAATATATAACTTAGTATTAGTCGAGTACAACTATATATAGTTATTTTAAAGATAACTTTCATGCTAAACAAAAGCAGCTTCCAATTGCTAATCAGGTATTCTCAAGTCTAACCTTTATCTATTTTCATACAAAGTATGATCATAGTAATCCAAACCACAACAGAAATAATAAGGGTAAGTTAGTGTAACACCTCATGTTTTCTAAAATTATTAAAATGATATTTTGATTAATTAAAGAGTTCTATAAGATATTTTAAAGGGTTTTAATAATTATGAATATTTTAATTAAATAATAAATATTTGTAAAAATTATTCTATGTAATATTTATTAGAGAAATATGTATTTTTATTATATTTTTTTTATAATAAGTATTTGGAGAAAAAATATGTTCTTATTATAATTTTTATTGTTTTATATTTTATTTTAATTATAATTATGTTGGGAGAAATATATATATATATATATATATATTATTTTATTTTATTTTATATATTATATTTATTAATTATTATTTATTATATTTTGTTATAATTATTTGGGTTAGTTTTAATAATTTTTTTAATTACTTTATATGTATATGAATATATTATAAGGTTTTATAGTTAAATAATTTATTTATTTTATTAAGTAATGGAAGGGTCTATAATTGGGGTTAAAATATTTTTTAACTGTTGGGTTAGTGAGGAGTTAAGTTTTTAAAATCGGGATTATGTCAATTTTTGATTTCACACTTCTCTTTTTACTCTTGCACATACACTCTAAAGAATGGGAAGGAGAACAAGAGTTTATGAGAGATCATCCCAAAAATTCACATCCTTCATCAAGTACTTATTGAGGTAATGAGGGAGTGAATAATTTTGCTTTAGGGCGTGTAATAATTGTTTGGTAGTGAGATTGGTGCCTAACCTCTTATTTGTTGTATGCATTATATAAGAGAAATTCTAATTTGTATCTATTTATGATTTGTTGTCTCCTACATGATTCTTCTATTTTTGTATTGTCATTAATTGCATATATTCATGGTTAATATTGTGTATTGACGTTTGTTTGATGTATGTGTGGTATGATGGGGATTTCCCCAAATGTTTTCCATTCTTTAATTTTAGTCTTCCTTATGATTCTTTTACTCTTATAATTGTTGGGATTATGATCATTTATGGTTAATTTCATGCATTAATATTTGTTTATATGATTTGAGTTGCCCGTCCGTTCCTTTTGAAACCCTAAGAGTGTGTTTGAATGACAAATTTAAATGGAGTAATTCATTTTTTTAAGAATTTTGAATGTCTGTGGGTGAAATGTATCGTTTGGATGGAGAATTCCTAAAGAATTTGAAATTTAATTATTTATGAAATTAAAATAGTAAAATTTTAAATTCTTTCAAAAAAGTAAGAATTTAAAATTCTTTATTTTTTTTTTATCTCACTTGTATATCTTTTATCTCTCTTATCTCTTACGCTTGCTTTTGTTTATCTCTTTTCCATCATTTATACTCTATTTTTTTTGTCCCTTCTCTCCTCTTTCCCTTTTTTCTCTCCCAATTTTTTTTTTCTTCTCTCTCTAATTCTTATCTCTTTTCTTTCTCCTCTCTTTTCTCTTATTTCTCTTTTCTTTTTCATTTCTCATTCTTTGTATTTTATCTTTTTCCCTTTTTTATTTTTATTTTTTACTTTTCTCTTACCTCTCTCACCTCTCTTTAATAGTCGACATATAAACTCAATAATTTTTTTAATTATTGAATATTTAAAAAATATTTTTAATTATTATATATTATCTAATATTAATTTTTAAAATTATTAAATATTTAAAAATTGACTAATTTTTTTTATAAATTTTAATCTTAAAATTTTAATATATGTATATATATATATATATATATAATCAATTGTACTCATGTTGAAAATCAAATTATCATATCCAAATTAAGAATTTAAAATTTAAGAAATTTGAATTGACTTATCTAAAATAAATTTTTAACTCACATTTTTTTTTAGGAAAACTGAATGTACCTTATTGTATGATGGATTGAACTCTTTAGAGTTGTTCTTCATAGAAGTACAACTTTAATCTTTGTGCATTCACCTTAAAGATTTGTCCGTTATTATTTTCAACTTCCATAGTGCCGTAAGGGTAAACCTTATGAACCTTGAAAGGTCTTGACCATGTTGACCTCAATTTTCTAGAAAATAGACAAAGTCTTGAATTGAACAATAGTACCATGTCTTCATCCTTAAACTCCCTTCGGTGTATATATTTGTCATGCCAATTTTTGGTTCTTTCTTTGTAAATTTTGGCATTTTCATATGAATCAAGCCGAAGTTCATCTAATTCATTCAATTCCAATTTTCTTCTATCTCCACCAAATTTCAGATCATAGTTGAGAAGTTTTATAGCCCATAATGCTTTATGTTCTAGTTCTACAGGCAAATGACTAGATTTCCCATAGATGAGTCTAAAGGGGGCATACTTATAGGTGTCTTGTAAGCAGTACGGTAGGCCCAACGTGCATCATCTAACTTTAGAGACCAATCTTTCCTTGTTGTAGAAATTTTCTTCTCAAGTATGCTTTTGATTTTCTTGTTTGAAAATTCCACTTGCCCATTTATTTGAGGGTGGTATGGAGTAGAAACTTTATGAGTGACTCCATATTTCTTCAGAAGTGCCTCAAATTGCTTTTTAATAAAATGTGATCCTCTATCCCCAATGGTAGCTCTAGGAGTGCCAAACCTAGGAAAGATAATTCTTTAGAGCATTTTAATGTTAGCTTTAGAATCATAAGTTTGAGCAGTAATTGCCTCCACCTATTTGGATACGTAATCCCACTACGTCAAAAACATCAATAGATGGCGCTTATTTTAATGATAGACAACGCTTAAAAAGCGCTCTCTATTTGAACGATGTCTATTAATAGATAGCGCTTCTAAAAAAGCGCTATCCATGTATATGCAAATAGAAAACACTTCCTTTTAAGTGCGCTAACTATGTATATACAAATAGAAAGCACTTCCTTTTAAGTGTGCTATCTATGTCTAAGTACCTACATGACGCTTTTAAAAATAAGTGCTCTCTATCTTTGAATGTATAGACGGCACTTCCTTTTAAGTGCGCTAACTATGTATATGCAAATAGAAAGCACTTCCTTTTAAGTGCGCTATCTATGTCTAAGTACCTACATGACGCTTTTGCGCTTTTAATATTCTAGCCAATAGAAAGCGCTTCCTTATATAAACACTATCTATATGTGTAATTTTTTTTTAATAATTTTTTTACATCATTGACACTTGTTGATTTTGCTATGCATGCAAAAATAAATCCCAAGACATAGAACTATAACAATCAATCAACAATGTAGCCAAATTTGATTCAAAAATATAATGTATAATGTAATACATCAAAATTAAAAGATTAGTTTATATAAACCTAACATGTATTACATTTAGTTTGTTGCAATAATAATTACATATATCTAAACACAATCAATGCTTGTCCATTACCATGCAACTCCTAGTCTTAGACTCAAATAAAAAAAAAGGAAATGTATATAGACCTAACATATTACATTTAGTTATTTGACATTAACTCGACAGTAACATATAATCAATACTTGTCCAATATCATGTAGTTCTCTCTCTTAGAATATTCCACAGCCCATTAGTTCTACAAAGAAAAGAAAAATTATAAGTCACCAAGATACAATATAAAATAAAATGTATGAAGATTAAAAAAATAGCATAAAAGAAAAGTGGCATGGCCTAAAAATGCTATAGCAGAACATACTAACCTACAAGCATTTTTTAATGACATCCATACGTTTTGCAACAAATTTTCTCCAAACATCCTCAGTGATCATGGATGCATACTGCTCAGGAGGTTGAATAGGTGGACTATCTAAATAATTTTCATTCTCATCCTTTAGATAACAATTAGCCAAGTAAGTTCTAAAATTCCTAAGCAATTTACCTGCCACCTTTAGTACATGTTTCTTGTGTGATACATCAACATTAAAAGTTAATTACTGTCAAAAAAGTAATAATAGAAATAAGTTGGTTAACCATAGAAACTAATTTAAAATAAGTAGATATAATTAGTATATTTTACTTGTATATCCTTCCAAACCATGTTCTTATAGGCACTTAGAGTCGAAACTTTCCAATTATCACATGTTATAAGAATGTTAGATCGGACAATGGACCCGAGATAACTAATGAATATTGTTCCACCAGGTTCAATTGGTTGACCCTTTGCATTCCATGAAACCTAATAAAACAAATAAATACATTACATCTATTTTTTTTCCTTCACTTCTAGCTCGAATGATTTTCTTCATAATAACTACACCTTTCTTCCATTTAGGTTCATTAGAATCAAAGCTATCATCTTGGCTAGGAGATGCCATTTACCTACAAGAAAAAAGAGTAATAAAAATTGTTACAATCGATATAAAGGAAAGATATAAAAATAAAAATAAATTAACAATATAATGTAAATATTATGTGTAAATCAACCTTTTCCTCTTCCTAGTCAAATTAAAACTTTTTTGTTTCTTATGGACATAAAATGATGGATTGATAAAATGGAGTGTTTGTTGCTAGAACCAAGAGCCGAGATGGTGGGAATAATAATGAACCCCTAAATTTTATAAATTTTTTATAAGGATATCATTAACCTATAATAAAATTTTCAGGTTGTAATAAGTTGATTTGATATAAAAATTAATGAAAATTCTCCAATAATTAATAAAATATCTTAATTATAGAAATTTAGGAAAATTTAAATTAGTTTTAGCTATTTTATTCGTAACAATTCCTAAAATGCATCTCCCATAACTAGTCTAAGATAAGTTAAACAACCTACAAATACTTAGTTCAAACTTAGCACAAGTAGTGCATGATTTTGGTACAAAAATTATATCACATCAAACATGCTTACAAAAAATTTAACATAACCAAATAATGAGTCGCATGATCTATAACTACAAGAAAAATGATTATTATCTACGGAATATTATCTATGAAATTTTTTCTGTAGATAATTTTTAGTTATCTACGGAATATTACCTACGGAATTATTTCCGTAGATAATATTTAGTTATCTACGGAAATTTCCGTAGATAACTTATCTACGAATTTTTCCGTAGATAATTTATCTATGAAAATTTTCGTAGATAACTTCACCCATAGATAAATTTCGTAGGTAAAACATTTTATTTGAAATATCAATTAACATTTTTTATTATCGTTTCATTTTAATTTATTGTAAAATAATTAAAATATTTAATTTAGCATCATTAAAAAAATAATCATTATAAAATTTAATTTTTTTAAAATTTAATTATTTATTATAATACTTTTAGTTACCGTATCGACAAAAAAATATATTTTTGATTAAAATATATTTTAAAATTTAGTTAATTCATTATAATATTTTAAAATAAATATTTTTAAAATTGTTATTAGATAAGTTATCTATGGAAATTTCCGTAGATAACTTATCTACGAAAATTTCCATAGATAACTTCATCCATAGATAAATTTCGTAGGTAAAACATTTTATTTGAAATATCAATTAACATATTTTATTATCGTTTCATTTTAATTTATTGTAAAATAATTAAAATATTTAATTTAGCATTATTAAAAAAATAATCATTATATGATTTAATTTTTTTAAAATTTAATTATTTATTATAATACTTTTAGTCACTCTATCGACCAAAAAATATATTTTTGGTTAAAATATATTTTAAAATTTAGTTAATTCATTATAATATTTTAAAATAAATATTTTTAAAATTGTTATTAGATAAGTTATCTATGAAAAAATCCGTAGGTAACTTATCTACGGATTTTTTCGTAGGTAACTTATCTACGGATTTTTCCGTAGGTAACTTATCTACGGATTTTTCCGTAAATAAGTTATCTACGGAAATTTCCGTAGATAAGTTATCTACGGAAATTTCCGTAGATAACTTATCTACGGAAATTTCCGTAGATAACTTCACCCATAGATAAATTTCGTAGGTAAAACATTTTATTTGAAATATCAATTAACATATTTTATTATTGTTTCATTTTAATTTATTGTAAAATAATTAAAATATTTAATTTAGCATCATTAAAAAAATAATCATTATAAGATTTAATTTTTTTAAAATTTAATTATTTATTATAATACTTTTAGTCACTGTATCGACCAAAAAATATATTTTTGATTAAAATATATTTTAAAATTTAGTTAATTCATTACAATATTTTAAAATAAATATTTTTAAAATTGTTATTAGATAAGTTATCTACAGAAATTTCTGTAGATAAGTTATCTATGGAAATTTCCATAGATAATTTATCTATGGATTTTTCTGTAGATAAGTTATCTACGGAAATATCCGTAGGTAACTTATCTATGGATTATTCCGTAGATAAGTTATCTACGGAAATTTTCGTAGATAACTTCACCCGTAAATAAATTTCTTAGGTTACATATTTGAAACATCAATTAACATATTTTATTATCTTTTCATTTTAATTTATTGTAAAATAATTAGAATATTTAATTTAGCATCATTAAAAAAATAATCATTATAAGATTTAATTTTTTTAATTTAATTATTTATCGTAATACTTTTAGTTATCGTATTGACCAAAAAATATATTTTTGATTAAAATACATTTTAAAATTATTTATGATTAAAATATATTTTAAAATTTTATTTAATTCATTATAATATTTTAAATTAATTGATGATAAAAAAAATAACATACTAATATATGGTTTTAAATTTGATATGAAAATATTAGGATATAATTAGATAAGATTTTAAATTAGTATTTTATTAATGATTGAAAATTTAAGATTATAATTTTAAAATATATAAATTATTATTTAAACTTTTAAATTTATAATAATTAATTTAAATTGTATCATAATATTATTTTTAAATAGAAATAAGTAAATTGTTAATTATACAAGTAAGTATATTTATAAATAAATATTAATTAAATATAATATAATTATTATTATTATTGGTAATATAATTATTATATATATTTTTATATTTTTATAGCGGTCTTAACATACCAAAATGAGAGGGATCCAAAAATAGTATAAGTATGAGATTGTACTTAAATGAATTAATTTGCACTACTTATATTGATAACATGCATTAGCTCTTCTGTAGCCTATCTGATAAGAACTCCACAGTTAAGCGTGCTTGACCTGGAGTAGTATAGGGATGGGTGATGTAACATCCCAAATTTTAGTCAATGAAAAGAAATATTTTTTATGTATTTATTATGTGAATAAGTATTTTATTTATGTATTTTACTATTCATATATACGTATTTATGAATAGTATTTCACTATGCAATTGCACAGTGAAGGGCGGCTGCACGAGGGACGCGGGTTCAAATTTTATAATAAATTTGAATATAATAATGAATAGTGCATAGTAATTTATAATATTATTTTAATGAATAGTGCATAGTGCATAGTAACTTCAAAAATTCTATAAATAGGGACTTAAGGTTTTGAAAATTTAGAATTCTAGAGAGAAGGAAATTCTGGAGAAATAGAGAGAGAAAGTAAGAGAGAGAGAAGGAGAAAGAAAAGGAGGTTCTGCTCTAGTGTCTTGTTTAAGGAGAAAGAGGAAGAGATTCTGCCCTAATTCCGATTCCTTTTAAGGAAAGATAGAGAGGAGGAGATTCTGCCCAAATTTCTGTAAACCCAGGTAAGGGGGGAGTGGGAAACCTCGCTTGGGGATGTGGGAATAATTGTTAAATAGTTTGTTTGTTGGATTGGCTCCCGATCCCTTGCCTGTTGTTTATTTCTTTGAATATGTATTATTGATGTGTTTTGTTTTATATCTTATTTATTTACATATTAGAATCTGTTATTTGAATGGAAGGCTAAGCCTCCTAAGTATTTATAAATTTGTCATCTATTATTTAAATGGAAGGCTGAGCCTCCTTATTATCTTATATTACCTTTTAAGCTTCCTACTTTACTTAAAAGATCTTAATATATTATTATTGAAAAATATGATACCTAAGCAACCTCTGGACTGTTGGATTGTTGGACTGTTGGATTGTTGGACTGTTGGACTGTTGGACTGTTGGACTGTTTGGACTGTTGGACTGTTTGGACTGTTGGACTATTGGACTATTAAATTGGATTATTGAAATAATTCTTAATTATGAAATATGAATATAATATGTGTAACATGCTAAAGGTTGAGTCTGTGAATGTATGACATGCATCATATGCACATATTACTCCAGGTGTGCCGCAGAGGCCGCATACCCACGACTAACAAGGTGTACCTTTGAGTCACCCACGATATGCTAACGAGGTGTATGAACACCAGTGATAGGTGTGCCTTCGGGACACCAGTGATGTAACATGCTAACGAGGTGTATGAACACCAGTGATAGGTGTACCTTTGGGTCACCAGTGATAAATTCTGAAACTTCCGTATGGCGCCACATGCATACATTAGTGAGTCAAGTCAAGAAAATCATTATACATAAGCATATATGTGAGATTGATTATATATGTGAATTATATTGCGTGTGTGTGTGCTATTTAACTTTTATTTCTATATCTGCAACTGAGTGAGAAGTTTCTCACTCCCTTGTCATTTTTGTGTATATTTAAATTATGATGCAGATAATTAGCATGAGGCTGAGGATGTTGGTGGTGAAGCTTAGGCTTCTGTTTGGGTTTCGCTCTGATAGGATGTGACATCGGGATTAGCTAGACTTATTGTTAAATTATTATTATTTTTCTTTTGTAATTTTTATGTTATTTATGTTGAAAGTGTGTATTTTTGTCATATTATAATTTTACTAAAAGATTATAAGTTAATTCCTAACTAGGAGGCTCTGCCACCTTTACTGGGATTAATCTATAATCTTTATTTTATTATTTCTTTACAATTTGATACTTATAGTTGAAAATTATGAATGTGCATCTTTTACCCAATGATACTTGAGATAATTATTTTATATTAGACTAAGAAAGAATTTATATATAGATGGTTTATCTCTATTGTAATTATGTTGGGGTAGAGGGTGTCACATTTAGTGGTATCAGAGCAAGTCGATTTTATCAACCGTGTGTGTTATGTGCTTATCATGACTCTGTTGTGTACTCTGACTATGTCTTGTTTGTTGTGTATTATGATGATGATGTTCGTCCTGTGTTGATATTGTTGAGTTTGAGATTGTTAAGTTAGTTTGTAATCAGAGGAATGATAATCATGATAGTGTTAGCCAACTCGAATTATTAGAACCTTGGATGGGAGGTGATATATTGAGTGTCCTAAGAGTTTATGATTGGTGAAGTTTCTGACATCTATAGTTATAGCAGGTTGAATCTAAAGGTGGTTGTCTCTTTGGTGAGAGATCGAAATGATGTTAATTCCCTTAAGTGTTATTATTGGTATGTTAATTATTTATGGTTTAGGTAGCATGAGAGTTGTTTTGATTGAGAAAAGTAAGGAGAGACTTGAATGAGAAATTAAGTAGTGAATTTGGAAAAAGTTGAGGTATTTTGTGGCATTAGATATATTGATACATTATTGCTATTTGGTGTCGAAAATATTTTCATTATAGTTTGTTATGATAGTATGAGTATTATATTGACAAAATTTATATTTTGAGGTCTTTATGAAGAATATGGCTTTAGATATTATCTTTTCAATAGAACTAGGATAAGATGAAACAAAAATCTAGAACTTCAAGTTATGACTGCCTTGGTGATTAGAAATTTAGTAAGCACTGAATTTATTAGTGGTGATATTTGAATCTTTAGCTAAAGAGATGATCTCTTGGAAATCTTATGTCTTCATAAAGAGTTGTAGCTTATTCACTTAACTTTCGTTTGAGATAAGTTTGAAATCACTTGGATGAATACAACTCTGTGTGTCAGGCAGATATATGCTATCATGATATTTTGAGTTGTTAGGTATAAAAATAGATTTAAATATGATATTTTGAGGTTTTGTATTTGATAGGTCTATTAAAATGATATAATGCAGAGTAGTAAAAGTTGATTCTTGTACATGCTATAGGATGTAAGCAATGATCAATTCATACATGCTTAGGAATGATATTTATGAAAAAGGTATTCTAATATGATTTGATATACATGTATGTAGAAATAAGAATAGATGACTTTATGGATCAATCAGTGGAGGGTTGCGATAATAAAATGTTTTTGACCTTAGGATGTGAGATGATCATATTAGAGTATAGATTTAAACTAGATTGTCTAAGTATGAATTTGGATTGTATGAGGTGAGTATTTTAGACCATGAAATTTCTTGCGGAGGAAGATTTACCTAAGTTGTGCTTAAATGAGAGATACTTGAGTCAATTAGTAAAATCAGGAGTCTTGTTTGATAGTTTATATGAAAATTCAGTGAGTAATTTTTTTTTTTTAACAGCTGTTCATGGTTTAAACTGCTCTCACTATAAAAATTGCTTTTGCCTTCGTTTCTTTGGTTATTAAGATATTTCAGTTCACTAGGTTGTTTCTTGCCTACCCTTGGAATCAACTGTAAGGATAATCTATATCAGGAATTCTTGAACCTATGTATATTTTTAACTACCCAAATCATTTCGTTGCTTACTTCTTTGAATTACTTACTATTACCTTTGACTGAATTGACTAGAAAGGAGTTACATTAGTATGGGATAACAATTGAGGAAGTAGTTTTCAAACTCTTAAGGAAAGATTGACTAGTGTTAATATTACTAGATTTTAGTAAGATTATTGTGATATATAAATATGTCTCTGAAAATAGGTTTAGGAAGAATATTGTGGCAAGAAGAAAAGATAGTAGCTTATGTTTCTAAGAAATTGAAAATTCATGAGAGAAATTACCTTACCCATAACCTTGTTAGCGACTTTGTCATTTATACTAAGATTTGGAGACACTAACTATATGATTCTATGGTTGAGGTATTTAGTGATCATAAGAACCTTAAATATATTTTGACCAAAGGGGTTGAATACGAGATAAAAGAAATAGTTGAAATTTCTTAAGGAGTAAAATTTTGATCTTATTATTTGGCTAAAGCCATTGTGGTGATTGATGTTTTGAGGAAATCTTTATCTTTCATTATGATTAGAGAGATGAATCTTTTTGGCTCAAATTAGAAATTTAAGTTTGGATTATAAGGTTACTTCTAGTATTGTGAGATTAAGTATGAATAACGAATGGATTGTTGAAGAAAATTATAGGAGCATAATTAGTTGATTTATTTTGGTAACAAGTTATAAGGCTATAGGTTAAGGTGATGGATATGATTATGACTTGGGTGAAGATGAAATGGTGAAACTAGAAAACTGATATGGATACCGAGTGTACATTATGCTTAGGTACCTGATCTTTAGAATTGATCATAGAAGAGTTTGAATTGGTTGTAGATAGAGTAGTAAAATTAGTGATCTGATATGTGTATCTAATGCTTAGGTGTTGATGTTGTGGCAAATATCTGGATTACAATGATAACCAAATTATTATTTTGATGATTTAAGGATTGAATTTGATTGCAGAATTTAGAAACTTATGCTTGATGTGTAAGATTACCCTAGTAGCATTGAATTATTTATGTTGGAAGTAACTATCAGATTAATAGATGAGATTAGAGGAACTAGGAGTTAGATCCTTTATTAGTGACCCAAATAAGCAAAAGATTAGAAAGGACACAGTTGGATGTTTAGTTATAAAACTTGAAAGGACATAAGAGTACTCTTAACATTTATTTAGAAGTTACTAAAATGTATCAGAGTGGCGCAGGGGAAGCGTGATGGTCTAATATGGAAAGAGAAGTAGAGAACTTGAATCAAGATATGGAGAGTGAGTTTAAATTTGGAGTGGATGGAGTTTTGAGATTTAAGGATAAGTTGTGCATTCCTAGTGTGCTAGAATTTAATAAAGCAATCCTAGAAGAAGGTCATAAGAGTATCTTTAGTATCCATTCAGAAACTACTAAGATGTACCAAAATCTTAAGAAGATATTTTGTGACCTAAGATGAAGAGAGGAGTAAAGCAATTGTATATTTATGGTTAGCATACTAGAAGTTTTTAAGAATCTTGTAGCACTTAGATGCTCCATTTTGGAAGTAAGATGGTGAATAGATAGACCCTAGTGGAAGATTTGTCTAAGACGCTTAAGAAATTGATTTTGTTTGTGTTTAAGTGGATAAATTCGTCAAGATCTTTCCCTAAGCAAATCCTTTGAGGAAATTGATAAAAGTTGTACATCAACAAGGTAGTGATGTTGCATAAGAATTAGAAGTAAGAATGCGAAGAGTTTACCATTGCAAAAAATTTCGGGGACGAAATTTCTAAAAGGAGGGGAGAATTGTAACATCCCAAATTTTAGTCAATGAAAAGAAATATTTTTTATGTATTTATTATGTGAATAAGTATTTTATTTATGTATTTTACTATTCATATATACGTATTTATGAATAGTATTTCACTATGCAATTGCACAGTGAAGGGCGGCTGCACGAGGGACGCGGGTTCAAATTTTATAATAAATTTGAATATAATAATGAATAGTGCATAGTAATTTATAATATTATTTTAATGAATAGTGCATAGTGCATAGTAACTTCAAAAATTCTATAAATAGGGACTTAAGGTTTTGAAAATTTAGAATTCTAGAGAGAAGGAAATTCTGGAGAAATAGAGAGAGAAAGTAAGAGAGAGAGAAGGAGAAAGAAAAGGAGGTTCTGCTCTAGTGTCTTGTTTAAGGAGAAAGAGGAAGAGATTCTGCCCTAATTCCGATTCCTTTTAAGGAAAGATAGAGAGGAGGAGATTCTGCCCAAATTTCTGTAAACCCAGGTAAGGGGGGAGTGGGAAACCTCGCTTGGGGATGTGGGAATAATTGTTAAATAGTTTGTTTGTTGGATTGGCTCCCGATCCCTTGCCTGTTGTTTATTTCTTTGAATATGTATTATTGATGTGTTTTGTTTTATATCTTATTTATTTACATATTAGAATCTGTTATTTGAATGGAAGGCTAAGCCTCCTAAGTATTTATAAATTTGTCATCTATTATTTAAATGGAAGGCTGAGCCTCCTTATTATCTTATATTACCTTTTAAGCTTCCTACTTTACTTAAAAGATCTTAATATATTATTATTGAAAAATATGATACCTAAGCAACCTCTGGACTGTTGGATTGTTGGACTGTTGGATTGTTGGACTGTTGGACTGTTGGACTGTTGGACTGTTTGGACTGTTGGACTGTTTGGACTGTTGGACTATTGGACTATTAAATTGGATTATTGAAATAATTCTTAATTATGAAATATGAATATAATATGTGTAACATGCTAAAGGTTGAGTCTGTGAATGTATGACATGCATCATATGCACATATTACTCCAGGTGTGCCGCAGAGGCCGCATACCCACGACTAACAAGGTGTACCTTTGAGTCACCCACGATATGCTAACGAGGTGTATGAACACCAGTGATAGGTGTGCCTTCGGGACACCAGTGATGTAACATGCTAACGAGGTGTATGAACACCAGTGATAGGTGTACCTTTGGGTCACCAGTGATAAATTCTGAAACTTCCGTATGGCGCCACATGCATACATTAGTGAGTCAAGTCAAGAAAATCATTATACATAAGCATATATGTGAGATTGATTATATATGTGAATTATATTGCGTGTGTGTGTGCTATTTAACTTTTATTTCTATATCTGCAACTGAGTGAGAAGTTTCTCACTCCCTTGTCATTTTTGTGTATATTTAAATTATGATGCAGATAATTAGCATGAGGCTGAGGATGTTGGTGGTGAAGCTTAGGCTTCTGTTTGGGTTTCGCTCTGATAGGATGTGACATCGGGATTAGCTAAACTTATTGTTAAATTATTATTATTTTTCTTTTGTAATTTTTATGTTATTTATGTTGAAAGTGTGTATTTTTGTCATATTATAATTTTACTAAAAGATTATAAGTTAATTCCTAACTAGGAGGCTCTGCCACCTTTACTGGGATTAATCTATAATCTTTATTTTATTATTTCTTGACAATTTGATACTTATAGTTGAAAATTATGAATGTGCATCTTTTACCCAATGATACTTGAGATAATTATTTTATATTAGACTAAGAAAGAATTTATATATAGATGGTTTATATCTATTGTAATTATGTTGGGGTAGAGGGTGTCACAGGTGACCTTCTAGGAAGTTTCCCAGAAAATGTGCAATAAGGACAAAACATGTTGAAAAGTGAAGTGTAATGAAATAGCATCCTTGAGAGGCCAAATATGAGGGTTATTACTTTAATAAATTTATTAAAATTAAATAAAAATTTCCTGAAACGAGTTATCTACGGAAAATTCCGTAGATAACATTATCTACGAAAAAATCCGTAGATAACATTATCTACGGAAAATTCCGTAGATAACATTATCTACCGAAAATTCCGTAGATAATGTTCCGTAGATAACGTTATCTACGACCATTTTATCTACGGATTTTTTTCCGTAGATAATCCGTAGATAATTGACATTTATCTACGGATTTTTATGTTTTTCTACGGATTTTTCCGTAGATAATCTTGATTTTTCTTGTAGTACCACGTCATCAAAAATGCAGGACAACTCTTTATAAAAGTTTATAAAGTTATGTTGAAAACATATATTGATTTATATAAATTTTGAGAGAGAATGTTTCAAATTAATTCTTATGTTATGTTTGAGATTTTTTTTTTAATTAATATAGTTTAAAAATTTTAAAATTTAAATTTTTTATTTAAATAAGATAATTAGATTCTATCACATGCTTAATTTGTTTGTATACATTTATATATATATATATATATATATATATATATATATATATAACTTTACAAATGTAAATAATAATCAATTTTTAATATTTAACAATTTTTAAATTAAATATAATTAATAACTTAAATAATTTTTAAATTTCAACAATACAAAAAGTTATTAATATTCAAAATTAAATAGAAGAGGAGAAAATAAAAGAAAAGTAAGAAACATACTAAATGTTCTTCCAACACATCCGCATTAACTACCTTTGAATGACAACGCTTCAAGCAAGGGCAAATAATTCTACTAGGATCTTTTGCATGCTCAACTGCAAATCTACGAAACTCTTTCACCCCATCTTCATATTCTTTTGACAATCGACTAGCAGACATCCATTTTCGATCCATTTTTTCTTAGATCTATCATATTAGTCATTGATAATATTTACATCAATGTTAACACCTAATCACATAAATGCATGGTTTTAAAAAAATTATTGTTTATCTATACTTTTCATACATCAAATAATAAAATAAAAAAGAAAATTCTTTAAAGACTTACTTTAATATTTTAAATCTGTAAAGGAAAAACTTTCAACAAGTACAATAAGGCCTTCAATCTTTTCAATAGTAGTTGCAAGTTCAACAATATCAACCTGCCATAAGATAAAATTAAAGTAGAAATTTTAAAATAATTTTTTGACAATTAAAGTGATTATAATCAACTAGTTAATGATAGTAGTAATAATATTAAAAAATAAATTTTAAAAAGTGACTTGTTTAAGAGAAAAATAATTTTTTTTAATTAAAAAGTAGCAATAATAATAAATATTAAAAAAAGTGTCTTAGCCAAAATCGCAAACCAGTTAAAGTCAATAATTTTGGAAAGAAAATTTAAACATATATAATAATTAATATATTATCATCACTACTAATAATATTGTTCTTGAATCAAAATTAGTTATCATATTTCATTTTGTTAAATTGCTGTTGGCTTTTCAAGGTAACCATACATTTTATCTTGGTAACAAAAATTGGTACACCAATAATTAGGAAAATAGTTCCACCGATATTTATGATGTGTTATATATTATATTCATAAAATATGAACCTGAATTAAAATAACCTTTTTTATTTATTTATATTAAAATTGGTACACCAATAATTAGGAAAATAGTGTCTTACCCATGTCCTCTCGAACACGTGTATATAAAAAAGGAAGCAAAGTAGTCAACAACGCATGCACTCAAAGGAAAGAGCCTACCTCTGTTATAGGCCAATGCAGAGTTACCCACAGCAAAAGTTGAATTTCCCGAGTCTTCCAAGATGTTTTCCACCTCTAAAAATTTAAACTATTTGCAAGTTCTGGATTTGAGCTCCCACAGGCTAAACTGCGCCGTTCCGTTTGCGCTATTTGAGCTTCCCGCGCTGCAGCAGGTGACGCTGTCATTCAACGGGTTTTGGTCGGTGGAGGCTTTACCGGTTGCAACTGAAGAAATCTCAGAAGGGGATACATGTGTATCACTGTGAGAAGATTTTGTTCTAGGTGGTGTCTTTGGAACCGGTGAATTACTTGGAACAGATGGTGTACACTGGTTGAATAAGCATTTAGCAACATTGGATCCCTGAACTTGTGATTGCCTGGGTATGCAGTTCTCTGATGAAGACTGAATGGCTGAAGGCTGAGCTACAATTGTATTATTGACAATGTTATCAGATTGTTGAGGAGCATTTTGACCTTGGACAGGGATTTTCCTACTGGATGATCTACCACGAGATTTTTTAGTAGCGGGAGGAGCATCCGCAGTTTTAGTATCCTTTCTCTTTCTGTCAGATACATTCACTGTTGGTACTGTCGACATGTTTCCACCCTCGACATTTGAATTGCTAGATTGAGGCACTGATGGTGTGTTCAATTTGTTTTGCACAGAAGTAGGATTCCCTGGATGAGATTTGTAACTAAAAGTTGGTTGAGGAACCGCTACAACCGCTGATTTTACAGCAGGTGCAGGGAGGTTTCCACTGGCATTGTAAGCAGTCATCACATTATGCATGCCTTGCAACAGCATCTGAACCCGGTTCTTCTCTTGCTCCATAATGACCCGATCGTGATCCAACATCACCTTCTGCTCCTTCAAGCAGATATACTCATCCAGCATCTCACCCAAAGTCAACAAACTCAGGTGGAGTGGGGCGGTTGGAGAGGCTTCTATTGGGGGGGAACTACTTGTTCGGGGGAATTCCGAGTGCCCTAATGGCACTTGAAGCGGGTGAGGTGAATGTGAGGCTTGTTGATAATTGCTTCTATAGGTGCCCTCGTGTTTTCTTCTTTTGTCAGGGTGGGGAACAGAAGTCTTACGAAGAGTAAGAGATTCAACCACTTCATTCCCTTGTACATATATTTGATAATATAGGAGGCAAATCTTCTTCTTTTTTTTTGTTTTTTTTTTGTGCATTTGTGTCTTGTGATTAATTGAATGTTTTTTTGTAAAATATGCAGATTATCAATCACTACAACCCTATGAACCAAACCCCTTCTTATTCGGTGGCACAGTGATAAGTATAAAAGGTTACAGAAAGAATGCAATAATAGTAAGCGTAAAAGGTTACAAAACCAGAAATTCGAATGCAATAAAGCAGAGATAATCTTGTCTAATTATTAAAATTTCAAAACAACACAAATCCATCATACATCATTCGCAGCAAACTCGCAACTAAAAACAAAAATAGTAAATATAAAAATAAAAAATAAATGCAATATTTGACTAAAAGAAGGTAATCGCATATACAAGAACTCGCCTTTTTTATTTCTTATAAGAAGAAACGAATGTAACTTCAATGAATCTTGCAAAAAGTCTAGTCAAGGATGAATCTTGCAAAAAAAAGCCCTAGATTTTTCCATGGAAGAGATTAGCATCTTAAAATTTGTCATAAATTAACGTCTTCATCACGTAATTTGTCACGGTGCATTGCATTCATCTATTGATCAAAGAAAATTGATTAAAGAAAAAGTACAGAAAGAAAAGAAACAAAATTTAATATACAGAAAGAAAAGAAACGAAATTTAATATTTGTTTCAAACTTGTATCAAAGTTAAGCATTAATGGAAAAAAAATATTCGATAAAGAAACAAAAAAAAAAACACCTAATGATAAAAACCTGAAATATGAGTCAATAACGTGATTGCTGAGCGTAACTTGAGATACACTTTACGATCGAACAACAACGATGGTGAAGGAAGATTTCACAATCGGGAGGGATAAAGATGATTATGGCATGAAGGTCGAGAGGGACAGTGAATAAGAAAAGAACCGAGGCTAGAGAATAGGAAAAGAACCGAAAGGCTAGAGACAGTGAATAAAAATCTGAACAGTGAATAACAATGTGAACGTGATCAGGGACCAATTAATAGAAAGTGAATAAAAATCTGAACAGTGAATAAAAATCTGAACAGTATAACAATGTGAACGTACGTGAGGGACCAATTAATAGAAAGCGTGAATAAAAATCTGTTCAGATTAATTTTTTTAATAAAAAGCATGAGGGACCAATAGAAAGCGTTTTTTTAATAAGTGCTTTGTTTTTATTTATTTACAAAACTGATTTTTCAATGAGCGCCATAAATTTTTTTTTTAAAAAAATAATTAATTTATAAAATTTTATAAATGACGCTTCTATTCACATGCGCTATCTATTTATTTTCTTTAGAAAGCACATTTTTAGAAAAACGCTATAACATATTTTTTCTAAATAAAATAACACAAAGAAAACATTTTTTTATTAAGCGCTCTCTATATAAAACTTTTTATAAAATATTATAAATAACGCTTCTATTCAAACGCGTTATCTATTTATTTTTTTTAGAAAGCACTTTTTTAAAAAAGTGCTATAACATATTTTTTCATAAGTAAAATAATACAAAGATAGCATTTTTTTTAATAAGCGCTCTCTATATAAAACCTTATTATGGCACTTATTTAATTAAGCGCTCTTTTAATGTTTTATGTTTTAAAACACAACACTTATTAATTAAACGCTCTCTAAATAGCGCTATCTAATGCCACTTTTGGTGTAGTGCTCCATTGCTACCAGAATATATTTATATCCTTGTAAGGAAGGAAAAAGACCCATATAGTCAATTCCCCATACATCAAAGGTTTCAATTTCAAGGTTCCCATTTAGAGGCATCTCATGTTTCTTGGAAATGTTGCTCGTTCTTTGGCAATGATCATAGGTTTGTACAAAATTCCACATGCCTTTGAAAAGGTTGGGCCAATAAAATCCTTCTTGTAGAATTTTTGCAACAATCTTTGATGTACCAACATGTCCACCATAAGTAGAAGAGTGGCAAGAATGAATTATCTAGAGGGTTTCTTTTTCTAAGACTCAACGTCTATATACCCTATCCCTGCATCTTTTATACAGAAAAGGCTCATCCCAGATGAAGGAGTTCAAATCCTTGAAGAACTTTTTCTTTTGTTGATAAGTAAAATCTTCTAGGAGAACGTTGCAAGCTAAATAATTTACAAAATCAGCATACCAGGGAGAATTATTTACCATTACTATCAAAAGTTGCTCATCTGGAAAAGAATCATTGATAGGTAAATCATCATGTTTACAATCCGGTGGAAGACGAGAAAGATGATCTACCACAACATTGTCTACCCCTTTTTCTGTCAATAATTTCCAAGTTAAATTCTTTTAATAACAAAATCCATCTAAAAAGTCTAGGCTTGACATCCTTATTATTGAGAAGATACTTCAAAGCTGAATGATCTGTGTAAACAATTACCTTTGACCCCACTAGATAGGATTCAAATTTTTCAAAAGCATATACAAAAGCTAGAAGTTCTTTTTTCTGTAGTGATATAATTTACTTGAGCTCCATCCAATGTTTTACTAGCATAATAGATGGCATGGATCTTTTTGTTCTTCCTTTGCCCAAGAACAGCTCCTATAGCATAGTAACTAGCATCACACATAATCTCAAAAGGAAGTTTCCAATCTTGAGCTTGCAAATTGGGTGCTATGATAAAAGCTTCTTTAAACTTGCAAAAAGCATCTTTACAAGCACTATGGAAAATCAAAGGAGCATTTTTTTATGAGAAGGTTAGACAAGGGTTTAGAATTTTTTGAAAAATCCCTGATAAACCTTCTATAAAAACCTACATGTCCAAGAAAACTCCATACTCCTTTTACATCAATTGGGAGAGGGTAATGTATCAATAACTTCAATTATAGCTTTAACTACTTCTATGCCCCTTCCAAAAACTAGATGTCCCAATACAATACCTTCTTGTACCATAAAATGGCACTTTTCCCAATTTAGAACAAGATCAACCTCAGAACATCTTTGCAAAATAGTGGTTAGATTTTCCAAAAAATTATCAAAATTAGTACCATAAACAGAAAAACATCCATAAAGACCTCCATAATGGTTTCTAACAACTCACCGAATATTGTAGTCATACACCTTTGAAATGTAGTAAGGGCATTGTAGAGCCCAAAAGGCATCCTTTTATAGGTAACAGGGACATAAGGACAAGTGAAATTGGTTTTTTCTTGATCTAAAGGGTGAATGTGAATTTGACGAAACCCAGAATATTCATCCAAATAACAAAAATATGAATGATTAGCTAGTCTTTCAAGCACCTGGTCAATAAAAGGTAAAGGGAAGTGATCTTTTCTAGTAGCATTATCTAATTTTCTATAATCAACACACCCTCCACCTTGTAATAATTCTAGTAGGAATTAATTCATTTTTATTTATTTTTTATTTTTTACTACTATCATCCCTCCTTTTTTTGGAACAACATGAACTGTACTTACCCAAGAACTATCATAAATAAGATAAATTACCTTTGCATCCAAAAGTTTTATTTTTTATTTTTAACTTCTCTCTTCATTTTAGGATTCAGCCTTATTTGGGCTTCAATAGAGGGTTTATGTCCTTCTTCCATGAAAATACGATGCATACAAAATGAAGTATTAATTCCTTTTTTATCAGTCATAATATATCCAATTACTTTTCTAAATTTTATCAATTCATTGAACAATTTTTAGTTTCTGTTTTATTCAAAGTTGAATTTACTATGCCTGGATAAGTAGAATTAGGTCCAAGAAATTCATATCTCAAAGAAGAGGGAAGAGGTTTTAATTCTAGATTTGGAGCTGTTTACTCACACCATTCCGTAGAATTTTCAGAAATCATATCACAAATTAGATCCTTACCTTTACTGATGGCAGTGGTATCAATTAAACGTGCATATTTTTCTTGTATACCTTCCAATTCTTGGTGTTTTTCCCCAGTAAGGAAAATTTCTAAAGGATCTTTCAAAAATAAGAGAATATTAGAGCAACCCATTCTTTTATTTCTATTGCTTGTGTCCAAAATTTGAAACTGCCTGTGTCTTGTTTAAATTATGATCTTGTTGTCGAAACCCCTATTGATGGACCCATAACCACTTCTAAAATCTGTTTGAAATGTGCATTGGTAATTTTTGAAAAGCAATTTCTGGTTGACTTAATTTGTTTACCTCTAGGTCAACTAGACACTATCCTTGGCATGGACTAGTTATCTTCCAATCATGTCCAATTGAACTGCTTTGATAAACCCATATCTTTTTGGATCCAAATTTGAGTTGTTTAGCGACCACAAAAGCCTTAAGTATTTGTTTGATCAAAAGGAATTAAATATGAGACAGAGAAGATGGTTAGAATTCTTTAAGGATTATGATTTTCAACTTCACTATCACCTTGGTAAGGCTAATGTAGTGGATGACACCTTAAGTAGGAAATTTTTAAGGACATCTGATTTGATGGTTAGAGAACTACATCTGATTGGGGAGTTTAGAGACTTGAGCTTAGAATGTGAGTTAAACCCTAAAAGCATTAAGCTAAGAGCCTTGAGAGTTATCAATAGTTTGATAAATGAGATTAGAGAAGGGTAAAAGGTAGAACCATTTCTAATAAGTCAAGTAGAGAACCTTAGGCAAGGTAAGGATAATGAGTTTAGAGTTGGAGTAGATGGAGTGTTGAGATTCAAAGATAGGTTATGTGTCCCTAGGGTACCTAAACTTAAGAAGATGATCCTAGAGGAAGGTCATAAGAGCAACCTTAGTATCCACCTAAGAGCTACCAAAATATACCAAGACCTTAGGAAAAATGTTTTGGTAGTCTAAGATGAAGAGAAAGGTAGAGGAGTTTGTGTATGCTTGCTTAGTGTGCCAAAAAGCTAAGGTAGAACACTAGAAGCCTTTAGGACTGTTGCAACCTTTAAACATACCTGTGTGAAAGTGAGATAGTATATCTATGGGTTTTGTGGTGGGTTTGCCTGGGACCGTTAAGAAATTAGATTCCATTTGGGTCATAGTTGATATGCTAACCAAGTCAGCCCATTTCATTCCCATCAATATTAGGTATCCTTTAGAGAGACTGACCAAGCTTTACATAGAAGAGATTGTGAGACTGCATGGGTTTTCTGTGAGCATAGTATTTAATAGAGATCCTAGGTTCACCTCTAGGTTCTGGGAGAGTTTGCACCAAGCCTTAAGAACCAAGCTTAGGTTGAGTTCAACCTTCCACCCCCAAACAGATGGCCAAATTGAGAGGGCAATTCAATCCCTAGAAGACCTATTGAGAGCTTTCACCTTAGAACATAGGGGAAATTAGGGTAGTTTTCTACCCTTGAAATAGTTTACCTACAATAATAGCTACCATTCTAGTATTGGGATGACACTTATGAAGCCCTGTATAGTCAAAGCTGTAGGACTCCATTGTGTTGGGTAGAACCTGGGGAGAATGCAATTTTAGGACTTGAGGTAATGCAGCAGACCATTGAGAAGGTGAGATTAATCTAAGAAAAGATGAGAACGATCCATAGTAGGTAGAAGAGCTATGGTGACAAGAGAAGCAAGGACCTTGAGTTTAAAGAGGGAGATCATGTTTTTCTTAAAGTAATTCCTTGGGTTGGAGTTGGTAGAGCACTGAAATTCAGTAAGCTTCCTCCAAGATTTATTGGTCCCTACCAAATCCTAAAGAGGGTTGGTAGTGTTGCCCATCAAATTTTCTTGCCTCCTTCTTTGTCAAATCTCCATAATGTCTTCCATGTCTCCCAACTCAAAATATATCATGATCCTTCCCATGTCATTGAGCCTGATCATATTCAATCAAAGGATAACCTCACCTATGAGATAATCCTTTTGAGGATTGAAGACAAGAGGGTGAAATAGCTAAGAGGGAAGGAAATCCCTTTAGTTAATGTCGTTTAGGGAGGGAATATACAAGAAAGTGCAACATGGGAGTTGGAAAGCAAGATGCGCAATTTCTATCCATTTTTGTTTTCAGGTAAAATTTCAAGTACAAAATTTCTAAAAGGGGGAGAAAGTTGTAACACCTCAATTTTCATATATTAATTAAAGTACATTTTAATAATTATTTTGATACTCTTAAAATTAATTATAATATGTATTTAATTATTGTTTAATTATTATTATTTTAATATGATTCTGTGTTAATATAAAGCATGATTTTATTGAAATTTAATGGTATGATATAGATTTGATTTCATGAAATGTATTTGATTAAGAATATATGTTATGTTTAATTAAAAAGGGAGAATGATGCTTATTTGTTTTAATTATTTCATAAAAGGGTGAAAGAATGGTTGTAATTGTCTTTTTGCCTAATTACTAATATTTTAAGTAAAAGTTATTAGAAGTTTTACATATTCTTTTTTCTGTCTTACGCTCTACTCTACGCTTCTTGTGCTCTAAAGACTTAGGAGAACAAGGGGAAGAAGGAAACCAAGATTCTACTCATGTTGCTTCATCGGTTAATCTATGTGAGGGGGGAGTGAGAAACTTCACTCGAAGTGTAGGGATAATGTTGGGTAGTCAAGATTGACCCCCAATCCTTTGTATGTGTATGCTACGGATTTGTGAGAGTTTTCTGTTTTGATTTATGAATGTTCCTTTGTATTTCTTGTTTGATTCTTAGTGCGAATATGTATTTGATTCCTGAAATTGATATGTTTTGATTTGACGTAGAGTGCTCTATGGGTTCTTATGGTAAACCCTAACAGAAATAATTAGGAATGTGGTTAACTGGTTTGATTTGATGTGCTGATGACTAAATTGAGTGTTATTTCGTGTTTTGAACGTATAAAGGAATATTTGTACCGATAAGTTATAAAACTTGATGAATTGGTGTAAAAGTGGTGGAGTTCGTGTACAGTAATATGCATGTTTTACGTTTCGCATTGGAACAGAGTGAATCATGGGCGTGATTGGCGAGTCACGGCCATGATTGACTATGTTGGGAACCCTCATTTTCACACGTGAATCACGGGCGTGACTAGTGAGTCATGACCATTATTGACTCTGTTGAGAACCCTCACTCTTGCTGATGGAAGAAAGTAGGGAGAAGTGATGGATGTTCTTCTCCTTAGCTCCTCCTAGCCACGGATCCTCTTTAAGGAGATAACACCGAATGGAAATGAAACTTGAAGGATGAATGAACACGGATGATGAAGGCTAAAGCCTTGGATGGAAGTATCCAAGCTCAAGATGCAAGAGAAAGCTCACACTCAAAGAGAAGGAAATCCTAATGAATTCCTAAAGGTGAAGCTCACTCTCTCTCTAGAAGACTTTGAAGAAACTCGGCACTTGGCTCTCAAATTTCAATAATGTTCAAAGTGAATACAAATGGTGAAGGAAACACTTAAGTAAGCTCGGTTTTGCACACTTTGGGCGCCTAAATCAAAAGGTGACATATGGCGCCCAAAATTTGAATTCAAATTTGAAATTTGAATTCAAATTTTGGCTCCCATGTGCTACTCCGAAAATTCAGGTACCTAAGGTGCATCTAAGTGTAATTTGGAGTGTCATTTAGGGTTAATTTGAGGTCACATGTTCAGCCACCAAAGGTGCAAAACATGTGACTCAAATGTAACTTAAATGGCTTCTAAATTAAACCTAATTTAACCTAATTAGCCTACTTTAGTATTCCTTGTATTTTCCTAATCTAATGACCTAAATACAATGGTCAAACAAATACAATGGAAAGGAAAAATTACAAGAATGAAAATGAGCCCAATATTGGGTACCAAAAGCCCAAAGGCCCATGAAGCCCAAAACTAGGCCCAACAAGCCTAAAACCTAAAATGCTACTCTATGTGGTCCAAAATACAAGACCAAAATATATGATACCTATACTAACATGATGTATACAAAACATATGAAAATAGCTATAACAAAATATGGCCCATGAAAAGTTCAACTTGGGCCTTCCTAGGCCCAATGGGCCCGATGGGCCCTGACAGGCCCAAACCTTCATGTCTAGCCAACTCCTCTTGGTTCTTTGAGTATGTCACCTCTTGCACTCCGAAGCATGATTCCATCACTTGCGTGTGAATCACAGGCATGACTGGTGAGTCATGGTCGTGATTGACCCTATTTGAGAATCCTCACTTTTTGTGAGTGAATCATGGGCGTGACTCACTAGTTACGATCGTGATCTTCCTTGCTTGCAGTTTTCATGAATTCCATCACTCTTTATAATGCCCCAACCTATGTCTCACGTATCAATATGCTATGTGTGATGCGCTGTCTTATGTTGGTATGGAATGTGATGAAGGTTATGATTTTACATTGAATGTGGCAAGCGTGTGTTAGAGCATAAGTGAAAAGTACATGACTGGTGAATGTGTGACATGCATCATGAGCATATGTGACTCTAAGTGTTTCGCTTAGGCCACATGCCAGTGTACTGGATTATTCTAGGTGTGTCGCTGAGGCCACATGCCAGTGTAGTTATGTGAATTCCATGTGTGTCTTTGGGCCACCAATGATATATTTATGATTACATGGGCCCCAAGTGTGTTGTCGTATCAACTTATCAATGACAAGAAATATGTGAATTTCGTATGTCGCCACATGCATGTAGTGAGTAGTATGCATGACTTCGAGACATGAAGGTGATTATGATTGCTTTGGATATGCTATTTGTATTGCATGTATTGTGTGTGTGGGCTATTTAGCATTTGTTTATGCACATTGAGTCTGCGTGAGACATTTCTCACCCCCTTTGCTGTCTGTGTTTGTTGTTTTATTGTGATGTGCAGGTGAGCCTCAACAGGATGCTTAAGGTGTTGATGGGGAAGTCCAGTCGAGAAGCTCTAATTAGACTATGTGACACCAGGGTTAAGCATTAGGGAATTTTCATTTATTGTGTTTTGATGGAATTCCTTATGTTATTATTTTTACCTAAGGATTTATGTTCAAACGATTTTATGTTCTATGAAAGGATTTCTATATTGTGAACTCTCTACTCATGATTCGGAAGAGAACGTCCTATTTCAATTGAAGTATTTTTGAATTTATTTTATTTTAAAGAGAATTACGACCTTTTAATGTTGAATATATGATGCGGTATAGAGGGTGTGGCATGAAGGGTCAAAAAGGTTCAAAGGGGCTAACAAGTGGAAAAGATGTAAGGTAAGAACATTAGACTAGAAGCTTATAAAGAATGAATGCCTATATCATATCAATAATGCATGTGAGATAATAAATATAAAGAGGGTCAAAGCAAAGCCTAGAGCAATAACAAGATAAGTGAATCACACTAGAAAGAATATGGCGTGGAAAAGATGTCTATCCATCAATTAAGGCTCAAAATCTCACAAGGTATATAGTTCTACCATCAATGTTTCAAACTCTAATTTTCCAAATTAACTTACAAAACCAAAAACGAAAATGAGTTATTTCATGATGTTCAACCAATCAACAAAAAATGGTACAACTTTCTAAATTCATACACCTATAAATCCAAAGAAAAACAAGAAAAATTTCCCCAAATGCTTTAAAATTTTTCTATTTTTTTCAAATTATTTTTTTTTCAAAAACAATAAAAAGCACTAAAAATTATTAAAAACAACAAAACTGTAGTAAAACAGAGAAGAAATAAATACAGAAAATAGAAAATAAAATTCATACAACAAATTTATACATAATACAAAAACATGAACAGAAATAGAAAACAAAATGAAGTACAAAAATCTAAAATAGTATAGTAAACTAGAAAACAAAAAATACAACAGAAACAATAAACATACTATACAACAACATTAACAGGACAGAAAATAGAAAACAACAGAAACAATATGGTGAAATATGATTAACTTTTATGTTGCTTGTATGGTATTTTGCATTTATTCTATCTTATTCTCACATTATATTTTATCTTATTCTAACCACTAAATGGGTACTACATGATTTCATATTAAAAAGAATTATTAATATTTGGTAGATTAATTAGTATAATATTAATTTTTAACCTAAAAGTTTTAAATTTGAGTCTTATTTTTATCAAAATGATTAATTTTTAATATTATTTTTTATTATTTAAAAATGTAAAGGTAAAATCATCTAAAAATATGTGTACACAGAATGGGACAACCCTCTTTATTATATGTTATAGATATATACTAGATGGTTATGTGAAATTAATTAAATTTTTTTAGAAAATTTAATTATAAAATTAAGAAACAAATAAAATAGATATAAATATCTCGCTATATTATAATCAATTATATATTTAGTTAAATTTTAAATAAAGTGACCTAATTAAATAGTAATGTATTATAATAATTATACTTTTGAGTATCATATTATGTATAATTATCATATTCTTCTAAAGAAAATATTTTATCATCTTTTAAGTATAAATCAAAATATATGAATAATTTTCATATCGTTGAAACTTGCATTCAAATCAGAATATTACATAATTCAAATTAAAATTTACAGCTATTTTAAATCATTTTGAAAAGCTATATGTAATAGATAATAGTCATAAATACAAGAAAAAAAAAATAACAAAGCTTATACTTATATAATAAAAATGATGAATTAATTTATTCTAACTTATATATGCAAGGTATACTTATTTATACATTATTAATTCAGTAAGTTCAATTTATAAGTATCTTTAATAAAAATAATTTTTAAAAATTGATAATTTTCTTTTTATATATTTTTTTATATAGATAAACTTTATTTTTTTCTACAATAAAATATGATTTCAAAATTTTGATTTATATTATATATATATATATATATATATATATTTGTGTGTGTAATTTATTATAAATTTTAGTTATATGTAATAAATATTTAACTTGTGCATTGTCAAATTAAAATACTTTTTATATTTAAAATTAGTATAAATAGATATTTTTTAATATTAAAATATATTCTAAATTTAAAATAAATAAAGATTATTTGTAGTAATATCTTTTATATTTTAAAAAAATCTAATTATTGATAAATTATTTTAAAAATATTAAAATCTAATTTATGGATAAATATAATAAATAAAAAATAATTTAAAAATTAATAAAAATCTCTTTCAAGAATAAATTTTAGAAGTAATCTTGTAAAACAATAGACCTTAAAAACAGTCTTATTAAACAATACATCTTAAAAACACTCTCATACAATAGAATAATCATATTTAATATTTATATACATAATATATGGGAATCGATATAAATGAAATTCTCAGGAGGATTATTGATTCTTGTGATCGCATGGTTCCATCCAATATACGTACCCACTATATAGATTAATAATGCGAAAATGATAATAATAAGATTAAAGAAATTAGGCACACATTTCAAGACAGTCTGTACATTTTCGAAGATTAGGACCTTTAAATGTTCTATATCCACACACACAATTGTAACAACAAATTTCTTTAGAATATAACCCACCACAATAATTGGTATCCATTGATTTGTATTTTATATATTTGTGGATCAAATCATATTACATGTGCTCCACTTTCTTTAGGAGCTTCAAATTAATAATCAAAACATAAACTTCTAAAAAATCAACCAAAGTTCAAAGCTGGTGCCTAGTATGATCTGCATATCCACTGAAATATAATCCACATCATTGCTTCAAATTCAAAATAATTATCATTTTTTTTTAAATTTTCTAAACTAAATTCTCAAGAACAAGGACCTACAATAACTGAGCTTGTGGGCAAGAGAAGAAAGGGAGGATCCCAGGCATAGGAGAAGCTAACAGCATCGAAACCCTTCACGGGGTTGCCTTTGTTAAGGAGGCAAGTATCACCTTCCACTGAAAAAATTGATGGGTCAATAGTTTCAGCACTTTGAAACCCTTTGCAAGCCAACTTTATCTGACTCTGAACACACGAGCAATTATTGATCACAGTCACGTTCCACTCGGGCTTGCCCTGAATTTCTCTCCCACTTCTTGTTGTGCCAATATTGATGTTGTTCAAGGAACACTCGCATGACCCTGAAAATTTTATTTTGTGGCACAGAAAATTGAGAGAGGAAAATCACGAGAAAAGTCGAAGTGAAACTGGTTAGGATAAGAAAACATGTGTTGGAAGAAAAGAAAAAGTGAAAAATCAGAGAATATTATTAGAGCATACCTTTGATGATCATGGTAAGGAAGAGGATGGAAACAATGTGCACGAAGGCTGCTGCCATCGTTCTTAGCGATTGACTCTTACGACTTTGGTTTTCTAATTAAATACGAAATAGCTCCCTATGTTAGGCTAATATAGAGGAACAAAATCGCTAAAATTAATTGGATTAGATATATTTAGCCTCCAAACTTTCCCACAAAATATAATATTTAAATTTTAAAATTGAATCTGAATTAAATATGAACATTTTTAATCCGATTTGATAATGATATGATCCGGAATTAATTTGCAAAATCTTAAAAAAAAAATTAATAAATAAAAGGCACATTTTTTATTTATCAAAATTAAATTTTTTAAGTCCGATTTGCAACCCATTTTACCACTTTTGTGTGCTTTTTTCGGACTTATATGATGGCATAGGTTGAATAAGACACTATAAACTAACACAATGGAGCTTAATAAAGTGAATATTCGTGTTTTCTCCAATATCTCGTTGACTATCTCTCCTCTTTAATCACATCACGTATGGACTCTATTGAAATTAGGTGATTACCTAGTATATATACATTTTTTTCCCCACATATATATTAAGGGTAAAGTTATCAAATTGGTAAGCCGAGATGCTCCGTGCCACCAATTTTCTTACGGGTAATTTATTTTGTTATCTAGATTCCAGTCTGATTCGTTGACCAGTTGCGATGGGTGAATGCTTTTATTTTTATTTTTATTTAATGTTAACATAAGTAAATAAAAAATAAATATTAGTCAAATAGATTCGATAGATTTCATTCCTAAATATTAATGACTCGGTTGATCATCGGATGAGTTAATTGACCTAATTTTTTGCCAAGCCACTTTTTCATAGTATAATCTAAATTGATTTTTGGATCATTTTGACAGCTCTAATTAAGAATTTTTATATATTAAATTACTAATTTATCACATCATACATATATAATATAATATGAGTTTAATGACAATGTATTGTTATTATAAAAACTTCTGTATTATCAATCACTTATAAATCGTAATCTTTTTTTAATGTAAATATTGTAAAATTTAACAAATTTATTATATGGGCATATATTTTATTTTGCACAATTTGATATTGTAACGACCCGCCGTGGTCCTTACACTTAGTGAAATCGCACTAAAAATAGTGAACTAAGATAAATAATAAAATTGGATAACTTATAAATACAAAACATAAACAAAGATATATATATCATTAAGTTTTTTAAGTATTAGGTATTTATATAGTTATCCAAAACTACTATCTCCTAGTGCTGGTCAAGCACAAAACTGCTACCCAAGGTGGCAACTCTAACACGAGGATCAAAACTCCCCGCCTCGCAGTGGTCACCTCAACTCCAAGCTAGCCCTGACCTGCTCCCATACCAAGTATGATCATCGCAGTTCCACCACATGGAAACAGAAGAGTAAGCTAGAGTTCAAAATCAAACATGAAGCAAGACATCACACACTTCAACATATTAACAATCATGCAATAAATGCATAACAATCATCATCACAAACGATCATACAATTCAACATAAAAACACAACTCATTCATACAACTTAGAAGCAACTTTAATACAACAACAACAACAACAACCATATACAACTTAATATTTAATGCGTCGTCACGCATATACAACTGGGAGATCTCCAACAACTGAGGTTGAGCAGTCTAGGTGGCATAAACCCTACCGAATCCAGCGTTTGACCTATCTCAACCAGGTCAGGTATAGAACAGCTTTAGGAACTCCAAAGAGAGTTGATTTCTCAGGTGTGCCACTTAGACTCGGAGGTCCAGTACTACTGTCAGGACAGAAGGGTTTGGGTATGAGCCTACCACGGCCTTGGCTAGCTTCACCAATCCACATGTGGAGTTAGCCCACCCACTGTCCTCCAAGTACCACGCACCCTCCAGTATCTAGTCAAAGACTGCATCTCTAACTAGATACCTTACTCAAATTGGTCATTCAACCATGACATGGATCGACTATTTCCATGTCGCCCACACAGTACTAAGGGATTCAACTTTAAAACAGCTTTCAACTTTAAAACAGCTTTCAACTTTAAAACAACTTTCAATTTATCATCTTAGTACTATGTATCTCAACATAGGACATATATCTTCACCATATGTCCCCAACTTTTCAACTTGAACAACATAATCAACTTTTCAGCAATAGACATCACATCAACTTTACAGTAATAGACGACTTACAACTTTATAACAACTCTCAACAATACAATTATAAACATCTTACAACAAGAGGCAACTTACAACAATAAGCATCTTTCAACAATAGGCAACCTATACAACTTTAAACAACTTTTACATAAATAACTACTTCAACTTATACATCTCAACTTATTAATAATTCAACAATAAACAACATAAAAACAACTTAATTTTACCACGTATAGAAAGTTTAACAACATATCACATATTATCAACACACAACATATGAACAACTTAAGTTAACAACTTTATAAACAACTTCAGCAATATACAACATATTTAAAATTCATCTATAAGGTCAACTTATATAAACAACATAAAAACAACTTAGTCAATCTACACTCTAGCTTCCCTCACCTGAAGATTGGCTCAGAATAGCCAACAACTGTGAAGAAATATAATTCCCTTCCAAAGCTCAACCTGGAACTTCAATCCTCCCAAAGGAAGCTTTCTAATCTGAATTTCAAGAAAAGCTTGAAGGCATTAGTGGTCTAGAGGAGAAAAAGAGTCAAACAGAGAAATTTGGGAGAGAAAGGAGCTCACTGACCCAGAGACCTTCTCTCTAAAACTTCTCTCTAAAAACTCACATTTTCCTGAAGGCCCCTAACCCCTATTTATAGATTTTTGGACTGCCCCAGAACGGCCCGTACCGAGTTTGGAACGGCCCGTTCTGAACTCCCAATTCACGCACAAAATTCACGCCCAGAACGGCCCGTTCTGATATCAGAACGGCCCGTTCCGATATTCATACGGAACGGCTCGTTCTCCCTCCGGAACGGCCCGTTCTCCCTTCCAGAACGGCCCGTTCTCCTTCCCAGAACGGCCCGTTCTCCTTCATTTTTTTAAGGCCAAATCAGTAATTTGGAACGGCCCGTTATAAATTGGGAACGGCCCGTTCTGGCTACTGTTTTTTTCTTTCTACGTTACAATACTCCCCAACAACAAGAATTTTCGTCCCCGAAAATAGGTCAAGTTTTCTCTAACTTTCACCTCATCCAACTCTACCACATGACTCGGGTCTCTGATATAGTTCCTCGATTGTGAAACGTGAAACACATGCTCTCCCTCTTCAAATTCTAGAGATCTCCTCCTCCTATCAGCATAAGACTTTCATCCACTCTGGGTAGCCCTCAACCTTTCCTGAATCTATCTCACCATCTCAATAGTCTAAAGAACTAACTCTGGATCAACCACTACTGACTCACTTTCCTGATACCAACATAATGGAGTCATACACCTCCTACCATACAAAGCCTCAAAAGGAGCCATGCCAATACTCAAATGATAACTGTTATTATAAATATACTTTACCAATGGTAACACCTCTTCCAAGCTACCCAGATGATCCAACACACAAGCTCTCAAGAGATCCTCCAACCACTGAATTGTCCTCTCCGACTGACCATCTGTCTGTGGATGATAAACGGAGCTCAACCTCAACCTTGTCCCCAAAGCCTGATGCAGAGTCTGCCAACCTGGAAGTAAACCTTGGATCTCTGTCAGAGATAATACTGGAAGACACTCCATGTAACCGTACTATCTCTCTAATATACAACTGTGCAAGCCTCTCCAAGGACCACCTCTTGACAGGAAGAAAGTGCACACACTTTGTTAACCTATCAACAATCATCCAGATAGAGTCACTATTCCTAGCTGTCTTAGGCAACCCAACCACAAAGTCCTTAGTGACACTATCACACTTCCACTCGAGAATCTCCATCAACACTAAGCTCAATATCAGCTGTCCTCTCAGTACCAAGCAAATCCCAAAATTCTCAACAACTCTAGATCCTGTAATTACTTAGTTCCCATCTGTCTCAAGAACTCATTAGTTATGGTGATCATACCACAACTAATGTGATCTTGAACAACCTCCACATCTAGTCTCAAATATCTGAAATGCTCAATCAGCTCCGATCTTCCTAATTATCATAACTAACATTTGAATGAATTTTTTAATCAATACATCTGCTACCACACTTGTCTTCCCAAGATGATACATCAACTAAAAATCAAAGTCCTTTAGGAATTCCATCCACCTTCTCTGCCTCATAATCAACTCCTTCTGATCACTAAATACACTGAATCTCGCACCATATAGATAGTGCCTCCATGACTTCAAGGCAAACACCGCAGCTGCAAGCTCCCAAATCATGAGTAGGATAATTCCTCTCATGAGTCTTAAGTTGCCTCGAAGCATACGCTACTATTCTCCCTTCCTGCATCAACATACAGCCCAACCCCTAGTGAGAAGCATCACAACATACATCAAAATACTCACCAGTGTCAGGTAACACCAAAGCTGGAGAAGTAGTCAATCAGCCCTTCAATTCCTGAAAACTCTGCTCACAAGCGTCCATCCAAACTAAAAGCTGATCTTTCCGAGTCAGTTAAGTCAAAGGAATTACTATTCGAGAGAAACTCTTCTTGAATCTCTGATAGTAACCCGTTAACCCAACAAAACTCCTAATCCCCGTAACAGTCCTCGGACGCTCCCACTGAATCATAGCCTCCACCTTGGCTGGATCCACTGCAATCCCCTCTGTCGATATCACATGCCCCAAATCTCACCTCAGACAACCAAAACTCACACTTGGACAACTTGGCATACAACTACCTCTCCCTCAGCACCTCTAAAACCAACCTTAGATGCTCACGGTGATCCTCCAAAGATCTAGAATACACCAATATATCATCAATGAAGACCACCACAAACCTGTCCAAGAATGACCTGAAAATCATGTTCATGTAATCCATGAACACTGTTGGAACATTAGTGACACCGAAACGTATCACTACATACTCACAGCGACCATACCTAGTCCTAAAAGTAATCTTTGGTATGTCACTCTCCTTTACCCTGATCTAATGGTCTCCAGATTTCAAATCAATCATCAAAAAAATCGAAGCTCCCCTCAGCTGATCCATCAAATCATCAATTCTCAAAAGCGGATATTCATTCCTTATTGTCAACTTATTTAGTTGCCGAACGGCCCCACCATCTTTCTCTACTAACAGTACCAGGGCACCCCAAGGAGAAACATTGGACCTCACTATTGTTTCTCCAACAAATCCTCAATCTGTTTCTTCAGCTTTACCAACTCAGCTTGAACCATCCTATAAGAAGCCATTGATACCGATCTTGCACCCAATACCAGGTCAATGCTAAATACAACCTCGCGCATAGGTGACAATCTCGGCACATCATCTGGGAACACATCAGGAAACTCACTGACAATCTCAATCCCAGTGATGGCCCTCTCCGTCTCAATCATTCAAAACGATAAACAACATGAAGCACTCAGCTCCATCTCTCATCAACTACTCAGCCTGACTCGCTGACAACAACATCTCATCCTCTAACTGAGGAAATACCAACTCTCTTCGAGCACAATCTATAAGAATGTGATAGGTAGATAACCAATCCATCCCTGAGATTATGTCAACATCTACCATGAGCAACACAATCAGGTTCACTCAGAACCTCCTACCAAACACCTCTATCGGGCATCTCACATATATCTCCGACGTCACCAAAGAAATTGAAGTCATAGTATATACATACAAATCAACGTGCCATGCAGACACCGACAACCCAATCTCTCCACACAATCAACAGAAATGAAATAATGTGTGACACTAGAATCGAACAAAATAAAACATCCTCACCTGCTGCCTTCCCCTTCCCCTTCACCAAATCTGATGAAGTGGAAGCCTCTACACTTGACAATGTAAACACTCTCCCCGCAGTTGTAGGTCTGGGTGGCCTCGGGGCACTCCTAGATGAAGTCGGCGGTGTCTGACAATCTCTAGAGATGTGGCCTGACCTACCACATCTGAAGCAAACATTCCTCGGATGGGAACAATCTCTGACCACATGTGCTCCTTCACATCTGTAACACTGCACCAACTATGCTCCACCTTAAGGAGTAGTAGGACGAGGTCCCCTACTAATAGTTCCTCTCTAAGACTGTGTAGGTCTATCATAGGGCCCTCTCTGCTGGCCTCCCCTCTTGAACTCTAGCAGCCTTACCGCTGCTACCACCACCCTTCAATCTCTCAACAGTCTTTGCCTTTTTAACCAAGGCAGAAAACTCCACTATGAACATAAGGACTATGACCTTCTTCAGCTCATGCATTAACCCCTATGCAACTTCCTACATCTCTAAGCCTCAGATATGGCCTGGGAGTAGAAACAAGCCAAATGCTCAAACCTCGTAGCATAATCTGGAACAGACATGCTCCCCTGTCGCAGTTTCATGAACTCAGCTTCCTTAGCATATCTAACGTTGTTCGAGAAATACTTCTCCAATAAAACTCGCTTGAAGCAATCCCAATCTACCACCACACCTCTGCTCTCTATCATCTGCCTGGTGTCTCTTCACCAGTACACAATCTCGCCGCCAGCATGTATACTGCATAGGCCAACTTCCTCTCCTTAGAAAATCTCAAAACACTGAAGATTTTCTCATCTCACACAACCACAAATCTGTCACATCGGGATCTGAGTCCCCCGTTGAACTAAAGAGGCTCTCATCTCCTGAACTCTGGTAAATCTCTCTCATCCGGAGAGACCACCGGTCTAGCTGCCTCAACCGCAGCTCTACCCGCCTCCATCTAAGCAAAATTAGCACTTTGATGCCGCATCACCATGACCATCATCTCCATAGCCCTAACGATCTGATCAAACTGAAGCCTCATCATACTAAAAGAATTCAAACATTCTTTTACTAACACTTTACCACTACAACTCACCAAAATTAACACATATTAGAGATATGACACAATAGAAACCTAGAAAGATCACTCCCCACAGAGCATCCAAAAGACTCGACCGGCTCTGATACCATAAAAGTGTAACGACCCGCCGTGGTCCCTACACTTAGTGGAATCGCACTAAAAATAGTGAACTAAGATAAATAATAAAATTGGATAACTTATAAATACAAAACATAAACAAAGATATATATATCATTAAGTTTTTTAAGTATTAGGTATTTATACAGTTATCCAAAACTACTATCTCCTAGTGCCGGTCAAGCACAAAACTGCTACCCAAGGTGGCAACTCTAACACGAGGATCAAAACTCCCCGTCTCGCAGTGGTCACCTCAACTCCAAGCTAGCCCTGACCTGCTCCCATACCAAGTATGATCATCACAGTTCCACCACATGGAAACAGAAGGGTAAGCTAGAGTTCAAAATCAAACATGAAGCAAGACATCACACACTTCAACATATTAACAATCATGCAATAAATGCATAACAATCATCATCACAAACGATCATACAATTCAACATAAAAACACAACTCATTCATACAACTTAGAAGCAACTTTAATACAACAACAACAACAACCATATACAACTTAATATTTAATGCGTCGTCACGCATATACAACTGGGAGATCTCCAACAACTGAGGTTGAGCAGTCTAGGTGGCATAAACCCTACCGAATCCAGCGTTTGACCTATCTCAACCAGGTCAGGTATAGAACAGCTTTAGGAACTCTAAAGAGAACCAGGTATAGACAACGATAGTTGATTTCTCAGGTGTGCCACTTAGACTCGGAGGTCCAGTACTACTGTCAGGACAGAAGGGTTTGGGTATGAGCCTACCACGGCCTTGGCTAGCTTCACCAATCCACATGTGGAGTTAGCCCACCCACTGTCCTCCAAGTACCACGCACCCTCCAGTATCTAGTCAAAGACTGCATCTCTAACTAGATACCTTACTCAAATTGGTCATTCAACCATGACATGGATCGACTATTTCCATGTCGCCCACACAATACTAAGGGATTCAACTTTAAAACAGCTTTCAACTTTAAAACAGCTTTCAACTTTAAAACAACTTTCAATTTATCATCTTAGTACTATGTATCTCAACATAGGACATATATCTTCACCATATGTCCCCAACTTTTCAACTTGAACAACATAATCAACTTTTCAGCAATAGACATCACATCAACTTTAGAGTAATAGACGACTTACAACTTTATAACAACTCTCAACAATACAATTATAAACATCTTACAACAAGAGGCAACTTACAACAATAAGCATCTTTCAACAATATGCAACCTATACAACTTTAAACAACTTTTACATAAATAACTACTTCAACTTATACATCTCAACTTATTAATAATTCAACAATAAACAACATAAAAACAACTTAATTTTACCACGTATAGCAACTTTAACAACATATCACATATTATCAACACACAACATATGAACAACTTAAGTTAACAACTTTATAAACAACTTCATCAATATACAACATATTTAAAATTCATCTATAAGGTCAACTTATATAAACAACATAAAAACAACTTAGTCAATCTACACTCTAACTTCCCTCACCTGGAGATTGGCTCAGAATAGCCAACAACTGTGAAGAAATAAAATTCCCTTCCAAAGCTCAACCTGGAACTTCAATCCTCCCAAAGCAAGCTTTCTAATCTGAATTTCAAGAAAAGCTTGAAGGCATTAGTGGTCTAGAGGAGAAAAGGAGTCAAACAGAGAAATTTGGGAGAGAAAGGAGTTCACTGACCCAGAGACCTTCTCTCTAAAACTTCTCTCTAAAAACTCACATTTTCCTGAAGGCCCCTAACCCGTATTTATAGATTTTTGGACTGCCCCAAAATGGCTCGTACCGAGTTCGGAACGGCCCGTTCCGAACTCCCAATTCACGCACAAAATCCACGCCCAGAACGACCCGTTCTGATATCAGAACGGCCCGTTCCGGTTTTCATACGGAACGGCCCGTTCTCCCTCCGGAACGGCCCGTTCTCCCTTCCAGAACGGCCCGTTCTCCTTCCCAGAACGGCCCGTTCTCCTTCATTTTTTAAGGCCAAATCAGTAATTTGGAACGGCCCGTTCCAAATTGGGAACGGTCCGTTCTGACTACTGTTTTTTTTTTTATTTTTTATTTTTATTTTTTTTTTCTACGTTACATATATATATTATATTTTCTCAAAATTTATTAATAGGTGGATACAAAGAAAAAAAAAAATCAAACTTAATCATTAAGAAACTTCTTTTTTTTAGTTGATATAAAAGATTTTTTTTTTCTTCAATTTTGCTGCTGTACAATTGCTTTTGTTGTATACACGAACATCTTCATCTAATACAATATTTTTTATATAATATATATGTATATAGGAAGCTTATCATATATATATAATGAGAATAATTTTCTTTAAAAGAATAAGAACGTTTAATAATAATTCTTAAATTAAAATATTATAAATAAATTATTTTTATCACCATTGACATTGCAATTATCACCAATTGTGGTAACATTATTGGGATGACATATGCCATCAAATTTCTTACATATTCACTTATTTTGTGCCTAATATGTTCACCAAACAAACAAGATGGATCTAATTACATGTTTTTAATTTTATTTTTATTCAAATTAAAAAAAAAAACAAAATATTAGTCAAATAGACTCATTAGGTTACAAACCTAAAAATTAAAGGTCCAATTTTTTTTTTTTTTTTTTTTTTTTTTTTTTTTTATCAAAGATGAGTCAAATTGATCTAATTCTTTTTCAAATCATTTTTTATAGTGCAGTCTAGATCAGCATGTCAAACTATGTTTTACACCTCTAATTAAGATTTTTTTAATACTAAATAATTGATTTATCGCACTATAAAATATAAAAGTTCAATAGTTATGTATTGTGATTATAAAAATGTTTACACTGCTATAAATCATAATTTTTTTCAATGTAACTATTATAAAAGATAATGAATTTATTATATATAATAATTTGTAATTGAATGAGGGTATATTTTATTTTATACGGTTCATATTTTATTTTACACAATTAGATGTATAGTTTTTTTTTCTCGTAATATAATCGGTGGGGGCATTAAAAAGTTTGAATCTCATCAAAGGAAAATACATCAAACTTAACCACTAAGCAACCTTTATTTTTCTTGAGCTTACCTAAAAAAAAAAAACTTTTCTTTTTGAGTGTTGCTACTTTCAATTGCTTTCGTTGTGTAAACACACACATATATATTATAATAACCTTTTGTATGCATATTACCTGACAGTCTATATTTCTTTTCATTTCTCGTCAATAATTAAAATAAATTATTTTAAGAAAATGAATATTGTAAAAAAAAGGAGAATTTTTTATTTTGGAAAAATGGGAAAGTCAACGGTTAGAAAGATCATTTCCTTATTTTTTATGGTTAACTTTTGTATTGTAAATTTAGTTATTTATCTTAAGCGTCATAATTTTCAGAAATTATTGCGTGGTTTATCATTATATTAGATATATTATTTATTTAATTTTAATTTCTCATTCCTTTAAATAGTATTACTCGAATTTAATTAACTTTGATTTAATTTCTTTTTTGCATTACGGAGGGCTGAAGTGCAAATAAAATATATATAGTTACACTAGGATACTGAGTCATGGCAATATCCAGTACATCTTTTATTAATAAAGGTAAATAACTAGTAGGTGGATTGTCTAACCTATGATAGCCAATATCATAAGAGGAATCTCAAGAAAGAAATCATATAGTCAATGACCATATTAGTCTCTCTAAATACATGTGAGAAGTTCTTTGTGAGTTCAATATCTAATAAATTGAACTAGTGACCAATAAGAAATGAGATCTTCCCACGTCCTTATTAACAAAATGAATGATAACCTTAGAGTTGCAATCAATTACAATTTTTCTCACTCTGTAATTCAATGCTAGAAAGAGGGTAGAAGCAACTCCTCATCACTCATCCATATATACATTTGTCTATCCCAAGTTTCTAAAAAATCCACCACGCCAATTACCATTATCATCACGTAATACACCAGCACAAGAGGCTTGCATCCCACCTTGTCTAACAGGTTCATTCGAATTAGCTTTGAACCAACCAGCTTGAGGGGACCCAAACTAATATCATGATTTTCATGCATATTAACCATTAAAATTGGTTTTGACATTGTAGTATCATGTAAGGCCTGTAAAGCCTTTTGAAAAACTAATTTCCCACTTCAACATGATTAAATTCAACATATTAAAAATAATATTGCTTCTTACTTTCCATATACCCTTAAGAAAAATCAAAGACAAGACAACCCAAGAAACATCCTTAACTAATGTGGTTATATCCATAATGTTAGTCTAAAACCAATCAATTAAATCTTGCTCATAAAAAGATGTGACAGTTGCAAGACCTAAACTCGAGACACTTTTTGGACAATTTCTAAGAATATGAATCTTCGATTCACCTCCAAATTGTAAAGAGGATAGGAACCATAGTCTTCCATAAATTTGTTGAACATGAATGCATTTGTAATATCCCACCATGGACATATTTCTATAAGAAAAAAATTTCTTTTGGATGCAATGATTGCCAAATTGACTCCTAAATAGTATTACAACAAAATTTGTTATTAACGATAATTATTTAATGGTAATAATTTAATTGCTGCTATATATAAAAATATTAATGGCTAATATATAATAGTCACTCAAAATGTATTTATATTACACTAAAATTTACTATTAGTAACAATTATTTATTAGAAAAAACTTAAGTCCCACATCGATTAGTAATGTACTTTTTCTGACACATGCATGCTTTTACTTTTGGTGTACTTTTCTTCTTCATCTTTTCTTCCTTTAATCACGCGAGCATGTTGAGAGCTTTCATATGATTGTAGACGATGCCTGAGTTGTCCTTTGAGACATGATTCCTTATATGCTTTCATGGAATTCTTCGTCTGCGTCTGTTAGTCCATATGCATCTCAAGTTTTGATCTTTGTCTGAGCATTTGACATTGATGCTTTGACTTCTTTTGGTCTGGTCAATATTGTAGATGGACAGACTTTGTTTCCGTTTGGAATACCTTTCAGTCTGTGCTGTCCTTTGTCTGATGCTTGGTTGACTTTCATTTGGTCTAGACCAATCTTTGCTTGAGTGTGAACAAGCAATGTGAACACAAATCAAGGTGGGCGGCTCATGGACTTTATTTTACTCCAACCAGTTTTGAAAAAAATGTTGATTTGGTTTAGTTAGGTTCATCCAATGTGAATGAAACCTAGCTAAATCAAATCTATGAAAAATTAGGAGTAAAATGAGTCTAATATGTAAAATTTTGCCTAGGCCCATCTCTAGGCCCAATTGCTAGTAACACTCTCTAGCTTGCTAGTTACACTCTCTAGCTTGCTAATGCCACTCCCAATCCTACTACTAGAAAACTAAGAAAAAAGTGTATTTCTAGATTAGGTTAAATGGATTCAAAGTGTCCAAGTAACCTACCCTAGAAATAATATACAATAGCTAATAAAAGGAAATAAAGTGCCTCACAAATACAAAGGCAAAAATACACCTATACAAGTATCTACTATATACAAGGTACAAGAAATCAAACTATACAATGTATGTACAATAGAGACTATGAGACTAAAAAGAGGAATCATACTCAATACTCATATTGAGAATAGGTCTAAGAAGTGATGGCTTCCTCCTTCCATGATGGATGTAGAGTGTGAAGGGGGAAGACCTTGCCCTTGATCTAGGCTCACAAAAGGGTAGACAAAAGGTGACTTATGATGGGAAAAGGAAGATGGGCGTGAAGTAGGTTTAGGGTGGCGGAAATGTTTAGGTGAATGGTGTTTGGTTGCTCAAGGTTGGCTCACTCCAAGTATAGGTGGAGGCCACTCTAGGGTTTCACTCTCCAAGGGTGGAGAATGAAGGAGGCTAGCCGAAGTTAACCTAGTGGCTAAGGAAGAGATGTTGAGGCATAAAAGCTCACTCAATATCATATAATCCAAAGTATTTACATGGTGTGGTGCATTGGGTATTTATAGGAGGGGAGGCATCTAGGGTTGCATTTGGAGTAGGCAAATGCATTCCAAATGAAATGCAAATGAACCCTAGATGCAACTTGGTGGCCAAGGATGGAATCTTTGGGTTTAGATTGGCTATATCTAGGTGCATGATAAGACCATGCAACCTTTGCCCTCCACTTGGGCCTAAGCCTTTCTAACACCAAAAATAGACCCAATAACACCAAAAACATGCGTCACCCTCTAATTAACACCCTATCCCAAAATTAAAAACCCTAATCATCTATAGCACCCCATAATACAAGGGTAAAAAGGGAAATACAAGGGAAAATAAATTCTAAGTCCTAAACACCCCAAAATACAAGGGTAAAATTGGAAATACAAGTAAAATAAATTCTATGATTAAAAAGAACTTAGGAGCTAAGGTCCAAAAGTGGCCTCACTAACCCATTCCTCTTGCCTCCTTTAATATATCACCTCTTGGTCTTCTCGGCCTTAGTGTTATTCCATCATTCCCCCCCTCTTGAAAAGGATTTGACCTCAAATCAAGAGGTTCCTCATGGTGGGCATCATGACCAACAAAAACATAAAAATAAGCATTAGAGGTAATAGTATATGATAGAAATGGAAAGTGTATCCTAAGAGGATTTCTACTAAAAATGCTAAAAAGATTGTCTTAATTAAAAGGACTAGACTTTCTAATGTTAAGGATAGGATCCTCCCCACGGTGAAGTCTAGGTGTATAACTAAAACCTAAAAAGGTAAAAAGACTAAAACTATAACACACTAATGTATTAGTCCTAAAAACTAAAATATCTTGTTGGAAAGTGCCCAATGTAATGCCTAGGTATGTATTGGAAAATAAAGAAAACTTAACTAAAAAATTACCTAAACAACTTTGTATTGCATACTTTGTTAGATACATATGAGAAAAAGGTGTTAAGAGGAGTCTAGGAAACTCATATAATCTAAGTTTGTCTTGTAGGAAAGTATTCAAGTTAAGTTCAAATAAGTTTGAACTTCCTTCAAGATCAAAAATAGAAGATACAACACCATGAGATGTATCCAACAAACCATACAAACCAAAAGTTGGGTGCTTTATGAAGAAAACTAAAGTAGAAAGAGTCTTAAAGAAAGAAGGCTTATCTTCCTTGGGCACCACCAAGGAAGTAGCACAAGAAGTGGGACTAAGTGAAGTCCACTTCTTCTTCACTAAATCTTGAAGTTGAGATTCTTTTTCTTTAAAAAGGATTTGTTTTTGAATCTCCACTTCATGACTAGTGGCAACGTGAGAGAAAGAGTTAAGGTCTTGATGAATGAAGAAAGTCTTTTTAAAATCATTTTCAATGGGAAAGTGACTCTCTTCAAGCATAAGCCCTTTGGATGAAACATTATCCTCCTTACTCTTCTCTAAGAGTGTTGGTTGTTGTTTTTCATTTTCTAGCCACTCTTTAACCTTCTCTATACTTTTCTTTATTTTTTCTTTCTTTTCTATTTTCTTTTCTTTTTCTTTCCTTCTAAGTTCCTCCTCTCTTGTTGTATTTTCTTGCTCATGCATACTCCTAGGAACTCTAACTTCTTTGCCTTTTTGAGATCTAGTTGGAACAATCCTAGGTTGGGATCCACTAGTTTCTCTCCTCTCAACTAATTTTGCAAGTAGTTGTTTTATTTCCTCATTATTTTTTTCAAACTCTTTTTCTTTTCTTCTCAATTCTTCCTCTCTTTTTATATTTTCCTCTTCTTTTTTTCTTAGGTACTCTTTGAGTTGCCTAATTTCTTCCCTAACACTAGACCTAGTACTACAAGAGTTATGACCATGGACACTAGAATGATCACTCATCTTTGATCTAAAAAGGTTTTCACAAAGTGTTTTCAAAAAGGTTTGAAAAAGTTTTCACAAAGAGTGAGTGATAAAAGGGTTTTCACAAAAAAGGATTTTCAAGGTGCAAGATAGGTATGAAAAGGCCTAAGTGTACAAAGTGAACTATCAAGGGAGGTGGACTACTAAGAATCACTTAAAAACCAAGCCTTTTCAAGTAAAAATCACTAAGCCTTTTCACACTTTTCTCACAAAAACAATTTTCACAATACTAAGGTGTGTGATGTGCACGCCCCCTAGTAGGCAAATGAAGCCTTCTAAACGAAACAAATAAACAATGTAAAGTCCTAGGAAAATATACTACCAAAGCTTTAAAGCATGCAAAGGAAAGCACTTAAAGCATATGCTAGTCGGTTTCCTAGGTGAAGGTTTTCAAATCACCTTCAAACTACACGAAACTACCACCAAATTGAAAAGGTTTAAAAATGGCCAATTACAAACCAAAAATGAATGAAACTAAGGCCCAAAAACACACTAGGCCGAGATGAAGAAAATTAAGCAAAATTATGATGAACAAAAAAATTTAGGTCTTCAAACTCCTTCACTTGGGTTCCTTCACAAAGAGAAAACTTGTTAGTCCTCTCCAAGTGTTTGATCACTCCTTTTAGTGTAGTGAAATCCCTCCAAAGGCTAGGTTTGGATTCGGTTCACTCCTCCACTCAAATCCACCAAAGGTGTGCTAGTTTGCTAGGAGAAGTCCTTCACCTACAAGTAAAATGAAACCAACCCAAGAGCAAGAGTCCAAAAAGATAAAACTGAAAAGGCACAATTAGGAAGGCTAAACTCAAAGAGAATTGATGGAGACAAAACAAAAGAGGCCAAAGAAAGACAAACTAAAAATAAGACTCAATCAAAAGAAGGAAGCATACAAAAGATTAAACCTAGAAAGGCACTAGAATAGATTAGTGTTTAAGCTCACTTGATTAAGTCTTTTAAGGATTCGGTCCAGCCAATACTAAGGTCTCAACAATGGTCCAAAAATGTCACAAGTCCAACTCCAAATGCTTAGGGAATGGTCCAAGTCCACAAGTCTAGCAACAAGTCCTTTTTGGTCCAAATTTTTTTTGATACTTTTTCTTCTTTTGTTCTATTTTTCACGTCAATTTCTTTTAGGCTTCTTGGGTCCAATTTATTTTCTTTAATGTTCAGCCCATTGTTGCTTAGGTTTTGCACTTGTGGGTGGTGAAAATTAGGTTAAATTTTAGGAGAAGGAGAGGAGCACAAGTGGCGTGATTTTAGAGGTGTTTAGGGTATCTTTTGAGTGGAAAATGATTTGCACTATCTAGTACAAGTTGTTTGCACAAAATTTTTCAGCACACCTCTTAGATTCTTTTAGGGTTTCTTTAGGCATAGAAAGATGACCAAATCAAGTGAGAATGCAAGGAGAGTGGGCGGTTATGCATGTGCAAGGAAATGTTTACACATGGAAATCAAAAATCACATAGAACATGTTAGGACTAGGTAGCATGCATGAATGACTCCTAAAAAGAAAGTTATATGTCACGCCCACTATGTAATGCAATATGGCATATTTTGTTCATGTGTTTCATGCAAAGTGTTTGGCACATACATGGAATTTATGTAGACAAAATATAGGAAACAAAATGACAAAACTTTAGGTGGATTCAAAAATCAAAAAGCATGTTCATAGCATGTTCTTCATGTTCATGTGAGACTCAAGAAAATGAAAAGCATGGCAACACCTAATAATGGAAACCTAAAATGTTCAAGGAAGGTTCACAAGAAGCAAGAATATGAACCCAAACATTCGGTCATACAAAGAAAGCAAAAGAGAGACAAAGACCGAATGGAAAGAAGACAAAGGAGACAAGGAAAAATAACATTTACCCTTGATGAACCTTGGCTCTGATACCACTTGATGGCTTCCTCCTTCCATGATGGATGTAGAGTGTGAAGGGGGAAGACCTTGCCCTTGATCTAGGCTCACAAAAGGGTAGACAAAAGGTGACTTATGATGGGAAAAGGAAGATGGGCGTGAAGTAGGTTTAGGGTGGCGGAAATGTTTAGGTGAATGGTGTTTGGTTGCTCAAGGTTGGCTCACTCCAAGTATAGGTGGAGGCCACTCTAGGGTTTCACTCTCCAAGGGTGGAGAATGAAGGAGGCTAGCCGAAGTTAACCTAGTGACTAAGGAAGAGATGTTGAGGCATAAAAGCTCACTCAATATCATATAATCCAAAGTATTTACATGGTGTGGTGCATTGGGTATTTATAGGAGGGGAGGCATCTAGGGTTGCATTTGGAGTAGGCAAATGCATTCCAAATGAAATGCAAATGAACCCTAGATGCAACTTGGTGGCCAAGGATGGAATCTTTGGGTTTAGATTGGCTATATCTAGGTGCATGATAAGACCATGCAACCTTTGCCCTCCACTTGGGCCTAAGCCTTTCTAACACCAAAAATAGACCCAATAACACCAAAAACATGCGTCACCCTCTAATTAACACCCTATCCCAAAATTAAAAACCCTAATCATCTATAGCACCCCATAATACAAGGGTAAAAAGGGAAATACAAGGGAAAATAAATTCTAAGTCCTAAACACCCCAAAATACAAGGGTAAAAATGGAAATACAAGTAAAATAAATTCTATGATTAAAAAGAACTTAGGAGCTAAGGTCCAAAAGTGGCCTCACTAACCCATTCCTCTTGCCTCCTTTAATATATCACCTCTTGGTCTTCTCGGCCTTAGTGTTGTTCCATCAAGAAGCACCTCCTCTCTAGAAGCCTCCTCTAGCCTCATAACCATGGACCTAGTTAAAGGCCTGATGGTGTTCAAGTGTGAGCCTCCTTGGATCAACCTTCACCCTTCTTGGTCTTACCTTGTCCAAAGGGATCCTTGGGGATTAGATTTCCATCAAATAAGTCCAACAAGATCCACCATCTACAATGGGAGAATAAGTATTTGCAGAAGTCTTATATTGTATGAAAGATGTTTTCTCTTTGAGATAAGTGTTCTTCACTAGGTTTGCTTCTTATAAGCCTTTTGACCATTAAGATGTCACCATCATAAGGATAAGCCCTCTTCACATTGGACTTTCCCCCCAAACATTTCTTTGTGAGAAAATTTGGCTTAACCAGGAAGCAAAGGAGAATTGGTTATTAAAAATTTCTTTCTAAATCTTTTTTATTTATAATAACTTTTCTAAAAATTTTCGAAGAAGTATGTTGATATATAGTTGTATATAGGATATGATGTTGAGATTACATGCAAATTCAAAATTCAATTTGTAACACCCTAGTTTTCAAAAAGGTTATTGTTATTATTATTATTATTATATGGTATTTGATCATAATTATTTTAATAATTATATAGAAATATTATTTTGTACGTTTTAAATAATTATTATTTTGGACAATTATTTTGTACGTATTAAATAAGTATTTTTATTAGTATTTTTAAATAAATATTTATATGTTTTAAGAGAAGGTTGATTTTATATGATATTTTGTTATTGAAATTTATTATTATATTTTGGGTAAGAAATACATTATTATTACAGAGGAAAAATATTTTATAATATACATGTATTTATTTTATTTAATTATTTTGAGGAGAAAGAGAAGTGGGTTAGAAGAGAAGGAAAATGGGTTGGGTTGACCCAGCCCAATAGATTAATTTTAAGAAAGGAATCAGGTAGTGTTAACCCTATCTGCCTCATTTGCATTCTGAGGGGTTAGAAAAAAAAAGAGAGGAGAAACAAAGAGCTCTAAGGAAGAGTACTCAAGAACGATCTTAGATCACACCAAGACCATCCGTCTTCTGCTCATCCAGGTAAGGGGGGAGTGAGAAACCTCGCTCTGGGTGTGAGATTGTATGCTGGGTAGTGGGATTGGCCCCCAATCCTATATTTGCTGTATTTTTATGTATGCTCATGTATGAGGGGTTTCTCTCAATTGTATCTGTTTTGCTTATTATTTTTCTTATATGCAATTAATTGTATGACTTGAGATCTCTATGGGTTCCTGTGGGAAATGATGGAGGACCATCCTTGAAGACACATGTGGGCCCCATCACTAGGTCCATGGCTAGGAGAGTTGAAGAGGAGGAGGGAGTTCACACACCAAGGGACACTCTCCTCATGATCATAGAGTATTAGTGCTCTCCTAAGCCTCATTAATTTAGGATTTATTATATTTTCCATTTTTACCCTTGTATTTTGGGGTATTTTAGTCATAGGATTTATTTCTTTGTATTTCCCATTTTACCCTTGTATTATGGGGTGCTTTAGGAGATTAGGTTTCTAATTTGGGCTAGGGTATCACATTAGGAGGTGACGCCTATTTTTGGTGAGTTTTGGATCTATTTTTGGTGATAGAAAGGCTTAGGCCCAAGTGGAGGGTAAAGGTTGCATGATTATATCATGCACCTTGATGTAGCCAATCTAGACCCATAGATTCCAAACTTGGTCACCAAGTAGCATCTAGGGTTCATTTGACATGTCATTTGGAGTGCATTTTCCTTATGAATTTCGGCCATGCATGTCCCAAATGCAACCCTAGATGCCTCCCCTCCTATAAATACCCAACACCCCACCACTTGTAAATACTTTGGAATATATAGAATTTGAGTGAGCCTTTTGTGCCTCAAATCCTCTCCTTAGTCACTAGGTTAACTTTGGCTAACCTTCTCCTATCTCCACCCTTGGAGAGTGGGAACCCTAGAGTGGCCTCCATTCACTTTTGGAGTGAGCCAACCTTGTGAGCACCAAACACCATCCCATAATCACTTCCGCCACCCTTCTCTCCTTACTCGCCTATCATCCTTTTTCCCATCCTAAGTCACCCTTTGTCTACCTTTGGTGAGCCTAAGATCAAGGGCAAGGTCTTCCCTTTCATACTCTACAACAACCATGGAAGGAGGAAGCCATCAAGTGGTATCAAGAGCCAAGGTTCATCAAGGGTAAAATCTAGTCCTTCTTGTCTTCTTGTGTGTCTTTTCTATTCGGTCATTTTTTTCTCCTCTTTGTTTTCTTTGTGTGGCCGAATAGTTTTTGGGTTCACACCTTGTTCCTTGTGAGCCTTCCTTGCCATTTTAGGTTTCCATTATTAGGTGTTGCCATGCTTTTCATTTTTCTTAGTCTCACATGAACATGAAGAACATGCTATGAACATGCTTTTAATTTTTGAATCCACTTAAAGTTTTGTCATTTTTGTTTCCTAAATTTTGTCTACAAAAATTCCATGTATGTGCCAAACACTTTGCATGATTACATGAACAAAAAAAATATGCCATATTGCATGACATAGTGGGCGTGACATATAGCTTTCTCTTTAGGAGTCATTCATGCATGCTACCTAGTCCTAGCATGTTCTATGTGATTTTGTGATTTCCATGTGTAAACATTTTCTTGCACATGCATAACCGCCCACTCTCCCTTGCATTCTCACTTGATTTGGTCAATTTTCTATGCCTAAAGAAACCCTAAAAGAATCTAAGTGGTGTGCTGAAAATTTTGTGCAAAACAACTTGTACTAGTTAGTACAAAACAATTTCCACTCAAAGATACCCTAAACACCTCTAAAATCACGCCACTTGTCCTTCTCTCTCTCTTCTAAAATTTGACCTAAATTTACCACCCACAAGTGCAAAACCTAAGCAACAAATGGGCTGAATATTAAAAAAAAAAAATTGGACCCAAGGAACATCAAAAAGAAATTGACGTGAACAATAGTATCAAAAAAAAAATATTGGACCAAAAAAAGGACTTGTTGCTAGACTTGTGGACTTGGACCATTACCTAAGCATTTGGAGTTGGACTTGTGACATTTTTGGACCATTGTTGAGACCTTAATATTGGCTGGACCGAATCACTAAAAGACTTAATCAAGTGAGCATAAACACTAATCCACTCTAGTGCCTTTCTAGGATTAATCTTTGTGTGCTTCCTTTTTTTGATTGAGTCTTAATTTTTAGTTTGTCTTTCTTTGGCCTCTTTTGTTTTGTCTCCATCAATTATCCTTGAGTTTAGCCTTCTTAATTGTGCTTTTTCAGTTTTATTTCTTGGACTCTTGCTCTTTGGGTTGGTTTCACTTTACTTGTAGGTGAAGAACTTCTCTAGCAAACTATCACACCCTTTGGTGGATTTGAGTGGAGGAGTGAACCGAATCCAAACCTAGCCTTTGAAGGGATTTCACTACACTAAAAGGAGTGATCAAACACTTGGAGAGGACTAACAAGTTTTCTCTTTGTGAAGGAACCCAAGTGGAGGAGTTTGAAGACTTAGACTTGTGTTTTTCATAATTTTGCTTAATTTTTCTTCTTCTCGGCCTAGTGTGTTTTTGGGCCTTAGTTTCATTCTTTTTGGTTTGTAATTTGGCCATTCTTAAACCTCTTCATTTTGGTTTAGCTTCGTGTAGTTGAAGGTGATTTGAAAACCTTCACCTAGGAGCTCGACTAGAATATGTTTTAAGTGCTTTCCTTTTGCATGTTTTATAGTTTTGGTAGTATAATTTCTTAGGCTTTTATCTTTGTCTCCAAATCCGTTTAGAAGGCTTGCTTTTGCCTACTAGGGGTAACGTGCACACACACACTTTATTATTGTGCCAAATTGTTTTGTAAGAAAAGTAGAAAAGGCTTAGTGATTTTTACTTGATAGGGCTTGGTTATTAAGTGATTCTTTGTAGTCCACCTCCCCTTGAAAGTTCACTTTGAACACTTAGGCCTTTTCCTACCTATCTTGCACCTTGAAAACCCCTTTTTGTGAAAACCTTTTTATCACTCACTCTTTGTGAAAACCATTTCAAACACTTTTTGAAAACAACTTTGTGAAAACCTTTTTGGATCAAAGATGAGTGATCATTCTAGTGTCCATGGTCATAATTCTCGTAGTACTAGGTCTAGTGTTAGGGATGAACTTAGGGAATTGAAAGATTACCTAAGAAAAAAAGAAGAGGAAAATATAAAAAGAGAGGAAGAATTGAGAAGAAAAGAAAAAGACTTTGAAAGAAATAATGAAGAAATAAAAAGATTGCTTGAAAGACTAGTTGCGGGAGGAGAGGCTAGTGGTTCAAAACCAAGAGTCACTTCTCCTCAACCCTCAAGAGGAAAGGGGCATATGTATGCAAGTGTTCATGAGGAGGAAGGGCATCACACCCAACCTCTAAGTGATACCTTCATTAGTAGCCATCACAATGATGGTTACTATCAAAGACCCCCAAGGCATCATAGACATAGGGAGTCTTCCAATAGGGAACCCCACATCCCTCTTCCCCCATTCCATGGCAAAGACAATGTGGAAACTTATTTGGATTGGGAAATGAAAGTAGAACAACTATTTTCTTGCCATGGAGTGAGTGAAGAGAGAAAGGTTTCTTTGGCAACCCTTAGCTTCCAAGGGCATGCCATGTATTGGTGGACCTCCTTAGAAAAAGAGAGAAGAATAAACCATGAGCCTCCAATTCAATATTGGAATGAGCTCCGTAGTGCCTTGAGAAGGAGGCATATTCCTCCATACTATGACCGTGAGCTTATGGATAAGCTACAAAGATTGAAACAAGGGTCATCTAGTGTGGAAGAATATAGGCAATCTATGGAGTTACTCATGATGAGAGCTGGGATAAGGGAAGAAGAGAGGACCACCATCTCAAGATTCCAAAGTGGTCTTAACCTTGAAATAAGGGACAAAGTTGAGCTCTTACCATATAGAGATTTGAATGAGCTTGTTCAACTTTGTTCTAGAGTGGAGCACCAACTTAAAAGAAAAACTTTTAGAAAAGACTCCACTCCATCTTATTTCAAGAGTTTTAAGAAGGAGGGCCCCTCTTCCAATCCTTTTCCTAAAGAAAAAGAAAAAGAAACCTCTCAAAAGACATCTTCCAAAGACACTAAGACAAGTGACATCAAGTGCTTTAAGTGCCTTGGTCGAGGGCACATTGCCTCTCAATGCCCAACAAAGAAAATCATGATTTTAAAGGGCCAAGACCACTATAGTAGCCTTGATGAAACTTCTTCTTCTTCTTCAAGTGATGAAGAAGAAAACTTAGAGTCCGAGGAAGAAATTTACCCTTGTGAAGGAGACTTGTTAATGGTTAGAAAGCTTCTTGGAAACCAATCTAGTAACCTAGACCAATCCCAAAGAGAGAATTTGTTTCATACAAGGTGCAAAGTTTTAGAAAACACTTGTTCTCTCATTGTGGATAGTGGATCTAGTTGCAATTGTTGTAGCACTAGATTAGTGGATAAGCTAGCCTTAACTACTATACCTCACCCAAAACCTTACAAATTACAATGGATCAATGAAGAGGGAGGTATTGTAGTTAATCAACAAGTAAATATACCTATCTCCATTGGCAAATACCAAGATGAAGTTTTATGTGATATAGTGCCATTGGATGTTAGTCATATTTTACTTGGAAGGCCTTGGCAATTTGACCAAAAAACTATTCATGATGGCCTAACCAACAAAATAAGTTTTCATCACTTAGGTAAAAGGATTGTGTTGTGTCCTCTATCACCCTCCCAAGTGTATGAGGACCAACTCAAAATGAAGGACAAAAGAGAGGGAGAAGAAAAAAAAAGTAGAAAACCAAAGAAAGAAAAAAAAGACCTTTCCCTTAAAAATAAAGAAGGGGAAGAGGAGGTACCAAGTTTAGAGGCAAGTGTCCCCTCTAAAGAAGTTGTTCATAAAAGTGTTTTATCCCTTAAAAATGATATCAAAAACACACTTTTGATTGAACAACCTTTGTACCTTCTCTATTTCAAAGAGACACTTGCTGCCACTAGTCATGAGCTTGAGTCTCTACCTCATGAGGTTCAAAAACTTTTAAAGGAGTTTGATGATCTATTTCCTCAAGAAGTTCCAAGTGGACTTCCACCTTTAAGAGGAATAGAACATCAAATAGACCTCATACCGGGTTCTAGTCTTCCTAATAGGCCCGCCTATAGGACTAACCCACAAGAAACCAAAGAGATAGAAGCTCAAGTTGATGACTTGTTGAAGAAGGGTTGGGTTCAAAAGAGCCTTAGCCCTTGTGCCGTCCCCGTTCTCTTGGTGCCTAAGAAAGATGGCAAATGGAGGATGTGCACTGATTGTAGAGCCATCAATAACATAACAATAAAATATAGGCACCCAATCCCTAGGCTAGATGATATGTTAGACGAATTACATGGGGCCATCATCTTTTCCAAAATTGACCTTAAAAGTGGTTATCACCAAATTCGAATCAAAGAAGGTGATCACTACAAGAAAAATTGATATTATCTACGGAATATTATCTACGGAAATTTTTCCGTAGATAACATTTAATTATCTATGGAATATTATCTACGGAATATTTTCCGTAGATAATATTTAATTTTCTACGGAATATTATCTACGGAATTTTTTCCGTAGATAATTTCCAGTTATCTACGGAAATTTCCGTAGATAACTTATCTACGGATATTTCCGTAGATAACTGGAAATTATCTACGGAAAAAATTCCGTAGATAATATTCCGTAGGTAAAACATTTTTTTATAAAATAATTAAAATATTTAATTTAACATATCATTAAAAAAATTAATTATTATATAATTTATTTTTTTTAGTTTAATTATTTATTATAATACTTTTTATTTACTAAAAAATTATTTTTAAGTAAAATATAATTTAGAATAATGAATAACTTTAACTTTTGTGTACCATATTTAATGGAAAACATAAAGAAAAGATGAATTCAGTTTTACTTTATTAAACGTAAGAAACAAATTAAAGATTGAATTTCTTTAACAAATAAAAATTAATATAACAATTAATAATTTATATTTCTATTTATATTAATTATAAATATTTCTTATATTATATAATAATTCATATAATTTATTTAATATTTTTTAAGTTAAATTTGATTATCTTATTTTTAAAAGATTCAATAATTAATTTTCTTATGTAAATATTAAATTTATTTTGAAAATACTCAATTGAGTCTTTAATTTTTTAAAATATATTAATTTAATCAAATTTCTTTTCCTTTTAACTTCAATTATTTTTAAAGATGAATTAAATATATATATTATTATTATTCATAATATAATAATTAATTATCGAGTGGTGTGTAATACTTAATAAAAGTTACACCCGGTATTACTGTTAGTATAACCTGTTTGTCTATATATATATATAGAGACAGAGACAGAGAGACTGAGAAAATGAATGGAAGAAAAATAGTTAAACATATAGTTATTTGATTATATGTATATAGTAATAGATAAAGGGAAATATATATACGTCATCTTGTAACTAATTTTTGTCTCCAAAATAATGGATAATTATATACCCTCAATTCTTAAGAAATAAATAAATAATTTTTAGTTATTAATTTAACTTTTTATTAAAAGATTTAAAGACATGAAATGTATAATGGTATGTGATAACCTAAATAAATAAATAATTTTTAATTATTATTAACGATCAAACTGTTCAATTTAAAAATTTTAATGCATAGATCAAATTTACAAATTTGTAAAAAATTTAAAAATTATTTGATACTTCATTTCATTAATTCAAATTGACGGATAATCATAGAATCATTTTATACATTGATTAAAATTAATGAAACGAAGTATCAAATGATTTTTAAATTTTCTAACAATTTACATATTTGATCTATGCATTAAGAACTTTAAATTGAACGGTTAGATAATTGAAATTTCATAGAGAAAATGAGTTATTGAACGGAGTAAGTCTATGTAACTCTTAGAGTAAAAAGATCCATCTTCTTTAATATATATATATATATATATATATATATATATATATATATATAAATTGCTTTCCTTTTGTGTTTCATTTTCTGTTTATGGTTTTTTAGTTTATTAGTTGTCATGGTACATGTGTTTGTTACCTTTTTCTTTAATTTGAATTTTATACGATGTAAGTTTTAATTAGATATTCAGCGAATCATATTAATAAAGATTTCAACAAATTATATTACTATTAAACATCTGATAAATAAGGATATATTTAAAGAAATAACTTATTTAAGATATTATATAATAAATTTTTATGTAATAAGATCAATGAATAATGATATGTTTTAAGAAATAATACTTGTTTAAGATGTTATATAATAAGTTTTTATATGATAAGATCTTATAATGTTATATTACTATATATTTTTGAGAAACTTGAATTGAATCTTTAATTTTTAAAAATAAGATTAATTTAATCAATGTTTACTTAATTAAAAAATAACTTATTTAACATATTTTAATAAATAAAAACTTAATTGATACCTTCTAAAATAAAAATAATGTTATTAAACGTAAGAAACAAATTAAAGATTGAATTTTTTTAACAAATAAAAACTAATATAACAATTAATAATTTATATTTCTATTTATATTAATTATAAATATTTCTTATATTATATAATAATTTATATAATTTATTTAATAATTTTTAAGTTAAATTTGGTTCTCTTATTTTTAAAAGATTCAATAATTAATTTTCTTATTTAAATATTAAATTTATTTTGAAAATACTCAATTGAGTGTTTAATTTTTTAAAATATTTTAATTTAATCAAATTTCTTTTCCTTTTAACTTCAATTATTTTTAAAAAATAAGAGTAAATTTAATTTTAAAATAAATCAAATTCAATAAATTTGAATAAATAAAAACTTAATTAATACTTTTTAAAATAAAAATTATAAAATTAAAATGAGTATAGTTGCTGACCCTCTGAAACACTCTCAAATGCACTCTCGAACCCTACCTCTTGCTCACTCTAGAACGCTCTCTCTCGCACACCCTCTCAACTCAGTGAAACCTAAAACGCTCGTTTATCTTCAACAACCCTCGAAGGAAACATTGAAGTCGTATTCGACGAAGGGCAACACAGGGAAGTCATTTTAGGTGCGTATCTTCATTTTGTGTTTTGGTTGTTTTTGCCTCTCTCATCTTGTACAAATGCGTGGGTGCTAATGTTTTAGGGTGTGGAGGAACTCCCGGAGGAGGTTTTCGGAAACGCAGTCGTCCTATTGTGCGACTCTGTTGTGAAGGTATTTGTGCTTAGGGTTTATTAGGAGGTGGTTGTCTGAATCCGAAGCGAAGTGAGAAAGCAGTCCGGGGGGTCCCGAAGTGCTGCAGCTTCGAGAAGTTGAAGATCCCCAACTCCGAGACGGCGAGGTTCTGATCTAAGTCCACGCCACATCCCTTAACAGAGCCGACAACTTTCAGAGGAAAGGCTCCTATTCTCCCCCCAAATCACACTCAACCCAACCCTTTCTCCAATGCCTACACAATCTCTGCGACTCCGGGAACCTCAACGTTGCCCTCAACCTCCTTCACTCTCACTCCCAAAAAGGCGCCGTTTCCTCTCCGCACATTCGAGAAGCTATTGGCCTCTTACTACGAGCATGTGGCCACCACAAAGACATCGAGGTTGGGCGAAAACTTCACGCTATGGTCTCCGCCTCGCACCATTTCCGCAACGACGTCGTTCTCAGCACTCGCGCTATCGCCATGTACTCCTCATGTGGGTCCCCTGCGGACTCTCGCTCCGTCTTTGACGCCGCGACCCAAAAGGACCTGTTCCTCGTGTTGGTCTTTTCTCCGACGTGTTTGTGGGGAACGCTTTGATTGCAATGTATGGGAAGTGCGGGTTCGTGGAGAGTGCGGTCAAGGTGTTTGTGACAATGCCGCAGAGGAACTTGGTGACGTGGAACTCGATGATGTGTGCGTATTCGGAGAATGGGGGTTTTGGAGAGAGTGTTGTGCTTTCATTTGCTTACTACTATCCCATCTTGTTTATTCAAATTCCGACCAATGTTAATTTTGTTTCACTCTCTTTCAGTTCCTTACACCTTGGGTGGTCGGTTCCCTTGTACCTATTGTTGGTGGAGTTGCACTGGCGTCTGTTACAGAGGCCTCTTTCAATTAGTAAGATGTCTGGTCCTTTGTCTTGATCCTTCTTGAGGAAGAGGAGAGGTGACCCGGTAGGATTTGAAAAAAAAAGTTTTGGTCATGCAAAATTGCAAACTGTAATATGCTTTGGTGGAATGGTGAACAGGGCTGGATTTTGGAGTGCAATGGCATCCAATGTGTCAAATCAACCTCGTAATGTTCTTAGCAAAAAGGCCATGGTTAATAAAGAGGTAATATTATGCGTAAACGGTACAATGATAGTGGAAGCTTTTTGACATATGACCATCATTAAAGAGACAAATATATGAAAGAAAAATTAGTGTTATAATTATAAATAAGGATTTTACTAGTTGCTATTTGCACGCCAGGCCTTAAATAAGGTCTTCTTCTATAATTTTTATACATGGCTCCCTTTTGTAATAGTTAAATGGTGCTGTATATACCTGAATAGTATAGTGATGGTTTTCTGTGAATTGGCTGGCAGGTTTCTTATATGATATTGCAAAGGGTATCACCAGTTACCCACTCTGTGGGCAATTGTGTGAAGCGGGTTGTCGTCATTGTGAGCTCTGTCATCTTCTTCCAGACACCTGTCTCACCTGTGAATGCTTTTGGTAAAGTTGCTTCTTTCTGGTTTAAATGGAAAATGTTTGAAGGTTTTTGTTTTGAAATTCTCTTAACCATTCAATATGTTGCTTATATTTTTATATTCTGTTTCTACAGGGACTGCTATAGCTCTTGCCGGCGTTTTCCTCTTAAATTTTGTTAGTTGCATCACAAAAGCCAAATAGCTGCAACATGCAATTCCGAATTTCTTTGTAGGCGAGATAGCGAATATGAGGATTACGTTTATTGACTCCTTATTTTCTTTCTAGCTATGCAATAGGAAAGTGTGGATTTTCTATTGTATAAGTCTAATCATCGTTTTAAATGTTCGTTTGGTCAAAATTGGTTAACTTTTTTTCCATGCTTTTATGTGATTTATTGTGTCTTATGATTTACTTGTTAATAGGACTCACTTTTACCTTCCTGGTTTCCTTGGATTTTGTTATTATTGGATTCTATGTATGACATAATATCCATTATTATTCCTTTTCCATGGCAGAGAGTGCATATTCTAACATTCCCATGGATTCTATGTTGAAATTAGTTACCTACGGAAATTTCCGTAGGTAAGTTATCTATGGAAATTCCGTAGATAAGTTATCTACGGAAATTTCCGTAGGTAACTTATCTACGGAAATTTCCGTAGGTAACTTATCTACGGAAAATTCCGTAGATAAGTTATCTACGGAAATATCCGTAGATAACTTATCTACGGAATTTTCCGTAGATAAGTTACCTACGGAAATTTCCGTAGATAACTTATCTACGGAAATTTCCGTAGGTAACTTATCTACGGAAATTTCCGTAGATAACTGCATCCGTAGATATATTCCGTAGATAAACGCATCCGTAGATAAATTCTAAATCCGTAGATAAAATCCGTAGATAACGTTATCTACGGAAAAATTTCCGTAGATAATGTTATCTACGACCGTATTATCTACGGATTTTTTTCCGTAGATAATCCGTAGATAATTATCAGTTATCTACGGATTTTCATCATTATCTACGGAAAAATTCCGTAGATAATGCTGATTTTTCTTGTAGTGGATGAATGGAAAACCGCTTTTAAGACCAAGTTTGGTTTATATGAGTGGTTAGTGATGCCTTTTGGTCTCACTAATGCCCCTAGTACTTTCATGCGCCTAATGAATCATATTCTTAGGGATTGCATAGGAAAATTTGTGGTTGTCTACTTTGATGACATCCTTGTGTATAGTAAGACCTTAGATGAACATCTTGGACATCTAAGGCAAGTCCTAATAATTCTTAGAGTCAACCACCTCTATGCCAACCTTGAAAAATGTACTTTTTGTCAAGAACAAGTTAAATTTTTGGGCTTCATTGTTGGCAAAGAGGGAGTACAAGTTGACTCCGAGAAAATAAAGGCTATCCAAGAATGGCCCACCCCAAAAAGTGTTGGAGAAGTTAGAAGTTTTCATGGCTTAGCTAGCTTCTATAGAAGGTTTGTAAAAAACTTCTCCACACTTGCATCCCCTCTTAACGAGCTTGTTAAGAAGGATGTGCCCTTCCTTTGGGGTGAAGCCCAAGAAAAAGCATTTAAAAACCTAAAAGAGAAACTCACCAATGCACCCATTCTAGCTCTACCAAATTTTGATCAAACCTTTGAGCTAGAATGTGATGCATCCGGTTTGGGCATAGGTGCTGTGTTACTTCAAGGAGGTCACCCCATTGCTTACTTTAGTGAAAAACTTCATGGGGCCACCTTGAATTATCCCACCTATGACAAGGAACTCTATGCCCTCCTAAGAGCTCTCCAAGTTTGGGAGCACTACTTGGTGACTAAAGAATTTGTTATTCACACCGACCATGAGTCACTCAAGTATCTTAGAGGGCAAGGTAAGTTGAATAAAAGGCATGCAAAGTGGGTGGAATATCTTGAACAATTCCCCTACATCATCAAATATAAGAAGGGAAAGAGCAATGTGGTAGCCGATGCTCTTTCAAGGAGGCACACCTTGCTCTCCACCTTAGGAACACAAATACTTGGCTTTGATGATGTAAAGGAATTGTATGAGCTTGATTTAGACTTCCAAGCCACTTATGCCAAATGTCTCCAAAAGCCTTTTGATGGATTCTATCTTCTTGAGGGGTATCTTTTTCGAATGGGCAAACTTTGCATACCCCAAGGATCCATTAGAAAACTTTTGGTCAAAGAGAGTCATGAAGGCGGTCTCATGGGCCATTTTGGGGTTGATAAAACCCTAAGCTTCTTGAAAGCTAAATTTTATTGGCCCCACATGAGAATAGATGTCCAAAGGCATTGCTCCAAATGCATTACTTGTTTGAAAGCTAAATCAAGAGTAATGCCTCATGGACTCTATACCCCCCTTCCTATAGCTAGCTCCCCTTGGGTAGATATTAGCATAGACTTTGTGCTTGCGCTTCCAAGGACTCTAAGGGGATTTGACTCCATCTTTGTGGTAGTGGACCATTTTAGCAAAATGGCTCATTTTATACCATGCCACAAAGTGGATGATGCTAGCTATATAGCTAAACTTTTCTTTAGGGAAGTGGTCCGTTTGCATGGTCTACCCAAAACAATTGTGTCCGATAGGGATGCTAAGTTCCTTAGTCATTTTTGGAAAGTTTTATGGGAAAAACTAGGAACTAAGCTCCTCTATTCTACTACTTGTCATCCTCAAACCGATGGCCAAACCGAAGAAGTAAATAGATCCCTATCCACTTTGTTGAGGGTACTCCTCAAAGGAAATAAGAAAACTTGGGATGATTGTCTCCCCCATTTAGAATTTGCATACAATAGAGTAGTCCATAAGACTACTAATCTTTCCCCCTTTGAAGTTGTCTATGGCTTTAACCCAATCACTCCTCTTGATCTTTTACCCCTCCCTAATACCCCTTCCTTGTTTCATAAAGAAGGAGTATCTAGGGAGGATTTCATCAAAAAATACCATGAAAAGATCAAGAGTCAAATTGAACAACAAACTCAAAAATATGCCAAATACAACAACAAAGGAAGAAAGAAACTTACTTTTGAAGTTGGGGATTGGGTTTGGCTTCATTTGAGGAAGGATAGATTTCCTACTCAAAGGATGTCAAAACTAAACCCTAGGGGAGATGGATCATTCCAAGTCATTCACAAAATAAACGACAATGCATATAAATTAGACCTTCCTTCTGATTATGGCACTAGCTCATCTTTTAATGTTTGTGATCTCACACCATTTTTAGGAGTTGAGGATTTGGATGAAGAATCTAATCTGAGGACAGATGCTTCTCAAGAAAGAGGGGATGATGGAGGACCATCCTTGAAGACACATGTGGGCCCCATCACTAGGTCCATGGCTAGGAGAGTTGAAGAGGAGGAGGGAGTTCACACACCAAGGGACACTCTCCTCATGATCATAGAGTATTAGTGCTCTCCTAAGCCTCATTAATTTAGGATTTATTATATTTTCCATTTTTACCCTTGTATTTTGGGGTATTTTAGTCATAGGATTTATTTCTTTGTATTTCCCATTTTACCCTTGTATTATGGGGTGCTTTAGGAGATTAGGTTTCTAATTTGGGCTAGGGTATCACATTAGGAGATGACGCCTATTTTTGGTGAGTTTTGGATCTATTTTTGGTGATAGAAAGGCTTAGGCCCAAGTGGAGGGTAAAGGTTGCATGATTATATCATGCACCTTGATGTAGCCAATCTAGACCCATAGATTCCAAACTTGGTCACCAAGTAGCATCTAGGGTTCATTTGGCATGTCATTTGGAGTGCATTTGCCTTATGAATTTCGGCCATGCATGTCCCAAATGCAACCCTAGATGCCTCCCCTCCTATAAATACCCAACACCCCACCACTTGTAAATACTTTGGAATATATAGAATTTGAGTGAGCCTTTTGTGCCTCAAATCCTCTCCTTAGTCACTAGGTTAACTTTGGCTAACCTTCTCCTATCTCCACCCTTGGAGAGTGGGAACCCTAGAGTGGCCTCCATTCACTTTTGGAGTGAGCCAACCTTGTGAGCACCAAACACCATCCCATAATCACTTTCGCCACCCTTCTCTCCTTACTCGCCTATCATCCTTTTTCCCATCCTAAGTCACCCTTTGTCTACCTTTGGTGAGCCTAAGATCAAGGGCAAGGTCTTCCCTTTCATACTCTACAACAACCATGGAAGGAGGAAGCCATCAGGAAACCCTATGAGAAAACGAGCAAAATATGAATGTTTTCTATTTTGTCTTCTGATTACTTTGTTGTGTTCCTTGTTGGATGTGATGCATGAGTATGTGGTTAATTTTGAAAATAAATATGTTTTAATATAATCTAGAGTGCTCTATGGGTTCCTCTAGGAAACCCTATGAGAAATAGGCAAAATATGAAATATTTTCTGTTTTGATTTCTGATTTTTCTGTTATATTCCTTGTTTGATGCGATGTAAAAATATGTATTTAATTTTATAAATAAACGAGTTTTGATATAAATTAAAGTGCCCTGTGGAGGCTTTGTGAATATGATGATGTAAAGTGAAATGTGATTGAGACATGGGATATGAAATGTGATAATGAAATATGATGACGAAATGCGATGATGTGATATGACCATGGGAAATGATAATGTGATATGAGAATGCATAGAGTCTTGATTGACATGCATCATTTGCATAAGTGTTTTAAGGGTATGATATGGAATACACCGCCAGAGAAGGCCCCCTAGTGTAAAAGCTTTGGGGATTAGTCCTTGGGGATAACTCGGTTTGGAAGTCCCAGTCTCGCTCATTGTGTGCATGGGATGTATCTTGCGCGGCTTAGCTATCCCGACGAGACTCTGGTAGTATATCCTTCTAGTGAGAGTGCGCAGAGGGTGTGACCCGGCATGTACTCTTAGACTACTCTTCGTGTATTGCTAGCGGCAATATGCCATGTGATGTTTTACTGGCGCCACTTGCATGATAATATGTAGTCCGTGTCCATGCATATGCATTCTTAATGTTATATGATAAAGTGATGGTTTATGTCTTGGATGAGTGTGATATGTTATTATTAATTTATCTATGTTATACTTGTTTTTGTTTGTGTTTGGCTATTTGGCATATATTTCTACCTGTGAGTCAGAGTGAGATGTTTCTCACTCCCTTTTCTCTTGTGTTGTTTTCTATAACTATCATACAGGTTATTATCAGCATGAGGCTGAGGATGTTGGTGATGAAGCTTAGGCTTCTATGTTGGGATTTTCTCTGATAGGACATGTGACATCGGGGCTTAAATAGGATTAGATTGGAATGTTATTTTTATTAAATCATTTTGAAAAAAACTCAGTTTCATTTCCTTGTAATTTCTCTACATGTTATTTGGATTAAGTTTATGAATGTGAACTCTTTACCCTTATGTTGTTGGAGATTTGATCGTCTTATGTTGAAGAATTGTATTTTATTTTATTTATTTTATACAATTACTATATATGTATGTTGGGGTAGAGGGTGTCACACAATTGGTCTTGTATGTAATGTTCATGTTTCTTATCTTACAACGTTAAACACATAATCAAATTTGTAGGAATGTAAACACAAATGTTGGGAAATAGAAAAATGCACAACAAATTTATACTAGTTCAGCCATATCAACAATCACTTATGACCTAGATCGAGTCCCCAATCAACTTGATAGATATTTTCCATTAATTTTTAATGTTAAAAGATTTATAATCAAAATACAATATGGAATATGCTTCTGCAACAATAAAGAAACAACTTCTTACACCCTAAGAAACACTTACTTGTAGCACCCCATTACAAGATTTTTTTCCCTAAGAAACCTACTTAAGAAAACCAGTAACATAGATTAAAGATCAAATTCACTTTATGTGCAAAACATTTCAGAGTAGGTGAATCAAACGATTATCCTATACATCCATGAAGATGGAGATCAATTCAATTCTTGAATCTTTTTGTAAGGTTCCCATAAAGGGTATCAAACTTCTTCTTACAAAGAGAAATGTTTTTTAGAGAGTATTTTTTGAAAGTAATATCACAAAGATTGATTTTGTTTGAGTTTTGAATGTGAAAAATGACATATAGTTTTTTGAAAAAAAAATGAATTTCTCTGTAGTCACTTTTAGGCCTCTCATTACATCAAGGCCTTTCTAATTCCTTATCCTATTTAGGCCTAGAAGTCCCTTCACCATCCCTCCTGGGTTTACTAGACTCACCATGTTGGTTCTAGTGTACTAGAATCTAGAAGGGGGGATTGAATAAATTATATCCTAAGATTACTCTCTTTTGCACAATTCTTGAGAAATAACCTCTCAAGAAATCTAAAATACAACGTTTATGCAATTTGAATAACAAACTACAGTAGATTACAAGGTTTATTATTGATGTAGCAGAATATCAATGAATGAGCAGCGAATCAATCACTTGTAATCATGGTTGATTTTATATTGCTTTCCTTTTAATCAATTTAATTACAAGAATTAAGATCAAAATTGGTACTATAATTAAATTTTCATTTTTCTCAAATCTTTAAAATCTTTGAAACATGAAATCAACAAGATTCTTCAAAGATAAGAGTTAGAAGATAAAGAACACATAAATTTATACTAGTTCAACCACCCACTTGGCCTACATCCAATTTTCCTTGATTTAGCACCCAACCAAATCAAAGATCATTCACTATAATATTGTTTACAAACACCTTGCACACGCAATATTACAAGAATATCAAACACACATCAATCTTAACACCACAAGATTCAAAATAATCAAAATTTCTATACCCCACAAAAATTACTAGAGAAACCCTTCTCAAGATTTCACCATCTCTTGTTGAGATACCCTATCTCAAGAGATACACCAGTCAAAAATGAAAATATAAGTTTCAATATCGAAGTAATATCACCTAATTCTATGAAGATGTTGATCTTTCACTCTTGAATACAGCTCTTGAATTTCACCTTTCAAGAATTCATGTCCTATCTTTGCGCTTCTTGAAATTTTAGAAAGTTTCTTGGGTAACACCTTAATCTTGTTTCTGAAAATATTTCTTTTCTTAAGATTTCTAAAAATTCTCTTGGGTCTCTTTTTAAATTTCAAAAACATTTATTTTTATAGAGTCCAAGACGTGATTCAGTTATAAAAAGTAATAATAGAAGTAATCTACTACTTGTGAAGGCTTTCTATTACCAGCTCTTTATTTTGAACCAGAAACATGAAAACTGCCCAAGGTAATCGATTATCCCAAGTGGTAATTGATTAACCCAAGCTTGAAAAGTCCCAAATTTGAATTTCACTATGTGGTAATCGATTATTTATCTTGGTAATCGATTAACACGATGAAAACTTAGTTTTTTTCGTCTGATTCCAAGCAAGAGACTCTATTTTAATCTATTACCAATTTTGGTAATTTGTTACGTCAGAGAGTTCTTTAAAAATATGTTTTGTAACAAACTTCGTAATCTATTAACACAAAGGACATTTTGAATATCCTTTTCCAATAATAGGTTTGGTAATCTATTACCATGAATGGTAATTTGATTAACAAAGTTACCTTGAAAACTCTTGTTTGAATCAAGTTCTATTTCTATGTTTAAACACTTGGTAGTAAATTACCCTTTTCAAGATAATCTATTACTTCATGCTTACTCATAGAAATACTTAAAAAACAAATTCTTGGATTCTTTAAAAGATTGACAGATTCTTGAATTAAGCATACATCATCAAACATAAACAAACACACATAAGCCTATATCTATTACAACCAATACAATGTCCTTTTTCATAGGCTCAAACATCATTTATGCAATATCATCAAAACTAAAACTTCTTGAGGGGTCTTCTTGTCATCTCAATGATCTTCATTATCTCAACCATCTCCAACAATCTCCCCTTTTTTGGTTTTGATGAGCCAAATATCTAATTAAGATAAATGACATAAAATTGATGTCTTATGTTTGCTTGATGATCCACCTGCAATGCTTTATACAAAAAAAATCTTCCAAAAACAAGTTAAGTAATACATTATGTAATACATTGATCATTCATTCATATCATTCAAAAGAATTCTTTCATCAGCAATTGATCATTTCATTTAATTTATCATATCATTCAATTTGATCATATCATTCAATTCATTCTTCAATCTCTTCAATTTATTCTTCATTCTTTTCTCCCCCTATTTGGCTTAACCAAACCAAATTTAATAAAGAGAAATAATAATTGCAAAATAACAGAACTATAGCCATAAATTTAAACAAAATTTCATTGATAAGAATTAAAACACAACCAGAGTACTCATTGTACAAAATAAGCAAAATGTAAAAATATTACAACCCATTAAAAATTCACAAAACAAAATAACAAAAAACATATCCAAATGAAACAAAATAAACTATGCAGTGCCTAATCATGTGGGTGCTCATCAGGGTATGGAATGTTCATTGTGTCCAGGCGTTCAAAGATAGACTCAAAACAGGCTTTGAGTTCCCCATAACCACGCCTCTGAGATTCCCTAATGTCATACAGCTTAGCTAACATCGCCAATTCAAATGGTGAAAAGTGGTTTCTTTTCAGGTTCAGGTTTGGCTTTTGCTTCAGCTTCCACCACTTCATCCTTTGCTTTCCTTCTACCTTCATGCTTTGTCAGTTTCATAATCTTCAGAGCACGATCCTTGACATTATGAGCCTCCCTAGTTACTTCCATAGCTTCGTTTTCCATGGGTACTTCATAATGAGCCAGCACCTTGCTAAAGAACAGAGCATATGGACACTTGTAGTCCATGAGTTTCCTGGTCTTCAACATTTACTCTTCCAACACATGAATCCAGTCAACTTTGACTCTGTTCTTAAGTGCATCCATAATAATCATGTCGTCTTCACTAATCCGAGCATGATTGCACCCCCTTGTAGCCAGAATCCACACAATACAATAATGTAGTAGTCTATCATCTGTGAAAAGACCACCAACATTATATGTGTCCTTCTTGCTGTTCCTTTTCTTTGCAGCCTTATCGGCTTCCCAAGCATATACATCTCTGAGCATACTTTCGAAAAACACATCCTTATCAATCTCAACACCTTTTTCTTTGAGATTGGCATAATCTAGAATAATACCAGTTCTCTGTAAACCACCCACCTTTTAAAGGGATAGACTACCTAAGGAGAACGATACCTTTGCAAGAAAAAGAGTCCTTGAAAATTTCCTCTTGAGCCTTTATTGTGAACCAATGGTGAGAAGGTTCTTCCACTACTTTAGCTTGAGGAGAAGGTTCCTTTTTCTTCTTCCTTTCAGAAGATTCACCTTAAGTGGGCTTAGAAGGTTTAGGATATTCACAGTTTGCCTTGTGTTTCACTATTTTTCCTCTTCCTAGGTCTTTCATTGTTGATTTTTGAAGAGTACACAAGAGAGGTGTGTAGATTTTTGAGAAAGTGTGTCTAGGGTTTGAGAGAGAAAACACGAGAGAGAAGGTTTGAATGTGAAAGGTTTCACCTTTAAAGGGTTTTTAGAAGTTAAAAAAGTAATAAATAAGTAGTTTTTAAGCAGTTACGGCATAGGTAATCGATTATCTCCTTTAGTAATTGATTATCTCAACTATTTGAGAAGGGTTTTTATGAAATGATGTCGGACCTCAATATGCTTTGTTCTTGAGTCCATAATTGGGTTCTTTGAGATGTTGATAGCACTTGCGTTGTCAAATTTTAGTGGAATGTGATCTAGCTTCAGTCCATAGTCTTGAAGTTCATGCTTAATCCATATAGCTTGAGCACAATAGCTACCAGCTGCTATATATTCAGATTTAGCTGTAGAAAGTGCTACACAAGCTTGTTTCTTGCTATGCCAAGATACAAGACATTCTCGAAATATATGACATGTATCACTAGTGTTTTTTCTATCTAACTTGCAACATTGAGAGTTCCTTTGAGATACTTCATGATTTTTTTCACAACTTTCAAGTGTGATTCCTTAAAAGTAGATTGAAATATAACACCATGCACACACTAAACATTATGTCTGGTCTACTTGCTGTGAGATATAAGAGAGATTCAATGATTCCTCTTTATCTTGATTCTTCTATTTCTTTTCCTGCAACATCATTGTCTAGATAACAGTTAGTGGACATAGGGATGTTTGAGATTTTACAGTTCTCCATCTCAAACTTCTTTACATGTTATTTGCTGTACTTGGTTTGATGTATAAAGATTCCCTTATTCATTTTTATAATCTGTAATCCCAAGAAGAAACTTAATTCTCCCATCATTGACATATTAAACTCACCCTGCATACTTAAAACAAATTCTTCACAAAGAGATGTGTTAGTTGACCCAAAAATTATTCATCAACATAAACTTGAACTAACAAATTATCTTTTAATGTGCTCTTTATGAAAAGAGTTTTGTCAACATTGTCTCTTTGAAAGTCATAAGACAAGAGAAACTTGCTCAGCCTTTCATACCATTGTCTAGGAGCTTGTTTAAGCCCACAAAAATCCTTTTTAAGCTTGTATACATGTTTAGGCAATTCGCAATCAATAAAACCAGGGGGTTAGGATACATACACTTCTTCTTCAATAAAGCCATTTAAAAATCCACTTTTAACATCCATTTGATATAATTTGAAATCATAAACACATGCAAATGCAATCAAAAGCATTATAGCTTCTAGTCTAGCTACCGGTGCATAGGTTTCATCATAATCAATTAATTCTTGTTGATTATAACCTTTAGCAACCAATCTAGCTTTATTCTTAACAATTAAACCATCCTCATTTAGTTTATTTCTAAACACCCATTTAGTACCTATGACATTCATGTTGTTATTGGAGGGAACTAAGTCCCATACATTGTTTCTCTTGAATTAATGCAACTCATCATGCATAGCCATTAACCAAAATTCATCTTTTAAAGCATGTTCAATACACGATGGTTCAACTTGAGAGACAAATGCCACATCATCACAGAATAGATTAAGAGAATGTCGAGTAGAGACTCCGTTATCTATATCACCTATGACATTGTCCAAAGATAAATCTCTTAGTTTCTTCTATTCTTTGGGTAGAGGAGTTCCAACAATTGGTGTAGATTGTAGTTGTTGATCTTCACTTTGTTCTTCTTGTTGTGTTTCTTCATTACCTGTCTCATCCTCATCATTAAGCAAATGTCCCTTCTTAAGGGTGTTAGGTTCATCAAATTTAACATGTATAGATTCTTATACAACTAATGATCTCTTGTTAAAGATCCTATATGCCTTACTAGTTGCAGAGTATCCAATAAAGACACCTTCATCAGCCTTGGCATCAAACTTTCCAAGAGTTTCTATACCATTATTCAGAATAAAACACTTACACGCAAACACTTTAAAATATGAAATGTTAGGCCTTCTATCTATATAAAGCTCATATGGTGTTTTCTTTAAAAGGGTCTTATCACAATTCTATTTAGAACATAGAATGTAGTGTTAACTACATTGGCCCAAAAATAATTTGGCAAATCATTTTCATTCAACATGGCCCTTGCTAGCTCTATTAGAGATCTATTTTTCCGTTCTACAACTCCATTTTGTTGAGGAGTTCCAGGAGCAGAAAAATTGTGATTTATCCCATGCTTTTCACAAAATGTTTGAAAATTTTCATTTTGAAATTCACCACCATGATCACTTCTCAAAGATTTAATTTTAAAAGTTGTTCTAAATTGCTTTCCCTTTTGACAAGAATCACATAGTCCTTCTTTTAAGAACTTGATTTTAGGTAGTCCTTCAACTAGATTCTTAGATGGAAGTCTATTCAGTTGATCTACATTGATATGAGTAATGTGGCCATGCCATAGCCATGTTAAGTCATCATTGGAGGAAAGACATGTAATCTTGGATGCATTATTGTCTAAGTCTAAGATGTATATGTTAATAATCCTTTTTCCAACAAATAGTGTTTCATTGGTTGACTTCTCACATACCAAGAAACATTCATTTTTAAAGGAGACATTGAAATTCTTATCACAAGGTTGACTAATACTAAGCATATTATATTTTAAGCCTTCAGCAAATAGAACGTCTTCAATAAGGGTATTAGAAGAGTTACCAACTGTACCCGTTCCTAGTATTTTACCTTTGTTGTTATCTCCATATGTTACTATTCCGCTTTCTTTTCCTTGTAGGGATACAAACTTGCTTTTATCCCTTGACATATGTCTTGAGTAGCCGCTGTCCAGATACTATATTGTTTGCTTGGCTCTCAAGCATACCTATAATTATGAGAATAAGTTTATTTTGGTACCCAAAGGATCTTGGGTCCTTGTGTGTTAGTGCAGTCATCATTCAATTTCTTAATCCATACAAACTTTTCACATGGAACACCAAATTTCCTTATCATGCATTTATAAGAGCTATGTCCAGGTTTCGTGCAATAATTACATGAAATGTGAGAAGTAATGGATTTGTTTTTATTCATTGATGCTTCATTTCTCTTTTTCAAAACAGTGTATAAGTTTTTGCATTCTAAACAAGGAAATCTCAATTTCTCATTTTCAGATTTGAGCAAATTAATATCTTTTTCAAGAAAATAGATTTTCAATTCCATTTCTTTAATATCTCCTTTTAGATATCTGTTTTCAAAGCTTAACTTCTTAGCTTCTTTATACAAGTTACAAAAAGCATCATATAATTGATCATATGAATAAATAGAAGAACCAGAATCAATTTCCTCGTAGTCATTTTCATGATTATCCATGAGACACAAATTTTCCTTTTCTTCACTATCCGTCTCACTAGAAGTTGTTGAGTCATTTTCTTCCCAGGCTATATACGCCTTCGTTTTCATTGATCTGAACTTTGATTTCTTTTCCTCTTGTCCTTTCTTATTTAGATTGGGGCAATCAACCTTTATATGTCCAGCTTTGCCACATTCAAAGCATTTGAATTTTGGAGAGGACTTGTCACTTTTTCTGAAGAATATTTTTTGTTTTGAGGAATTTCTTTTGTTGTTCTTCTCTTTCATGAACTTCCAGAATTTCCTTACCATTAAATTCAATTCTTCTAGTTCAAATTTGTCCTCATTGCTACCTCTTCTTCTTCACTTGAAGAGATTTCCAACTTTAGTGCAAGACCCTTGATTTTCTTATCTTTTTGTTCTTCTTCCGCAATTCTTGTTATGTCCATCTCATATTCTCTAAGTTTCCCAAATAACTCAACACTTGTCATTTGAGCCAGATTCTTAGATTTAGGGATTGCTGTCACCGTAGGTTTCCATCTCCTATTTAGTGACTTTAGTACTTTGACATTTACTTCTTCTTCATTGAAGATTTTTCCTTAATGTTAGAGAATTCCTTAATGTTTCCTTCAATGGCGTGTCTAGTTAGCTTTTGGGGAGTAATGGGAATAATTTTTTTATAGGTTGATTAGATGTATTCCATGTATGAAAGGCCAAATAATGGAAATCTAATTCCCAAGGATCCCTTTGAAAGAGGTAAAACAAAGAAAAATGAAGGTTGATCCAAGAAGGCTTACACTTGAAGACCATTAGGCCTTTAACTGTAACACCCCAATTTTCAAAAAGGTTATTATTATTATTATTATTAGATGGTATTTGGTCATAATTATTTTAATAATTATAGAAGAATATTATTTTGTACGTTTTAAATAATTATTATTTTGGACAATTATTTTTCACGTATTAAATAAGTATTTTTATTAGCATTTTTAAATAAATATTTATATGTTTTAAGAGAAGGTTGATTTTATATGATATTTTGTTATTGAATTATATTATTATATTTTGGGTCAGAAATATATTATTATTATAGAGAAAAAATATTTTATAATATACATGTATTTATTTAATTTAATTATTTTGAGGAAAAAGAGAAGTGGGTTAGAAGAGAAGGAAAATGGGTTGGGTTGACCCAACCCAATGGATTAATTTTAAGAAAGGAGTCAGGTGGTATTAACCCTATCTGCCTCATTTGCATTCTGAAGGATTAGAGAAAAAAAAGAGGAGAAACAAAGAGCTCTAAGGAAGAGTACTCAGGAACGATCTTAGATCACACAAGACCATTCGTCTTTTGCTCATCCAGGTACGGGGGAAAAGGGGATTATTTATATGTAGAGTTACATGAGGAAATTTGGTAGAGGAAGAGTCCCTTATGATTATGAGTAATTTTATAATTATTTCTATTTGAGAAATTGATGATCCCATTAGATTCTGTATGTGTTGAGAATTAGAAATATATATTTAATTTGTAAGAATGATGATCTGAGAGGGAGAACGAAACTGTAGAAAAGTGCCTGTGAGCTAGGTTTTGGAACAATTGGGGGTTTTATCGTTATGTTGAAATTATATTAAATTGGTAATTCCGTTGAGTATTATATTAATTTATGAATGTTATTGTTATATTACTTGATAAAAATTGATGATTTAGATGTGAATTGCTTGATGTTATATTACCTGGGTAAGTGATGCTACAGGGAGGGCGTGACCCTGGCGTGGTGTGTGATGAGTGAGACAATTAACCCGTATCACTTATGTTAGTTGTGGCGTGGCCTTGACATAGTGTTAATTGTAAGATTTGTGTGGATTGTGATAGATTGATGTAATTGAGATGTGAAGATGATGAATGATTGATAAATTATGATATATATAAATGCTTGTGAATATTTCATTCAGTAAGGAGTTATGATGGATTATGTTGTGTTTTTCCTTGTGTGCTTTCCATATAGATGTTTTCTTTTCTCACCGTATAATTTGCGGATGTTTAAGGTGAGGAAGATCCGGCTTTGAGTGGCATCTAGAATGCCAACCATTGAGTTATGGGTGTGCTTTGATATTGTGACATCGGGGTAGAGAATTCTAGGATAAATTTTTATATGTATTTAGAGTTATAACTTCTCTTTTGAAAACAATTTGTAAACTCTCAAGTTTTACTTTCTAAATTTCATTTTTAATTATTTTGGTTATTTATGAAGGTTTTATGTGAACTCTTTTTACCATTGTTGAATATTTTATTCTTTAGTTAATTACAAGATTTATTTAAATATGTGTTGGGGTAGTAAGGGTGTCACATTAACTAGGTCCATGGTTAGGAGGCTAGAGGAAGCTTCTATAGAGGAGGTGCTTATTAGACCTATGCTTTTCATGAGCATTGAGTATGATTCCTCTTTTTAGTCCCTTAGTTTCCATTGTATATACATTGTATGATACTTGTACATAGTAGTTGCTTGTATAGGTGTATTTTACCTTTGTATTTGTGAGGCACTTTCTTTCTTTTGTTACAGGTTATCCTTTAGGATTTTAGGGTATGTTACTTGGAGACTTTTTCTCCATTTGACCTTGTATTAAGGATCATTCATTTTCATATTTTTAGTAGTAGAAGTGGGGTGACAAATACCATGGTATTTAAGTGCAACTAGTAATTGGACTAGAATTGGGCCTAGGCCAAATTTTACATATTGGGCTTTTTTTACTCCATATTTTTCCAAGGAATTGATTTAGCTAGGTCTCACCATCATTTGGTGAACCTAACTAAACCAATTCCAGGTTTTTGGATTGGATTAAATATGGAATTCCAAGGCTTGGCCGCCTAGCCTAGTTCCATTGGCCAAATTGCTTGGCTTACCTTGCACACTTGGGAAGCTTGTGCTACAAGCTTCTAACTTAGCTTGCTTCCCAAGCTTCTAAGTTAGAAGCTTGCTCCACAAGCCTCTTAAATCAACTAGGTTGGTCAAGTTACGCTAACCATGGTTCTCTTGAACCATAGTTAGCCTAGCTTGCACCACAAATTTCCCTACTCTGTATAAGCCTTTCTCTCACCTTTGTAATCACTTTTTGATGATATATCGAGTGAATTCTGAAATTGTTCAGCCAATTTCTCTCTTCTAAAAGTCATTAACCTCTTTGATATTCATCCAATTCTCTTCTCTGCTTCAAGAAAGATTGTGGTGAGGATTGAAGTGGCTTATCTGTCTTCCAAGGAATGGTGCCTCTTGAAGAGTGTTCTTCACCAAACCTTGGTGAAATCCGAAGCTTCTCCTCCATTGGAAGCTTTGGAAAAGCTTGAGAAGTATCAAGGAGTCAGAGATCTAGGGAGAAACTTGAAGAGGAATCAACATCAATCCGGTTCCAAAGCATGTCTCCATCACCAAATGTATAAATCCTTACTAAAATTTTGTGTAAGTTGAATACTATGTTTGTCCCACTTTCCCTAATTATAGTAAACCTTGTGGTATTTATAGTGCATGAGTGTTTGGGTTACTCAAGGAAGAATAAAAACGATTGTAGAAAAAAGTTTCTATGATTTGGGGGTCATCTTTGGAAGTGTTTTTGTTATAAATTAGGGAAGGTAGAGAAGTATCAAGTTAAACATGCATTACTACTCGGTAATATGAATTGGTTCATTGAAATAAATGTTTTTAGAAGTATAAGGTAGAGGTTTTGGTAGGTGTAATTTGCTAAAATATGAAATGTGGAATAGTGTTTTGATTGCCACGCCATATTAGTATATGGATTGATTAATGTTACAAATATTATGTTTAAGTGTTTTACTTTGTGTGGTTACCCGACCATATTTTACACCGATATTCGAAGTGAGATATGTTCTCGCTCCAATATTTTTATTATTGATTGTTTTTATATGTGTTTGGAGGATACTTTCTTTTGGAAGAGTTTAATTGATGCGAGGGATAACTCTAATACCCGTGACATCAGGATTTTTGGAATAAAATTTCATGTTTTCCGTTTTAAGAATTTTAGTTCATTTTCTTGAAACTCTTTATAATTTTATGATAGTTTTAGTATTCTATTGGATTTTGAACTTGAGATGTGAGACCATTTAGCTTCATTTGGAATTATTTAATTCCATATTATTTTCAAATATTTTAGTTTCAAGGTATTATCCATGAGGGGTTGAGTGTGTCACAACCTGCATACACTATAAAAAATTATGTAATTAGTGGGGTTTTTTTTCTGGCGGTTTCAAAAAACCGCAAAAAAAATATTATATTTCTGGCGGTTACTTTAACTGCCACAAAAGAAATATATTTTCAGCGGTTTTAAACCGCCACAATATTTAAATACTGTTCAACCTTTCTATATCACACGTAGCAACCATTTTTTTATATTATTTTTAAAAAAATAAAAATAAAAAATCAAAAACTTAGATAGTTTAATCTGAGGATTTCCCATTTTCCATTTTTAATCAAAAACACTACTCTATTACTCTTTTTCTCTCCACTTTTTAGGGTTCACTCATTCATTCTCTGTTTTTTTGCAAGTCAAAGAATTTGCTCATGATACGAGTCGAAGAAATGCCAAGCTCTCATTCTCTTTTGTCTTCCCCGACAAATTTCAAAGTCCTAAGAGGTAATGTAATTCTTCTCTCTACTCAGCGTTCAATTATAGTTTCCTCGTGATTATGGAAAATTGCAGAGAAATGTGACTTCTCCGGCTACAATTGTGGTGGCGAAGGCATAACTTCAAAAAAAGTTGGAAGGGAAAACCAACCACGATTTGGAAGGGAACGGAGGCGGTGCAGTACAATTCGGCGATGGCGGTGATGGAGATTACCGCGGTGGCGGAGAAAGACGCCGAGTTGAGGAAATCAGCGTTCAAGCCAAACTCACCCGCTTGCAAGGCCGTTGTGGATCAAGTGGTGAAGATAATCGAGAAAGCGGATTCGAAGCTTCTGGACCAACTTAGAAGGTGATGTATCTTCTCTAACCAAGAAAATGACTATGAAATGTTCTCAGTTTTTAGCAGATCCTTATCATTATTATCACAGATATCAAGAGTTCTATGAAGAAGGTGAGAGAGAGATTCTTTTGACTGAAGTGTCTTCTTTGAGGGAACAGGTACTTGTGTTTCTGGATTTTAATACAAATAATTTCCCTTCTAGAATCCTTGCATTTAAGATTCTATGATTGAAAACCTTAGTTCTGCAGTTGATTCAGTACCATGGAAGAAACTCCATACAGGGTAATTCAAATCATGATATTGAACCTCAGGTCAGTCTTTAATTACTTGAAGCAGAAAACTCAGTGCTGCAAGAAAGAAAATAACTCTGTTGATCTCGAGGTTTTATTCCTTCCTTCATAATAATTTAACCTTTTTGGTTGTTAAATTAGAAATGTAACCACTTCTGTTCATGGATTGCAGCTAAGAAACACCCTTGATGAGTTACAGGAATGCATGCGTAATTTAAATTATTGCCTAGAGGAGAATGCAAAACTCAGTAGGTATGATTTTGGTACTCTTGTTGAAGTTCTTTTGGTTGAATGGAAGCAGATTGGAAATCCAAAATTTGGCTGTAAAAATCCTAATGTTTTTTTCATTGCATATTTATACAGGGAAATAAACTCTCTTCACTCAACACTAAGCAGCACAAATGCTACAAAGGTAGTTTTGTTATTCTGATTTCACATCTTTTCATTTTTTTTCTTTACTACATTGTACAAATCTATAGGAGGAGGAGGATGTGAATGGTATTTGTGTGGAAAGCTTATGATGAACTCAATCATGTGGATTCTTTTGGACCTTTCATATTCCATACACATTATGGCTTTCTGCTACAATTTTTTATTTTATTTTTATCACTTCATATGTAGGATAGTTCTATGACATGTGAAATAATGTTTTTTTTTTATCATTATTGTTTTCAGGTTTCTACAGAAGGATCATTTTGTGAAGCTCAGGCAGTTCTGCAGATCGGGCTGAAGCATGAAACTCAAATGTTAAAACACAGAAGATATTTTAAATTTGCAGCTGGAATTAGATATAATAAAGGTCATTCTGAAGGAAGAGAGGACTTTCCGTGGCCTATTAGAGGACCAAACAACATGCTTAAATCAGGAATTTCTGATGGCAAAAGACAAGCTTAAGCAAACAAGCAAGCAATTAGAAGATACAAATGATGATCTGAAAGAGGCAAAGTCTGTTATTGAAGCTTTAGAATCACAACATATATTATCTATTTTGGGGGTGATTTGTTTTGCAGGCTCAAGTTCATAGACATGCTCATAACTTTAGGGAAGTGCAACAGTGTACTCTTCTGTCTATCAAAATAGGAGGGTGCAGGTGAAGATGTGGTCGCTTACGTCTGGTGGGCAACCAATGACTGTTGCGATGCACGATGCTCCTGTGAAAGATATTGCTTGGATACCGGAGATGAATCTTTTAGCCACGGGAAGCTGGGACAAGACCTTGAAGTATGAATTTTGATTCTTTTATTTATTTATTTATGTTTACAGTGTTAAAGGGATTTAGTGATGTTGTGTTACTGGCAAAAGTGTGAGTTCAGAGTATGATTGCGTTTGGTGTTGTGTCTTTTTCAGTTTTAAGGCCTGATAGAACATGTGGTTCTGATGTTGATGTGTAAAGGGATTTATTGAGGGAAGAGGATCGGAAACTAAAAGGGATGACAATATCGAATATTTATTCTAGAAAAATGGCATGTTTGGGAATGGATTCATTTTGAGAAGAAAAAAAATTGGACGCTCTCTGAAAGTTGGTGAAAAAACTGATTGTTTTTCCAAAATAAGTTGAACTAAAAACGTAATTGGGGCCCTGAATTGAGTTAACTGAGGTGGCATGTAGTTCATATTTTGGACCAATGATTCATGTTAGCAGGGAGGGTGAGGTGTGTCACATTGTTGTGTTGCAGTGATTTGTGTGGTGTAACTAGGTAGAAGATGATGCGGTGCAGCGAATAGGGTTTTGTGAGTCAATTGTGTTTATGTGGTTAGGGTATGTGGCAATGGGCCTCGCTGATTTTTGTTAAATCTTCATATTTTTAGGAGAGGATAGTTTTGAACATTGTTTTGTAAGGTTAAGTGTATAAATGGGCAAAAGAATATTTTCCCCTGAGGACTGTAGGCTTTGTTGGTCTTTTCTTTGTTACTATTAAAGTGAAGTGTTTTTTTATTAATTAAATTTCTACAAAAATTATGATTTGATTCTGGGTTACTATGGGGCCATGAGGGTCCAATTCAGATGAACATTATTTTAGACGGTAGACAACACTTCTTAAAATGTAAAAGCACACACCACTATGTTATGTGTATAAAGTACACAAACAAAATTAAATTATTAGTAATTAATTTATTAATAATTACTAATAATAAATTAAATTAAGATTAATTTTATATGTTTTATATGTAGCGGTAATTAAGATTTAGCGGTAAGATGCCACATTAATTAATTTACTATCAAACTTATTAGTAATGTAGGGGTAACTGTTTTATATGTTTTTGCACTAAATTAAATTATATTAATACTTAATTGAAGTTTAATATTTTATAGGATGAAGGGAGTGGACATGACATGCCAACACCACAAGGAGGATCTTCATTAGATAGTAATGTTCATGGAGTTTGACATATTATTATTATTTTTTTGTTAGACATGATGAACTCATGAATTTGAACCTGTTTTTATATTTGAAGCAAGATTAATTTTGGGACAATTTACATATTTTGCTTTTGAGCATTAATCATGAATTTGATTTTTAGTTACTTAATATGTTGGATATGTTTTAGAATTGATGGATGTTAATGTCTTAATAATAAAAATGTCATGCTAGACCTATGTTAGATGTTGTCTTGATTTTTTTTATAATGTTAAAAGTTGTTAATTTAATGTATCATTACGTAATTATATTTGAACAAGAAACATACAAAGCACATAAATATTATTATAATTATAGGTAGAATTTACTAAAATAAGTGATCCTAGAATTTGACAAGTAAAATTTTTATTTATAAGTTACTTGAATTAAATAAAAATATAATTGAATTAAATAAAAATATAATAGTGATTATTAATTTTTAATGATTAATATGGTTAGTGATAATTTTTAATAATAATTTGATAAATGCTTAAAATATATAGAATATTATTTGTCAATTTATAGCAAAAATGTGTTTTTAAAAATAAAAAATTACCGCAATGACAGTTTAAAATTGTTAGAAAATATGAGACAATAGAAAATATATTTTTGGGCAACTAAAACTGCCAGAAAATGAAAAACAAGTAAAATAATGATAATTTTGCGGCGGTTTCAAAATCGTCAGAAACTTTGTATTGGCAGAATTAAAAAAACCTTTTGTGGCGGTTCTAAACCGCCATAAAATGACAAACAAGTCAAACAGAACTGAAATTTTGTGGCGGTTTGAAACCGCCACAAAGAGATTGAATTTTCTGGCACTCAAAACCAGCGTTTACAAAATATCCGCCGCAAACGGTTTTTGGCGACCGTAGATCCGGCGGTTATTTATGACGCTGGTAATGCGATTTGTGGCGGTTTTTAACCGCCAGAAACTGCCAAAATAACCGCCACAAATCACACATTTTTTTGTAGTGATAGACCCGCATTATTCTAAGAATAAAGCATGGAATGCATAGACTCAAACAATACCCATATATTGTTGCATGAATATGCAAGTACTGTTCGCATGAGAATCCTAGATTAGATGTGTTATGTTTTTTTGTTGCGTGGTGTGTGTGTTGTGTGTTGCTAGTGTGACAATCTATTGGGTTGTTACCGATATTTGTTGTTATTATTATTTCAAATATAACATTATTAGTTATTATTTTATTTATTTTTTATGGTTTTATTCAACAAAGTAATTTTTTTATACATTTTTATTGGTAAAATATAAACTATCTATTTAATTTCTTTTATATATATATATATATATATATATATATATATTAGTTTAAGCTATAATTATTTATTTTATGTTGATTGCCATATAATTTTTTGTTACATAAATTGTGGAAAACTAATTATTTTATATGCCATATAATTTTCACAATTATATGTTAATTGCTTTCAAATATATTTTATCCATTCTGTGTTATCCTTTAAATTGATTCATATGAGAAAATTTAATTCTAGTTATAAATATTAGTTTTATTTATCATGTGTTAAAATTATGCCCCTTTAGCAAAATTTTATTTTTTCGTTCATGCTTCATATCATCATGGAAATTTGCTTTAGAAGATTAGTTAGGAATCATCCACAAATTTAATGTAATATAATGGTTGATCCATGACAGTTTTCATGTAACTATACTTTCATTTGGTGGCACAAAACGCTAAATGTTCACATAAAATTGAATAAGGGTACATTTGTCGTATTCATCATTTTTGTATATTTGATGCAAGAACCTTGTATGTTCATTGTATAACTCACTATCTTATTTAAGCCCTTATTCTTAAAACTTCAAAACACATTTATTTAAGACATTTATTTATTTTTAATCATAAGAGTATTTTAATTAACAAGTACAAATACCATCATCACATTTAGGTGGTGATCCATGACAAGATGGAATGTAATAAAGACAATCATCGCTTGAACGACATTGAGAATCTACCACTCCAGCCTTTGATAATGGTATACTCGAAAAAGCATGACCTACAAAGTTAAGTGTAAAATTTTAAAATAAGAAATATTAATGAAAAAAAATGACATAGAAAGTGTAAGTGGTAAATAAATAAATAAAAAAGACCATAACAACTTTTTAAGGCAAAAGTTTAAACAAAAATACTAGGTTTAGTAAAGTTTGAGTTATTTCCTAATTAAGAAGCAATCTTAAGATATAAGAATTAAATGAAAATATAACACATTTTAAGAAAATTTGGTGTTGTTTTCGCAATAATATTGATGTCTAGAAAAAGATATTTAAAATTTGATGTATTTGAAAAGAAATTAGTGTTTCTTTGAATAATGTTATTATTATAAATATTTATGACAATGGGTATGCATGAAATAAATTATATTACTTTTGTGAATATTTATAAATGACTTTATCTAATAATCATTAGGTCTCTAATTAAATATGATTTCAATGTGATAATATTGTATTCTAAAAATATGAACACATTTTCTTTTGTAGACAATTTTTTCTTCATTTTTTTTATATACCCGGTTCTTTGGTTTTTTGTTTACAACCGCAATAATTGTCCAAACATGTAACTGATGATGCATCACACTTTATATTGTGAAGGCTATGAAAGCAATCATCCACAGTAACACATGAAGTTACTTTCTCATTTGTGTTTGTTATTGGTATCCTTGAAAACGAAAGTCCTGAAAAAAAAAAGATATAGTTTTAATATAAGTACATTTGAGTAAAACATAACTTATTACAGGAAAGAGATGGAAAGAAAATTAATACCATGATAAGCTTCTGTGACAAAAATCACAAACAAAAGGACTAATTTGAATGAAACCTTTGGCATATCTCCTATGTATAATTTTTAAGATATAATTGTTAAATCTAAAACAAACAAGAATCTCTATGTTTGCTCAGAGAAATTAGTGTTTCTTAAATTCATATTGACACATCGAATATTTATAGTAACAGGTGGACTTTGTATTATGGCATGAAATATGATATGTATTCATTGTTATTTAATATCTTATGGACTTTTACCTTAAAATTTTTAAACTTAATTAAATACGATATAGATTTATTGCATTAATTTGATTCTAAAAATTAATATTAGTTTTTAAATGCTTATTGACTTTTACGTTTTGAATTTAGAAATCATGCTAATTAGGAAATTGAATTAATTGTGAAAATACATGTTAAAGTTTATTATAAAAAGATACACTATTTTGCCTTCAGAAAAAAAAAATTTCTTTTGTAATTTTACTTTTATGTGTAAAAGTTAATTTTAGTACCTCTAATATTTTTAATCTATGTTTCCATCTTCCATTCATTTTATTAATTTAGTCCCTCTTAAAGTAACACATGTTTCAATTTTTCATTGTTGATTAAATTATTTGAGATAGGCCTATCACTCTAAAAGTATAAACAAGGGTCGATCTTGACATGTTTAATTTTTAAATAGACTAATTTTATACAATAAAAGAAATACAAAATATGGATATCAATTAAAAAACACTAAAAATTGCATCTTGTAGATGATTTTCATGATTTAGGTAGCGAATGCGTATATGAATCTTAAAAAAGTAACTTTGTTAGAAAGGTGGAAGATTTTGTTCTCTAAAAGAAACAGAGGATATCTTCATCATTTAATTCCATGGATACACATTTAATAGTAGTAGGACTTGCTCACTTTCAAGCTTTGCACTTAATGCTTGTCACTAGTTTTCACAAAGTTCATTCTCAAGTGTTTGTACTTATTATCTCTAACTTTCTTGACTTAAGTAGTCATTACCTTTATGTTTATTCTAAAACATAAATACATGTAGCATTTGTTACTATTTTACAAATCTTATCAATATATAAAGATTTAGTGGATGTGACATCTTTGGCATCCTAATTTGGTTTTAACACACAAGTTGGGTAATGATCCTGTACATCACTATACTTGATAAAGTTGAATGACAATGCATGGGAGAATTTCAATGTCATCTTCCCAAGATTAACATGCAATTAATGCTTAAATATTCATATAACAAATACATATACAAGTTACATAAAACAAAGAAAAAAAAATTCTTTCCAACTAAAAACATAAATGCCCTTATGGGTTTACAATCACTAGTGCAAAAAAGGGTATTTACGTCACCCAATTTACGTCGGAAACAGTAAACACCGACGTTGTAAAAACGCGGTGGCAGTTTCGTAATTAAGAGGAGACTAATTTACGTCGGACCCCTCCTAGTCCGACGTAAATGTGGGAATTAACGTCGCAGTCTCATACTGCGACGTAAATTTACGTCGGACCACCTCTAGTCCGACGTAAATTTACGTCGGAACAACGAAACCCGACGTAAATTTACGCCGGAACATCGAAGCCCGACGTAAAAAATGGCCCTATATTCCCCACCTTCGTATTTTCCATTCCCGCGCTCACAATTTACAAACAACCTCTCTCATTTTCTCTGAATTTCTGAGTCTCCCACTGCGTTTAGTGCTACATTCAACGTATCCAAGTCTCTAAGTGTCTGCACGTTGGTCGTTTGAGGTTAGTTTGTTGTCCCCGTAATTGTTTTGTTTTTTTTTTTGCTATTTGTTCCGCTGGAACGACCCATTCTCCTTGCAGAACGGGCCGTTCTCCTTGCAGAATGGGTTGTTCTGCCAAGAGAACGACTCGTTCTGCTGGAAATTTGTTGTTGTAATTTTTTGATCTGGAACGGTCCGTTCTAGTTTCAGTACGGGCCGTTCCAGATGCATTAAAGAAGAGTTTTAGGCATTGACCTTTAGTTTACCATCGATTTTTTAGGGTTATAGTTTAGGTTAGAAAATTTATGAATAACTGAGTCAATAGTTTACATTCCAAGCTAATAGGTTTCTGTTTATGTATTATTTATTTTTTTATTAGTTATTTTGTTGCTATATTATTATTATCTTTTTTACTTTATTTGTCTATTCAGTTAATTCATTGTTTTAATAATGACAGTTTAATTTTTTCAGGATTATGGAGGATTCTGGGTCTGGCAGTGGAAGGAGGGAAGGTAGATCTGTCACCCGATTGTCTGGGTTGACAGCTGGGCGCATTGCCAAGGAGAGGACACCGGTTGAGGTGGATCCTCGTTCTGGAAAGGCATCAGGCCCAAATGCTGCCAAGTTTAAGAGCTATTTGGGAGTCTTAGCTCGACGACATGTTTCTATTATCATTCCATCATGGGATGACGTTCAGGAGGTTGACAAGAACCTCATGTGGCAGGATATTCAGGTATATACTTTCACATCCTTTCAATATTATATAACTAAAATACATTATTTATTATTTTTTGTTATTTTCATAGCAAAATTTTGACATTCCCAACACTGAGGGCATGAGGAGGAAGATGTTATCTGCCCTTGCCACCAGGTGGAGAGACTTCAAGACTTTTTTGACACGGGAGTATGTATTTGGAGAGCGCCAAAATGAGACTCCCTGTCTAAAGTACCAGATCACTGATGAGGAGTGGATGCAATTTTGTGCCACTCGATTGGACCCTTCGTGGCAGGTTAGTTATTGATAACTTTTACATTGACACAAATACTTAAGGTACATTTTAATTTATCTCATTTTCTTTTTTGTATTATTGCAGGCTAAAAGAATAGCTGCCCAAGAACGACAGGCCAAGAATGATGCACCCCATCTATTGTCAAGAGGGGGATATGAAAGAAAAAAAAAAGCAAATGAAGAAGGCTAAGGCACAGGCAGCAGGGGTTAAGGATGCTGACCGTGTAGAGTCACCTCCCCGCCATGAGATGTGGATAGCAGCCCGGACAAAACCAGATGGGCAAATGACTTCTGAGTCTGCAAGAGTCGTTGCTAGTAAAATAGTAAGTAAAAATATACAAACTAAGACTCTTCATTTCAACTCATTTAATTCATAAGAATTTTTAATCTTTCTTATTGTTGCAGGAGGGTTTAGTTGAGCAGAGCACCCAGGGCTCATTTGTTTCTGATGGTCGTTATGATATCCTCACAACGGCCATAGGAAAGCCAGAGTACGGAGGTCGTGTGCGTGGTGTTGGTGGTTCTTGGAGCCACCGAGATTTCTTTGGTGGCCGATCATCGAGGAGCACTGTCAACTCTTGCAGTCAAGAGGTTATACAGGAATTGGAGCAGAGATTGAAGATAGAGTTTGAAGAGAAACTGAAGAATATTGGAAAACAGTTTGAACAGAAGTTTGAACTTTTGGCTCGTTCTCAGCAACAGACTGCAGTTGCTCATGATGGTGTTCGAGTCAGCACTAAAGGGAGTTGTGCTGCTCCAGATCCCTCACCGGATCAGACTCACACTGATGTACCAAACCAGTGTGAGTTATATGTTGAGGATGACCCCCCACGGTTAGTGGCTATTGGCCGAGTATTTGAGGGTGGCTCAACCATCCATGGTGTCCCTCTACAGCCAGATTGGACACGGGTTGTGGTTGACCAAGTTCAAGATGCTGCTGCTCCAGTGCCTTTGCCCAATACAGAGGTTCAACTAGTGGGGCAGGCAACCGGCACATTCTTAGCTTGGCCAAAACGTTTGGTCATGCCGCTTTTAGCACGGGCAAAGGTAATTATATTATTGTTCTTTTAGATTTTTATAATTCTATTATTGTTTAACTAATTTTGATTATTTCTTTAAGATTTTATCAATCGTGGTAAGGAGGTCATGAGAGAACCTCATGTTCATGATGCCAATATCGCAGAAGCTGAGGATGATCCCATATCTATGCTTCTAATCAAATTACCACGAATAAAGAAGCATCTAATTCAATTGCAGTGGGACATTAGAGTTTTTGGAGTTGATAGCTCTGATGTTCCACTATACATATCTCTGCCTGATGCATTAGAGATTGTTGGGGGAAACTGCATGTTAAATATATCTGTCATACAGTTGTGGGCCATGTAAGTCATATTTTCTTTTATGAGTCTAAATTTACAATAATTACATTTAACTTATAATAATTATTTGTGTTAGGTACATGGATAAATTGAGTGTGGAGCAAGCACAAGAAGAAGTATATGGATTTATTGAGCCTCAATCCATCCAAAAATCAGGAAACACTCAGGTCCAGATCCAACAATATATGCAAACATGGATGAGTGACTCAAGAAGACATATATACATGGCTCCATACATTGACGGGTTAGTTTTTTAATTGGTTTTTTAATCATGGTAATTTTTTAACTGATTTGTTTGTCATACAATGTAGGTCCCATTGGCAGTTAATGGTAATCATTCCTAAGGAATATACCGTGGTGTGGTTTTGTTCACTTCATCGAAAACCAAGCCATGAAATTAAAAGCCAATTACATGGGTAACTAAATTTTTTTCATTATGTTTTAAAACTAATTATATATATTGGCTAACATTTTTTTTTATTTCAATTAATTAGAATCGTGTCTGGAGCTAATATATTAAGTGGAAGAGCCAGATCATCAAAGTCATTGCATTTCATATACCCTAAGGTTAGCAAATAAATTCATACAATCAATAATATTTAAATTTATTGACTTTGGAATTAATAGTTATTTGTTTCTCATTTTAGTGTAATAAGCAACAAGACTCGTTTGAATGTGGCTATTACATCATGTATTGGATGAAAGCCATAGTTTCTGCGGGTATTATTGATTCTTGGGCGCAGGTAATTCATATCAAAATTTATTTAACTATATTTACCTTTAGAATAATTAACATTGCATATTAATGACACTTAAATTACCCTTTCAGGTCTTTCAAGATCCATCTCCATTGCCCGAAGATGAGTTGCTCAAGATAAGAGAACAATGGGCAATTTTTTTTCTAAGTTTAGTTAGTTAGATATTATGTTTATAGTTTGATAGTTAGTTAGATATTATGTTTATAGTTTGATAGTTAGTTAGTTTAGTTAGTTAGATAGCATTGACAAACATGTTTTATAGCTTTTTTAGGATAATAGGATTTACATTGTCATAATTTATGTTTTTTAAGATTTATATATTATTTTCTTTTTGTCATTCAATTTTGAAATACAATTTGAATTTCTATTCTGGACTGCCTGGTTTAGAGTTGGTATTCTGGATTATATTTATATGCAGGTGTTGGGTATATCAATTTACAAAAGTTTTTTTAAAAAAAAACTCCCACAATTTACGTCGGACGTGGCCTTGTCCGACGTAAAATTGTGGCATGATTTTGCCCCTTTTTACGTCGGTCTGGAATAATCTCCGACGTAAATTTACGTCGTCTTTCAGAGGCGACGTAAATTTACGACTCCCGTATTAACGTCGGACCCTTTTCCGACGTAAAAGGGTCAAAATACACGACATAAAAGACCCTTTCTGTACTAGTGAATAATCCCATTATTTTACATATACAACGAAAATATGAATATTGAAAACATAAATCCTAAGTGTCAATCATGCCATGCTATACAAATTTGTATTACAATAGTTCCACAAAATTTCATCTTTAGCATGGCAATCAAATGGTGCTCTCCCTTTTTCTTAATCCTAACATGCTCCGATATCAAGTATGATCATTATAGTCCAACACATGGAAAAACAAGTGTATGCTCGTGAAAGAACAACTTCAAAAATCAATTGAACTTTAACAACTTTTGATCACAAAACAACTTCATAAATTTATCAACTTATAAAACAATCACAACTTTAACAACTTAGGTGTCATCACACGTTTTCAACTTTTGAGATCCCTGTAGCTTAATGAGCAATCTAAGAGGCTCGACCGTGTCAAGGAACAAAGTTTGACCTATTATCTTTAAGTGACTCATTTTGAAAAGAATACTTCTGGGAGCTATTTTTTTTTGCAAGGAGGACACCCCCAATACATATGGTATCTCCCTCAAATACCCTACCTATGACAAAGAGTTTTATGCTTTAGTGTGGGCTTAAGGAGAAAAGGTAAATACTTGAAGGGGTTTGAATAATGTGTATTAAAAACTCATACTTTTTTGTAGTGAAGTAGTAATTCTAGTCATATAGATTGCAAAAAGACATCAAATGAAATACTCAATATTATATGTTGATTTGTCTTAACCATCAAGTCTACGTATAGTTCTCAATCCAATGAGATTGAGTTCCATCATCTTTCAACAAAGCCACTTTTGGTTCAACCCTAAGTATTTTTTGACTTGTCTCTTCAAGAAACTACTCCCATAAGCATCACATTCTAGCTTAAAGCTCTAAAAAAAAGTATGGTAGAGTTAGAACTGGTGCATCGGTAAGTTTTTCCTTTAGGAGTTGAAAGGTCTTTTCATGTTTCTCACCCCATAGGAAAGGAACATCCTTATTCACCAATTCATTGAGCGGAGAAGCAAGTGTAGATAAATTAGGAACAAATATCCTATATAAACATGTCAAACTATAAAATCTCCTAGTATCTCCAACACTTAAAGGGGTGGGTTATTCTTGAATACTTTGATATTTTTCATGATCCACATAGACCCTTGTTGCACTAGCTACAAACCCTAAGAAAACTACACTATCAACATAAAAGGAGCATTAATCTACATTAGAAAAAGGATTGTTTTTCCTAAGAACTAGCAAATCATGCCTTAAGTATCCTAGATAACCAGGTAGGTTTCATTAATCTCGTGAATGTAGTTGGTGTATTAGTAAGCTGAAAAGGCATTACTAGCCACTCATAAAGTCCAAATTTGGTTTTAAAAGTAGTTTTTCACCCATCACCTTCTTTAATTCGAATTTAGTGATAATAATTTTTAGGATCAATCTTGGAAAATATGGTTGAACCATGTAACTTATCTAACATGTCATAAATCCCAAGAATTGGTTGCTTATACTTAATGGCTATGTTGTTTATGGCTCTACATTCACAACATGCCTTTAATTTCCCATCTTTCTTGGACACCAAAAGCACAAGAATTGCACAAGGACTCAGGCTCTTTTGAACCCAACCCATATCCAATAACTCTTGAATTTAAGACTTTATTTCTTTAGTCTCTTGGGGTTTTGTCTTATAAGTTGACCTATTTGGTAAAATGACTCCAAGTACAAGATCTGTTTGATGTTTTTTTCATCTAAAAGAAGGTAATCCCTTAGGACTCTATTTAGGAAATACATAATCAAATTATTTTTAAAGAGTTTTTACCCCACTTGGTAGAGTTTCATGTTCAAGTGATGTGACAATGCAAGCAAATGTCCATTTACACAAGAAAATATGGAGGTATTTTAAGAATAAGAGTTTGTTTAAGTTCACTTTTTGTAGCAAAAATGCTTTCCTTTTGAACAATCTCTAAGGAGATGACAATATCCTTATTGGCCTTCTCTTTTCCATTACTTTCTATTTCTCTTCTTTTCTTTTGTTTTTTCAATTCTGCTTGATCATCAACCACTTGTGTTGGTGAAAAAGGATGAAGTAAAAGTTTATTTTACTAATGGGTGGCGCTTAGCTCATTAGTTAGACCATTGTGCATGGACTTTTTTTTAATCAAATTTCCAAGGTCTACCTAACAAAATATGAAAAGCTTCCGTTGGCACTATATCACATAAAACTTTATCTTCATAGTTGCTCATGGAAACTTAACTTTTACTTATTGGTCAGCCACTATATCTCCATCTTTATTAAGCTAATAATGTCTATAAGGTTTGTTGTGTAGAATAGTGGGGAGGTTATACTTTTCTACCAAGATTATGCTACAATATGTCCAACAAGATCCACCATCTACAATGAGAGAATAAGTATTTACAGATGTCTTATATTGTATGAAAGATGTTTTCTCTTTGAGATAAGTGTTCTTCGCTAGGTTTGCTTCTTATGAGCCTTCTGACCATTAAGATGTCACCATCATAAGGACAAGCCCTCTTCACATTGGACTTTTCCCCTCATACATTTCTTTGTGAGAAAATTTGGCTTAACCAGGAAATGAGGGAGAATTGGTTATTAAAAATTTCTTTCTAAATCATTTTTATTTACAATAACTTTTCTAAAACTTTTCGAAGAAGTATGTTGATATATAGTTGTATATAGGATATGATGTTGAGATTACATGCAAATTCAAAATTCAATTGGTCTTTGTATGTAATGTTCATGTTTCTTATCTTACAAAGTTAAACACATAATCAAATTTGTAAGAATGTAAACACAAATGTTGGGAAATAGAAAAATGCACAATAAATTTATACTAGTTCAACCATATCAACAATCACTTATGACCTAGATCGAGTCCCCAATCAACTCGATAGAGATTTTCCACTAATTTTTAATGTTAAAAGATTTATAATCAAAATACAATATGGAATATGCTTCTGCAACAATAAAGAAACCACTTCTTACACCCTAAGAAACACTTTCTTGTAGCACCCCATTACAAGATTTTTTTTTTCCTAAGAAACCTACTTAAGAAAACCAGTAACATAGATTAAAGATCAAATTCACTTTATGTGCAAAACATTTCAGAGTAGGTGAATCAAACGATTATCCTATACCTCCATGAAGATGGAGATCAATTCAATTCTTGAATCTTTTTGTAAGGTTCCCACAAAGGGTAACATACTTCTTCTTACAAAGAGAAATCTTTTTAGAGAGTATTTTTTGAAAGTAATATCACAAAGATTGATTTTGTTTGAGTCCTGAATGTGAAAAATGATATATAGTTTTTTTGAAAAAAAAAATGATCTTCTCTATAGTCACTTTTGGGCCTCTCATTACATCAAGGCCTTTCTACTTCCTTATCCTTTTTAGGCCTAGAAGTCCCTTCACCATCCCTTTTGGGTTTACTTGACTCACCATGTTGGTTCTAGTGTACTAGAATCTAGAAGGGGGATTGAATAGATTCTATCTTAAGATTGCTCTTTTGCACAATTCTCGAAAAATAACCTCTCAAGAAATCAAAAATACAACCTTTATGCAATTTGGGTAATAAACAACAGTAGATTACATGGTTTATTACTGAGGTAGCAGAATATCAAAGAATGAGCAGTGAATCAATCACTTATAATCATGGTTGATTTTATATTACATTCCTTCTAATCAATTCAATTACAAGAATTAAGATCAAAATTGGTACTATAATTGAAATTTCATTTTTATCAAATATTAAAAATCTTTGAAACATGAAATCAACAAGATTCTTTAAAGATAAGAGTTAGAAAATAAAGAACACAGAAATTTATACTGGTTCAGCCACCCACTTGGCCTACATCCAACTTTCCTTGATTTAGCACCCCACCAAATCAAAGATCATTCACTATAATATTGTTTACAAACACCTTGCACACACAATATTACAAGAATATAAAACATACATCAATCTTGACAGTACAAGATTTAAAATAATCAAAATTTCTGTACCCCACAGAAATTACTTGAGAAACCCTTCTCAAGATTTCACCATCTCTTGTTGAGATACCCTATCTCAAGAGATACACCAGTCAAAAATGAAAATACAAGTTTCAAGATCAGAGTAATATCACCTAATTCTATGAAGATGTTGATCTTTCACTCTTGAATACAGTTCTTGAATTTCACCTTTCAAGAATTCATGTCCTATCTTTGCACTTCTTGAAATTTTAGAAAGTTTCTTGGGTAACACCTTAATCTTGTTTCTGAAAATATTTCTTTTTTTAAGATTTCTAAAAATTCTCTTGGGTCTTGTGGAAGAATATATGCATAAAGTTTTGATGATGCCAAAGCGTCGAAGAAAATAAAAGGTCAAGTTATAAAGCAAGTTGATCAAGAAACAAAATCTCAAGAAATAACTAGATAAGTCTTGACTACTTAGCTTGATATGTAAAATGAACTTTTAGAAATTGCAAATTTCACTTGGTCATTAAAATAAGGATTTCAAGAAAATCTAAATTTAGTCTTTTTGAATATAAGAATAAGTTTTTGAAAAAGAAGCTAAAAATAGTGTTCAAAACACTACTAGAAAATGACTATTCAACATCGTCAATTCTACATCGGTTTAGGTAGAAACGGTGTAAAAATCAAATACAGTGCATATTTACATCGGTTATAGCTGAAACCGATGTAAATATTAAGCATTTTACATCGTTTTTGTGGAACCGATGTCGTTTTGAATGCGCGGTGGCAATTTTGTAAATAATTACAAATACATCTACATCGGTTCACTCAATAACCGATGTAATACTCAGACGCATACGTTGAAGCCCTAAACATTCTATTCATCTTGTTTAGTTTTGGTAAGACCTAGCGTTGAAGCCTCCGCCGCGCACACCCGCCATGGCACCGAAACCCTAGCCGAGAAATCTCACTCCAGCAAGCCGCCGCCGCACTCGAACAACGCTGTTCTCAAGGACCTCCTCAACCTGCTCTACTTCGGCTCGCTCTTCGACATCAAGAGCGACTTCCCTCCACGATGTTCACCCAGACGCACGAGCGCGGTTGCTGCTTGACCTACGACTACGTCACCGATGACGCCACCGATCTGCTCGGCGAGAAGAACCTCGATTCGATCTCTGCCTTGCACGCCCTTCTCGTTTCACACCCCGCCGATTCCAGCTTCTCGCACAAGAACGGGCTCCAGCGCTGCGCGAAACACACCAAGCTATGGCTCGCCAAGTCCGAGCAGCCCATTGGGCTTGATGCTTTGTGTTTCGTTGTTGTTTGTTAACTTGTTATTGATGTTTTCTTTTTCTGGTTTCTATTTTTAGATGCTGCATTGAGGAGAAGTTGAATTAGATTATGTCTTCGGAGTACTTTACTACCACTTTAGAGATGAAGGCTTCGGTTGAAGTTGTTGCCGCTGCTGCTGGGGGGAATTACGTGTCTTTCCATGTGCCCGTGCATGGTTTTGTGGTTCCGGTTCAAGTCGAGCAACCTGTTTTTCAGTCTCAGGAGAAGGTATAACTGTTATGCTAGCTGGATTTTGGTTGTTTTATGAAATATTTGCGTTTGGATGAGTGTTGCTTGTTTATAATTTGTAAAATGTGGATTAAGTTTAGTTATGTTCATGGCTTGGATGATGTTTAGTTTAAATTTTTTGGACTGCTTTGAAAGTGAGGTACACTAGCGTTCTGCATTACTTAATTTGGTGGGGCAAAATGTTGCAAAGTGCAAACTAGAGTTATCCCGAGCACTTGCAAAGTGCAAACTAGAATTCAAATTCATTTTTACTAATAAATCCTTGGTTTAAGGCTTTCAGCTATCAACTGTTGTTACATTTAATAAGTTGTGAGTTAGTGTTGGTATGGTTAAATCTCCTATTTCTGAGGAGTTAGTGAAATAATATTAGTGGCATTTTTTTTTTTTTGAACGGCAAATGTTAATTGTCAGTGACATGTATCTGTCTTTATAAGTATGTGCTGTCTCAAATGGTTGATGGAGTGCTACATGGGTGTGTCCAAAATGATGATAGAGGGCTTAAGAGGGAACCCCTTCATTGGTTGTGTATTGGCTGGCTGAGAATGATTTACAACTTACTAGGAAATAAATTTTTCTTATCTCCTTGGCCCTAACAAGTGTGTTGTGTACTGTGATTATACACCAATAATTTGCAGACCACTACTATTACTATGGTGATTAGTGGGCAAATATCAGTTTATATACTTTGTTAGACGGTGAATTGAATGTTGATCCATATGTAATAGTGGTGTGTTGTGTACTGTCATAATCATGCAATCATGCAACCATGTAGCAATTTTGTTCGGAATTGATATGATTTATCAACTAACATGTTTAGCCTACACAATTGTCAATCTGTATTCAGTTTCATCCCTCAAAGAAATAATTTGTCTGGGACCAAGTAACTCAAGTTGTCACTTTCAGGGGCTAAAATTAATGTGTATTGATTTTTTTATCAATCATTATGTCTGGGTTTAACAAATATTTTTCTTGGATGTATGCTTGAACTTGAAGTTTGATGAAATATATAAAAGAATGCTAAAATCATGTAGGCAAATAACTACTTTTTTTTTGTTAGCCTCCAGAGGATTAGTAAGTAACAAGAAGTGATATTTGGTTACTTAACATTGGCTGAGCTTTTCATACATTGATCCTTTTGTTTAAATTTAATAATTCATTTTAAATCCTCAGTCATGGCTTAAAGTTTCAAACTGGATAGACCGATGGAAGGCCTCAAGTATATGATATGAGTTATAAGAAATAGGCTCCATCAGTTATTTATATATGTGTTGAACAGCTACGTGCGGTTTATCTGACATTTATTAATGTGGTTTATTTGGCAGTTATTTGTATTAATTGTGTTGGACAGTTGTGTCATGTTTGTGTGTACATTATGTTCGGATGGGGGTTGATTATTATAGTAGTTTTTTTTTCCTGTGGATTGAAGGAGATCACTCCTTACAAGGGGAGACCCTTGTGTGTTGAGCGCTTGTGCTGCAAATCTGGTTATTCAATTGAAGTATTTATGATTCAAATTTATTTTACTACTTTATAGTATGATTCAAATTTTGCTCAAGCTCTATGGAATTCCATATTGGGTAAAAATTAAAATCACTCATATCTGTTCCCTAAACAAAATTTACAATTAATTAATACATTCCATGTTTTATCTCATGGAAGTTAGTAAATTATTCTAATGTTTTTCTACTCTTAAATATTTTTTTTTTTCTGAACAGGGCATCATTTGTTATGACAGCATTCCTGGAGGCTTAGGACAATTTGGAGTTATAGCAAGAGCGAGAATTGCTCTTGAGCTAGCCTCTAAAAGGGTACGTTTATATTTATTTGTTTCATTAAAATTTATACATAAGTATGTATATTATAATTTGTAATATCATGTTGTCTTGGTTGATATAAATTTATGTTCGTCATAATTTTGGACTTCCTTGATTATTTATGACTGCAGAACTATCTCAGCCACTGCTTATCTATTTGTAATTTGCTTATATAGAGGGGAGAGAACTGGTGCAGATATTGCTTGCAGCTGGAGCTGATCCATCTGCTCAAGATTCACAGAATAGGAGGACAGCTTTGCATACTAGTGGACAGGCATAAAAATGAGGTGAAGAAGCATTAATGTGGTAGGAGTAGTAATTTCTTTTCTTGGTAGCATGTTGCATTGTATCTTACATGAAGTAAACTGTGTGCCTGTGTGTCCCCCGCACAGTTGAAGCATTGTATTTTCATTAAGTTGTAATTGTTGTTTTTTAAACATCATAAATTTATCTAAAATATTACTGTCATAACTGTGCACTCTAATTTAGCAATGATGATTTTGTAAGCTATTAATTTTGTTATCCATATGGGAAAGACTTGCTGGTGGGAGTATGAGATGTTACTATAATACACCTCCTATTTGCTTTCTGTATACTATAAATTTATCTCCTATTAGCAAAGAAATGTAATGAGCATACATTTGTATTTAATTACAGGTAATCAAAAATAATCCAAAAATAAGCATTATTTTTTTTAAAAAAAAAAAAACTGCAATTTACATCGGTTCTCTTGAGAACCGATGTAGATTTATGCTTAAATCTACATCGGTTCTCCAGAGAACCGATGTAAATTTATGCTTAAATCTACATCGGTTTTTCAGAACCGATGTAAAAATGTATACATTTTTTACGTCGCTCTATTCTACATCGGTTTTAGAACCGATGTAGATGACTTTAAAGAACCGATGTAAAATGTGTATCTTGTAGTAGTGAAAAGATTTTACAAAAATATTTTTGACTGAAAATTAGAAGTTTCCTATAATCAAAAATTTGTGTAACAAATATAGTAATAGTTTTCTGGTAATCGATTACCAGCTTATGTAATCGATTACCAGAGCAAGGAAACTTCAAAGTTCAAATTTTGAATACAAAATGTGTTCTGGTAATCGATTACCAGACCTTGTAATCGATTACCAGAAGAGAGAACTTGATGGGTTCCTTCTCCATGAAATGATGTAGGGATGAAGGAGAGGAAGCCTTGCCCTTGATCTAGGTTCAACAAGGTGGACAAAAGGAGGATATATGGTGAAGGAAAGGAGGTTGGCGTGAAATGATGGTGTTTGGGCGGAAGCACTTAGGGTGGAGGTGTTTGGGTGCTCAAAGTTGGCTCACTCCAAGGTAGGTGGAGGCCACTCTAGGTTTCACTCTCCAAGGGTGGAGAATGAAGGAAGGCTAGCCGAAGCAACCCTAGGGACTAAGGATAAGGACTTGAGGCATAAAAGCTCACTCAAATTCTATATAATCCAAAGTGTTTACAAGTGGTGGGGTGTGGGGTTTTTATAGGAGGAGTTGCATTTAGGGTTGCATGGCCGAAAATGCCAAGGCCAAATGCACTCCAAATGCAATGCCAAATTAACCCTAGATGCAACTTGGTGGCCAAGTTTGGAATCTATGGGTTTAGATTGGCTATAACAAGGTGCATGATAAGACCATGCAACCTTTGCCCTCCACTTGGGCCTAAGCCTTTCTAACACCAAAAATAGGTCCAAACTTTGCCAAAAATTGCGTCACCTCCTCTAAAACACCCTAGCCCAAAAATTGAAAACCCTAATTATCTAAAGCACCCCATAATACAAGGGTAAAATAGGAAATACAAAGAAAATAAATCCTATGACTAAAATACCCCAAAATACAAGGGTAAAATTGGAATAAACCAAATAAATCCTACACTACTCAAAATTAGTCATAGCATTGGACCATGTGATGGGTTTCACATGAAGTACCATGGATGGTGCTCCATCATACCCTCCTTCTTGAGAAGGATTTGACCACAAATCTTCAAGTTCTTCCATTCCATTGATCCTTCAAAAGAAGTGAAACCACAATTAGGGGAGTAAAATATTAAAACTTAACTATGCAATCCTTAAGTACATAATTTGTTGAATGAAGGTGCTTAGGGCAAAAGGGAAGAGCCAAAGAGGCATCACCATTTAAAATTTATTGACCCATGCAATTCATTCACCAAATCATCTAACTTAGGATTGGGTGCCTTTTATTCAATGATGGCTTTTAAAAAGGTGCTCATCCTCCATTGCCATATTTCTTTGGCACCAAAAGAAGGAGGATGGCACAAGGGTTAAGGTTCTTTTGAACCTAGCCCTTTGTCTTCAAAGGAAAAATTCTTTTTTTCTTTTCTTTTCTTTTTGTTTTTGTTTTTGCTTTTCTCTTCATCATCTTTCTTAGCCTTTAGTTTGAGTTGGTCCTCATTCACTTGAGAGGGTGATAGAGGACACCACACAAACTTCTTACCTAAGTGTTGGAAACTTATTTTATTGGTGAGGCCATCATGGATTATGTGCTTGTCAAATTGCCATGGCCTTCCAAGCAAGACATGACTAACCTCTAATGGCACTATGTCACACAAAACTTCTTCTTGATATTTGCCAATAGAGATTGGTATGCTTGCTTGTTGGTTGACTACAACACCTCTTTCCTCATTGATCCATTGCATTTTGTAAGGTTTAGGATGAGGTTTTGTAGTTAAGGCTAGCTTATCAACCAATCTAGTACTACAACAATTAGAAGTAGACCCACTATCGACAATGAGAGAACAAGTACTTTCTAAGACCTTGCATTTTGTTTGAAACAAGTTCTCTCGTTGTGATTGGTCAATTTCATTAGATTGATTGTTAAGGAGCCTTCTAACCAACAATAGGTCTCCTTCACAAGGTAAGATTTCTTCCTCGGATGCTAAAACTTCTTCTTCATCACTTGAAGATGAGGAAGTAGCTTCATCAAGGCTACTATAGTGATCTTGGCCCTTTAAAAGCATGGTTTTTTTGGTGGGACATTGTGAAGCAATGTGCCCACGTCCAAGACACTTGAAACACTTGATGTCACTTGTTTTAGTGTCTTTGGAAGATGCGTTAAAAGATGGTTTTTCTTTTTCTTTTTCTTTTTCTTTTTCTTCCTTGGGATAAGGTAGGGAAGAGTGGCCCTCCTTCTTAAAACTCTTGGAATAAGAGGGAATGGAGTCCTTTCGAAAAGGTTTTCGTTGAAGTTGATGCTCCACTCTTGAACAAAGTTGAACTAGTTCATTCAAATCCCTATAAGGTAGAAGTTCAACTTTGTCTCTTATCTCAAGATTAAGACCACTTTGAAATCTAGAGATTGTGGTCCTCTCTTCCTCCCTAATCCCAGCCCTCATCATTAGCAACTCCATAGATTGCCTATATTCTTCCACACTAGAGGACCCTTGTTTCAATCTTTGAAGCTTATCCATAAGCTCTCGGTCATAGTATGGAGGAATATGCCTCCTTCTTAAGGCACTACGGAGCTCATTCCAATATTGGATTGGGGGCTCATGATTTATTCTCCTTTCTTTTTCTAAGGAGGTCCACCAATACATAGCATGCCCTTGGAAGCTAAGGGTTGCTAAAGAAACCTTCCTATCTTCACTTATTCCATGGCAAGAGAAAAGTTGCTCAACTTTCATTTCCCAATCTAAATAATTTTCAACATTATCCTTGCCATGAAATGGGGGAAGATTGATGTTAGGTTCCCTATTGGAGGACTCCCTATTTCTATGATGTCTTGGGGGCCTTTGATAGTAATCATCATTGTGATGACTACTAAAGAAGAGATCACTTGGAGGTTGGGTATGATGCCCTTCCTCCTCATGAGCACTTGCATACATATGCCCCTTTCCTCTTGAGGGTTGAGGAGAAGTGACTTTTGGTCTTGAACCACTAGCCTCTCCTCCCACAACTAATCTTTCAAGTAATCTTTTTATTTCCTCATTGTTTCTTTCAAACTCTTTTTCTTTCCTTTTCAATTCTTCTTCTCTTTTTATATTTTCCTCTTCTTTTTTTCTTAGGTACTCTTTCAATTCCCTAAGTTCATCCCTAACACTAGACCTAGTGCTACGAGAATTATGACCATGGACACTAGAATGATCACTCATCTTTGATCAAGAAAAAGGTTTTCACAAATTGTTTTTCAAAAAGGGATTGAAAATGGTTTTCACAAAGAGTGAGTGATAAAAGGTTTTTCACAAAAAGGTTTTCAAGGTGCAAGATAGGTAGGAAAGGCCTAAGTGCACAAAGTGAACTTTCAAGGGGAGGTGGACTACAATGAATCACTTAATAACCAAGCCCTATCAAGTAAAAATCACTAAGCCTTTTGCTACTTTTCTTACAAAACAATTAGCACAAGCAATAAGTGAGTGTGTGCACGTTACCCCTAGTAGGCAAAACAAGCCTTCTAAATGTAATTGCACAAAGATAAAGTCCTAAGCAATTATACTACTAAAAGCTTTAAAACATGCAAAAGGAAAGCACTTAAAACATGTTCTAGTCGAGGTCCTAGGTGAAGGTTTTCAAATCACCTTCAACTACACGAACTAAAACCAAGTAGAAGAGGTTTAATAATGGCCAAATTACAAACCAAAATAAGAAGCTAAGGCCAAAAAAACACAAAGAGGCCGAGAGAGAAAAAATTTAAGCAAAAATCAAGTAAAACAAAGATTCAAGTCTTCAAACTCCTCCAAATGGGTTCCTTCACAATGAACAAACGTGTTAGACCTCTCCAAGTGTTTGTTCACTCCTTTATGTGTGGTGTAAGTCCCTCCAAAGGCTAGGCTTGGATTCGGTTCACCCCTCCACTCAAATCCACCAAAGGTGTGAAAAATGACTAGAGTGGGTTTTGACCTACAATGAAATTAAAACCAACCCAAAGCAAGAGTCCAAGAAATAAAAACTGAAAAGCACAATTAAGAAAGGCTAAACTCAAAGAGAATTTAAGATGACAAAACAAAAGAGGCCAAGAAAGACAAGCAAAAATTAAGACTCAATCAAAGAAAGGAAGCACACAAAGAGTAATCCTAGAAAGGCACTAGAATTAGGTTAGTGTTTAGTCCACTTGATTAAGTTCTTTTTGTTTTTCGGTCCAGCCAAAGGAAAGTCCCAAAAATAAGGTCAAATTGTCATAAGTCCAACTCCCAAATGCATAGGTATTTGTCCAAGTCCACAAGTCTAGCAACAAGTCCTTTTTGGTCCAAGAATTTTTTGTTCTATTCTTTTTCTTTCTTTTCACGACAATTCTTTTCTTTTATATGTCTTGGGTCCGAAATTTTTTGTTAAATTAAGCCCAAATGTTGCTTAGGTTTTGCACTTGTGGATGGTCAAAAATTAGGTTAATCTTTAGGAGAAGAGAGGATGACAAGTGGCGTTTCTTAGTGGTTCCTTAAGGAATCTTTTTAGTGGAAAAGGTTTGTACTAGTTGGTACAAGTTGTTGGCACAAATTTTTTTTTTTTTTTTTTTTTTTATAGCCACCTCTTAGATTCTTTTAGGGTTCCTTTAAGCATACAAAATTAACCAAAACAAGTGGAATGCAAGGGAAAGAGTGGGCAACAAGTTATATGTATGTGCAAGGAATCATTTCACACATGGAAACTCAAAATTACAAGGAACATGCTAGGACTATTTAGCATGCATGAATGACCTCTAAAAAAGCTTCTAAATGTCACGCCCACTATCATGCAATATGGCATATATTTTGTTCATGTGTTTCATGCAAAGTGTTTGGCACATACATGGAATTTATGTAGACAAAAAAATATAGGAAATAGTAATGACAAAACTTAGGTGGATTCAAAAATCAAAAAGCATGTTTATGGCATTTTCATATGAGACTCAAGAAAAATGAAAAGCATGGCAACCCTAAAAAACATGGAAACCTAAAATGGCATGGAAGGCTCACAAGGACAAGGTGTGAACCCTAAAGCTATTCGGCCACACAAAGAAAGCAAGGAGGAAGAAAGTGACCGAAAGCAAAAATAACAAAGAGAAGACTCAAAGAAGACACAAAAAGATTAGATGTTACCCTTGTAGAACCTTGGCTCTTGATACCACTTGATGGGTTCCTTCTCCATGAAATGATGTAGGGATGAAGGAGAGGAAGCCTTGCCCTTGATCTAGGTTCAACAAGGTGGACAAAAGGAGGATATATGGTGAAGGAAAGGAGGTTGGCGTGAAATGATGGTGTTTGGGCGGAAGCACTTAGGGTGGAGGTGTTTGGGTGCTCAGAGTTGGCTCACTCCAAGGTAGGTGGAGGCCACTCTAGGTTTCACTCTCCAAGGGTGGAGAATGAAGGAAGGCTAGCCGAAGCAACCCTAGGGACTAAGGATAAGGACTTGAGGCATAAAAGCTCACTCAAATTCTATATAATCCAAAGTGTTTACAAGTGGTGGGGTGTGGGGTTTTTATAGGAGGAGTTGCATTTAGGGTTGCATGGCCGAAAATGCCAAGGCCAAATGCACTCCAAATGCAATGCCAAATTAACCCTAGATGCAACTTGGTGGCCAAGTTTGGAATTTATGGGTTTAGATTGGCTATAACAAGGTGCATGATAAGACCATGCAACCTTTGCCCTCCACTTGGGCCTAAGCCTTTCTAACACCAAAAATAGGTCCAAACTTTGCCAAAAATTGCGTCACCTCCTCTAAAACACCCTAGCCCAAAAATTGAAAACCCTAATTATCTAAAGCACCCCATAATACAAGGGTAAAATAGGAAATACAAAGAAAATAAATCCTATGACTAAAATACCCCAAAATACAAGGGTAAAATTGGAATAAACCAAATAAATCCTACACTACTCAAAATTAGTCATAGCATTGGACCATGTGATGGGTTTCACATGAAGTACCATGGATGGTCCTCCATCAGAACTTCAAAATTTTGAATTTAAAAGATACAACGCTTCAAATTTTTTGAACTTAAAACCGCTGTAATCGATTACCAAGTCTTGCAATCGATTACCAGAGTATCTTTTCTGAAAAATTATAAAGAGTTACAACTCTTCATGAAAAGACACAACCTAAGATATAATTATCTATAAATACCTATAATTTTTCAGAAGAAGGTTATGAACTCTATTGTTAAAAAGTCATATACAAAAACATCTTGGCCAAATTCATTTGCATTTTTCTAAATAGTTCATTAAGATCATGAAAGTTTAAAATCTACTCTACAAGAGAGTTATTTTGTAATACCCACTTGATTAGTTGATCTGTAAAGGAGAAAGGGTTTTTCTCCTTGTTCGTTTTTGAATCTCAACACAAGGAAAGAGAGTTCTGAGGTGTTGTAGGATTCAAGTCTTGTAAGAGTTACAAGAATAGTGGAAATCTCAAGTTGGAGACTTGAGGACTAGATGTAGGCAGGATTGACAGAACCAGTATAAATTGAGTTTGCAATTCTTCTTTCCCTACACTTTTAATTACTTGTTACTTACTTGTGTTTTGAGTAGTTTTGCATCATTAATTACAGACAATTTGTCTAAGAATTTGAATATATGAGAAAGCATTTCTAAAGAGAAATAAAGGAAGAAAAAATTGGTTAACTTAATTCACTCCCTCTTAAGTTATACGAGGCTATTTGACTAACAGGTCTTTTTTTAAATTTCAAATAGATTCATTTTTATAGAGTGGAAGACGTGATTCAGTTATAAAGAGTAATAACAGAAGTAATCTACTACATATGAAGGCTTTCTATTACGAGCTCTTTATTTGAACCAGAAACATGAAAACTGCCCAGGTAATCGATTATCCCAGGTGGTAATCGATTATCCCGAGCTTGAAAAGTCCTAAAATTGAATTTCACTACGTGGTAATCGATTATTTATCTTAGTAATCAATTAACACGATGAAAACTTAGTTTTTTCAGTCTGATTCCAAGCAAGAGACTCTATTTTAATCTATTACCTGTAACAACCCGCCTTAGGTCGCCACATCAACAACCAATCGAACAATACATAAGAAATAAAAGAATAAATAAAGAAAAGAGAGCAAATGCCAGCTACACTAGAGTGAAAATATTTTAAAACGTGTAATTGTTTTCATCATATAAAACATAACTTTATAAGAGAGATATCACCAATAAGGTTATATAGTCATCAAAAAGATAATATAGAGACAACATCAGGAAAACATCAAAATAAGACACCCTAGGTGCTGGTCAAGCTCTAAGTCTAGCCACTTCTCAAAGCAGCTACCAAAAGACTCCTTGCCATCCCAAAGCCTCACACCTGATCTGCTCCCCCACATAGTGAGATCATCACAGTCCACATCATGGAAATATAAGAGTTAGTACGCATAAAACCAACCATAGTACAATATAAATGAAATATCATCAAACTAGATATTCATCATCACATTTATTCATACCAAGGGAATGACAACATTATTATAATGTCTATCTCCATGCCAATATAAACCAAATCCAAAATCCAATGTATACACATCCATACCAATGCATACATAATCTATAGTAATAAAGAATCCATCACCAATGTACACAATCCATACCAAATGCATACATATTCTATATCCAAACCAACGTCACACCACTGTATAATCCCATGAAGTAGCCAACACATCCAAACCAAATGTTGACCTCAACACATCCAAACCAAGTGTTGAATTCATGAACATGTCACTTTCCCATGTCACACACCTAACCTCTCCTGGAAAATATACAGTTGAGTTACGTCGTCACGTAACCCTGGTGATCCTAGCCACTTCATCCATCGTTATGACTCGACCTTGCCCTCATACCGGTAGTAAATAAAATGCTTAGAGGAGTACTTTAGAATCCACCTAACATCTGAAGTGGTTTATTATATAATCTTTGGAAAAGTTCTATATTGGGATCCTCACCATGGGACCCCCAAATTCCATATTTTCCCAAAGATTATATCCAGATCTCACCAAGAGATCTCCTAATCCATACCATAACCTTACTCCTCTAAGTCCTATTAGCTTTCCAAACCAAACACACATAAGAACATTCTATAATTACATGCAATCTTTTTCATAACCATGCCACATTCCATACCAAATATATAACATCAAAGATGATATGATTCAACATTTAAAAGTTTCATAAAAACTCAATTATAAAAGGTTTTCCTCAAATAGACCACGCGCCCAGCGCATTCAGATCACGCTCGACACAAACTCAAACAGAGACTCATAAGAGTCTCAACAGAGACCTACAGAGGTCTCAGCGCCTGGCACACTATCCTACGCTCGGTGCAACCCCAGACAGAGACTCCCAATAAGTTTCCACGCCCGGCATGCTTTGATCACGCCTTGCGCCATATCAGTAACTAAAAACACCAGGTCCACGTCTGCTAGCACGCCCAGCGTGGTTCCCTTCACGCCCGGCGTGGTCCATCTAGAGACTTCTCACTTCAAATCGAGCTCGGCTCAACTAGCCTCGCACCCAGCATGATTTGACAATGGTGGTCCCTGATGAATGCACGCCAGGCGCCAAGAACTACACCTGGGGCATGTTAAACTAGAAACCTCTAAAAACCTCGAAAATCCCTTCCCAACATGAACCCCAATCCAAATTACACGATTTCGAACCACTATAAAGCATGAACACTAATCCAGAAACAACATATTAAGTGAAAAATCCAGTCTTAACCATTAATCCATGAAAATCATGAAGAAAGCCAACCAAACCCTTTTACACTCAATCCAGCCTTAATCATGCATAAAACACAGAATCAATGTGATATTTCAAACCCATACATACTGGATTAAGTCTTATAAGTACTACCCTTACCTCAGAAACTTCAGAAATGCAAGATTTGAACAAAACCCGCAAATCCCAATTCAAACTTCAATCTCACTTTTCAAGGCTTTAGAGGTTAAATCTCTTGAAACTCTAGTTGTGAAGATTGATCCTGACTTGATAAGCTTTCCAAATGTGTCCTCAGCTTCCCTCTAGACCAGAGCTTCTCTCTCTACTTCCTCTCTCTAGAAAATGTTTCTATTTGACAAATGAAACCCTCCGGTCCTAGTCCCTATATATAGCCATTTTCCAAAATTTTCAAATTTCACCCTTAGCACCTATTCACCTCAAATATCCTACTCCTTGCAGTATTTCAACTTCCTAAGCTCTAAAACAACCTCAAATTCACTCAGAAAGACCAGATTTATCTTATGTTACTATCCTCCAATGCCCCACCATTCTTACTCATTTCCATGCAATACTCACAACTCACCACCATATGAAGTGCAACATGTATTAACCTGCAAACAAACATCACATTCATATACATATTCTTGGAATAATGAGTTGCATGCCACAATACTTCACTTAACTAAGATGAGAAGGAAGGTGATCAGTCTTCTTCCCTCTTAGTACCAATTCAGTATAATGGTGTACAATGCATCATTCACCATACTCATGCATACACATGCCTATATAAACACCTCAAAACAACGATATCTCACTCCATACTGCAAAATCACTTCTATGTCCAAACAACTAATCAAAATCACATAAATATATAACACGCACAAAGATAAGTACATTTCAAATCCATACCTCCAGAATCCAATCCAAATCTATATAAACAGCATACACACACACACACACATACATACATAAAGTATATCTACCAAATAGCTCGATATTTCCATGGCGTTACATTACCAATTTTGGTAATCTGTTACCTCATAGAGTTCTTTAAAAATATGTTTAGTAACAGACTTGGTAATCTATTAACATAGAGAACATTTTGAATATCCTTTTCCAATAATAGGTTTGGTAATCTATTACCATGAATGGTAATTTGATTAACAAAGTTACCTTGAAACCTCTTGTCTGAATCAAGTTCTATTTCTATGTTTAAACACTTGGTAGTAAATTATCCTTTTCAAGATAATCTATTACTTCATTCTTACTAATAGAAATACTTAAAAAACAAATTCTTGGATTCTTTAAAAGCTTGACACATTCTTGAATTAAGCATACATCATCAAACATAAAAAAATACACATAAGCCTATAGCTATTACAACCAATACAATATCCTTTTTCATAGGCTCAAACATCATTTATACAATATCATCAAAACTAAAACTTCTTGAGGGGTCTTCTTGTCATCTCAATGATCTTCATTATCTCAACCATCTCTAAAAATCTCCCCTTTTTCGATTTTGATGAGCCAAATATCTAATTAAGATAAATGACATAGAATTAATGTCTTGTGTTTGCTTGATGATCCACCTGCAATGCGTTATACCAAAAAAAAAATCTTCCAAAAACAAGTTTAGTAATACATTGATCATTCATTCATATCATTCAAAAGCATTCTTTCATCAGCAATTAATCATATCATTCAATTTATCATATCATTCAATTTGATCATATCATTCAATTCATTCTTCAATCTTTTCAATTTATTCTTCATTCTTTTCTCCCCGTATTTGGCTTAACCAAACTAAATTTAACAAAGAGAAATAATAATTGCAAGCTAACATAACTATAGCCATAAATTTAAACAAAACTTCATTGATAAAACATAAAACATAACCAGAGTACTCATTGTTCAGAATAAGCAAAATTTAAAAATATTACAACCCATTAAAAATTCACAAAACAAAATAACAAAAAACATATCCAAATGCAACAAAATAAACGATGCAGTGCCTAATCGTGTGGGTACTCAACAGGGTATGGAATGTTCATTTTGACACCGTTACTACCCAACACATATCTTGTAATAATGTAAATAAAACTAATGAATAAATTTTTCAACGTTGGTAAAAAGGGTTCACATAAAATCTACATAACTGTTCTTTAATATCCAAAATAATTGAAAATAAAAGTTTACAAATTGTTTTCAAAATAATAAGTATAACTCCAAATCCATATAAAAATCCATGTCCTAGAAATCCCTTGTCCCGATGTCAAAATATCAGAGCATACCCATAATTCAACTGTTGGCATTCTAGATGCCACTCATAGCCGGATCTTCCTAACCTAAAACATCCACAAATTGTACCGTGAGAAAAGAAACATCTATATGTAAAGCACACAAGGAAAATCCACAACATAATCTTATCATAACTCGTTACTTGATGAAGTATTTACAAGCATTTCTATATATCTTAATGCTATCAATCATGCATCATCCTCACATCACGATTCACAATCACATCAATCCGTCACAAATCTTGCAATTAACACTATGCCAAGGTCACACCACCCTTGTAGCATCTCTTGCCCAAGGTCGTGCCATTACTGACATAAGTGATACGCGTTAATTGCCTTACTCATCCCACACTATGCCAAGGTCACGCCATCTTGATCGAAGCCGTATCCAGTCAAATAAAATAAAAAAATTAAGTGCAGTACTAGGAATTTGTCCTAGGTCATCTCCCAAGGACCATTTTTCTCTGTCAAAGGCTTAAAAACGAAGTGGTGGGGGTTTGGTTTAGATTTTTCATTTTATAACACAATAAAACTCAGATAACACAGCAAGTAAAATAGATTGGCTTCTTATTCGGATTGTAACTCTCTTATCCTTGGTTCACAATGAGATTAATCTATTAACTACTTAATCCTTGTTCTATTCGAGTTAACCAACTAAGCGAAGATTAACTCAATATTTCCCTACACGACTTAAGCAAACGTATACAACATCAACCTTTTCACAGATTAAGCAACTATGGCATTGAGTAAAGCCCATTAAGCATGGACACATTGATACAAAGGTTAAATGAAAAATGACCAAGTAGAACAGAGATATACAAACATACACAACCTCAAACAGAGATTACAATCCATAACAAGAAGCCAATCCCAGGGATTTTAGCCTTCCATTAAAACAAAAGCAGATACAGAAATGAAAATGCAAGGAGAGGAGACCAAAACAAAAATGAATAATCTGTATTCTTCAATGCAAGGGTTTAGATACAAAACGTAAATTGCAGATAAGAGGAGAGGAGAGCAAAACGTAAACTGTAGATACAAGAACAAAGAGCAAAAAGAGAAAAAATGTGAAAAACAAAGAGAAGGAAGGTGTCCCCCAACGTGGTCACATCAGATGGGGGCTGTATGGTCTACCCTGGGACCCTAAAAACCCTAGAAGAGTCAAAATGGGCCCCCAAGTCAGGTTTGACCCGAAAATACATAAAATAAACGAAAAATAAAATAAAACAAAATGCTGATGTGGCGCTCATGTGGTGCTGATGTGGTGCTGACGTGGCATTTATCTCTTGAAGTCCAAAAATAATATCCAAGCCCAAAAATGCTTCACAATTAACCTGAAAATAATTAATAGACAAAAATTAGACCAAGTGAATTAGAATTAATTAAAATTCGAATTACTGGCCCAATGAAGCCCAAACAGTGAAATTATTCAATTAATAAGCGATTAAGCCCAAATCAACAATTAAAATAAGTACAGAAAGATAAATAAATAAGGGAAAATAATGACTCATCACATCCCTGTAGCATCACTTACCCAAGGTCGTGTCATCCCTGGTCATAAGTGTGAGGAACCACAATCACATCACATTTACATTCACAATCACAATCACATTTTATTCATAATCATCACAAATCTTACAATTAACACTATGCCAAGCTCACGCCACCCTTGTAGCATCTCTTGCCCAAGGTCGTGCCATTACTGACATAAGTGATACGTGTTAATTGCCTCACTCATCCCATACTATGCCAAGGTCACGCCATCCCTGTAGCATCACTTACCCAAGGTCGTGTCATCCCTGTTCATAAGTGTGAAGAACCACAATCACATCACATTCACATTCACAATCACAATCACATTTTATTCATAATCATCACAAATCTTACAATTAACACTATGTCAAGGTCACGCCACCCCTAAAGTATCTCTTGCCCAAGGTCATGTCATTACTAACATAAGTGATACATGTTAATTACCTCACTCATTCCACACTATGCAAAGGTCACGCCATCTTTGTAGCATGACTTACCCAAGGTCGTGCCATCCCTGGTCATAAGTGTGAGGAACCACAATCACATCACATTCATATTCACAATCACAATCACATTTTATTCATAATCATCACAAATCTTACAATTAACATTGTGCCAAGGTTACGCCACCCTTGTAGCATTTCTTGCCCAAGGTCGTGCCATTACTGACATAAGTGATACGTGTTAATTGCCTCACTCATCCCACACTATGCCAAGGTCATGCCGTCCTTGTAGCATCACTTACCCAAGGTCGTGTCATCCCTGTTCATAAGTGTGAAGAACCAAAATCACATCACATTCATATTCACAATCACAATCACATTTTGTTCATAATCATCACAAATCTTACAATTAATACTATGTCAAGGTCACGCCACCCCTGTAGTATCTCTTGCCCAAGGTCGTGCCATTACTGACATAAGTGATATATGTTAATTGCCTCACTCATTCCACACTATGCCAAGGTCACGCCATCCCTGTAGCATCACTTACCTAAGGTCGTGCCATCCCTGATCATAAGTGTGAGGAACCACAATCACATCACATTCACATTCAACACAACATCTCATTTCATGTCAACATACTCACATCATAATTAATTGAACAATTAAGTCACAATATACCATTCGTCACATCATGTTATCAATTCAATACTAAAATGGTAGATGTAATGTATACATTTGTGCGAAGGCATCACACCGCATTCCATAATTCAATTCCACATCACATACACAAAATAGATAAGTCCACACAAAATAGTGGGTCACATACCCCTCAAGCAATTCACCATGAATTCACATCTAGATCATCAATTTTTACCATATAATATAACAATAACATTTATAATGTAATATAACACTCAATTGAATCACAATTTTAATAGAATCTTAACTCAATTAGTAAAACCCCCAATTTTTCCAAAACCTGACTCATAGGCACTTTTCTACAATTTCGTTCTCTCTCCTAGATTTTCATTTTTACAAATTAATTGCATATTCCTAATCCTCAATACATGCAAAATCTAATGGGATCATCAATTTCTCAAACGGAAATAATTATAAAATTAGCCATAATCCTACGGAATTACTCCTCTACCCAATTCTCTCATGTAACTTTGCATATAAATAATCTTTTTCCCCGGTACCTCGATAAGCAGCAGCTGAATCTAAAACAGGATCTGGTTGGTCTCCTCCTCTAGGTTTCCCTTGGTCTTTAGAGAGTGTAGAAGGAAAAGAAGTTAGAAGTGAAAAGTGTGTTTTTGGGAGTGTTAGAGCGTGTTATTTATAGGCATCAAGAGTGGCCAGAATGGCCCATTTCAAATCGGGAATGGCCCGTTCTAGACTCATTCGTCATGTGTAAAATTCACATCCAGAACATCCCGTTCTTAAACTAGAACGACCCGTTCTAGGGTTGCATTTTAACCCATAACGGCCATGTTTGGAATGACCCATTCTTAAACCAGAACGACCCATTCTCAACTTGAGTTACAAGCCTTTTTGGTGATTTGGAACACCCCGTTCCAGTTGGGAATGACCCGTTCCCAACTAGGATTTATAATCCCTTTTTAGTAGTTTGGAACGGCCCGTTCCAATTTGGGAACGGTCCATTCTAGACTACTAAATCACCCTTATTGGGCTTTGGGCCTTCATATAATCTGTGAAAATTGGGGTGTTACATTCATTGCGTCCAGGCTTTGAGTTCCTCATAGTCACGCCTTTGAGATTCCATAATGTCATCCAGCTTAGCTAACACTGCTAGTTCAAATGTTGAAAGTGGTTTCTGTTCAGGTTCAGGTTCGGCTTCTGCTTTAGCTTCCACCACTTCATCCTTTTCTTTCCTTCTTCCTTCATGCTTGGTCAGTTTCATCATCTTCAGAGCACGATACTTGACATTATAAGCCTCCCTAGTTACTTCCATAGCTTCATTTTCTAGGGGTACTTCATAATGAGCCAGCACCTTCCTAATGAACAGAGCATAAGGACACTTGTAGTCCATGAGTTTCCTGGTCTTCAGCATTGAGTCTTCCAACACATGAATCCAGTCAACTTTGACTCTATTCTTAAGTGAATCCATAAGAATCATGTCGTCTTCACTAATTCGAGCATGATTGCTCCCCCTTACAAACATAATCCACACAATACAATAATGTAGTAGTCTATCATCTGTGAAAAGACCACCAAAATTATATGTGACCTTCTTGTTGTTTCTTTTCTTTGCAGCCTTATCGGCTTCCCAAGCAGATACATCTCTAAGCATACTTTCAACAAACACATCCTTATCAATCTCAACACCTTTTTCTTTGAGATTGGCATAATTTGGAATAATACCAGTTCTCTTTAAACCACCCACCTTTTAAAAAAACTTCATTAGTCATGGAAATGGTTATACCATTCACCTCAGATACCAGAACATGGTCATTGTTCTTGCATAAATTACACTAAAACACACAAACAAGATCAGGATAGTAGAGTCTATTCAGATTAATGAACTTATCTAAACCTTAAGTAGACAAAATATTTTGAAAATTAAAGCCTTCCTTGGTCAGCCAGGAAGGATAGAATACCCTAGGAGAACGATATCTTTGCAAGCAAATGATTCATTGGAAATTTCCTCTTGAGCCTCTGTTGTGAACTAATGGTGAGAAGGTTCTTCCACGGCTTTAGCTTGAGGAGAAGGTTCCCTTTTCTTCTTCCTTGCAGAAGATTCACCTTGAGTGGGCTTAGAAAGTTTAGGATATTCACAGTTTTCCTTGTGTTTCACTATTTTTCCTCTTCCTAGGTCTTCCATTGTTAATTTTTGAAGAGTACCAAAGAGAGGTGTGTAGATTTTTGAGAAAGTGTGTCTAGGGTTTGAGAGAGAAAACACGAGAGAGGTGGTTTGATTGTGAAATGTTTCACCTTTTGAGGGTTTTTCAAAGTTAAAAAGTCAAGAATAAGCAGTTTTTAAGCAGTTACGACGCAGGTAATCGATTATCTTGACTATCTAAGAAGGATTTTTGGTCTCTAGGTTTAGGGTAATCGATTACTATATGTGGTAATCAATTATCAAAGTGAACATTTAACAAAGAATGTGATTTTTCACCAGGGTAATCGATTAATTTCAGCAATAATCGATTAACACGATGGTTTTTCACCTTTTCAACCTATTTTCTAAATGGTAATTGGTTAACACGAGTGGTAATCGACTATCACAGAGAGTATGATCTTTTCAACCTATTTCACTCACACAAATATGGTTTGCATACACAATTCATTTATTAACAGATACACAAGTATATATTGAAATTTAGGCAAGGTTATACTCACTAATGATACTGAGATTGGTTCTAAGCTTGTAATACCTTTCCTTTGGTAGTGGCTTTGTTAATATATCAACCAATTGATTTTCCAAATCAATAAACTCAATATTGCAATCACCTTTTTCCACGTGATCTCTTATGAAATGATGTCGTACCTTAATATGCTTTGTTCTTGAGTCCATAATTGGGTTCTTTGAGATGTTGATAGCACTTATGTTGTCATATTTTTGTGGAATGTGATCTAGCTTCAGTCCATAGTCTTGAAGTTGATGCTTGATCCATATAGCTCGAGCACAACAGCTCCCAGCTGCTATATATTCAGCTTTAGTTGTAGAAAGTGCTACACAAGCTTATTTCTTGCTATGCCAAGATACAAGACATTCTCCAAATATATGACATGTATTGCTAGTGTTTTTTCTATCTAACTTGCAACATTGAGGGTTCCTTTGAGATACTTCATGATTTTTTTCACAGCTTTCAAGTGTGATTCCTTAGGAGTAGAATGAAATCTAGCACCATGCACACACTAAACATTATGTCTAGTCTACTTGCTGTGAGATATAAGAGAGATCCAATGATTCCTCTATATCTTGATTCTTTTACTTCCTTTCCTGCAACATCATTGTCTAGATAATAGTTAGTGGACATAGGGATGTTTAAGATTTTACAGTTCTCCATCTCAGACTTCTTTAGAAGCTCTTTGCTGTACTTGGTTTGATGTAGAAAGATTCCCTTCTTCATTTGTTTTATCTGTAATCCAAAGAAGAAACTTAATTCTCCCATCATTGACATATCAAACTCACCCTACATACTTAAAACAAATTATTCACAAAGAGATGTGTTAGTTGACCCAAAAATTATGTCATCAACATAAACTTGAACTAACAAAATATCTTTTGAGGCTCTTTTTATGAAAACAGTTTTGTCAACATTGTCTCTTTGAAAGTCTTGAGACAAGAGAAACTTGCTCAGTATTTCATACCATTGTCTAGGAGCTTATTTAAGCCCATACAAAGCCTTTTTAAGCTTGTATAGATGTTTAGGCAATTTGCAATCAATAAAACCAGGGGGTTGGGATAGATACACTTCTTCTTCAATAAAGCCATTTAAAAATGCACTTTTAACATCAATTTGATATAATTTGAAATCATAAACACATGCAAATGCAATTAAAAGACTTACAACTTCTAGTCTAGCTACCAGTGCACAGGTTTCATCATAATTAATTCCTTCTTGTTGATTATAACCTTTAGCAACCAATCTAGCTTTATATTTAACAATTACACCATCCTCGTTCAGTTTATTTCTAAACACCCATTTAGTACCTATGACATTCATATTGTTATTGGAGGGAACTAAGTCCCATACAATGTTTCTCTTGAATTGATTCAATTCATTATGCATAGCCATTAACCAAAATTCATCTTTTAAAGCATGTTCAATACATGATGGTTCAACTTGAGAGACAAATGCCACATCATCACAGAATAGATTAAGAGAATGTCGAGTAGAGACTCCCTTATCTATATCACCTATGAAATTGTCCAAAGATAGATCTCTCGGTTTCTTCCATTCTTTGGGTAAAGGAGTTCCAAAAATTGGAGTAGGTTGTAGTTGTTGCTCTTCGCTTTGTTCTTCTTGTTGTGTTTCTTCATTACCTATCTCATCCTCATCATTAAGAAAACTTCCCTTCTTAAGGGTGTTAGTTTCATCAAATTTAACATGTATAGATTCTTCTACAACTAAAGATCTCTTGTTAAAGATCCTCACTTCCTGGTCAATCCAGTCAAAGGTAATGGTATCTTAGAAATTTCCTCAATAAATCTCCTATAATAATAAGTTAAACTAAGAAAACTCCTATCCTCACTAATTGACTTTGGTATCTCCCACTTAAGCACAACTTCTAACTTAGATAGACCTACGTTATACCTTCGCTGGAAATTATAGGACCTAAAAAGCTCACTTCATACATTCAAAAATCATATTTAGATAACTTAGCATAAAACTATCTTGGATACATCTTTACCCACAACTTCCAATATGATGATATCACACCTTAAGGTCAATCTTACTAAACACACAAACATTCACTAATTGATCCCTAAGGTCATCTATCCACATATCAACATGCATGTATATCAAATGATATTAGAATTCTTACTTTAAACATTCATATACACCATCCCTAAGCTTGTACGAATCAATCACCATTTACACCATATAGCATGCACATGAAATTTACCTCATAGCATCATACAACCTTAAACAACCTCTTAATCTACATGATAACACCTTAGAACATCATAACAAAATCAGTTTTTATCCTTGCATTTCCTAATAACTCAAAAATATCATGACACCATACATATCCCTTCAACAACTTTCAAGAAAATGATACATAGAGAGAGTTATACTCATCCAAATGATCTCAAACCTGTCTCAAAAGAAAGCTAAGAGAATAAGATACAACGGTTATGAAGACATGAGATTCTGAAAAGATCATCTTCTTAGCTAAAAATTCAAAAACCACAACAGATATGTTCAATGCTTACAACTAGACCTTTGATCACCAAAGCAGCTATAATTGGCGTTCTAGACCTCCGTTTTACCTGATTCTAGTTCATGATGACCACAAAATCTAAATCTATCAATAAATAACTCTTACGGGCACAACAAAACTGCAGTGCAAACATCCCCTACACTAGACAACAATAGTGTATCAACATCTAAGGCCACGAAAATACCTCCGCCCTTCCAAACCCACTCCTTTCTACCTCAAACTCATATCCAAGCTTTCCACTATAATCCTAAACCAAAACGACTCACATATTCAACAAAAAAGAATTAAAAAATAAAACTCACATGCTACCTAAATCATAAAAGGTTAACATGCAAGCACCAACACTCAAGGAAATTACCAACATTTCAATCTCTCATCAAGAATACCAAAACTCCAATTCTCAACATACAACCTCCTTGGATTCAATCGCTACAAATATATATTTCAGAAACTCTATCAACCATAAACTCAAATACACTTGACAAATCAATGTCTCACCCATATCCAAGGTTCCAATAGTTTCTAGTTGATTAGCACAATATTTTGTTTACTACTACTCACACATATGCTTGCAACACAAGCGATACCACTCATCCACTACTTCTTACATAAGCAAGAAGTATCAAACAAATAAGCAATCATAAGAATGAAGAAGAGCAGTCATAATGATATTAGCTAACACTATCTATCATTCCTCTAATTACAATATAATCTAACAGTATCAAACTCAACAATATCAACACAAGGAGAACATCATCATCATCATCATCATCATCATTATCAAAGAAAAGCATCATCAAAGTACACAAAAAAAACACTATCAGAGTACACAACAGAATAATGATAAGCACATAACATACACGTTCGGTTTGAATCAACCAAGCTTTGATACCACTAAATGTGACACCCTCTACCCTGCATACCATAACACATAGATAACAAAATTTGAAAAACATAATCTTTCATAATTAAAATATCAAACATGTTCAGATAGAGAGTACCACATCCATGACTTAAACAAATAACAAAATCAACGAAAATTATGAAGAAATAATGCTAAGATTTCCAAAATAATTTAATAAGAACAACAACCTAATCTAATCCTATCTATGCCCTGATGTCACATGTCCTATCAGAGCAAGTCTAACATTGAAGCCTAAGCTTCAACACCAACACCCTCAGCTTCATGCTGATGATCACCTGTATAACAATCAAAGGAAAATGACACAAAAGAAAAGGGAGTGAGAAACATCTCACTCTGGCTCACTGTGTAGGAATACACACCAGATAGCCAAACACAAACAAGACATGTATATGTACATAGCATAGATAGATTAACAACAATATCACATGCCACTCACCAAAGACATAAATTTCACTTTAACATATAACATTAAAAATGCACATGTAATGGACACGGACTACATATTATCATGCATGTGGCGCCAGTAACACATCACATGGTGTATTGCTGTAACAACCCAATTTTCACAGATTGTACAAATGCCCAAAGTCCAATAAGGGTGATTTAGTAGCCTAGAACGGGTCGTTCCCAAACTGAAATGGGTCGTTCCAAACTACTAAAATTGCCTACAAATCTTAGTTGAGAATGGGGCGTTCCCAAATGGAATGGGGCATTCCAAATTATCAAAAAGGCTTGTAACCCTAGTTGGGAACGGGCCGTTCTGGTTTAAGAACGGGGCGTTCCAAACATGGCCGTTATGGATTAAAATGTAACCCTAGAACGGGCCATTCTGGTTTTAGAATGGGTTGTTCTGGATGTGAAATTTTACACATGATGAAGAGTCCAGAACGGGCTATTCTGAATTTGAAACGGGCCATTCTGGCCACTCTTGATGCCTATAAATAGCACGCTCTAGCACACCCAAAAATACACTTTTTGGTTCTGACTTCATTCAGTTCTGACTTCTTTTCCTTCTATATTTTCTAAAGACCGAGGGGAACCTAGAGGAGGAGACCAACTAGATCCTGCTTTAGTTTCAGCTACTACTTATCGAGGTACGGGGGAAAAGGGAATTATTTGTATGCAAATTTACATAAGGTAATTGGGTAAAGGAGGAAGCTCGTAGGATTATGAGTAATTTTATAATTATTTCTGTTTGGAGAATTATTGGTATTATCAGATTTGTATGTGTTTAGGATTATGAATATATGATTAATTTGTAAAAATTATGCTCCGAGAGAGAGAACGAAATCGTAGAAAAGTGCTTGTGAGTTAGGTTTTGGAAAAAATTGGGATTTTACTATTTGAGTTAAGATTCTATTAAATTGGTGATTCAATTAAGTATTATATTAATTTATAAATGTTATTGTTATATTATATGGTAAGAATTGATGATCTAGATGAGGATTCATGGTTAATTCCTTGAGGAGTATGTGAACCACTATTTTGTGTGGATTTTGTGTATGTGTTATGGAATTGAGTTTTGGAATGTGAATGTGATTGTGGTTCCTCACACTTATGACTAGGGGTGGCACGACCTTGGGTAAGTGATGCTACAAGGATGGCATTGTAGACCCCTAAAATTGTCCGGGTCGGAAATAAGACTCAAAGACTCTCGAAGACCGAAGGAAAGTCAGCCGGAAGGACTCCTGGAAGACCCTAGGATGATTCTTTGTAAGTCTAGGAGTCTTAGAGTAGCTTAGAATAAGGGTGTGCGAGGATTGGAGCTCAATACGCCCTCCCAGAGGTTCATTACAGTCGTACTGAACCATTTGAACTGCAATACGGCCGTAGTGAACTCAATACGGCCGTACTGAAGTTTTTGAACTTCAGTACGGCCGTACCAAATTCAATACGGCCGTACTGTAGTTCAAAAACCCAGTACGGGCCGTATTGACCTCCCAGGCCGTATTGCGCCTCAATCCTATAAATAGGACGTCATTGGCACGTCCTCCCACACTTTTTACACATTCCTCAACCCTCCTGCTGAGTATTCTTGGGTTTTTTGAGCTATTCTCTGCCCTAGATATCTCTCCGGGAGCCGATCCGACGAAGTTCTTGAGTCATGAGCCATTAGCTTGAGATTCGAACAAGTCGAAGGGAAATCTCTGTGATTTCCATAGTAAAAATTATCTTTAGGGGAAAGGAGCGAGCGGACGTGTAGTGGGAAGGAGCGCCAAAAAGCCTCCTAAACTTCGTTTTGAATATATAAAAGCCCGCTTCGAAGGTTTCTTTCTAAATCCTTTCTTTTACCGCTTTTATTGATTTTTGATTGCCGCATTGCATGTTTAGAGCTTTCATCATGTAAATATTTTACTTATAATCGTTTCTAATAAATAGGGGTAATTTAGTAACTTTACACTGTTATTTATGAAATAATCCGTCATAGGGAACCCGAAAGGGGCGTTGTGGGGTGCTAACACCTTCCTCGCACGTAACCGACTCCCTTACCCGACTCTGGTTGTAATGGCCAAGGTTGATTTATGAAAATCAATTGCCTTATATCTTTTTCCAATGTTTTGAGTAAAATATTGGTGGCGACTCCAAGAACCCTTCTTTTTACGAAAACCACTAATCCATGGAGGGTTCCGCTTGGGATTAACATGGATTGGTGAGATTCATTTAAAGAAAATTGTTAGTTCGATGAGGTCTCAGTTTGAGAATAAGTCGTTCTAACAATCCATCATTTTTCAAAACTTAAAAAGTGTCCGACCATCGTCGCGAATGCCAAGGTCCGTTTCGGCGGGTGGCGACAGGCATGACCTTGGCATAGTGTGGGATGTGTGAGGAAATTAATACGTATCACTTATGTCAGGGGTGGCACGACCTTGGGCAAGATATGCTACAAGGGTGGCGTGACCTTGGTATAACATGTCAAGGGTGGCACGACCTTGGACAAGAGATGTTACAGGGGTGGCATGACCTTGGCACAGTGTTATGTCAAGGGTGGCACGACCTTGGGCTACTAATGGGGTGGCGTGACCTTGGCATAGTGTTAATTGCAAGATTTGTGATGGATTGGTGTGATTGTAAAATTGTGATGTGAAGTTGATGCATGATTGATAGAATTAGGACATATAGAGATGGTTGTAAATATTTCATTAAGTGATGAGATAGTGTTATGTTTTCGTTGTGTACTTTACATATAGATGTTTTCTTTTCTCACCGTACAATTTGTGGATGTTTTAGGTGAGGATGATCCGGCTATGAGTGGCATGTAGAATGCCAACAATTGAATTATGGGTGTGCTTTTAATATTGTGACATCGGGGCAGAGAATTTCTAGGACATGGATTTTTATTTGTAATTAGAGTTATACTTATTCCTTTGAAAATAATTTATAAACTCTTATGTCTTATTTTCCAATTTTTATTTCTCGATTATTTTGGATATTGAAGAATTGTTCTGAAGGTTTTTATGTGAACCCTTTATTTCCTTAGTTTAATTACATTATTACGATATATGTGTTGGGGTAGTAAGGGTGTCACATTTAGTGGCATCAAAGAAGGTCAATCCAATTGGCTGTGAGTTATGTAATTATCATGATTCTATTATGTACTCTGACAGTGTTTTGTTTGTTGGTACTTTGATGATGCTTTGCTTTGATAATGATGATGATGATGTTCTCCTTACGTTGATATTGTTGAGTTTGATACTTTTAGATTATATTGTAATTAGAGGAATGATAAATAGTGTTAGCTAATATCGTTATTACTACTCTTCATCATTCTTATGAGTGCTTAATTTTTTTATACTTCTTGCTTACGTAAGAAGTAGTGGATGAGTGATATCGCTTGTGTTGCAAGCATATGTGCGAGTAGTAGTAGACGACATATTGTGCTAATCAACTAGAAACAATTGGAACTTTGGGTGTGGGTGAGACATTGAATTGTCGAGTTTATTGAGAGTTTGGAGTTGATGGAGTTTCTGAAATCTATAGTTGTAGTGATTGAATCCAAGGAGATTGTATGTTGAGAACTGGAGTTTTGGTATTCTTGATGAGAGATTGAAATGTTGGTGAATTCCTTTAGGGTTGGTGCTTGCGTGTTAACCTTTTATGGTTTAGGTAGCATGTAAGTTTTATTTCAGTTTCTAAGTCTTTTGTGTTGAATATGTGTGTTGTTTTGGTTTAGGTTTGTAGTGGGAAGCTTGGATATGAGTTTGAGGTGGAAAGGAGTGGGTTTGGAAGGGTTAAGGTATTTTCGTGGCTTTAGATATTGATACACTATTACTGTCTGGTGTAGGGGATGTTTACACTGCAGTTTTGTTGTACCCATACAAGTTCTTTATTGACAGGTTTAGATTTTATAGTCTTCACAAAACTTGTAGCCTTGGATGTTATCTTTCCAATGGAACTAGAATCAGGTAAAACAAAGATCTAGAACTCCAGTTATAGCTACTTTGGTGGTTAGAGGTCTAGCTGTAACCGATGAATATATTTGTTGTGGTTTTTGAATTTTTTAGCTAAGAAGATGATCTTTTTTTTTCATAAGAGTTGTAGCTTATTCTCTTAGCTTTCTTTTGAGATAGGTTTGAGATCATTTGGATGAGTATAACTCTCTAGGTATCATTTTCTTTGACAATTATTGAAGGGATATGTACGGTGTCATGATGTTTTAAGTTGTTAGGCAATGCAAGAATAAAAATTGATTTGGTTATCATGTTCTGAGGCGTTGTCATATGGATTGAAAGGTTCTTTAAGGTTGTATGATGCTATGTGGTAAAGTTGGTTCATGTACATGCTATATGGAGTAAACGGTGATTAATTCGTACATGCTTAGGGATGGTATATATGAATGTTTAAAATAGGTATTCTAATATGATTTGATATGCATGTATGTTGATATGAGGATAGATGACCTTAGGGATCAATTAGTGAATGTTTGTATGATTAGTGAGATTGACCTTAGGATGTGATGTCATCAGATTGGAGTTGAGAGTGAGGATATATCCAAGACAACTTTAGACTAAGTTATCTAAGTATGATTTTTGGTTATATGAAGTGAGTTTCTAGGTCTTTTAAATTTTAGTGGAGGTATAATGTAGATCTATCTATGGTAGAAGTTGTGCTTAAGTGGGAGATACTTAAGTCAATTAGTGAGGTTAAGAGTTTTCTTAGATTATCTTATTATTATAGGAGGTTTATTGAGGAAATTTCTAAGATAACATTACCATTGACTGGATTGACTAGGAAGAGAGAGTTGCCTTTGTGTGGGATGGCAAGTATGAGAGTAGTTTCCAAACTCTTAAGGAAAGGTTGGCTACTGTTAATATTATTGGATTTTAGTAAGCCTTTTATGGTATATAGTAGTGTTTCTAAGATAGGTTTGAGCGGAGTGTTGATGCAAGAAGGAACGGTAGTAGCTTATGATTCTAGGAAATTGAGAATTCATGAGAGGAATTACCTTACCCATGACTTTAAGTTAGTAGTTGTAATATTTATTCTAAGATTTGGAGACACTACCTATATGATTCTAAGTTTGAGGTATTTAGTGATCATAAGAGCCTTAAATATCTTTTGACCAAAAGAGATAGTTGGAATTTCTTAAGAAATAAGATTTTGATCTTATTTTTTGTTTGGCCAAAGCCATTGTGGTGACCGATGTTTTGAGTAGAAAACCTTTATATTTATCTTCATAATACATAATTATAAAATTACTCATAATCCTACAAGCTTCCTCCTCTACCCAATTCCCTTATGTAACTTTGCATACAAATAATTCCATTTTCCCCCGTACCTCGATAAGCAGTAGCTGAAACTAAAGCAGGATCTGGTTGGTCTCCTCCTCTAGGTTCCCCTCGGTCTTCAGATAATGTAGAAGGAAAAGAAGTCAGAACTGAAAAAAGTCATAACTGAAAAGTGTGTTTTTGGGTGTGCCAGAGCGTGCTATTTATAGGCATCAGGAGTGGCTGGAACGACCCGTTTCAAATCCAGAACGGCCCGTTGTGGACTCTTCATCATGTGTTAAATTTCACATCCAGAACGACCCATTTTAAAACCAGAATAGCCCGTTCTGGGGTTATATTTTAACCCATAACGGCCATGTTTGGAACGGCCCGTTCTTATACCAGAACGGCCCGTTCCCAACTAGGATTACAAGCCTTTTTGGTAATTTGGAACGCCCCGTTCTCAACTAAGATTTGTAGGCAATTTTAGTAGTTTGGAACGGCCCGTTCCAATTTGGAAACGGCCTACAATTTATGGATGTTTTAGGTGAGGAAGATCTGGCTATGTGTGGCATCTATAATGTCAACAATTGAATTGTGGGTATGCTCTAATATTGTGACATTGGGGCAGAGGATTTCTAGGACATGGATTTTTATTTATAATTGGAGTTATACTTATTCCTTTAAAAATAATTTATAAACTCTTATGTCTTATTTTTAAATTTTTATTTTTCAATTATTTTGGATATTGAAGAATTGTTCTGAAGGTTTTTATGCGAACCCTTTATTTCCTTAGTTTAATTACATTATTACGATATATGTGTTGGGGTAGTAAGGGTGTCACAATTGCCGCTAGCAACACACGAAGAGTAGTCTAGGAGTACATGCCAGGTCACACCCTCTACGCACTCCCACTAGAAGGACATACTATCAGGGTCTAATCGAGATAGCTAAGACGCGCAAGATACATCTCATGCACACAATGGGCGAGATTGAGACTTCCAAACTAAGCTATCCCCAAGGACTAATCCCCAAGCTTTTACACAAGGGAGCCTTCCTTGAGGGCGTATTCCATATCGTACCCTTAAAACATTTATGCAAATGATGCATGTAATTCAAGACTCTATCCATTCTCATATCACATTATCACATATCATTATATCTCATGTCTCATATTCACTTTTCACATTATCTCATCATATTCATAGTCTCCACAGATAACTTTAATTTATATCAAAACTTGTCTATTTTCGAAAATAAACACATATTTACACTTAGCAAACATCACGGAATACAACAGAAAACTTAGAAGGTAAAACAGAAATATTACAAATTTGTCTGTTTCTCATAAGGTTCCCACAGAAACCCACGGAGCACTCTAATTCATACAATAAATATTTAAAACAATACAATTTACTCATACAATTACCTCTTCAAACAATTTCCTCTTACAATCACCAATGGATTCCCTTAAGGTTTCCCATAGGAACCCATAGAGATCTCAAATCATACAATTATTTACATATAAGAAGAACAATAGATGAAACAGATATAATTGGGAAAATGCCTCATACATGAGCATACAACAAACATAGGATTCTCCTCCTCTAGATTCCCCTTGGTCTCCAGAGAGTATAGAAGAAAAAGATGTCAGAAGTGAAAAATATGTTTTTGGTAGTGTCAGAGTTTGTTATTTATAGACGTCAGGAGTGGTTAGAACGGACCGTTTTGGATCCAGAACGGCCTGTTCTGGACTCATTCGTCATGTGTAAAATTCACATCTAGAACGGCCTATTCTTAAACTAGAACAGCCCGTTCTGGGGTTGAGTTTAACTCACAACGACCATGTTTGGAACGGCTCATTCTTAAACCAGAACGGTCCGTCCCCAACTAGGATTATAGGCCTTTTTAGTAGTTTGGAACAACTCATTCTAGACTACTAAATCACCCTTATTTAGACTTTGATCCTTTATATAATTTTTAAAAATCGAGGTGTTACAATTCTCATGGGTGCGAACCCACCACCAATTTGCCTCTTTAAAAGTGTAAGATATTCTTTAATATATAAGCACTTATACTTTACTAGATTCAAGTAATATGAGATTTCATTCTTTTGAAATACACACATAAAAGCAATAGATTTAACCACACCACATGATCAATTATATATATCATTGACAATAATAATAATAATAATATTTTATGAAATTAATGATTAATTTATACAATTCAATTAATGATGTACTAATTCAAATGTAAAAACATTCGGCAATAAAATAAAATTTGTTAGTTGGTCAAATCTATTTGAAATTATTTACTAACGTTTTTTTTTTTTAATTCCCCCATTTATCTCGCTAAAAATGGTAATTTTCTTCCTTCTTCCTAATGACTTAGCAAACACCTTTCGTCAGTATTATCGATGGCAAAAAAAAAAAAAACATATTATCAGCGTAGAGAAATTCTGTGATCGGCTCGTGTGGGCCTTTATCATGTCTGGATTTATAATTTTGTGATCCTGCAAGTCAATGAAAAATTTGCGCTATTCATATTATTCGACCAAAATTTAGGTAGAAATTCCTTTGAAATATATTTTCTTTTGTAAATAAATAGTACACGAGTCATCTATGTTGAGTTTCTTTTAAATAAATTAAGCTTGCCAATATAGGATGATAAATTGTACGAATGTGAGTCAAAATTGGGTCATGACACTACTCCTGTCTTCATTGCACTACTCTTCATTTCTATACAAGAAAATTATCATACACCAACATATTTTATAGTGATATAATATATACTACTAAAAATTATTTTTATTCATACAATAAATATAATATATGTTAGTATATTATTATATTTTATTTAAAATTAATACTAAAATTATGTGTAACTATGCCAAATAAATAAAATATATATATATATATATATATATATATATATATATTTACATATATTGTACACACTATTATATGTTATTGTATCAACTATTTCTTGAATTATTTGTATCAATAGAAAAAAGTAACACCAACACAAAATAGGAAGTACGATTCAAAATATTATTAAAATCAAGAATATATAGATCAAAGTTCAGAGGTGGCTAATATCCATAGCATTCCCACTGAAATCCATAGCATGGTTTATATCAAAATTAATTATCAACATCTATATATGCGAGAGCTTGTAGGCATAAGTAAAAAAGGAGGATCCCATGCATAGGAGAAGCGAACAGTGTCGAAACCCTTCAAGGGATAGCCGTTGATAAGGAGACAACTATCACCCTGTATGGAAAGAATTGATGAATTAACATTTTCTACACTTCGAAATCCTTTGCAAGCCAACCGTATGTGGCTTTGTACACAAGAACAATTGTTGATCAAAACAACGTTCCACTCAGGCTTGCCATCTATTATTCTCCCACTCCTTGTGGTCCCAATATTGATGTTGTTCAAGGAACAGTAACTAGACCCTGAAAATTTAGTGGATCAAACACAAGGAGAAAAGAGAGAAAATCTTGGTGAAACAAGAGAAAAAACGTAAAAGTTTAGTATTGGGACACAGTGAAAGGTTAGAAGGGAAAGAAAAATGGTAAAATTTTAAAGGGAAAAGAGTATACCTCTGATAACGACGGTAAGGAAGAGGATGGTAATAAGGTACTTGAATGTTATTGCCATTGTCCTTAGTGGGTGAGTTGTGTGGTTTTGATTGTCTACGTACTTAAATACCATGTGTTAGAAAACTCTCTTTAATGTGTTTAGTGACAGTATAATAAGTGAGATAAAATGTTGATTTTAATTATATATGCATATTCAACAATTTAATTATTGTATTTAAAATTAAATACTTTATAAAGATGTTTCAAATGGCCCCATGAACTAGACATGCCGATAAAAATTTCTTCAAAAGGAAAAAAATAAACTCACATGTGAATCGCTCTTCATTGGCTAGGAGTAAGAAATATTATCACACTTTTTTTTTTTTAATATTCTTCCAATTATTAGTTGAAAATTACAATTTTAATGAGTTTACAACTAAATCATGAGAAATATTCTTTAAATGAGATGTAGTTTTGTAATTTTTAATAATTTTTATTCAATAATAAATAGTACTAATGCAAAAGAGATAATATAAAAAAAAAGGTCTTATACCAAGTGACACGAAGGTAATATCATTATAAACGTATAACAATTAATAACAAACAAACAAAACTGAAATATATTTATGGCATTATTAATTGTTAAATTATCATAAATGCCATAAATGATATAATTAAAAATTTAATAAAATTCATCTCCTCCTATTCACCTTCCCCGATTCAAGCACATTGTAACGGGTAAAGAAAGTGTTACATCATCTAACCATTGTGTTTTATTTTTTTTTATTACAAAAAAATTAAATTACGACAAGCTATCTATTGTGTGTTTATTAACATACACGTTATGAAAATTCAAAAAATAAAATAAAAAACCAAAATTTTTTATATTTATAAAAAATAAAATACGTCTAAACAAAATGTCATGTCTCGATGTCACATATAATCAAATCAAATTAAGTAAATTCAAAACCACAACATAAATTGAGGTCTAAGTCTAAAGATTTAATGGTCTGAGTGATTCAAATTGATGGAATAACACTAAAGCCAAGAAGTCCAAGAGGTGATGTATTGAAGGAGACAAAAGGAATGAGTTAGTGTTGAAAAAAAAAACATAGGAGGAGTGAGCCCACTTTTGGGCCTTAACTTCTAAGATTTTCTTAGCATAGCATTTATTCCTATTTTGTCCTTGTATTTGATTTCCTATTTTACCCTTGTATTTTGGGGTATTTTAGTCTTAGAATTTATTTTACTTGTATTTCCAATTTTACCCTTGTATTTTGGGGTATCTTAGTCATAGGATTTATTTTCTTTTGTATTTCCCATTTTACCTTGTATTATGGAGTGCTTTAGATCATAGGATTTTATTTTTGGGCTAAGGTATTTGATTAGGGTGGGAACAAAAACCTATACATATGTTTGTGTCTATTCGACCTATTTTTGGTGTTAGAAAGGCTTAGGCCCAAGTGGAGGGCAAAGGTTGCATGGTCTTATCATGCACCTAGATGTAGCCTGACTAAACCCAAAGATTTCATCCTTGGCCACCAAGTTGCATCTAGGGTTAATTTGGGTTTCATTTGGTGTGCATTTGGCTCCCTAAATGCAACCCTAGATGCCTCCCACTCCTATAAATACCCTAGGCACCACACCTTGTAAATACTTTGGATATTGAATATAAAGAGAGCCTTTTGTGCCTTTATATCTTTCCTTAGTCATCCTTGGCTAATTCGGCCACCTCCCTCCCATCTCCACCTTGAGAGAAAAAACCCTATAGAAGTGGCCTTCATCATCATGAAGTGAGCCAACCCTAGAGTACCCTTCTCAAGCATTTCCTCAAACACCTTCTACCCAACCTCCATTTTCGTCCATTCCATCATCATCCACCCTAAAACCTTGTGCCACCTTTAAAGAACTTGATCCTTGGAGAAGGCGTCCTATTCTTTGTTGATCATCTCAAGTTCATGCAAGCTAGGATTCCATCATGTGGTATCTAAAGTCTTTGTTCTTCAAGGGTAACTTTTCCATCTTTGGTATTTTCGGTCATGTCATTTGTTTCTCCTTGAATGTTTAAATTTTTGTGCGTGATTGAGTCATCATCTTGTCATATATCATAATTCTTATTCCTCCTTTTCATGTATTGATTCATGCCTCATCATTCTTGTGAATCATCTTGGTGCTTTAGGCTTCCTTGCTAGGGTTCCTACCATTTTTTCTTTAAAATTGAGTTGCTGGAAATTTTTGGGCTGCATGATATAATGATGTTTTTCATTTTATAATCCATATGGTTTTGTCATAAGCTTGTTTCCTTTGAACTACCTTGAAAGAAATTCCAAGTTTTTATGTTTAGCCTTTGAAATGAACAAAAAATGACACGCATGCCACTTGTTTGATAAAATGGCCGTGAGTCCTTGATGTGCTTTAGAGAGTCAATCATGCATGCTAATTAGTTCTAGCATGTTCCACATTCCTAAAATATCATATGTGATTAATTAATTTCTTTGCACATACTTGCTTTAAAAATTTTGGCCACTTTGTGTATTCCATGGTGCACTTAACATGCCTATGTACTGTTTGATGTTTTGAGTATGAAAATGCCTTTTATGTGCAAGTTGTTGTTGCTGGACATTGCACATTAAAAACCTTAAGAAGACACTCAAAACTTGTCTCTTTAAGCCATTGTAAGTTGCTAAAAAGATACTCCAAGGACTTACTCATCAAATTAACAAACACAAGTGTAAAACCCAAGCAAAGGAGAACTATAAAATTCAAAACAAAAAAAAGAGTATTGGCTGGACTTTTGGACCTCAAAACCGTGACCTAGTCAAGTGTCAAAAGAAACAAAAGAAACAAAATCAAAAGAATCAAAGACAAAAGAAAAAGGGAACCTTTGCTAGACTTGTTGAGTTTGGACCCAAAATTTTCATACCTTAGCACTTGGAGTTAATCTTGGACCATTGGACAATGCTTATTTACCTTATGAGACATTAAATCAAACACCTTAAGTGCATTATTTTCTTTTAAGCCTACTTGTTGAATTCTATTCTAGTTCCATTCTAGGTCTTACTCTTTTGTGTGCTTGCATTTTGTTAATGTGCCTTAATTTTAGTTTTTGAGTCTTTCTTTCTACTCTTAAGTTTGTCTCAACAAATCCACTTGAGTTTAGCCTTTTTAATTGTGCCTTTCTAGTTTTCTTCCTTGGCCTCTTGTACTCTTGGGTTGTGTTTTTTTCTTGACCTAGGTGAGGAAAGCTTCTAAACACCACACACTTTCTTGGTGGATTGAGTGGAGGGGCTGTCCGATTTAAGTTCAAGGAACTTTGGAGGATCACACCAAATCAAAGAGTGCAAACACCATTGAAAGGCTAACCTTGGGTGTTCATTGTGAAGGGGTGGAGATTTGAAGACTTGGATATTCAACAATTTCTTTTTCTTACTTGTTTCTTTCTTGTTTTATTTTTGGCCTTCTTGTATTTGGCCTTTGTTTTCTTACATTTTGGGTTGTAATTGGCCATTTTTTAAACCTCTTCATTTTTTTTGTAGTAATTTCGTGTAGTTTGAAGGTGATTTGAAAACCTTCACCTAGGAATCCGACTAGCATATGTTTTAAGTGTTTTCCTTTGCATGCTTTATAGCTTTTGTAGTATAATTGCCTAGGTCTTTACTTTGTCTATTTGTTTCGTCTAGAAGGCTTCAATTTTCTTACTAGGGGGCTGTGCACACCACACACCATTTTCTTGTGCAAAAAAAAAATTGTTTTGTGAGAAATGTGTGAAAAGGCTTAGTGATTCTTACTTGAAAAGGCTTGGTTTTTAAGTGATTCCTTGTAGTCCACCTCCCTTAATAGTTCACTTTGTACACTTAGGCCTTTTCATACCAATCTTGCATCTTGAAAACCTTTTTGTGAAAACCTTTTTATCACTCATTCTTTGTGAAAACCTTTTTACCAACCTTTTGAAAACAAATTTGTGAAAACCTTTTCTTGATCAAAGATGAGTACTCATTCTAGTGTACATGGTCATAATTCTTGTAGTACTAGGTCTAGTGTTAGAGATGAGATTAGAGAGTTAAAAGAGTACATAAGAAAAAAAGAAGAGGAACACATAAAAAGAAAGGAAGAAATTAGAAAAAGAGAAAAAGAAAATACTAGGAATAAGGAGGAAATAAAATAATTACTTGCAAAATTAGTTGAGGGGAGAGAAACTAGTGGATCCAAACCTAGGGTTTTCCCAACTAGGTATCAAAAATACAAAGAGGTTAGAATCCCTAAGAGTATGCATGAGGAAGAAAATACAAAAAGAGAGGAAGAACTTAGAAGCAAAGAAAAAGAAAAGAAAGAAAAAAAGAAGAAAAGTATAAAGAGGGTTAAAGAGTGGTTAGAACAAGAAAAACAACAACCAACACTCTTAGAGAAGAGTAAGGAGAATAATCTTTCTTCCAAAGGGCTTATGCTTGAAGAGAGTCACTTTCCCATTGAAAATGATTTAAAAAAGACTCTCTTCATTCATCAAGACCTTAACTCTTTCTCTCACATTGCCACTAGTCATGAAGTGGAGATTCAAAAACAAATTCTTTTTAAAGAAAAAAAATCTCAACTTCAAGATTTAGTGAAGAAGAAGTGGAATTCACTTAGTCCCACTTCTTGTGCTACTTCCTTGGTAGTGCCCAAGGAAGATAAGCCTTCCTTCTTTAAGACTCATTCCACTTTAGTTCCCTTCATAAAGCACCCAACTTTTGGTTTGTATGGTTTGTTAGATACATCTCATGGTGTTGTATCTTCTATTTTTGATCTTGAAGGAAGTTCACACTTATTTAAACTTAACTTGGTTACTTCCCTACAAGACAAACTTAGATTATATGATTTTTCTAGACTCCTCTTAACACCTTTTTATCATATGTATCTAACAAATTATGCAATACAAAGCTGTTTAGGTAATTTTTTAGTTAAGATTACTTTATTTTCCAATACATACCTAGGTCACTACATTGGGTACCTCCAACAAGACATTTTAGTTTTTAGGACTAATGCATTAGTGTGCTATAGTTTTAGTCTTTTTACCTTTTTAGGTTTTAGTTATACACTTAGACTTCACCATGGGGAGGATCCTATCTTTCGCATTAGAGAGTCTAGTCCTTTTAATTTAGACAATTTTTTTAGCATTTTTAGGGGAACTCCTCTTAGGATACACTTCCCATTTCTATCATATATTATTACCTCTAATGCTTATTTTTATGTTTTTGTTGGTCATGATGCCCACCGTGAGGAACCTCTTCATTTGAGGTCAAATCCTTTTCAAGAGAGAGGGAATGATGGAATAACATTAAGGCCAAGAAGTCCAAGAGGTGATGTATTGAAGGAGGCAAAAGGAATGGGTTAGTGTTGAAAAAAAAACATAGGAGGAGTGGGCCCACTTTTGGGCCTTAGCTCCTAAGATTTTCTTAGCATAACATTTATTCCTATTTTGTCCTTGTATTTGATTTCCTATTTTACCCTTGTATTTTGGGGTATTTTAGTCTTAGAATTTATTTTACTTGTATTTCCAATTTTACCCTTGTATTTTGGGGTATATTAGTCATAGGATTTATTTTCTTTTGTATTTCTCATTTTACCCTTGTATTATAGGGTGCTTTAGATCATATGATTTTATTTTTGGGCTAAGGTATTTGATTAGGGTGGGAACAAAAACCTATACATATTTTTGTGGCTATTCGACCTATTTTTGGTGTTAGAAAGGCTTAGGCCCAAGTTGCATCTAGGGTTAATTTGGGTTTCATTTGGCGTGCATTTGGCACCCTAAATGCAACCCTAGATGCCTCCCACTCCTATAAATACCTTAGGCACCACACCTTGTAAATACTTTGGATATTAAATATAAAGAGAGTCTTTTGTGCCTTTATATCTTTCCTTAGTCACCCTTGGCTAATTCGGCCACCTCCCTCCCATCTCCACCTTGAGAGAAACAACCCTAGAAGTGGCCTTTATCATCATGAAGTGAGCCAACCCTAGAGTACCCTTCTCAAGCATTTCCTCAAACACCTTCTACCCAACCTCTATTTTCGTCCATTCCATCATCATCCACCCTAAAACCTTGTGCCACCTTTGAAGAACTTGATCCTTGGAGAAGGCGTCCTATTCTTTGTTGATCATCTCAAGTTCATGCAAGCTAGGATGCCATCACAAATGCTTGAACAACAAGTCTACCTCTCCATGCTATTGGAATATGATTATTCAATCCAATACAAGTCTAAGTTCCCCAATATTGTACCTGATGCCTTCTCTCGCATCCTTGATTAGTCCACAGCCCATTGCTTCGTTCTTTCCATGCCTCAATTTTATTTTATTTTTTTATAGTTGCGTTGGGCCCTACATGTGGACCCTGAATTTTGTTCCTTTCATGAAACCATCCTTTAGAATCCCACTTTGTTTGCCGAGTACTATCTACATAATGACCTCATTTTATTTCAAGACAAAATCTAGATTAGTCCTACCAATCCATTCAAACAAGTGTTGTTTAACAAGTGTTGTTTAAGGAGTTCAACACCACCCCTCTCTTAGTGGCCATATGGGAGTCACCAAGACTTTTAAATGTCTCAACATCAATTTTTTTGGTCTCATATGTGCTTGGATGTTCAAAATTTTGTTGCTTAATGCCACACTTGTCAACAATTGAAATATGAAACCAAAAAACTAGTTGGATTACTCCAACCATTTCGTATTCCTTCTACCATATGGGAGGGTTTGCCTTTTGATTTCATCACTAGCCTTCCTCCTTCTCAAGGCTACATAGTAGTACTCGTGGTGGTTGACCAATTCTCTAAGGGAGCTCACTTTGGTCCATAAAAGAGAAAAAGACAAATGGAAGAGAAAAGGCTTAGGAAAATGATTGAGAAAATGATTCACTATGTATTGTTGAAAGCAATATTGAATATATACAACCTATCATCTACGAAAGGATAAGGACAAAAGGAATAACAGAAAAAATACAGCTCAGAGGGTGGTACACCTCATTCCTATCTAGAATCCTCTATTATGTACTGACTAGAAAGATATTTATGGTTATATCTAGAATCTTAAGGAAACAAATATCTTCACAATATGGACTTATGTATCATTATACAATTGGGATGAAGTTGTTATAATATGGACTTATGTATTGTTATAGAATTGGGCTGAAGTTCTTGTTTTGACTATTCTTGATGCTTTTGGTTCTTCTTCGTTTAGCCCCTCACAAGTTGGAGGCTTGAAAATGTCAAGAAGCTCCAACTTGGATAAATTTAAGTGAAATAGTCGTGGAGAAAGCGCCTTAGTGAAGATATCTGCTAGTTGATGTGATGAAGAAACTGGTAGAAGATGCATGAGACCAGTAAGCAATTTTTCACGGACAACATGGCAATCAATCTCCAAAAGCTTTGTTCTTTCGTGAAAAACTGGGTTGGCGACAATGTACAAGGCACTTTGGCTGTCACAGTAAAGAACAGGGCACTTGGTAAAAGGAATTCTCAAATCTGCAAGTAGGAAAGAAAGCCATTGGAACTCACAGGTTGCAAAGGCAAGGGCTCTGTATTCTGCTTCTGTCGAAGACCGAGAAATAGTAGATTGCTTCTTGGCTTTCCAGGACACCAGAGAATTACCAATAAAAAAATAATAACATGTGATGGAGCAACGTGTATCAACACATGTGGCCTAATCGGCATCACTGAATCTAAGAAGTTGTGTGGAGGACTTGTGGCTGAGAAATAGACCTTTTCCAGGATACCCCTTGAGATAATGGATCACTCTTAAGGCAGATTGAAGATGAGTTTGAGTTGGTGCTAACATAAATTGACTAAGCTGCTGGGTAGCAAAAACTATATCAGGCCTTGTGCTTGTTAAATAGATAAGGCGACCCACTAAGCGTCTATATGACAAAGGATCATTCAAAGGTTCACTAGAGTCTTGATGAAGATGCATGGAATCGTCCATTGGAGTGGAAGAGGGTTTACACCCCATGAGACCAAATTCTTTGATCAAATCCAGACAGTATTTATGTTGACATATGGATATTCCTTTGTTTGAATGAGCCATTTCTATACCCAAAAAATATTTCAATTGACCAAGATCTTTCATGTGGAAGAGAGAGTGAATAGTGGTTTTAATTTCAATAATTTCATAAGCACAATTTCCAATAAGCATGATATCATCAACGTAAACAATGAGAGCTGCGTAGGCAAATTACGTGAATTTGATGAATAAACTATGATCAGCATGTGCTTGAACATATCCACAAGACAACAGTAAAATGGATAAATTCTCATACGATTTTCGGCTTGCTTACTTCAATACGTAGAGTGACTTTTTGTGTTTGCAACAATGGTTGGAGGGATGGCTAGTGAGTCCAGGAGGTATCATCATATAAACATCTTTTGAAATGTCTCCATGGAGGAAAGGGTTACTAACATCGAGTTATTGCAAGTCCCAATTGTGAATGTATGCCAAAGCAAGAACGACTCGAATTGTAGCCATTTTCACAATGGGAGAGAAAGTTTCAAGGTAGTCAATGCCTTCAATTTGTGAGTAACCTTTCGCTACTAGGCGATCTTTGTAGCATTCAAAGGATCCGTTAGGCCTTCGTTTGATCTTGAAAACCCATTTGCAACCGATGGGTTTGACAGTGAGAGGTGTGGCTATGATGTCCCAAGTTTGGTTCTTCATTAAAGCTGCCATTTCGGCTTGCATTGCCTCCTGCCAGAAAGGCTTAGTGATGGCCTCATGATACGATTTTGGTTCTTGCTCAGAATAGAGACACATTAGGAAATAAGAGTGAGAGGGAGACACATGAGTGTAATCAAGGACAGATTAAATAGGATACAGGACCTTGGAAGAAGATTGGTTGGAGTCTTTTGGAACAAGAGCCAAATCACTTGAAAAAGTGTGACAATAATAATCATTAAGGTAGCTTGGATGAGTTGTGATGCGTTTGGAATGTGGTGGTGGGGCTGGATCTGGAGTTGGTACTGAAGTAATGGAATGACTATGTGTGGGCCAGAGAGGGTTGATAGCGCGAAGAGGGTGAGGAAGGAGGAGTGGTGGTATTTAGAGAAGCTGAATTAGGACTAAGGGTGGGTTGAGATATGTGAGAGGGTTGATGGGAGATGGGTGGCTTAGAATAGGGTTGGTGTAAGTAATCTGTGTCAGTTTCTAGAAGGGATTAAATGTGGATTGGGCTGGTATTAGAATCAGGTTGAGAGTGTATGTGGGTTTGGGAAGTTGGATTGGGTGGTAGAAAAGGAAAAAACGTCTCATTGAATTGAACATTGCTTGATACAAAAATTTCTTTGTTATTGATATCAAAAATAACATAGCCTTTAGTTCCTGTTTGAAAACCCAAAAAAATCCCACGTCTAGAGCGGGCATCAAATTTTTGGCGAGATGGATTTGTGGAGGCATAACAAAGACAACCAAAAATTTTAATCATGGAAAAATCTGGAGGTTTGTTATATAATAACTCAAAAGGGGTTTTATTTTTAATAACTGGAGAAGGAACACGATTTATTAAGAAGACTGCATGTTTAATAGCATAAGACCAAAAATGTTTTGGAAGATTAGATTGAAACATGAGTGCCCTAGCCACATTGAGAATGTGTTGATGTTTTCTCTTCACTCGTCCATTTTGTTGTGGGGTATAAACGCAACTTGTTTGGTGTAAATTGCCTTTTGATGAAAAATAATCTTTTTGAAAAAATGCAAGCCCATTATTAGATCGAATACACTTAATGGTGGCATGAAATTGATTTTTAATTAAAGAAATAAAATTTTGGACATGTGTTCGAACTTCCCTTTATATTTTAATAAGACAAATAAATTGGAAGAACTATTCATACTTGGAGAGTGTGACAAACGTTTTTGTTTAGCCAAATGACAAATATCACAATTATCATCAACATGTTTAGAAATAAGAGGAAAACTCATGTGCAAAACATTGAGACGCTTTCCGGAAAGGTGTCCTAGTCGAAAAATCCAAAGGTTGGAGGTGTTAATGGGAGGGGTGGTGAAATTATTGATGGAGGAGGCAGTGTTAATCATCAAAGATGCTAGTCCTCCCAAACGCGGATGGCAGGAGATTTTGTCAAAGCAAAGAAGTGTTTTTCCAAAAAAATAATATCACTTGCAAAATACTGCTAGGATGAAAACCTGCAAAGGGCATCTTAGGCAAAAAAAAAAAAAAACAAAAAAAAAACAAAAATCAAAAGTTTCCGCTAGGACACATCCTAGGCAAAAATTAGGGATCTAAAAAGGATAAAAATAGCAAGTGATGCTTCTCATAGTTGAAAGCTAAAAGGCGGCTTGAACACTTCTACAAGGGGAAAAATTCTGTGAAGACTCTGCCTGAGACTCAGACATGTAGTTCAAAATAATTAGGAGAATGATTATAATAATTATCCAAGGAAATGTTTGTTTAAAAAACTTAAACACTCACCTATCTCCACTACCCATTCATTCTAAATCTTCCTACCTCAACTACCTATTCATTCTAAATCATTTTTTTCTTTCCTTTCTGCCTTGTCCAATCTTAATGACGTATATTGTTGATGGTTGTCAAAATTTAAACAAGTACAAAAAAAGAGAAACAAAAAAATGAAAATGACCCGCTGGGATGAAAACTCGTAAAGGGCATCTTAGGAAAAAAATTAGGGCAAATGAAAATAGCAAAAATACTCGCTAGGATACATCCTAGGCAAAAGTTAGGGTTTCTAAACAAAAAGAAAAAAAAAAGATCCCCAAGATGACTCAATACACCAAACGGCCAATATGACTAATGTTGCACATCAATCAAAGCAGTCCATTCGTGGGAAAGAGAAAAGAAAAGCCACCATCTAAAAAGGAGGAAACTAAAATATGCATCGCATGCATCTCAAAAAAGCATCTCACAGACTTAGAAAACTTTCTTTATCAAAGGAGAATTATTCAAAATATGCAATAACTACCATCATGCATAAATAAGCATTCAACATCTTTTTGCATCTCAACAAGAAAAGCCAAAAAGGGAAACACGAGTTCCGATTGATATCATCCCAACAAGAGGCAAAAGCAGCCCAAACTAAGGGCATCAACAATCATCAATCAGGAAAGCAATCAGGAAAGCATAAACAATCAGTCATCAACGAACCAAAGGGACTCCACAATAGATGCCTGGAAAGACATCACAATACTCACATGGTAGGGGCAACACTAGAATCCCTATCACCCATCTTCCTCTGCCCACCAGCACAATGGCACCACCTACCAGCAATCCTCATCTTCATCAGACACCCTCGCCAAAGAAAATGGGGCAATCAAATCACAATACCAGTAGCCATCCTGGAGAGGCCGGCATAACAATACTCACTATCAGCAGCTAGCCTGGAGAGGTCGGCATAACAATACTTACAACATCAACAGACGGCCTGGAGAGGCCGACATAACAATACTTACAACATCAGCAGGCGGCTTAAAGAGGCTGGCACAATAATACTTACAACATCAACAGGCGGCCTGGAGAGGTCGGCACAATAATACTCACAATACCAGCAAGCGGTTTGGAGAGGTTAGCACAACAATACTCACAATATCAGCAAGCATCCTGGAGAGGTTGGCACAACAATACCCACAACATCAGCAACACGGCCTAGAGAGGCCGACACAACAATACTCACAATATCAGTAAGTGGCCTGGAGAGGCTAGCACAATAATACTCATAATATCAGCAGGCGGCCTGGAAAGGTTGGCACAACAATACTCACAATATCATCAAGCAGTCTGGAGAGGCTGGCACAACAATACTCACAATATCAACAGGCGGCCTGGAGAGGCCGACACAACATTTACAACATCAGCAGGCGGCCTGGAGAGGTCGACGCAATAATACTCACAATATCAACAGGCAGCCTAGAGAGGTCAGCACAACAATACTCACAACATCAGTAGGCGGCCTGGAGAGGCCGACACAACAATACTCACCATTAGAAACTGGCCTGTAGACACCCAATTTCGTCCGGGGGCATACAAACAAGGAAATGGACCTCTGTTATGAAGGGAAGGAGCTCCCAAAGCATGCAAACAACAGGACAGGACATCAGAAGGCCTAAAGCCCGAATAAATTGGTTTTAGTGGCCCGGAACGCGCCGTTCCAAGCCACAAAAAAGGCCTAAAAACCTTTTCTGGAACGGGTCGTTCCAAACCGCTAAATAGCCTAAAAAACCTAGTTTGAAACGGTCTGTTCTAGTAATGCATTTTTTGTGTTAATTTCAACCCTAGAACGGGCCGTTCTGGTTTCAAGACAGGCTGTTCCAGGGTAAGAATTTAACATATAATGTTCAGATCCAGAACGGGCCATTCTGGCACCTTTCTGATGTCTATAAATAGACAGCTTGGGCACAATTCTCAAGGCCACAAAATTTCATCTCAAACTCCTTAGAGTTCGAAATTTCTCTCTCTCTCCCTCCTATTGTATTTCTTAAGTTTTGTGAGGCACATTGTAGTGTGAAAGGTTGCCGCAAAGCACCTAAAATCTCCATAGTTGAAGATCTAATAAAGCTTGCTACGAGGTATTACTCATCAATCTCTTGTTCTATCTTTCTCTTCTTTTATTTCACTTATTGCTATAATAAACGCAATCATGTAGATATCTTAGGGTTCATCGTGTAATTTAATTTTCATGTAAGTAATCATTAATAAAGGGGATTAAATATTTAAACTATTAATTCTTATTACATTATCTTCATTATAGGGTACCAATTTAGGGCGTTGTAGGAGTGCTTAATACCTTCCCTACACGTAACCGACTCCCGAACCCAATTCTGGTTATCGAGGTCATTATTGAATCTTTAAAAATCTTTTATTTTTCCAATGTTTTGAGTAAAACATTGGTGGCGACTCCATGAACCTATTTTCAAAACCATTAATTAAAGATTAGTCTGGTGTCCGAACATTCCTTAATTAATGATACTTTCAAAAGGATGTCTAAATCATAGGTCGCAAGATCGGAAATTTTTGGGTTGCCACATGGCCTGGAGAGGCCGGCACAACAATACTCACCATTAGCAACTGGCCTAGAGAGGGTGACACAACAATACTCGCTATCAGCAATTGGCCTGGAGAGGCTGGCACAACAATACTTACCATCAGCAACCGGCCTAGAGAGGTCGGCACTCAAAACTTCAGCAACCGGCCTGGAGAGGTCAGCATACTCTTCAACAAGCTATGAATAAAAGAACGCACTATCACAAGAGAAACAATGGAGCATCTACTTGAACACTGAAGATCAGGTGTACAGTTTATCACCCTTGTTACCTAATAGAGTACGCAACCAACACTCAACTGCTCTAAAGGATGAGGATACGAGCAAATACACCTATTCAAGGTAAACAAACGTAGAAGCGCCAACACCAAAGAGACGAGGAGAAGACCCGGACGAAATGTCTACGTCTTTACTTGCCTTTGGAAAAGAAACACAGTTATTCCAAAGGACAAGTAAAGAGGGGCAGCTATAGACACCCAATTTCATCCGGGGGCATACAAACAAGGAAATGGACTTCCATTATCGAAGGAAAGAAGCTCCCGAAGCATGGAAACAACAGGACATGTCATCAAAAAGCCTAAAACCCAAATAAGCTTGTTTAGTAGCCCGGAACGGACTGTTCCAAAACCGAAACGTGCCGTTCCAATTTACAAAAAAAGGCCTAAAACCCTAATTTGGAACGGGCCGTTCCAAGTTCCTAAAAAAAGCTAAAACCTAAGTTAATTTGGAACAGGCCATTCCTAGTTAATCACATTTTTTAATAATATACCAACATATATTATAGTTATTGTGTGAGTAAAAATAATTTTTAGTGACATGTATAGTGCCACTATAAGGTTTGTGTCGCTATATAACAATTTTCTTGTAATATTTATACATCTTTTCATGGAGCCAGAGGGGATTAAAACTTAATATATCAAGGAAATAATGCAAACTCTCCCACCAAATTCACCCTAGAGATGGGTTAGGTGAGAAGGAATATATTTTGTATCACATATACTTTATTCTCACCACTTTTCAATTAATTTGTTCTTAAAAAAAAAAAAAAAACTTCATGCACATAGAATATTTTTAAGTATAAGGGGTGACTTGTTTACATCTAAGACTAATGTGATATATATATATATATATATATATATATATATATATATATATATATATATATATATATATATATATAAAAGAAATAGAATGCAAAACTAGTAAAAGTCACAAGTAACCACCAAAATTAAAAGTGACCACAATAGTTATTTAAATCCGTCAACATCAAAACATTAATTTATTACATAGCGTTATAATTAATAAAACAAAGATATTCAAGATGTTTTTTTCAAACCTTGTTATATGCTGAGCACAAACCCCTTATTAGTCTGGCTTGGAAACTCAAAACACGATCAAAGATCGAACACATTTCAAGAAATTAATCATCAATAAAATGACTTTGTTAAAGTTGGTGAATGTGCTTAAGAAGTCATTAGAGATTTTCCCTTTGGAGACTTTTTAATTACTTTGGAACATATTTTGTAGCCCAAGCATGCTTCCCATTAATGTAGAGTCTCACACTCTTTGTGCTCTCAAGAAAATGTTCGATCATATGTATGGCCTCGGCGCGAATTACTACACAAGCGTACACTGGTTGGTCTGGTGGAGCCACATCTTGCATAAGCAATGCTTCAATAATATTTCCATACCTTCTGTTTGATATAGTTAAAATGTAAATGAGAAGAAAGAAAAAACAAGAGAAGTGAAAAACCCATATGATATAGGATGAGCATAATTTTAAGAGAATTTCCGAATGAAGTTATAATGAAATATATATACTGCTTTCAAAACAATCACACAATATAATTTTCTTTCTTGAAGTGAAAAATTTATATAATATCCACGAAATACGATTAGTCGATTGAAACATAATGTAACCTACAAACTGATTGAAAAAAAAAAACCCTACAAACTGATTTTTCATTTGTTGACTAATGAATGATTAAATTAAATTTACCCTTAGGATTCGGATAAAAATCATCGTGTTATTATTTGGTTTCAAGCTTGTTATTATTTGGCCATTTGGAATATTTCCATTAATACTAAACCTTCTTCATTCTTTTATTTGGACAAATATTGAATGGAATATTTGCACATAAATGTCGTATGATATTGCTAATATATATTATTTTTATAAGTAGAGTGCATAATCTTCAAGTGCATATTGAGAAGAATGAAATAAAGATTTATTATTAAACAAGTTGATGTCTAATTGATTTTGTAAGAATAAAATAGACTTATAATATATTTTCATAATATGATATCAAAGTATAATCTAGGAAATATTGTTGGGTTTATTATTGGTCACTCATTATAGTGTTGTTGTCAAATCATTCACTATCGAATCATTATCAATTTGCCTATAAATATTCAATCCTTAATGTAAGGTGTGTATTGAAAATATCACATTAATGAATAATAAAATTGTAAAATAGTATATAAGTTGAAAACAATTATTATCTTACAAGCTGATTTTTTAAAGTTGAATTAGACATATATTTCATATTTATAATATGATATAAAACTTATAATACTGGGAGTGTAAAACATAAAATAATAATAAACCATGTGTATCAATTTAGAGCAGAAATCAAGGCTAACCAAATTTTGTTTACCGTAGCAAATCCTTGCATCTAAGCAAATACATATATTGCTATTAGAGTAAGTAAGAATTTGTGTACCTTGAGAAGAAATCTCGAATTTCCGCCTTTGAAGTAGGGTAACCTTCTGAGAAAGTAATAAAAATTATCCTATCATCAACCGGAACCTCCCTTTTCTCATCATTAATGGTATTACTAGTAGTAGTAATACTAGCTTGGTCACTTGTACTATTACTCGTAGTAACACTAGTTTTATTAAACATGGCCGATACCTCATTCAAATTTGGATCAAACTCTTTTTGGTTTGAAACATCATAAGTCTCCAGTGGAGGATTAGAACCATCCCAATAGCATGAACTCCCTTCACTCCTTTGTGGTGTTGGTAGAACAACCTGTTCGGGTACAATAGTAAATCCAGGTAATGGATTATAATATACCCTTTCTTTCATAGCCTTCGTGTATTGCACTTGTTGCACTATGTCTATGAAGACTTTTAAACAGATATTGTTGAGTATCTTGGTGACTGCACTTATGATAATCAAACGTTTTCCATAAAAATATTTGAGTGATGTATCGTTGTTTTGCAGGATGCTTTTGACCACAGGCAAAGCATTATGATTAACAACATCATCATAAATGAATTGGGGACTCTCAATGCAATTAATAACCAAGATAACCTCATCTACAAGGCTAGCCAACGTAGTGTCAGGCCATTGGAGCATGTTTTTCATCAAATTCATATCTTTGCACTGTTTTTCAAGCCATATAATGAAAGCCATGACATGTGTTGATTGGCTAGTGCCACGGCCTAATCCCACTACCAATCGAGTGAAGAGTTGACGATCAATATTGTAAAAGCTAAGGAACTCTTCTTTAGTAACAATGACAAGTGTACTTGGGTCTGTGAATGGAGCAGAGAAAGACATTGTTAGATGATGGTGATGATGAGATTGTGAAAATGATCGATTATAATTTATGTTGATATGTGTGACGTTTAAATAAAAGAGAAAAAGGAAGATGTTCAATTTAAATCTTTGTTAGGCAATTGGTGGGGAAATATAAAGAATTTAAAAAATATCATTTCTAAGAATTATTAATTTTCTGAAAGTTAAGAATTTTAATTTTTTTTATGTTTGATTTATTTTTTTCTGAACTCATAAGTTACGAATGTTTAGTTCATCGTTTTGCAATATCTTTTCCATGTTTGGAGCAATTAAAATCAATGGAAATTTTCTATGTACAATAGTTGACCGAATTCTGAGTGTATTATGAATAATGTATTAATATTTTTTCTTTATTAATTATATGTTTTAATGTGTTTATAATTGTGTAATCTAGTCAAATAATAATTTTTAAAACTCCTTAATGTAAATTAATATGATGCATATGTCATGACTCATGATGAAAATAACGCTTTCAGTCTATATAAATTAATTATAAACTTTTCTTTTGTTTTTTCATATACATCTTACTTTGAAGACAATCATGTTTGAAGTATGATTAAACCCTAAATGATAGATAACTCTTCTAGCAAGAATTTGAGCTATAGTTCGCCATGTTATTGAAAACAATAACTCATTTTACTAGACTCGATTCTCGTTAGTAAATTATTTTAATATAATGTAATAGAATTAATATCAATTAAAAATATTTTCCGAATAAATTTTTTAATAAATTATTTTGAAAGAAAAATATATAAATTCAATTATTCAACGTGGACGACATTTAACTTTTATTTGACTTACTAAATTACATTTAAAGAAATGATTACTAATTGCCTTCCCTTGTATCCTCTAATTTATATTTTATTTTAAAAATGAAAATTATTTTTTAATCATTATTTTGAAAAAGAAAATTAGCCTTACGAAACGTATTCTTTTCTTAAATATTTTTATGTCCATAAATAAAATAGTAAAAGTTAATTCCATAGTAGTATATATTTTCATTTTCACTCAATAGTTTGTTTTGAAATAATAAAAAAAATCATTTATGTGGTCAATGATAAAATTAATTGCATAAAAAAATAAAATTAATAATAATAAGGCTAGCTGAAATACCCTTGTGTCCCTCATTTTATTTATTATTTAATTTTTATACTTAGTTTAAATATTTTACTTTGATATATTAGTTGTGTTCCTCATTTTATTTTTATTTTAATTTGGTACTTAGTTTAATATTTTACTTTAACATCTTAAAGTCACTAGGAAAAGGTAATTTCACATTGTTGAAGTGATTTTTTTACATCGATTGTACAATGGACATAGAATTCATCAATATGAAATTAGGAGTCATTTCACATTGAACAAAGAACTGATGTAAAATTGATCATTATATTAATTCATATTCTAATCAATGTAGAATATGACTCATTTTTCATCACTTATGATCATAACCTATGTGGAATGTGATGGGTTCTTTAATAGGCAGGTTACTTTTTATATCACCCCAAACTTGCAAATACACAATTTGAGTACCAGACAATTCACGAACAATCCTTGGTAGTAAAAAATTCCTCAATGCACCATATTACTCTTATAATATTAATTTATGTTGTACATAATAAGTACATAAACAAACTAAAAATGATATAATTTAACATCATCTAGTACATCAAAATGATTTACATAACATAATATTAAGATAAGATAACTAAAAGCATCCTAACAATCATATACAACCTAAATTATGTTCTAACATGCTAAAAACTAATAAATTAGAGTCAACTTTGAGTAACCTTAAGGAAGAATCTTGCCCATTAATTGTTGTCGCATGGTGTTCATTTCCATAATAGACAATAGTAATGAATCCAAAAATATCCATAATTGTAAAGGAAATACACAATATTATTTAATGAAATATACAAGAAGCTAGTATACATATAAATGATGTTTCATATTACAAAATTTACACTACTCTATGAATATACTATGTTTTCATAAAAATGGTTTGCACTTGCTTAATAACATAATATCATCACTCATAGTCTCTTCTCTGCCTATTATACTACAAACAAAACAAAACAAAATAAAATTTTCAAATATTATTACTAATAGTTATATAAAAAATAAAAAGTTTTAATTGAATGTTGAAAATTCAAAGTACTTTTAGAAATAACCATTACTTTTTGTGGAAAGACTAAATATATTATGTCCAAATGCAATAACCTGCCTAAGAAGAGACCTCCCAATGTCTCTAAGATTAATAGAAAAAGGCCCAAGTCCATTTGGGTACCTAAAACCAAAATAAGTTCTATTGTAGATCTTATTGATAGTGGGAATAGAAAAGTGCAATCATGATATATGAACAATGGTTGTTCATGTCACATAAAAAGAGAAATGTTTATATTTCAAAGCCTGAGACCAAGGAATGGTGGTCAAGTCACTTTCAGAGGAAATCATAAGCGTAAGATCAAAGGAATATGTAAGATATGTATATCCTCCTCTTTATCTACTAATAATGTACTCTATATTGATAGACTTAAACATAACATGCTTAGCATAAATCAATTATGGGATAGTCACTACAAGAAAAAGTTAAATTTTCGACGGATAATTTCCCACGGATAAAAATCCGTCGGATATTTTCCACGGATTTAGATCCGACGGAATTTTAACTGATGGAATTTTCGACGGAATTTCTGACGGATTTAAATTCGTCTGAAATTTCCGACAGAATTTCCCACGAATTTAAATCCGTCGGAAATTTTTGACGGAATTTCCCACGGATTTAAATCCGTCTGAAATTATTAAATAAAATATAAACCCATTATTTTTCAAATGCAAGCAATCCTGATCCCATCGATACACACAACAATGCACTATATAATATTTTCATTATTATATGGGTGTTTTCAAAATATAAATATATTGTAATGAATAAGATAAATATAAATAAGAGTGAGTGAGGTATGACTTACCTATATATAATTATATGTTTAATTAGGTTATTATAAATTATAAACTAATTAGCGTAAATGTGTTTTTTTTACTTATCTTGAAAAATACCAACACATGACGTCTAAATTTAAGAATAACATATCTTTTCTTTAATTTTTAAAAATCACTCATCTCTTTGAAAATAACGTTATTAATTAAATAAGGGGGGAAAAAGTTAAATTATATTCTGCAAATCATATATATGTATCTATCATTTATTTCTAAATTACATCCAATACTATGTTATTTTCATGAAAACTTTCATTGATCTTCAATTTTGAAAATAAGATTTTTTTCAATTCATTTTTAAAATTATTACTTAAATTTAATATATTTTTTAAATCACAGTGAGCATGATATTTAAAATAAATTTCAAAAAAAGTTGAAATAATGAAATAAGAGATCAAATCTCATTTAATTATTGATATTTGTATTAATAAATTATTTTTTCTTAATAGTATATAAATAGTATTATCTTATATAAGTAGTTGTATGTGCCACTTAAATAAATAAATAAGAAAATTAATACTCACTTAAAAATTTGAGTAGAGATATACGTATGACGTTATTGAGAAAAACTTCAAGTAGGGGTTAATGGAATTTTTTCTAGATTAAATCTTCTTTATTTAAAACTTAAAATATTAAAGTTAAAATAATTACACTAAATAATTATTTTTTTTCCTAATAACTGATTGATTTAAAAATATATCTTTAAGTTTAGTAATTTCTTAAATTTACATTTTATTGATTTCTGAATTTTATATTTAAGTAAATCAGTAAAATACAAAGTAACGAGTATAAATATGAGTATTTAAAACTTCAATGAATCTATATATAGAAAGTAGAGATAAAGACAGAGAAAATGAATGGAAGAAAAATAGTTAAATATATAGTTGTTTGATTATCTATAGTAATAAATAAAGGGAAATATACGTCATCTTTTAATTGATTTTATCTAAAAAATAATAGATAATCATACCCTTAACTGATTTTTATTTTATATATTCTAATTTTATTTGTAATAATATGATTATATATTTAAATAGTTTTATTTTAATAATTTTTTAAGTATATTTTTGTCTTTTCACTTAAAATATTTGAATTTCTATATTTTAATTTGAATTATTTTCTAAGTATATTTTTGTCTGTTTGTCTTAAATTTTTGAATTTCTATATTTTAATATTAATAATTTTTTATTTCTATTATTTATTAATTCTTTTCTTTTTTAATGTTTTATAACATTATTAAAATTTTATAATTTTAATTTCTATAATTTTATCTTACTTTTTATTTTATAAATATAATTTGGATTATTCATTTTATAATTAAATTAATTTTTTAAAATTTTTATGAGTTTACATTCTAAGAATGTATTGAAACCCCTCAATCTTTGATTATTAGATAGCAACAACATGGATATTCTGATTATTAGACATTATGTTATAATTCTACTGATCGTACTATATGTTATTTTTAAATTTGAACTCCTAAACTTTATTTGTTATGTATGACATTTTATTTTGTATGAATGAACTTGTTTTGATTTACATAATTATGATTGATTTAATATCTTTAAATAGGATAATTATTTAATACAAATTTGAATTAAAAAAAAGATAATTTTTCACAGAATTTCTCACGGATTTCCCACGGATTTATCCGTGAGAAATTACCCACGGAAAAATCCATGAGAAATTACCCACGGATTAGTCCGTGGGAAATTTACCCGCGGACGAATCCGTGGGAAATTACCCACGGATTAGTCCGTGGGAAATTATCCACGGATAAATCCGTGGGAAATCCGTCGGAAATTATGTGAAAAATTATTTTTTAAAAATTCAAAATTGTATTAAATAATTATCTTATTTAAAGATATTAAATCAATCATAATTATGTAAATCAAAACAAGTTCATTCATACAAATAAAGTTTAGGAGTTCAAATTTAAAAATAACATATAGTACGATCAGTAGAATTAAAGATTAAGGGGTTTCAATATTCTTAGAATGTAAACTCATAAAAAATTTAAAAAATTTAATTATAAAATGAATAATCCAAATTATATTTATAAAATAAAAAGTAAGATAAAATTATAGATATTAAAATTATAAAATTTTAATAATGTTATAAAACATTAAAAAAGAAAAGAATTAATAAATAATAGAAATAAAAAATTATTAAAATTACAATATAGAAATTCAAAAATTTAAGACAAAAAGACAAAAATATACTTAAAAAATAACTCAAATTAAAATATAGAAATTCAAATATTTTAAGTGAAAAGACAAAAATATACTTAAAAAATTATTAAAATTAAACTATTTAAATATATAATCATATTATTACAAATAAAATTAGAATATATAAAATAAAAATCAGTTAAAGGTATGATTATCTATTACTTTTTAGACAAATTCAGTTACAAGATTACGTATAACTTTATATTAAATGTGAATTTTGTAAATTCAATCGTTAAATTAAAAATATTTTACTCTTAAATCATATATACAAAATGTTATATTAATCGAAGATGATTTCTTATAAAACAAAATTAAATTTGTCGAACAATTTATATTTTCGATGAGAAAATTTTTGTAGGAAAAGTTATATTATTGATGAAATATTTCAGACAAATTTATATTTGTCGAAAATTTAAGAACTAGTTTTAAATTTGATATGAAAATATTATGATATTATTAGATAAGATTTTAAGTTAGTATTTTATTAATGGTTGATAATTAAAAAATAAAACAAGGATAAATATATTTTTTGAATTTTATATGTTTGATTAAAGATAACTTACAAAATAACTCTTGGTAAAGTTATTTCGCTCAATAACACATGACGTGTGTTGAATTTTATCGATCCAATTAATTGTTAAATTAAAAGTTATTAAATTTTACTAATAATTAATATAAAATCTTAGTGACAATTTACTATATGATCTTAATATTTTTGTATAACTAATATCTGGTTTTAAATTTGATATGAGAATATTATATATAATTAGATAAGATTTTAAGTTAGTATTTTATTAATAGTTGATAATTAGAAAAAAAAAAACAAGGATAAATATATTTTTTGAATTTTATATGTTTGATTTAAGGTAAATAAATATATTAAATTAATTAATAATTTATTTAAAATATTAAAATTTAATTTATAAGTATGTAATAAATAAATATTTATAATTTTATAAATTATATTATCATTATAAATCATAAAATAAAATTATTTAAATTATAATTTTAAATAAAAATAAGTAGATGTTAATTATATAAAGTAAGTACATATAAATAAATAATAATTAAATATATTATTATTATTAATTATTATTATTTGTAATATAAAATTATTATATATTATTATTACAGTACAAATATGAGATTATATATTTGAGGATGACTTAAATGAATTAATTTGTACAAGTTATACTGACAACATACATATACATTTCGGTAGCCTACTCATCAGAACTTCACAGTTAAGCGTGCTTGACCTGGAGTAGTACAGGGATGGGTGACCTTCTGGGAAGTTTCCCAGAAATTGCACAAATAAGGATAAAACACGCTAAACAATGAAATATCGTGAAATAGAACCCTTGAGAGGCCAAATATGAGGGTTGTTACATTAATAAATTTATTAAAATTAAAAATTATAATTTTCACGAAAAATTCCTTCAGGGTAATTTCCCACGAATATATCCGTGGGAAAATCCGTCGGAAGTTACCCACGGATAAAAATCCGTCGGTAAATATTTCAGACGAGCAATTTACCGACGAATTAGTGTGCATCGGTAATCTGTCGAAAATGCACTATTACCCACAGATTTTTGGTATTTCCCACGGATTCTGGCCGTCTGTAATAGCGAATTTTCTTGTAGTGAGTGCTTGTGATCTATCTTTTAACAAGGATAAGTGTATAGCCTGAAATAGTGACAAGATGCAACTTTTCATTGCCATAAGATAAAATAATTTGTATAAGATTAAATTGGATGAACTAACACATCAAAATGTAAGATGTTTGGTTTCAATTGAAAGCTATTGGACGTGGCACAAGAAGTTTGGACAAGCTAGCTTAAGATTAATCTTAAAGTAGAAAAAGCATAACCTCGTAAGAGGACTTCTAAATCTTGCTTACCACTCTAGTGAGTTTTGTGAAGAATGCCAAAAAAGGGAAACAAGTTAAAACTTTTTAATATAATATATATATATATATATATATATATATATATATATAGTTTTCACCTTAAGGCCATTGGAGCTCTTACATATTGATATGTTTGGTCTAACTAGAACTATGTCTTCTAGTGGTAAGAGGTATAGTCTAGTCATTATGGATGATTATACTAGATACAGATGGGTTTTGTTTTTGACCCTCAAGAATGTACTTTCAAGGGTTTTTTCTTATGTTCTTTGTACAAAACATATTTTATGTGATGGGTTCCTAAAAAGTTACACAATATGGACATGACATGTTGTATTGTTAGACATGCCATGCATACAAGTGTCTCAAACACAAGAAGAACAAGTTGATTTAGAGATAAATTATACATGATCTATGATGTTGGAGCTAATTCTTTCAAACACACACAGTTGCACAATGATTCGAAGAAAGCTTTGTATATAGAATGCACTAATTTTACACGATTGTCCATGTTGTTAAGATTTTTCAAGCTTAATGCAAAAAAGGATTGGACTCATAAAAGTTTCACATAATTGTTTGAGTTGTTGAGTGACATGCTTCCTAAAGGTAACATGTTGCCAACACGTAATTATGATACTAAGAAGATATTATGTCTAATGGGTATGGAGTTTAAAAAAAAATGCATGTCCTAATGATTGAATTTTGTTTGGGAGAAAGTTTGATAAATTACATAAGTGTCCACAATGTGGGGTATTATGATACAAACTGAAGAAAGGTGACTCTGAATGTGGGGTGAGAAAGTGTCTTTCTGCAAAGGTTTTATGATATCTTCCTATTGTTACAAGATTGAAACGATTATTCACTAACGTCCATGATGCCAAAAACATTAGGCGGCATCTAGTGGACAAAAGAAAAATGGACAGTTGAGGCATTTAGTAGATTCTTTGAAATGGAATAAAAAACATTTAATGTTTCCAAATTTCAGTAATTATCCAAGAAACCTTAGGTTTGGACCTGTCTTAGATGAAATGAATCCATATGATAACCTAAGCTGTAAACATGGTTTATGGCTTGTCTTGGTAGTGATTTACAACTAACTTAGTGGTTGCACATAAAGCGTAATTATTAAATGCTATCTATGATGATTTCGGGTCCAAAACAATGATGAAACGATATTCATGTTTATCTAAGTCACCAGGTTAAAGACGTGAGGATATTGTGAGAGAAAGATGCTGATGTGTTTGAAGAATTTTCTAGTACATGTTATTTTAAACAATCAATGACTTTCAATCATATGGCAATATAAACGACTACATTGTTAAGGGACAAAAAGTGTGTCCTATATGGGAAAAAGGCACGTGTTACCATCAATTGTTACATGGAAGGAAAACAATTTACCTTAAGCATCAGAGATTTCTATGTTGTAATCATCTGCAACATAGATTTAAGAAACCACGTAATGGGTGTTAGGAAAATGAAGTAACTTTAATGCCTTTATTGATGACCAAGTTTATGAACGGGTGAAAAAGTTAATTGTGGTACTTCGGAAGATTGAAAAACAATCTACTGGGAGAAACATATGTAAGAAAAAGTCAATGTATTTTTATTTGTTGTATTGGGAGATCCTTGATGTGAGACATTGTATAGATGTCATGCATGGAAAAAAAATGTGTTTGACAATGTTATTTGAACGCTTCTAAACATTTAAGGTAAGACAAAAGATGGTGTGAGTCATTCACCAGGGCAAACCAAGTAAAACAAGTGTTTTGTGTTACTAATCGCCTGTTAACAAAAATTGGTCATTTGTTTTACAAGGAAAAAACATTCATGATACCTATGACCATAAAGATTGATAACAGTGTCGAGTCACTATAAAAAATAGCTATATTTCCTCTTTGATTTGTAATATAGGGAATAACCTATGTCATTCTTTTCTGAGACACAAATAAATATAATCCAAATTTATCACGTAATTGTTAGAAAGCATATTTTTCAATAGAATCATAAATACTTGTATAATTAAAAATGAAAGCAAAATCAATAGAAAATTGAGAGAATTTTGATAATAAAAAAAATCAATTCAAGATTTCAATCATTGCCACAAAATTTTCATTGTTTAAAATGTAATTTGAATTCAAACATCCTTAAATCAACACAAATGTGACTAAAATGTATATATAAATCTAGATCTATAGAATTTCATGAAAACTGAAGACGTAAGAAATAATTACAATCTTATAATTTTTGTAAAATTCAATAACGAGGAATGGTTGATTTAGGTGATTTTAGATCTAGATCAAAAACACAATTCAAATATGATTTGGATCTAATAGAAATGCAATTCATAACCCTAAAAAAATTAGAGCCAAAAAAGAGAAGAAAATGAGATGAAGAATTTGTACATAAAAATTAAATTCAAATTCAAATTTTACTACAATTCATAAACCTCAAATTGATTGAGTAGATTAGCCACACCTCTCCATCATGATGCTACAATTAACTCGTGGAGAAATTGTAAAGAAAGAGAAAGAAACAAAGAGAGAGAGAGAGAGAGAGAGAGAGAGAGCGAGAGAGAGAGAGAGAGAAAGAGAGAGAATTTAGAGAAGTTTGTAAAACAAAAAGACTTTAAATCTAAAAAATGATGTAAAAAATATGCAATGTAAGTCTCTTTACACATATTAATAAACTAAATTAGTGGGTGTAGTTAGATTAATTATAAACCCGACCTCTCTAATCACCTAATTACAATTCTTAATTACTTCTAAAATAATTTCCTAAATAAAACTTAATTTAAAGTGTAGGGATAGAAACTTGTGGCACATGTTTAGACATTAAGACATCCAAACTAACTGAAGCTCCCAACAGAGAAGTTGTAGAACCTTGTCTTATATTTCAAAAGACACCAAAAACTTTTGATTCTTAGTTTGGGAGCTCAAGATATAGCCATTGCAAGACAACATGTCAAAGTTGGAAAACATTATCAAAATTAACTATAATTTATAATTAATTTAAGGCATTCACAACCAATTCATCAATTTAAGACACATATAAATGCCAACTAAGCTAAATGTATAAAACATGCTTTATCAAAGATTCAACACTTGATATTTATCTTCTCCACATGCATGCCTAGCTTGAATGTTGACAACTAGAGTGACAATGTACATGTTATATGTGATGGACGTGATGAATGATTGTGGGAGAACATTCATACTTAAAATGAGGTATGTGTAAATAATGTTCATATATATTATATTTTTTTTATTAATATTACTTTTTATTTTAATCATTAAGTTATTCTTTAAACTAACATGACTTACTTTTGTTTTTTTAACAAACATATGACTAGCACATTATGCACTTTTTCTCCTCTTTCTTCTTTGTCTCACTCATAAGGTTGAAGAGGTAATCAATAAAGTCAGCCTACCAAGGAAATGGTTAAGCAACTGAAAACTTTGAAAGACTTGATTGCTAGTTCTAACAAACGGTGAGAGGAAGCACATTAACATTGATTCATAAACAGGGATTGCTTTTGGGCTGAATAAAAAATGTTTTATAGTTGTTGCCTTGATTGGCAAAAACAAGGCTAATATTACCTATGACACTTGGGACCATGTTCTAAAGAGCATGAAGAACCAAATATTGCAAACTATCATGGTATGAAACATTAACCTTGTATATTTAATGAGTTAATTAATTTTTCAACTTTACTAACATAATTGTTATATATGTCTTATGCAGTTTACTTAGGACATTCACAACATTGACTAATTGAGGAATAAGTATGCTAGGTAACATTGGAGGGGTTTTAAGTGTGATCTCACCAAATTCTATATTTTTGGTGAATAGTTGAAGAAAAACCTTGCCTGAAGTATAAATGACTTGATCAGGAAACCTAAAAACAATTTCAAGAAAGTTGACTCAAGCAAAACTTTATGGTAAGTTAATATTATCACATCTTAAACCATTTTTTTACATATGTATTGTTATTACTAATTAATTGTGTGTTTGTCTTTTGTATATAATAGGAAAAAAGAAGGTAAGCATAGGAGCTACAAAAGAAGAGTGTATAACAAAACATTGTCAAATGAGGGAATATGAGAAGTTTTAGGAGAATATGATTAAAGAGGTTTCTTCTTCTGCGGGTGATGGATCACTGGTCAGTCTTGTATCCCCTCCCACTCGTCATGCCAAATGGAAAAAGGCTCGATAGAAGAAATCAATGGAGTACACATATGAGGAAACTCATGTCATAGATACGATTGTAAGTATCATATGTTTTAATGTTTGATATATTACTGATCATGGATTATTAACATATTTATTTAAACTATTGTGTTGTAGGGTTTAAGGTTTAGGCAAACTATCTCAAGGATGTCAAGGAAATAAGAATTTCTTGGTGCCATCAATCTGGCGCCTCTAGCATAGATAAGGACTATCATATATAAGCCGTGGAAAACTACTACCAATTGACTCCACCTCTTCCTACCACTTGAGCCTTTACAAGTAACACTCTACCAACCACATCACACATTTCATTATCTCTTTCCTTTTAATTTTCAATCTTTTTGTTCTTTTACTTATAGATATTATTTTTGTTTATTTTCACCGCAAAGATACCTTAATTGTTCTTCCTAAAATTATGCATGCATTAGAACTTGGTCAAGTAGTCATCTTAACACATCTGGTGGGTTTTCTCAATTGCACACTTCTTGCTACCATCAAGAGACAACGAAAAGCTAAACATCACCACCAAAAGCTTCTTGTCAAACTGAGCATTGGTCTTTTCCTGGATAAGGACTCTAGTTGACTTGGACTTGTCAAAACTCAAAAAATTTTGATCTTGCGCACAAATGGTTTGGACTTTTATTTGAAAATCTCATCGATTAGGGAATGTCTGGAAACCAGACTTATCCCTAACCAACAGTTTTAGAAAATAGTTCGAAGGAGTCACCACCGATGTTTTACTGAAAACATTGGAAAAAGAAAAGATTTTTAAAATTACCAAAATGGCTCTCGTAGCCAAAATTGGGTTAGAGGGTTGTTTACGTGTAGGGAAGGTATTAGACACTCTACAACGCCCTAAATCGGTACCTTATGATGAAATTAACATAATAAAGAATAATATTTTGAATATTTATTTCCCTTTTTAATGGTTATTTACATGTTAAATTGTGATTATTTATATAAAAATAAGGGGTTTAGACCCCACACGTTTGAAAATGGTATGTCTACATGATTACGGTTTATGTATGGCAGAGTCATGCATATAAAGTAATTTAAATAAAAAAAAGAGAAATGGAAATTAGTGAAAAGTACCTTCGAAGTGAACTTTTATAGAATTCTTCCATTAAATGTGGGGGCTAGGCACTTTTTGGTAGCTTTTCGCTCTACAAATGTTCTCACCATACTCAAGAAATACAAAAGAGAGAGAGAGAGAGAGAGAGAGAGAAAGAGAATTTCTTCGCTATACTACTGAAAATGGGTCAAAGAAAGCCAATTTTTTGGTTCCCTTACACTATGCACGAAACACCTATTCATAGGTGTGAGATCTGATTAGAACGGCCGTTTTGATCACCAAAATGGTTCATTCTAGATTAATCTGTTTTGAGAAAAATTTGAATTTGGAACGACCTATTCTAAAATCGAAATGACCTATTCCAGATTCTTATTTTACTTATAATAACCTGGGTTGGAACGACCCGTTCTGGACTTTGGAACGACCTATTCTAGATTTTGGAACGACCCGTTCTGACCTAGGTTTTTAGACCTTTTTGATGATTTAGAATGACCCGTTTCGACCTATTATTTTAGTCTTTTGTGCTTTTGGGCCCTCTGATGTTGTTTTGGTCTGTTCAAGTGTCATATTGGGCCTTCAAAGCCATCTTGTTTTGTTTTGGATGCCCCGAACAAAATTTGGTGTCTATAGTTACCGCTCTTTACTTGTACTTTGATAGCTATGTGTTGCTTTTCTAAAGTCAAGTAAAGACATAGACATTTTGTCCATGTCTTCTTTTTGTCTTTTTGTATAGGTGCCTCTATGTAGCTTCCTTAAGATAGATGGGTTTTCCCATATCCTTGTTCCTTGGAATAGCTAAGTGTTGGGTTATGTGCTCCATTAGGGAACAAGGATGACAAAATATACAATTTGAACCTTCGGTCTTTGTATAGATGCTATGCACTGTTTCTGCTTTCCTTGTGAGGTGAAGATCTTATTAGGTTCGCTACGGAATGAATATGTTCTAAGCTCAACCTCCCTAGGCTAGACTGACATTAGGACTTCAGCTGACCCTTTTTGAGTGTTGATGATGAGTATATTCAGAGCTCAGCTTCTCTAGACTGGATTGACATTAGGGCTTCAACCAACCCTTTCTGAGTGTTAATGAGTATATTTTGAGCTTAACCTCTCCAAGTTAGACTGACATTAAGGCCTCAACCGGCCTTTTCCAAGTGTCGATGAGTATATTACAAGCTCAGCCTCTCCAAACTAGATTGGCATTAAGGCTTTAACCAGCCTTTCTCGAATTATGGTGATGAGTATATTCTAAGCTTAGCCTCTTCAGGATGGACTAACATTAAGACTTCAATCGTCCTTTTTCGAGTCATGGTGATAAGTATATTCTAAGCTCAACCTCTCCAGGCTGGATTGACATTAGGGCTTCAACCGACCCTTGAGTGTTCCTTGATCCAACCTCTCCAAGTAGGACTAGTATTGAGGCTCCAGCCGACCTTTTCTAATTCGTGGTGATGAGTATATTCTAAGCTTAGCCTTTCTAGGCTAGACTAACATTATGCCTTTAGCTGGCCCTTAAGTGCTTCTTGATTCAGCCTCTCCAAGTTGGTTGGTATTGAGGCTCTAGTTGACCTTTTTCGAAGTCATAGTGATAGAGTCTTCTTGAGTTGACATTCCATGGAATTTTCTCAAACTTCTCCGTAGGATTCTTGAGAAGATTCAAGGTAGATTGAGTTGGAGGGAGAAGCAATGTTGCACTATGATGAACCAAGAGCTTCGGATAGAAGAAAATGAACCTAAATCTACAAAGAAAAAGGCTCAAGGCAACAAGGAGAAGAGATTTCCCCTTATGGTGACTTCGGTGGAGAGTAAGAATTCTCTAATGAAGAATTTCTCATTCAATATGCCAAAGTCAATACAATTTACGGCTAAAGAGAATTTATAAGCTTAGGAAGTGTGTGTGACAAACTAGACTTGACCTAAGGTTAAATTAAACCATGGTATGGTGTAAGTTAACCTTAGGCGCCAAAATTTGAATTTAAATTCAAATTTTGGAGTCTGGCCATGTGCTTGGTTCATTAGCATGTGATTTAGTGTGCATTTGGATAGCATTTGAATCATGCCATGTGCGCCTTCCTCTAGGCCGGATCACATGGGTCAAATGCATCCTAAATGCATACTAAATGGCATGTAAATGAATTATCACATGTGATTAACTATCCTAGTCCTAAAATGGCCGAAAATTACAAGGCCCAAATCCTATACTACTTGGCCAAAATACAAGGCCCAAAAACAAGAATTACAAGCCCAATGGGCTAAACCTATTCTACATGGATTTTAATGTGTAGCCCAAGTGAAAAGAATTATGGGTTTATCTTTAGCACTGGCCTATTCTTCATGTATCCTCTTAACCATGGCTCTAGTAGTTGGGCCCTTGGCCCATGGGCCTCCATCATTGATTCCTTTGAAGGAAATGAGTATATTCTGAGCTTAGCTTCTCCGGGTTGGACTAACATTAAGGCTTCAGTCAACCTTTTTCAAGTGTTGATGATTCTACTTTTGAGGAACATGATAGTCACTACAAGAAAATGACGATTTTGTGACGGTTATATGGCCTACATTGCGACGGTTAGAACTGCCACAAAGACAACATTGCGACGGTTTGGGAACCGTCGCAGAATTGTCCATCACTAGGCAATTTTGCAACGGTTATCAGAACCGTTGCACAAACCGTCGCAAAATTGGAATTGCGACCCTTGAAGCACCCGACGCACTAACTGCCTCTAAATTAATATTATGACCCTTTTTTCACCCGTCAGAAATTATAATTTTTTTTAATTTTAATAAATTTATTAATGTAACAATCCTCATATTTGGTCTCTCAATGGTTCTATTTCACGATATTTCACTGTACTACTCCAGGTCAAGCACGCTTAACTGTGAAGTTCTGATGAGTAAGCTACCGAAATGTATATGTATGTTGTCAGTATAACTTGTACAAATTAATTCATTTAAGTCATCCTCAAATATACAATCTCATATTTGTACTATAATAATAGTATATAATAATTTTATATTACGAATAATAATAATAATAATAATAATAATAATATATTTAGTTATTCTTTATTTATATGTACTTACTTTTATAATTAACATCTACTTATTTATATTTTAAATTATAATTTAAATTATTTAGTTTTATAATTTATAATGATAATATAATTTATAAAATTATAAATATTTATTTATTACATACTTATAAATTATATTTTAACATTTTAAATAAATTATTAATTAATTTAATATATTTATTTACCTTAAATCAAACATATAAATTTCAAAACAAATGTATTTATCCTTGTTTTATTTTCTAATTATCAACTATTAATAAAATACTAACTTTAAACTTAAAATCTTATCTAATTATATATAATATTATCATATCAAATTTAAAACCAGATATTAGTTATACAAAAATATTAAGATCATATAGTAAATGTCAATAAGATTTTAGTTAAATAATTTAAAATAATTAATGTTTCAATTATATTTTTAATTAGCAAATAATTTATTCCAAAACTAATTAATTTTTTTATATTAATTATTAGTAAAATTTAATAAATTTTAAATTAAAATTAATTGGATCGATGAAATTCAACACACACCATGAGTTATTGAGCGGAATAACTTTACCAAGAGTTATTTTGTAAGTTATCTTAAATCAAACATATAAAATTCAAAAATGTATTTATCATTGTTTTATTTTTTAATTATCAACCATTAATAAAATACTAACTTAAAATTTTATCTAATTATATCATAATATTTTCATATCAAATTTAAAACCAGTTCTTACATTTTTGACAAATATAAATTTTTCTGAAATATTTCCTACAAAAATTTTCTCATTGAAAATATAAATTTTCCGACAGATTTAATTTTTTTTTATAAGAAATCATCTTCGATTAATATAACATTTTGTATATATGATTTAAGAGTAAAAGATTTTCAATTTAACGGTTGAATTTACAAAATTCACATTTAATATAAAATTATTGAGCGGTGTAACACTTAGTAAAAGTCACATTTAATATATATATATATATGAGGGGGGTTATAATTACATCGATATAAATTTTACTAAGTATTATACCGCTCGATAACTTTATATTAAATGTGAATTTGGTAAATCCAACTGTTAGATTGAAAGTTCATATCTCTCATAGATTATATATAAAACTTTATATTAATCCAAGATGATTTGATACTTTATTTTTATAAAACAAAATTGATGTAATATATTCATTTCAAAATACACTAAAATATAAACACTTTGATTACCTTCCAGTTGTTGTTAAATTTTAACAAAATTTGATATACACTTATAAAGTGATATGAACTTTCAATTTAACGGTTGGATTTACAAAATTCACATTTAATATAAAGATATTGAGCGGCATAATACTTGGTAAAAGTTACACCAGTATAATTATAACCCCCTATATTATATATATATATATATATATATATATATATATATATATATATATATATATATATATATATATATATATATATATATATACATGGACGGATGCACGTTTGGAATAGTGGGGCACTTGCCCCCACTACTATTTGACATATACATAATTTTTTATCTAAAATAATAATATATTTTAAAAAATAGAAATTAAATTCTAATAAAATAAAAATATAAATTCAAAAAAAAATTTATTTATTTGATATCTGACAAATTTTTGAAAGAAATTAATTCTCAGGTGATAAAAAAAATTTCTTAATAATGAATTAATTTTTTCAAAAAGTTTAATTATAATATATATGTATATATATATATATATATGTCTTAATATTCACATATATAATGTAATATATTAAAATAAATAATTTTTTGATAAAATAAAATTTGTACCATGCATGTTTATCTTTTGTGTTTTTTATTTATTATATACGTTGATTGAAAACAACAAAATAGTAAAATTGTATATATTGATTAAAAAAATCAAAAATAAGAAAAATCAGAAGATTTATGTTCCATTTAGAATTGTTATTATAAGATATTTTAAAATAAATTATCATCTAAAAATATATATTAGATATTAAAAACATATTTATATCATAAATAAATTAAACTGGATTTTTATAAAATTTAACATATTTATTTTTATATTTTTAATAGTGTTAAAAAGATGGACATTTAAAATAAAATTTATAAAATTTAACATTGTAAATTATTCAATAATATGTGATCTGATAACTCAAAAATTAAGTTATAAAATGATAATTATATTTATTTATATACTCTAACACATCTTACATACAAGATAAATTCATAAGTTTGTTGAAAGATAAATTTATATTCTAGTCCCGATTTTGAAATTATATAAAGAAAAAAAAATTGTGTACCTCATGTTAAAGGAAGTATATATAAAATTGTTAATAAAATATAAGTTCATTAAGATAATATACATAATACTTCAAAAAAAAACTTTTAAATTCTAATAAAAAAAATTGTCTTGTAGATTGCGACGGTTTATAGTAAACCGTCGCAATGCTGAAAATTTTGCGACGGTTTATGACTAACTGTCGCAATGTTAAAAAATTTTTGCGACGGTTTATGATTAACTGTCGCAATCTTAAATAAATTTTGCGACGGTTTACGATAAACCGTCGCAATGTTGAAAAATTTTGCGACGGTTTATCATAAACCGTCGCAATGTTAAACAAATTTTGCGACGATTTACGATAAACCGTCGCAATGTTTAAAAATTTTGCGACGGATTATGATAAACCGTCGCAATGTTAAACAAATTTTGCGACGGTTTACGATAAATCGTCGCAATGTTAAACAATTTTGTGACGGTTTTGAAAAACTGTCGTATGAAGGGTCACAATATCAAGCGACGACGGTTTCTAGATAACCGTCACAATTTATCATTTTCCTTGTAGTGAGTGTTCTCAACTTTGTTGTTCGTAGGATGCCCCTGGGATGCTGGGCAAGGGTTGCTTGGTGTGTACCTTTTCTTGATTTGAGTTTAGTAGGATGTGGGTGATGCCCCTACTGTGTGAGTGATCACTAGGGAATGGATAGGTGATAGAGACTCTGATGTTGCCCCTGCCGTGTGAGAATTGTGATGCCTCTCTAGGCATTTTTATTGGGGATGGAATATGTGGCAGGGATTCTGTGTTGTTCTAGACGTGTGAGTATTATGATGCCTCTCCAGGTGTTTGTGTGGCTATTGGAGTTTTCTGGATGGATGGTTATTGATTGCTCAAATGGAGTCATGTGGATGTGTTGTCGGGATTGTTTGGAGATGCGTGCTGAGGAGCAAGGAAGCTCTTGATGATCTTGATGTAGTGTTGGGTGTTGATGTGGCTTGAGGGTGTCGTGGTCCACTTGTAGATGGTTATGATCCTTATTGGATTGCTTAAGTTAACCAAAAGGCGGGATTGCTACTATGGGAAAACTCTGCCCCTTGTTTGTGGATGAATCCCACATGTCGAGGATTTTTCTAAGTCTTGCTTTTGTTGCTTTTTTTTAGCTTTAGCTTTTTCTATTGCAAAAGCATTGCCTTTTTCTGTATTATTATATTTTTTTATTTTGTCATTATTATTCTTTTTTCCAAAACTATAAAAATAAATAAGGACAATCGAACGTAGCTGAAACAAAATGATCCCATATATATATATAGTACAATACATAAATCAAAATACAAGAACATAGAAAAATAAAGTCCTAATCCTCAATAAGGGGATCGGGGAAACGCCTCTACAGCTAGCTCATCATCTGCTCGTGCCACTACTACTGCTGACTATGCTATTGGCGCATCTCCTCCTGTACAGATGTGAGGCGTCTTTTGAAACTCTACTACCACCTCTCCATCTACTAGCGGAAGGCCTCAATGTTTGATCCCCCCTATGGTTGTGGCTGCAAGGCCATCGACTACTCTTATGGTGGTTGCTGCTACGGAGCGGGATCCTCCTATTGAGCGGGCACCTCCCCAAAGATGATATTGTCCATATCAAATGCCTTGACGACAATGTAACCATATCGGGTGAGATCAATGACACCCATGCCCCTCAAGGTGAGTGCATCAAGGGGTCGAAGGGCTGGCCCAATCCTAGTGTACATGTCGACAATCCTAAAGTGCTTGGCCACCTGCCTAAGCATAGCTTCGACCACTATGAAGCCGCTATGACTAGCAATGCCTGATCTATCGCCATAGTCTTGTATGTGGCAGAGGAAGAAAGCTCCTACGTTGCAATGAACCTCGTGGGTCATGTAGTATAAAGGGAAGAGGTTGCTCTTCATGACGGAGCCTGGGCTTTGGTAATGTCCATGAATAGTACCTATCATGAGCTTATGGACCACGCGAAGTGTGGGGTCCCTAAGCCTCGAGGCCTTGATGGTCCTTGGCATGATCGTGTCGCTAGTGAGCTCCTGCCACATGGTGTCAGTGATAAGGGCGAGAAGACTAGCATCATACTCCAACGTCGCCAGCTGCTCCCCCATAATGAAATTGACTATCCGGTTAAACACTGCCAATGTGATGGTGCGGAGGACCCTGGCCATCCAGAATAAAACCATCAATGCATCTGGTCCCTCGGGTATTGTGGCTGTGTATAGTCTAGCCGAAGCCAAAAACTCGATCATTGCCTCTCTATAGGCTCCATCAAGCGGCTCCAAAAATAACTCCTATCCAATGGCCTTGAGTACCTCTTGGACTTTTTCCAAAAGTCCCACCTACTCCGGAATGGTGAAATCCAGCTGTTGGGCATATGTGAACTCGAAGTTTCGTAAGCGGAGCCGCTTGCAGACCTCATCACTCATGACAACAGGTCCTTCTATGGCCTGAACTGGTGGTGTTGGTGATGGAGCCTATAGTGGTGGTGGTAACAAAGAGAGCATCTGAACCCTTTTACCTTAGTTGTGGTATGATCCGCCTCGGTGCATAGTGAAAAATGAGGAAAAAAGATGATAAAAATGCTCTAAAGTATGGGGATTTTGGGAAATAGTTAAGGATTATAAGGGGGAAAGGCTTTTATATAGCCTCAAAAATGCATAGAACATTCATTCCAGGCTCTGGAATGGCCCATTCTGAGGTGAAATGGCCCATTCTAGTCCTCAAAATAGGGTGTTCTGGTTTAATGTTAAACTGGAACGGCCCGTTCCACTTTTGAAATGGACCGTTTTGATTTAATGATGACCAGAATAGGGTGTTCTGGCTTTGGAACGACTCGTTCTGCCCAATGAGATCTAGAATGGGACGTTCCAATTTTGGAACGACTCGTTTTGGCCCCTCTCCCTTTTTTATTTTTATTTTTTTTATTTTTTATTTTTTACTAAAGCCTTTCTATATGTCCTTTGTTGTATGCAATCTGATTTATGCTCTATTCTTAAAAATGTAAGTTCAATTTTATTTTAAGAAAATCAAATTGTGAATATTTATCTATTGGCACGGACGACTCATTTTTGTATTCATGCCTTTGTTTGATTATTTACCAGGAATATGCTTATTTGCTCCCATGTTTCGGCCAATATATGTTTATCCAGAACGTATTGTGGTTAAGCATTTCCAGACCCATTTCGGAGACATCTTAATCCGTTTACTATGAGTTTTCACTGTATCTCTTGGTACTATTTTAATGCCATAAGGGTCAAGAGAAAAAAAAAAAGGGATATACAATTTTTGCAAAAGGTCTGTTATAGGGGATTTTTCAAAAAGGGTTTTTTTAGAAGAATGGTTGGCCGAGACAGGCTAGTGTTTAAGGTTACTAAACAAGGTGTGTTCATTACAGGGAAATTGTTTTAGTGTTTTAGCCTTCCTTTACAAGTTTGGGTGATGCCTTGGGGTTTGTGTTTTTTATTGAATGATTCCTCCCCAAGTTGCCTTTTGGATTTTCAACTTTGGTTGCTACTTTAGCGTCCTAACTTTTTCCTAAGTCACTTGAGATGTGTTCCCTACCAGACATTTTGTTATCCTTACTTTTGCCTAGGTTACCCATTTTGCTTATAAGTTTCCTAGTACATCTTGCCCTAATTTTTGCACAGCCCCCTTTTGTGGGTTTCCTGTCGGGCTTTTTTTTTTGCAATGTTTGTTTGATATGTAGGACTCCTTCTTTGCTTAGCTTTATTAAACCCTAGTCATGTTTAATTTGTGTGATTACTTCTTTATTACGTTTTCTTTTTCTAATTTTGTCAAGTTATCATCTGGATGATATCCTTATTCTGAACACACTTTGTTTATTATAGATTATTTAATGAGGCCTAGATTTAATGTTTAAAAAGAGAAAAGAAATGAATAAAGCATATGGCATTAAAATAAACTTGTATTTTACATGTGCCCTTTTATTGTAGATGCCCCGAGTTCATGATTCATACACAGGAATATTAATAGAAGATTTCCCCTTCATAGAGACCTAGTTGACCTAACTACCAAAAATGTTCCACTACTTGTTGATCTTGGGAGAGCTTAAAAGAGTTTTGATGATCACAACATGAGAACAACAACTTGGAGCACAAAAACAAAGTCAAAGAAGTGTCAAGAAAATGCTATGAGTTGGAGCTATGTAATAGAACTTAGGATATAAATTGTTGTGAATATGTTTCTATAGTTTTGTGTGCTTAGTATGCTTTGTGCATAAGAAAATCTATATCTAAAAAAAGTAGAGAGTATATGATGATGAGTTAAAAACATTGGAAAGTTATTTTGAGTCTTAAAATGAAGTTTTAAGAACTAACTCAAAATAATCGATTATTGTTAAATATAATCAATTATTTCAGCAAATAGGCTAAGTGGAATGCCTTGCTGTAATAATCGATTATTTGCCAAAAGAATCGATTATCCCAGGAACAACTCTCTGGAATAATCGATTATCCAGCAAAATAATCGATTATATTGTTCTTGGTTGATTTCTAGAAAATTTGAAGAACAAAATAATCGATTATTCTTTAAAATAATCGATTATCTGTGTCTGAAACTTTTATAAATAGTTTGAACTTTGAGAAACTTCAGACATGAGTTAGAACTGATAATCAATTTGTGAAAAACGTTTTTGTGAGTCTTTGTGACATCTTGGAGAGTTTTCTTTGTGAAATCCAAGAGTAAAAACGTTTGTGAAAAGCTTTGATAGAAGATCATCATCATCATAATCTTGAAAGGGGAAGATAAAGATTTGTTCAAGAATTCCAGGTGAATTCGTTCCTTTTATTCTTTGTGAATCTTTGTGGAAAATCTTGAGAAGGGTTTCTCAAGTAATAAGGTTTCTTGTAGTGGGTTCTACAAGGGGTGCTTTCTTGGGGTCAAGAAAGTGGTTATCTTTAGTATAGAAGTATATGCATGTGTGTTTGCTTGTAAACCTTCTTGATTAAAGATAGTGGAACAAATCTTAATTAGGTATTGATTAAGGACTGGATGTAGGTCACATGTGGAGTGGCTAAACCAGTATAAAAGACTTGTGCAATCTTCTTCTACCTTATCTCTTACTTTGAGTAATTGCTTAATTGAATATTAAAGAAGATAAAACTTGATTAACAAGTGTATGTGAATCTTGATGGTTTAAATCTGTAATTGAACATTATTGTTGAACCTCATTATGTTGTAATCAAGTGAGCATATTGCATTCATATTTTTGTAACAAGTCTTTAGAAGTGCTTCATTTGGAAATTCTGTCATAGAAAAGTTTTGATTGAAATTAAGATCCAAAATACTCTGATAAATTTTTAAAGGGTCATTGAATCCAATTCACCCCCCCTCTTGGATTGTGCCATTCTTTTCTATCACTACTTACTTGGATGTCAAGGCTTCAAAAGATCTCATTTAGAGTAAGATTACTTGTCTTCTTTTTTCTAAGGTCTACGATTGGTTCGTATCCCAAACCTTTTCATCCTAGATTGCCTATGTAGTCTGGTAGTTCCATTATTCCTTGGGTGTTCTTACTGAGCCCTTGTCCTGATCGTTAGCCACTTCTAAACAAAATTTAAGCTGTTAGATTCCTCTTGCTTGAGATCTTCTCGACATAGGCGATCTCCAATGCTTGGAAAGCTGTCTTTAAGGCTTCTCTAGCTACATCTATGTATGGGATGGTCAATGCTTACTGATAATCATGTCTTCTTCTACTTGCATGACTATCAACTTGTCATCGACTATTAGCTTAATGTTCTGATGAAGTGTGGAGGGTATTGCCTTTGCCTAATGTATCCATGGCCTTCCAAGAAGACAATTGTAGGTGGGAGTGATGTCCATCACTTGAAAATACACATTAAAAATAGTAGGCCCTACCTGGATAGGTAAGGTGATTTCTCCCATTACTTCCCTTCAGGATCCATTAAAGGCTCGAATGATCATGTTGCTTGGTCGCATTTGGGCTTACTTGATTGTTAGCTTATCGAGAGTGCTCCTAGGAAGCACATCAAAGAAGACCCATTATCTACCAAAACTTTGACGATGAGAAACTCCTTACACTTTACAGAGATATGTAAGGGCCAGTTATGGTCTAATCGTCCATTAGGTATCTCATCGTTTGTGAAGGTTAAGTGATCATTAGTCATGATGTGGCTCACAATCTCTTCAAATTTATCTTGAGAGATGTGATGTGCGACACAGGCTTCATTTAAAACCTTTAATAAAGCCTTTCTATGTGATTTTGAACTCATGATCAATGAAAGCAGTGTGATTTCTGTTGGGGTATGGTTTAGTTGATCAATGATGAAGTATTAAATTTTTCAAATAAACTTAAGGAGTTCATCTTTTCCGTCAAGCTCCTTGCTCCCCTCCTCTTTATCCTTTCCTTTGGAGGTTTTGCCTTGTGAATCCTTAGGAGCATAGATTCATCCTCTCCTAGTCATTCCTCCAATCTTGGTAATATTTGATGAATCCATTAGTGGCGAGCTTTGCACTTCATAGATCCATGGCACTACCTTGTTGCTTTCATATGGGAAAAGACTAGGCCTGGAATTGTTAATTTGGTCATGTTTTGCCACTTGTCCTTTTGTGCGCTTATTAGTTTTATGCGAAACATTCCCCGATTTGATGCGCCAGGCTTGCATTTGATTACTAGTGATTTCATTATCTGATTAACATGCATAGGTTAGATTTCCCTTTTTACATCTTTGTTATTATTTACATGGAAGGCATATTTTCTAAATGAAATGCAACATAGGATTCAAGGAAAATTGAGGAATTCAATGAATATCATTCTTATTGATTTGTTCATTTATAGAATATTCTTTATACAATACTTTTCAATAAATTTTGACAATAACGTAGATGCCTAAAGAAGCTTATGCTTGGTTGATACATAGATAAGTCATCCTCGGCTTCTAGAACATGTTTCTTCATTGTTTTTGCCTGTCCATGGACCACTTTGCTCATGTTATCGCAAATTGATTATGCTTCCTTGACCTTCTCTTGATGGTGTCCCATCATTACTTTTAGCTCTTAAATTTCTTTAAGAGTTTGGTCTCTTTGGTGGGTGATTTCTTTAAGCTATTCGAGCCCCTTTTCCTCCCTTTGTTGAAAGTTAGAAATGGTGGTAGCTCATTTTTGGGTTATTTCCCACTAAACCTAGACCTCATATTGGGTCGTAGGTAAGCTTCATTGTTCCTATTTTATTTCTTATGCCTACTCATGGAGCTTGACTTCAAGTTGTGCTACCTTTGACAAAGCTTTCGTGAGTTTCTTATCTGAATCCACTCTTGGAGTCTTCATCGGCTGTGTATTACAATCAGTGCATTCATCCTTTAATCGCTCGATCTCCATGTCCTTCTTCTTGCATTATCTTTGTAGGCTATTGATGTTAATTTTAGATGCCTCATCCTTTTCTTCTAGGGCCATTATTTGAGCTTCCAAAACTTATATCCTCTTAGTCAAGGCATTGACTTGTTGCTACTCGTGTTGGTTCACCAGTTTGGTTGTGCCCCTGACTCCTCTTTCACTTATCCATTGGTGGTAATCATCTGAAGAAGCTATCTGGGGTCTACCACATTTTTCGTCTCTAGAGTAGAATGGATTCTTCCAAGCTTTCTTAATGGTGTCTATCAATTGTTGTTGATCGGAGGAGTAAAAGAAGCAAACCCCTCCGAGGTCTTTCAGATTTGACAAAGTCTGTGTCCTCCCAAGCTGCCTTAATGCTAGCATCGGAGAGTAGGTTATGCATCCTCTTAGTCCCATCAAAGGTACGTTAGGAAACTTGCCACATCGGATTAGTACTTGAATTGGTCGAAACCATGGACAAATCCATGTGAAGAAGTCTTCATTGCAATCCTCCAATTCGGCTTTCCAAACCATGGTGTATTTCCTTGACATGGAAAATCTAGGAAAACTTATCAATGGATCAGGTAGTCTTCCCATATGTCCCTTGGTAAAGAAATGGGTGTATGCCTAAACATAAAGTAGCGGGCTATAACATCTCATTTGTTTTCCTGATTTATGACTACAAAAGTCCAAAATAATCAAGGTGTCGGCAAGAATGGAAAGCACGAGGCTCCTCAGGTGTGTGTCTCAGGCAAAGAAGGCATCAATTGCGGTGTGATCTATTACCTTCTCATGAAATGGGAAAAGTATTATCCCAAACATGATTAAGGCGAGTGTCTTATTGAAGTGCATCCAATCCTCTTGCTTAGATAGGAGGGAGAGGTGTCCTTAAAGTATAGAGAGCTTTCATCCTTTGACTGTCCCATTGCCCTCTAAAGTTAATAAATGAGGGGGTAGTCTGATTATTTCAGCTACCTTATCTGAAGATATACATCCTTTTTTGATGGAATAAATCCCTTTGGATTTGTGTCATCTGATCATTATGTCGTATTCCTCAATGGTCGGTACTAAGTCAAAGTACGAGAATTGAAATATACCAAAGCTCTTATATAGGCGGGGTCAACAAATATCTTTAATAGCTCAAGGATTCTTCCATAATTTTTTTTGAAATCCGCCTTGACCTCTCTTAGCATTAAGACGCACAAGCTACTGACTCTTGGCATTGCATAATTTATAATATTCTTTCCTCAACGGTCCATGCATGCTACTATCTATATCTTCTATATATAAAGAAAATGAATGTTTGATTAATTACCACCCTAGGAGAAATGCATGATGTGATTTTCTGCCTAAGTATTATCATGTTTTATCTAGGGGTTATGATGCATGATTTTTTTTTGCTAATATTTTTTTAAAAAAAAATAAACTAACCTATATGATTCTTTTTTGATAATGTTAGGGTACATAGAAGGGTTTTAATTTTTTTTATTAGTATCCATTCATTTTCCTATAATCTTTATCCATTTGAAATAAACAAAAACACACAAAGAATGCAACATACATATGCTCAACCAACGTACACCCACAAACAGTCACGTTCTAATCCATGGTATGTGGTCCTTATTAAAGAAAGTGCTTTGTATAGGAAGGTTCTAATTATCCTCACTAGTCTTTAAAGGCTCCCAAGGTGGCCCCATTATAGGGACCCAATATCTCTATCGTCATCACCTAGCAAACTCTAAGGTCTAACGCAGTATTTTGGGCTAGAATAACCGGTTATCACCCTGAGTGTGATTTTCGACAAGACTTGTAGGCTCAAGGCCATTCTTGAGTCGGTCGTACGTCAACCACTCTTTATGTTTACATGCTCATGCCCTCGAGTGTAGGAAAAATTGTTGTGTGCAAAGGTTTGTGTATAATTGTTCATTTCAAACAAGTGTGAAATTTAAACAAACATGCAGATATTAAAGCCAACCAAATAAAAGAAAACAAAGTAAGGGGAAAAGATATTTGAACTATTATTCTTATTTTGCTAATTTTATCATTTAGTTAGGCCTGACCCTCTTAAAGCTTTCCCAGTGGAGTCGTCATCTATCGAAATCCAAAAAATTCTAATCTAGCCAACAGATGGTTTTGACTTCTATTTGAAAATCTCATCGGTTTGGAAGTTCCCAACAACCAAACTAATCCTTGACCAACGGTTTTAGAAAAGAGTTCGAAAGAGTTGCCACCAATGTTTTACTCAAAACATCAGAAAAAGAAAAGATTTTTAAAATTGCCAAAATGACCCTCCTAGTCAGAATTGGGTTCGGGGTCGTTTACATGTAGAGAAGGTATTAGGCACCTACAACGTCTTAAATCGGTACCCTATGATGAAATTAACATAATAAAGAATAATAGTTTGAATATTTATTCCCCTTTTAGTGGTTATTTACATGTTACATTGGGATTATTTATATAAAAATAAGGGATTTAGATCCGACACATTTGAAAATGGTATGTCTACATGATTACGATTTATCTATGACAAAGTCATGTATATAAAGCAATTTAAATAAAAGAGAGAGATGAGAATTGTTGAAAAGTACCTCCTAAGCGAGCTTTTATAGAATTCTTCCTTTAAATGTGGGGGTTAGGCGCTTTTTGACAACCTTTTGAACTACAAATGTTCTCATAATGCTTAAGAAATACAAGAGAGAGAGAGAGAAAGAAAGAAAGAGAGAGAGTTTCTAAGCTAAATGACTGAAAATGGATCAAAGAAAGCCAATTTTTTTGTCCCCTTACACTATGCACTAGACAACTATTTACAAGTGTCAGATCTAACTGGAACGGTCATTCTGGTCATCGGAAAGGGTCGTTCTAGATTAATCTGTTGTTAGCAAATTTTGAATTTTGAATGACTCATTCTGAAATCAGAACGACATGTTCTAGATTCTTATTTTACTCATAACAACCTGGGTTGGAATGACTCGTTCTGGATTTTGGAAAGGCCCGTTTTGACCTAGGGTTTTTAGACCTTTTTTATGATTTGGAACGGTTCGTTCCAATTTGGAAACGACCTGTTCCAAGCTCCTATTTCAGTCATTTGTGCTTCTGGGCCCTTTAATGTTGTTCTAGTCTGTTCAAGTGTCATATTGGACCTTCAAAGCCTTCTTGTTTTATTTTGGATGCCTAGACGAAATTGAGTATCTACAAGACTAACTTTTGCTAGTGCCAAAAGCGGGAGTAGAATATTGTTTTTTATCAAGTTTTTGATGAAGTTTTGTAATAGGTAACGTGAAACTTTAATTATTATGTATAGATAAAAAAAAGTAAAAATATAATTTAATCTAAATAATTTTAATATTATTTATCATGTCATCTTTTAATTGATAGAAAATGAATAATATTAATGATCAACATTACATTAATTTATTCATTAAGAAATGAATATTCAGTGTTGTGACCAAATTTAGTAATTTTATAAAATTGTGAACCAAATATGTAAAATTAGAAAATGGATCCGATTGTATATTATAGAGGGAGGCTACCGATTGTATATTATAGGGAGGCTAAAGTTATAAATCATCCTAGAGATAAGTAGAATGAAATGTGTGTTATGATGTGATCATGACTCATAATGCACAGCTATATATCATAACGTCACCAAAGCAAATGCACAGTGTAATAAGCTCAATGGCAAAACTACAGATTGAATATCACTACCGCCACTACTCGGCCATTCCACTTCTTTAAAGAACAAAAATATAAAATAAAAATAAATATAAAAAATTAAAACATACCAAAAAAAAAAGAAAGTTCATGAGAAAACGTCACCCAATGTCACGCTTTTGGTTGGTTCCAAAGTTTACCAAAGACGTTAATATGTGTGACGCTTTCCATGTTTTTCGGTTTTGTTTTACTTGCATGGAAAAGTCAATGCATGTGATGTTTTTGGGTTAGGTTTTGTGGTGTTCTACATGCATAAATTGTCATTTATATTGATGTTTTCTTCATTTACATGCAAAACGTTGAACCATGTGACATTTTTTGAGTAGCCACGTGGTCAAAATAATTTATTTTAGTAAATTATTTTTTAAATAATTTATTTCAAAAACAATTTAATTTTTTTTAATTTATTCTGGCTAAAAGGCCTGAAACAATGCATGAATTAAGTTTCAATTAACATCTCAATTATACAAAGATAGCTATCACATGCAACCAGTTTTAACTAAGTTAAGACACTAATCAAAGATTACTAAATTAAAAAAAAAGTAAGGATGAGAGAGACTGCAAGATGATTTATCATGGTTCACCCACTCAATATGTGGCCTATATCGAACCCTCAATCAAAACCTGATCAAGATTTGTCCACTACCTTTATGAAGTAGTTTTACGATCACACACCACACATGCAATATACTCCTACATACAAGATACAACCTTTCTTGCACCCAAGAAAACACTTATTGCAGTCACTCACTACAAGAGTTCTCATACTTGAGAAACTTAATCAAGATTCTTACCACATTACACAAAAAGAATTAAGGAACGAATTCATCTAAAAGCTAAACAGATCAAATTGTGAATTCTTGACAAATCTTAGTCCTCATCTTCAAGAATGTTGTGATGAAGATGAGTTTTCTCAAAACATTTCACAAAGTGTTTTCAATTCTTGGTTTCACAAAGAAAATGCTCCAAGAAGATCACAAAGATCAAAAGTATTTCACAAAGTTCGAACAATATCACTTGAATATGTTTGTGAATGAGAAAACCATTTTTATAAAGTTTTCAGGCTTAGATAATCATTATTTATAAGAATAATTGATTATTTTATTCTAAGTAATTCTAGAAATCACTCAAGAACAAAATAATCAATTATTTCACAGGATAATCGATTATTCTAAAGAGTGCTTTCTGGAATAATTGATTATTTCTACAGAAAGTCGATTATTACAGCAAGGCTTTTCAATTTAATGAAAAACAGAACAAATAATTGATTATCCTGTGAATAATCGATTATTTTGTGTAATATCTCAAAATTCGATTTAAACATCCATAAACCTTCTCAAGTTATATTTTATCATCATCATACTACTTTCAAGTTGATTAGGATAAAGGTTAACCTTTGCACAAAGTACAAACATTATATTAACATGAATAGAGACAAACACAAAGCAATTATAACATATACTACACTATTATAACTTTTCACTTTAAACATTTCATGATCTTATGTTTCCTTTTTGTAATCATCAATACACTCACAAATTGATTCAGCAGCATGTGAATCTCAATAGACTTTACTCACCTCTCAACTGAGACAAATTAGCCTTAAGCAAAACCTTAGAACACTGGTGTGAAAATGAACAAAATTATACATCATTTATTTGTTTGACATGAAATCACCCCTAGATTCATATATATCCTTGAAATCTTTATAATTATACAATTGAAGTTATAAAATTGACACAACCAATATGAAATGGACTTGTCCCACTAGTTTTATACAAATAATTTTTATAGAGATAAATAATATTTTTAATTTAAAAAATTGTGAAATTTGTGTTTTACAAATGAAAAAAAGTAACTACTTGAATAAAAAAAAATTGTATAAAATATAGTTAAAATTATAATTTAAAAATATGATCTGGTTTGTTATCCTCTGGTGCTCCAAATATTAGATAGAATTAAAATTTATCTCACATTTATCATATCCTACTTTTATTCTATCATTTTCTCATCTTATCTTATCTTGACTACCAAATAGATCGTTAGTTTCTTTTTAATACAAATTTTTTTTTATCGAAAATAAAAAGTCACATTGGATATGTTTCTGTAACTAGATGTAAGTCGTATTGTATTTTTTTTTCCTATATAATAGTTTCACTACTATGACCTCATTCATACTATCTCAATTTTTTAACACTAAATAGACCCTAATTACAAGTTAGTGTTTTTAGCATCTAATTCAAAAGAATTAGTTATTTTTACTCTTTTTTCACTAAAAGCAAGGTATCTCCACATTACATGATACATTTATAAGTATGTATATAATCAAAACTAGTAAACATCTTAACTAATCAACAAAATTAAAGGTAACTAAATTAACTATATACTTAAATCGAAAGATATCCAAACATTAAGTTCAATGGTTTAAAAAGTTCATGAAAGATAATAATTTAGAGAACAAACATTTGTTCAAAATGTTCTTTTCAAAACCTTCAATATGTTATCTCGACACAAACCCCATTTTTGTTTATATATATCCCTGGAAATTCAAAGCACGACCTGACAACAAAAGTTAACATCTTATAGAAGTAATTGAACCCATTTCAGAAAATATCAATAAAATGTCTTTATTGAAGATGGTGAAGGTGCTCGTGAAGTCACTGGGGATTTTTCAATAGTTGACTTGTTATCTTTACGAACATATTTTCTGGCCCAAGCATGCTTCCCATTGATGGAGAGTTTTACTTTATTTGTACTTTCAAGGATATGATCAATCATATGTATGGCCTCAGCGCGAATCACTACGCGAGCATATAACGGTTGCTCCGGTGGAACTACATCTTGCATATGCAATGCTTCAACAATATCCCCATACATTCTGTTTGACAGAAAAAAAAAAGTGAAAATATAAAAAGAATAAAAAATGAGGGGAGAAATACCACATGAGGTTTCAACCCTTTTGGCCCTTTTGATTATTCACAAAAGTATAAAAGACTTCTTTATTGTGTTTGGTGGATAAATATAATTGTGTCAAATCTAAATACCGAGTTTGCAATTGCTAATATTATTTTAACGGTGAAATGTTTAGAATACCTAATCCTTAAGTGTATGCGGTAAATAAAAGTTGAATAGTAGAATTTGCACGGGTGCATAATCAAAACTATATATATCTGTATGTTTTTCATTCCTTCACTCTAACACTCTCTTGAACATGCTTTTCTTTGACTGAAATTTTCTAAAAATTACGAAATTGTGTGGATATCACAGAAGATAAAGAAAAATCGTAAAATAATCTCTATTTTTATGAAAATTTTTAGTTGGATTTTATAAATGTTTTCAAGCAATTCCCATTCAAAAATGAGCAAAGTATATTGATCACGGGTTGGAAATAATAAGATGACATTGTAGGAACCTTTTTGTGCAAACCAAACCAACAACAAAGACAATTGAGACAAAGCATTGTAAAATACATAAGGTCACACATGTATCAATTAAAAGTTCAAATCGAGACAATCCCAATTCAATATATTGTAATACACCATTTATTGAATCTAAGCTTGTAGATTGATATATTGATATGGTAACAAATATAAAAATAGTGTACCTTAAGAAGAAATCCCGGACTTCAACTTCCGAAATAAGGTACCCTCTGGAAAACGTCATAAAGATTATCCTATCATCAACCGGAACCTCCTTATTTTCACTGGTATGATTCAACATGGCCATGAGCTCGTTAAAATTTGGATTACATTCTTTTTGGACTGAAACATCATAAGTCGTCTCTTGAGGAGGATTAGCAACACTCGAAGTGTTATAACTTCCTTCACTCCATTGTGGTGTTGATATTGCAACCTGTTGATGAGGTACGATATTAACCCCAGGTAGCGGAGTATAATATACCATTTGTTTTATATAAGGACCAGCCCCATAAATATTTGCAATTTTCAAGTGTTGCTCCTCCATAGCCTTTGTATATTGCACTTGTTGCACTATGTCTATGAAGGCTCTTTCACAAACATTGCTGAGTAATTTTGTTAGCTCATCGATTATAGTCACACGATTATCATAAAAGTATTTCAATGATATGGCATTGTTTCGCATGATGCTTTTGATCAAAGGCAAACCCTTATCGTTAACAACACCATCATGAGGGAATTGGGAACTCTCAATGCAATTCAAAACCAAGATGGCCTCACCCGCAAGGCTATCAAGCTTGGCTTCTGGCCATTGGAGGATGTTCTTCACCATTTTCATATCTTTGCACTGTTTTTCAAGCCACATGATGAAGGCCATGACATGTGTGGATTGGCTAGTGTCATGGCCTAATCCCACCACCAATCGGGAGAAGAGTTGACGATCAATGTTGTGAAAGATAAAGAATTCTTCTTTCGTAACAATTACATTGGCTCCTAGGTCCGAAGATGGGATGAAAGAAGCCATTGATAGAGAGTGGAGATGATGTTATAAAAATATAGCTATTATTTATAAAGGTATGTGATGTTTAATTTTAAAATATGAAGAGGTGCCATTTTTATCTTGGGAAGGAAATTGGAGGGGGAAATGAACCAAGTTCATTGTTTCAATGTCCTTTCCATGTATGAGGCAATTAAAGATGAATGAATGGTGATTTTCTATGTATGAAAGTTAACCATATTGAGAGTGTATTATGAGCAATGCATTAATAATCTATTTCTTTTAATGTGTTTTACATTTGTGTAATATATTCAAATAGACTTTATCTAATTTCTCGATTTAGACCAAAATGTTGCATATGTCAAGACGCGGGATTAAATGAAAACAATGTTAGTCTTAAATTATTGCAATAAAAAAGTCATAGTAATTAATATTAATTTAATTTACTTCCCAAATGCATTATTAATTTATTATATAAAAAGAATAAATGAACCACTATAGTTAGCTAATCATAAAGAGGATTTGAATAATATACATAAAGTTGTAAGTTTTAATTTTGTAGCCGCTATTACATGCCAATATATATATATATATATATATATATATATATATATATATATATATATATATATATATATATATATATTTTTTTTTTAATGTAAACATATAAAATCAATCAAGTCAACGTGGACCACGTTCATTTTTTTTTTGTTAGACAAAATTACATTTATATTACTCGCTAAATGCATTTCCCTATATTTCATATATTTTCCATTTCATTTTAAAAAAAAAATTAGTATATATATATTAATCATTAATTTTAGATAAATTAGATTTTCAAAATGCATGATTTTATTAAATATTTTATTTAAAGAAATAGAAGAATTAAAATTAATTTTCACATTGTCATTTACTATCAATTCCATTTAATAATTTGTTTTCCTTATTAAAATTTCTATTTTTTATTTAAGGATAATATTAATTTCACTTCAAATAACAACAACAGTAATAATAATAGATGGCTCACATTCATTTCAACGAAAAACAAATTATTAAAGAGATAAAAATGCATAAAATAAAATAGTAGCTATCCAAAGCCTTTACATAAGTAAAACAAAAATAATAATCATGAGGTAAATAAGTTCAAATAAACTGAAACCCTAAGCTAAATACTATGATACCACATCTCATTAAGCTTTATCAAAAAAAATATTTAGGCCTAAGCCTCATTATCCTTATCATCATCTTGATGATCCTCTTGTAAAACATACATAAAAAAATATAATAAATAGAACAAGGGGACAACAATATGTCTCACTTTGGCTTCTAGTGCAAGATAAGGTCAAATAACTACACACATAAACACATAACATACGATATATACAACAAATATCAATTACAAGTTAGTCACAACATTCATATAACGACATAATACACTAAAAAGTAACCAATTGCAATCTACACACTCAATGTAATGGACACAAACTCATTTAGATCTAAATGCATTTGGCTCCAATAATATCTTGTAAGGTTATCTTCATGTATAATTATCAATATGTTCGAGTATCCTCATGTATGGTTATTAACATGTATGGGTATCCTCATGTACGAGTAACCTCATGTACGATCATCAACATTTCTGAATATCCTCATGTACAGTCATCAACATTCCATGCATATAATGCATGTCACATACACAAGACCCTATGCAATATTTCACATCATGAACTTTTCATCTACTCATGTCATAGACATAGCACATCCTCATTGTCTCATTCTCATGTACACTTCAATCAATAATTCAAATTATTAAATTAAATCTGGTAACTAAATTAAGCACCACCAATGTACCTCAAATACACAATACATAAGTACATTACATAGTCCACACATTGCAAGATACTATACGCAACATCCTCTAATAGTAGCTCAATTAGAGTAATTACAAGATCCTTTATTACTATTATGATTATAAATCATTAACTTAATCACTTTCACACCTTTGCTAATACCTTTTATTAGGTCAAAAATTGATCTTCGACTCCTTAGCATACCTCTTTGCTCATGGGTGATTATCAATCTTGGTTTTCAACCACTAGAAGTCCTATCTCAGCCAAAGAGACATGAAAGGAGTAAGAGGGAACCCATTCCCTATGGGATTCTCTTCACTAAGGTTAATGAGGACATTGGCATCAACATCACTACCTATGAGACAAGGAAAGGGTTGTGTAGAAGAAATCAACTCCACCACCCTAAAGAAAATGGGGATCACTCACCTTCTCTTGGGCAACAAGAGGAAACAAGGTTGATTCAAAGTTGAACTGGAGGAGGAGCCTTTTCTCAAGAAGCCCACAACTAGCCAAAAGACTTAATTTGTTAGACATTTATTTGAAACCATATCATTTATGATATCTAATAACTAAATCAATCTTTGTTCACTTGATTCCTTAATAGATCAAAGTGAAATAAATTCCTTGGTACCCAAAATAACAAAAGATAAGGAAAACATGTTTTACATTAGAAAAAATATGAGTAAATCCCTTGAATCATGAGAATCCTAAAAGAAAAGCCTATTTTGAACTGGCACACATATGACTCTACTTATTTTATACCTAAAAGGTGATAAGTAGCTTCCTTGATTAGCTAAGAAGTGACAATTTGGTGAAACACATTTAATGCACCAATGGACACTTCTCTCCACAAGGAACAAAAAATGAAGACAAATGAAGCAAGCTTATGAGAGACACTCAAAGATTTGCAATGGTCAACTTCAATGAAGCACCTATATAAAGAAGTTTGAAGATCCAAAAAGAGAAGAGGCACATATATTGTAAAATTACATTTATTCTTTCTATCTAAATTCGTGTACTTAATATTGTTGTATCATGTCTTGAAAGTAAGACGAAACAAAACATTTATCCTACCCAACTTTAACTTTGTGTTATTGCATTGAACCTAGAAAAGCTTGATTGAAAAAAGAATATATGGTTGTTTAAAACTTGGAGAGGTTTTATGTTCAAAGAATACTTGGGTAGTTACTTGAAGGGAAAAGTCAAGAAAAAAAACTTAGGTTAAGCTAGAAGTGACTTGGGAAATAATACTTATATCTTTGTAAAAGATAGTGGAACTTAATCAAGTTGATAAAGAACTGGATGTAGTCTCGGTGGTTAAGACAAACCAATATAAAAACATATGGTATTCTTTATTTTCTCTTTTTCCACACTTCTAAAGTTAAGATTAGTACTTCACTGTTTCAAAATATGTGAGTTTTTGATTGACACTATTCAACATTCCCTTCTAGTGTTTTTCTTTTCTCCATACCCAAGGTCTTATCCTTAAGCTAATCATCATAAAATCATCTCAAACTCAAAATAATGAACTCATGTCATCACATATTAATACCTTAACCATAGTAAATTGGATATCAATACCAAACTGATGGCAACCCTCCTTGCATGGATTGAGTTAAGAGCGTGAAAGAGGGATGACCGGACTCCTTGGATCATGGAACTCAAGGTTTCTAGCCTTGGAGATGGAGATGGGCGAATGGTGTTTATGGAGGCTAGGTGTTTGATGAAATGCTAAGGTGGTACTCTAGGGTTTTGGCTCACTTCATTGATGGATGAAGGCCACTCCTAAAGGTGAGAACACTCACGGTGAAGATGAGAAGGATAGGTGGCCGAAATGACCAAGGGGACTAAGGAAGAATATTAAGGCACAAAGGCTCTCTTAATATCATAAATTCCAAAGTATTTACAAGGTGTGGGGTGTTGGGTATTTATAGGAGGGGAGGCATCTAGGGTTGCATTTGGAGTAGGCAAATGCATTCCAAATGAAATGCAAATGAACCCTAGATGCAACTTGGTGGCCAAGGATGGAATCTTTGGGTTTAGATTGGCTATATCTAGGTGCATGATAAGACCATGCAACATTTGCCCTCCACTTGGGCCTAAGCCTTTCTAACACCAAAAATAGACCCAATGACACCAAAAAACATGCATCACCCTCTAATTAACACCCTAGCCCAAAATTAAAAACCTAATTATCTAGAGCACCCCATAATACAAAGGCAAAATGGGAAATACAAGGAAAATAAATTCTAAGTCCTAAGCACCCCAAAATACAAGGGTAAAATAGGAAATTAAAGATAAGGGCAAAAATAGGAATAAATATAAATGCTATAAAAACTTAGGAGCTAAGGCCCAAAAGTAGGCTTACTCCTCCTATGGTTTTTCAACACTAACCCATTCCTCTTGCTTCCTTCAATATATCACCTCTTGGTCTTCTTGGCCTTAGTGTTATTCCATCATTCCCTCCCTCTTGAAAAGGATTTGACCTCAAATCAAGAGGTTCCTCATGGTGGGCATCATGACCAACAAAAACATAAAAATATGCATTAGAGGTAATAGTATATGATAGAAATGGAAAGTGTATCCTAAGAGGAGTTCTACTAAAAATGCTAAAAAGATTGTCTAAATTAAAAGGACTAGACTCTCTAATGTTAAGGATAGGATCCTCCCCATGGTGAAGTCTAGGTGTATAACTAAAACCTAAAAAGGTAAAAAGACTAAAACTATAGCACACTAATGTATTAGTCCTAAAAACTAAAATATCTTGTTGGAAGTGCCCAATGTAATGACCTAGGTATGTATTGGAAAATAAAGAAAACTTAACTAAAAAATTACCTAAACAACTTTGTATTGCATAATTTGTTAGATACATATGAGAAAAAGGTGCTAAGAGGAGTTTAGAAAACTCATATAATCTAAGTTTGTCTTGTAGGGAAGTATCCAAGTTAAGTTCAAATAAGTTTGAACTTCCCTCAAGATCAAAAATAGAAAATAGGACACCATGAGATGTATCCAACAAATCATACAAATCTAAAGTTGGGTGCTTTATGAAGGGAACTAAAGTGGAGAAAGTCTTAAAGAAGGAAGGCTTATCTTCCTTGGGCACCACCAAGGAAGTAGCACAAGAAGTGGGACTAAGTGAAGTCCACTTCTTCTTCACTAAATCTTGAAGTTGAGATTCTTTTTCTTTAAAAAGGACTTGTTTTTGAATCTCCACTTCATGACTAGTGGCAATGTGAGAGAAAGAGTTAAGGTCTTGATGAATAAAGAGAGTTTCTTTTAAATCATTTTCAATGGGAAAGTGACTCTCTTCAAGCATAATCCCTTTGGAGGAAACATTATCCTCCTTACTCTTCTCTAAGAGTGTTGGTTGTGTTTCATTTTCTAACCACTCTTGAACTTTCTCTATACTTTTCTTCATTTTTTCTTTCTTTTCTATTTTCTTTTCTTTTTCTTTTCTTCTAAGTTCATCCTCTCTTTTTGTATTTTCTTCCTCATGCATACTCTTAGGGATTCTAACCTCTTTGGAATTTTGATACCTAGTTGAGACAACCCTAGTTTTGGATCCACTAGTTTCTCTCCTCTCAACTAATTTTGCAAGTAACCTTTTTATTTCCGCATTATTTTTTTCAAACTCTTTTTCTTTTCTTCTCAACTCTTCCTCTCTTTTTATATTTTCCTCTTCTTTTTTTCTTAGGTACTCTTTTAGTTGCCTAAGTTCATCCCTAACACTAGACCTAGTACTGCAAGAATTATGACCATGAACACTAGAATGATCACTCATCTTTGATCAAGAAAAGGTTTTCACAAATTTGTTTTCAAAAAGGTTGAAAAAGTTTTTCACAAAGAGTGAGTGATAAAAGGGTTTTCACAAAAGGTTTTCAAAGTGCAAGATAGGTAGGAAAGGCCTAAGTGTACAAAGTGAACTTTCAAAGGGAGGTGGACTACAAAGAATCACTTAATAACCAAGCCTTATCAAGTAAAAATCACTAAGCCTTTTCAACTTTTCTTACAAAACAATTTGGCACAGCAATGAAGTGTGTGTGTGCACGTTACCCCTAGTAGGCAAAAGAAAGCCTTCTAAACGTAATTGGAAGCAAAGTAAGGACCTAAACAATTATACTACTAAAAGCTTTAAAACATGCAACAAGGAAAGCACTTAAAACATACTCTAGTCGAAGTCCTAAGTGAAGGTTTTCAAATCACCTTCAACTACACGAACTAAAACCAAAGTGAAGAGGTTTATAAATGGTCAATTACAAACCAAAAATGAATAAATAAAGGCCAAATACAAGTGGCCTAAAAGAAATGGTGCAAAAGATAAAACAATTCAAGAAATTGAGTCTTCAAGTCTCCCACTTGTCACCCCTTCACAAGGAACAACCAAAAGTTAGCCTCTCAATGTGTATGCACTCTTTTTGATAGTAGAAATCCTTCCAAAGGTCTTGGAATCAAATCGGACAGCTCCTCCAGTCAATTCACCAAAAGTGTATGTGATGAGTTTTAGGAGCTTTCCACACCTAGATCAAGAAGAAACCACCCAAGAGTACAAGAGTCCAAAGAAATAAAACTAAAAAGGCACAATTAAAAAGGCTAAACTCAAGTAGAGATATATGTGACAAAACTTAAGAGTAGAAAGAAGACACAAAAACTAAAATTAAGGCACATTAAGAAAGGCAAGTACTCAAAAGATTAATTCCTAGAATGGCACTAGAATTGAGTAGCAAGTGTTTGATAAAATGTTGCTCTTAACATGTTAAATTTTAAAGTCTCATTCAGCCACTAAAACATAGTCCAAAGGTCCAAAGAATAACTCCAATTGCTAAGGTAGGAAAAATTGTCCAAAAGTCCACAAGTCTAGCAAAGGATCCCTTTTGTTTGCATTTTTTTTTTCACTTGTTTTGGCACTTTTTTTTTTTTTAATGATAATGTCCAGCCACTTTCTTGCTTTTTTTTTTTATATTAATATTCCTCCTTTGCTTGGGTTTTACACTTGTGTTTGTTGATTTTGATTAGCAAAAAATTTGGAGTATCCTTTTAGCAATTAGTGATGGCTTAATGAGTCAATAATTTTAGTTTCTTTAAGCTTTTTGTGTAATAAAGTCCAGCAGTAAAATAAGCACATATAATCACTTTTCAACCTCAAATTATCAATCAAAACATGTTCATATTAAGTGCAAATGGAAAAGGAAAGCAAGATGGCCGATTTTTGCAATGTGTGCAAGGATACAAATCACACATGAATGGTTAAATATCAAGGAACATGCTAGGATTAATTAGCATGCATGATTGACTCTCTAAAGCACTCTAAATCCCACGGCCATTTCAACAAACATATAGCATGCATATCATATTTTGATCATGAAAGTCTTTAGGCATGTGTATTTGGATTTTTCTTTCAAGAAAAATTAGGGAGAATCATACTCTTATGACAAAACTTAATAGATTATAAAATAAAAACACATGATCATCATTTTTCTTATCATGCACAAAATTTTCCAGCCACCCAAACTTAAACAAAAATGGACGGATCCTACAAAGAAACCTAGGCACCAAGATGATTCATAAGGAAATTTATGGCATGAATCAATGAACAAAACAAGACACATAGACCATGAGAATATATCATGAATATGATCTATCAAGCACAACTTCAAGACAAGCAAGAAGACACCATGACATGACCGGATTTTTAAAAGACTCAAAATAGACTAGAGATTACCCTTGAAGAACCATTGGTTCTAGATACCACACGATGGCAACCCTCCTTGCATGGATTGAGTTAAGAGCGTGAAAGAGGGATGACCGGACTCCTTGGATCATGGAACTCAAGGTTTCTAGCCTTGGAGATGGAGATGGGCGAATGGTGTTTATGGAGGCTAGGTGTTTGATGAAATGCTAAGGTGGTACTCTAGGGTTTTGGCTCACTTCATTGATGGATGAAGGCCACTCCTAAAGGTGAGAACACTCACGGTGAAGATGAGAAGGATAGGTGGCCGAAATGACCAAGCGGACTAAGGAAGAATATTAAGGCACAAAGGCTCTCTTAATATCATAAATTCCAAAGTATTTACAAGCTGTGGGGTGTTGGGTATTTATAGGAGGGGAGACATCTAGGGTTGCATTTGGAGTAGGCAAATGCATTCCAAATGAAATGCAAATGAACCCTAGATGCAACTTGGTGGCTAAGGATGGAATCTTTGGGTTTAGATTGGCTATATCTAGGTGCATGATAAGACCATGCAACATTTGCCCTCCACTTGGGCCTAAGCCTTTCTAACACCAAAAATAGACCCAATGACACCAAAAAACATGCATCACCCTCTAATTAACACCCTAGCCCAAAATTAAAAACCTAATTATCTAGAGCACCCCATAATACAAAGGCAAAATGGGAAATACAAAGAAAATTAATTCTAAGTCCTAAGCACCCCAAAATACAAGGGTAAAATAGGAAATTAAAGATAAGGGCAAAAATAGGAATAAAAATAAATGCTATAAAAACTTAGGAGCTAAGGCCCAAAAGTAGGCTTACTCCTCCTATGATTTTTCAACACTAACCCATTCCTCTTGCTTCCTTCAATATATCACCTCTTGGTCTTCTTGGCCTTAGTGTTATTCCATCACAAACCATGCGTTTCAATAAATAACTTAACTAGTTTCACAATGATATCAGTATCACACATTAATTTCTTAGCCTCGTATCACCAAAACACCTCAAATCACTAACAATCAACTCATATCTTAACTATTCACAAATGTTTCCTTCCACAAATGTTATCGCCCCACATGGTGACCTATAATGGGTCAAGTTTTCCCAGCCACAACAACTTATGCTATTAAGTGAGAACAACCCGCCTAGTGAAGAGCTCTAGTACGGTTTAGGCCTCTAACGAGGCTATACTTACCTAGAAAGATTCCCCTATTTTTGTATGTTTTGTTTTTTGTGTTGAATCTTGATGGTGTGCTTGGTGTGTTCAATTGTGAGTTGTTTATTACATTTGTAAGTTAAATAATATTGTTACATAAAAATGGTATGTTATATTGATTCTCTTATTTTATAAGATGATTATGATGTATATATATGATGTTGAATTGAGGTGTATTATGTTGTATCCAATAAGTGTTGTGTGAGTTTATTATGCATGATGCATGATTTATGTGTTGTGAGTTGAACTTAGAAACAAAAGAGATGGATTTTTTTTTTTTTTTTTGTGTTTAAAAATCTCATAGTGAGGATTCAAGTGGTGGTGCTACAAGATCCCAAAGATAAAAAATAAAATAAAAAAATAAAAAAAAACCCTTCAAAAAGAGAATTGACTCTTAAAGTGAAGAGTTTCTTTTATAAGTTGTTTCCTCTAGCTTCTTGGTTGATATAGTATAGGGGCAAGGCCAAACTATATTGTTTGTGAAGTAACCAATAAATAAGGCATGAGGTCAGGGGCCAAAGTCCCTACTTAAATAGTGAATAGTATTTAGAGGGTAGGTGGCGGTCTAATCTTGTTTAGGGCTTGGTTAATCCACATGTAAATGTTGTGGTAAGCTCACACCCAAGTTTTTTTTATTACTAACAAGAGTATTAATGTTTCCTAGTTTAAGTGGAAAAATCCAATAACTCATTTATGCTTTGATATAGGCTTTTAAGCCAAACCTTTAGAGATAAGAAGTCTTTCTATGTTGTTAGTTTGATAAGGTCGAGCCACTTAAATTATTCATTTGTGTTGTTAAATTCAAGATAATTGTAACTTTAGAAAGGGCTCAGGATTTTCATATATGGGTAGGCTTTGTTTTATGTTTTCTGCATTGACACACACACACACTTCATTGCATGAATATCCGAGATTTGTTTCATGAGAACCCTTGGTTAGCTGATTTTATGTTTTTTCCACTTTTATGTTGTTAATTTTTGTGAATTTTCGGGTCACTACAACTTTCTATACCAATGTCACCATATATTAAGTCTTCTTAGTCTAAGTTTGGTTCATATAGCTTGCTATACTAGGTTCTACACATTGCAACCTATATATAAGAACCCAATCTTCTTTTTTCTTTCTTTTATCAAAATTTTTTTCTTTACCTTTTGTAATATGAGGGAGATTATTGTGAGAATGAGATATTACAAAAGGCATAAAAGTCTTCAATAATTGAAGCTTTTCAAATCCTCATATCTATTTACATCAAAATTATGTTATGACCATTTTATTTTTTGACTATATGGTGTTTTGATTACAAAATTGTTTTTTATTTATTTCCCAATGATATTCTTATTTTCATTTAATTCTCTTTAATGGTGTGATACCTTGGTGATGAAAAATCATTTTGAAGGCCATATGACCTTTGACAAAAGCAATGTTAAGAAGAATGCAAGAAAAGTGGGCTTAAGGTGAAGGTTGAGGACATAATCATCTGTTGAGCTATAGGCTTATTTCATAGTTCATTATTATTTTTGTATATTTTCCTTTATTTTGACCTTGTATTTTGGGTAATTTAGTGTAGGTAATTTTTTCCTTGTATTGTTTTACTTAAGGGTGTAATTAGTACATTAGGCGAGGTGTAACTAGCTAAGTCTTGTTAGACTTATTTAGGATTGGATGGCCTAGACTCTTTTTGGCCCATTAGAATTGGAGGTCCACTTGCTTATGTAAGTGGTCTGGATGTCCAAACCAAGCCAAGCTTGCCATCCAAGATACAATTTGAGTCACATGGCTTTGATAGTGACATGTCAACAAACTTATTAAATGTAATCATTACTTAGGTAGTTGTAATGATTAGCTAGGTTAGGTAGTTGGAGTTAACGTTAGTTAACCTAGGTTATTATTAAATTAGGATTAGCTTAACTTGCTCCATAAGTTTCTAGACAATTAACTAGACTTCCAAACATTTAATTAGAGTTAGCTAGCTTAAGTACAAGAAAGCTAACCATGGTTACATTTAACCATGATTAATCTAGTTTTCTCCATAGGCCAACTAAACTCTATATATTGTATCTTTGTACCCATTTTGTACTAACTTTGAGCATTATATTGAGATTTAATCAAAATTCCTCTGAAAATTCTTTCTCTCAAAGCTTGTTTCTCTCTTTGAAATTCTTGATTTTCTCTTATCCTCTCTTAAGTGTGGTGAGAAATTGAAGAGATTTATCACTCTTCAAGAGTGTGGTGTCACCTAATTAGAGATTCTCTACCTTCTCTTATGTGTTAGAAAAGGCTTTTAACATCAATGGAAACCATTAAAGAAGCTTGAAGGAGTCCAAGAAATGAAAGATCCATGCAAGAAGCTTGAAGGAGAAGTTACATCAATTTAGTTTCTCCTAAGGTTTCCATCATTTGGTATCAAAAGCAAGGTCTTCTTGTTAAACTATTTCGATAACTTCTTTTGAGTTTTTGTTCAGCCAATCTGTGTATTCCTTGTGTTTTTGGAACTTATTTCTTGGATTTATCATATAGCTAGAAATACATTCAAGTTGTTCAAATTAATTGCACAAATTTTTGTTTCATTTTGTAATCAAATCTAGAACCATTTTTAAGACTTTTCCTTTGAAATATAGTGTTGAAGTTGTCCTTTATTTTCTTACTTTGTGTGCTTTAATATTTTTTTAAGTTTGTCACATCTTTTTCCACTTGAGTTTAGCCTTTCTTAAGTGTGCATTTTAAGTTTTGGTTGTTGGCTTCTTGTCTTTCTTGATGTATTTTGCATTCTTGTGGTATAGCTACACTTTCAAGGACTCATTGATAGCATTTGCCAAATCACTATAAAAAATTACTAGATTTTCTTCAAAGATTTGTAATACAAAGAACAACCTAGGTCATTGTTCTCGAAGATACAAGCCAAATGGATCCAAAATTATCACGTAATTAGAAAAGGGATTTTTATGAACAACAAAGAAAAATTAGAATATTGCAAAGACAAACAAAAAATTCAATCAGAAATTACATCGATTCAAGATTTCAATTGTTATGGTAAAATTTTCATGGTTCAAATTTGAATCCAAATTCAATCAACGTAAATCACCATGAACATAATATAAATATATATTTAAATCTAGATCTATTGAATTTCATAAACACATGAAACAAAATCACGATCTCACAATTTTCTTGAAATTCAAGAATGGTGAATGATTGATTTAGGCGATTTAGGTTATTTTAGGTCTAGATCTAAATCTAGATCTAGATCCAAAATTAATCTTCAAATTTTATCTGAATCCGTTAAAACAAAATTCATAATCATGAAGAAATGAAAAACAGATCTAGAACAGAAAAGAAGATGAAGAGAATTTGTATGTTAAAAATAAACCGAGAACTTAAATTTTATCGTAATTCAAGAAACCTAGAATTGGATGAATGGATTAGCCACACATCTTCATCAAAAATGTTGCAGTTCCTTTTCATAGAAAAAAATGTAAAGAGAAAATTCTAAGAGAGAAAGAGAGAGAAGAGAGAATTTAGAGAAACTTGTAGAGGAATCAACTCTAAAATCTAAAAAATAAGTGTAATCTAACTAATTAAAGGCCCAACCCACTAAATCAACTAATTACATCACTAAACAAATCCTAACATTACAATCTAAAAAAAAATATTGTGCAAGGCCTCAACTTTGTAATGCAATTTTTGGTCACTTAACGTCCGAAATGGCCTTTTCTTACAATAGAGAGGTTGTAGAACTATCACTTATCTTTCTAGGGACACAAGAACCATGAAATACGATGTCGAGAGCTTTAGATATGGCCTGCACAAGAAATAATTTCAAAACAAGAAACATTACAAAAATTAAATAAAACTTACAACTAAGACTAAAATGACTCACTAGAACAAATCAAAGATAAAATATCACAATATGATACTACTAAAAGTCAAATAAACCAAAATCAATGCATAGAAATATATACAAAAATTTATCTATCACTCATCACTTGAAAAACTTGGATAATTTGAGACGTACTAGAACCAATTCAAAGGGGGAAACAACTTATAGAGATTGAGGCACCTCCAAACATGAGAGAAACACATTTGTGAGGCTAACTTGTTTGCTCATTTTGTGGAATAAATTGAAGGAAAGAGAGTAGCAACAAAATTAGAGACGTAAATTTTTCCTTAAATAAAATCTATCACTAACTCTGTCTCTAAATTTATTTCTAATTGTTTTATTTGCATTTCATTTATATATGTTTCATTTAGTTTCGTTGATGATTAAACTTTTTTCATTTCTGTGTTCTCTTAAACTTGTTTTTGACCTTTAGGAGTGTCTTAGGAAGTCCTTGGCGTTCTCCCATCTCTCCTTGGTTTTCCTAGTGAAATAGCTTGAGTGCTAATGGAAGTGTCCTAAGGGGTTCCAAGTGTAACTTAGGCTTCTATTAAGGACAAGTCTTATTTACAGGCTTTCATAGTTCATTTAGTACTTGTGAAAGTGTTCTAAAGGGCTTCAAGTGTCACATAAACTTTCACCTTAGGGAAAAATGACTAGTATATGTTTTAGTTGCTTTCCTTTTACTTGTTTTCTCATTAGTATACTTGTAAAAGGGCATCTAGATCCTCCAATCACAAACAATCTCTAAGAGACATGTAGGAGAAATCTAGATCACGAAGAGCCAATGAACAAGTGCCAAGTGTCCTCTTACTTCTAGGTGGTTGGAGAAATAGTTCCAAGGTGGGAGGAAGCGAAAATGGGTGGCCAAGGTGGCCTTTGGCTTGTCTTGGCAAAACAACAAACCAAGGAATTGGTTTGCTTTGGTTAACCAAATGAATGTTAAATCAAGCCAAATCAATTCCTTAGGCTACGAGAAGAAAAACAAGCCCAATATCACTTTTGGCTAGTTCCATACATTTACTACTTCCACATAGGGATGGCAATGGGGCCCATGGGGGCGGGTAAACCCACCCACGCCCGGCTGAATGAAAATTGGCCCCATACCCACCCCATATCTGCCCAAGTATCCATTAAGCGGGTATCCATGAATTTCTTGAATAACCACGGATATCCATGGATATTTATAAATTTTTTAAGAAATTAAAAAAATTATATTACAAATAATTTTAAGTTTATATTTAATGTCATTAAAATATTAAAAATAAAAATTCAATGTTAATTTTGAACTTGTATTTAACGTTAATTTTGTTAAAATAATAATAAAATGCAAGATAATCAATAACTTATTAATACATCAATCTCACAAGTAAGTTAAAGTCTCATCACAAAGCTACAATAATTCAATCTCATAATTCTAAACGAAAGTAACCAACTTAAAATACATAAATTTTATTGGTTCAATCAAAGCTAGAAAATTAATCAAATTACATCCAACATAATTCTATAACATGATAACACATGTTGGTAACTCCATCAACCTCACTTTTGTAAAAAAAATAAGATGAAAGGGTGTAGTTTTAAGGTTACGTGGTACAAGGATAATAATGATATTTAAGAAATATTATTAAACGAGTACCCGCGGGTATAGATATCATCATACCTGCCCCCGTCCCGTTTATAAACGGGTAAAAAATTATTCGTCCCCATTATCCGCGGTACCCAATTAGCTTATCCATTTATTATCCGTAGCGGATTTTACCCGCAAATACCCGCAGGTGCGGGTATTTTTGCCGTCCCTACTTCCACACCATCTAGAATGGCTATTGCCACACCACTAGAATAACTATTTTCACTCAAACTACTAAAACTCAAGAGAAATAAAAATGGTTACCATGAATACAAGGTCACAAGGAATACATTTTAATGAGGAAGATGTCTCTAAATCCTAAAGGCATGACCTACAACAAGAAAAGCATACAACCCTAAATACAAGGGTAAAAATGACGTATATAGTTAACTACTACATATAAAGGAATGGAAAATAAACTATACAAAGTATATAAAATAGAAGACTAGACAATTAGAAAAGAAATACATACTCTATGCTCATGATAAGCACAAGTCTAAGAAGCATATCCTTTCTAGTAGTTTCTTCTAACATCCTAACCATAAACCTTGTCAAAGGTCCTATGGTCTTCAAGGATGGTCATCATTTAAGCCTACTTAGGATTTATATTTAATGTGTTTGATGAGATGAATAACATTCTGAGATTGTTGCAGTTGTATATGATGGTGAATGAAAAATAATTTCGTGAATTGTGATGTAGATTTACCATATGTCATATGTTTGGCTCTTTTAGGGTTAGGGGTTTTGGTTATAAATTTGGGATTTTGTATAATTTGAATGTTATGCATTTAAATATAAAATGGAATCTTATCATTTCTTCTTTTTTCACTTAAAATGTCTTAAAAGTTGATTAAACATCCACTTTATTAAAAGTCGTTAATAATTTGTTTGATGGTGAAAGTAATGCTATGTTATTTGAAAGGTTATGATTTGTTTGATGGTTGTTATGTTAGATGGTATTGTGTTATAATCTGTGCATTCATGCATCTTTTCTTTGAAGGTGGTGAATTTATGAATGAGAGTCTCTATATCCTTCTACCTTGGCCCCAAGGGTGTTATGGTAGGGAACCTCTAACAAGCATGGGATGTGACCATAGCTGACTATAATGCCCCAACTAGATCCATATGGATCTTCTCCTAATCGAGGGTGGATTTAGAGGGTCACCTAGTGTTTATTAATCTGGTCCACATGTGCTTCTAGGATGCCTTGTATTCGGAGTGCCTTTCATGATGTTGAAGATTGGTACAACATGCGTATAGAAGTAAAAGCATGAATTGCATGAGTTATTGAATAGTGAATATGATTGGTTGGATGAGAAGTTAATGTATTCAGTATTATATGGAGTATTACTTATGAATGTTTGAGTTGACCTGAATGTTGTGGATATGTTTTTAGATGCTTTCTTTACTTTTTACATGTGTTATGTATGTTTGAGCTATATTCCCACTCCTCTTTTTATTTTTGTGGTTGTGTTCTTGTTTGGGTTGAACTCCATGTAGAAGTTGATTAGGTATATAAGATTAAACATAAGGGAGACGAAACTTGAGGCCTCAACTTTATTTTTGTGGGTCTTACTTTGATTATGTAATATTGGAGCTAGTGGATAGTTTATGTTTTATTTATTTTTTCTTACAACCATATTGTTAGACTTAGTGTTTACCTTACTATATTTTGTTTTCTTTGAGGATTTGGAAACAGTCAATTGTGTGCCTTTGTTTATGAATTTATTTCCTTTATTTATAAAGTTAAATGTTTATTTAGTAATTTAAATTGTGTCAACCCTTTTTATAGTGTTTACTAAATAAATTTATTTTATGTAATATTTTCTAAAGAGATATATTTTCTTAATAATATCATATTGAATGTTATAGGGTAGAAAGGTGTCACATTATCTCAACACAAACCCCTTTTTAGTTTATAGCCTTGGAAATTCATAGCACGACCTTGATTCACTAGTACATAATACACATTTTACGTCGGTCATTTTAGGGGTTTTTACGTCAGAAAAACTTCCGACATTGAAGCGGGAGACGTAAATTTACGTCGGGGCGCGAAAACCGACGTAAATTTACGTCGGACATGCCAAGGTCCGACGTAAAAAAGTTATAAAAATTTAAAAAAAAAAATGAGTGCAAGCAGAACGGGCCGTTCTGCTTGATAGACCCAGGAGTGCGTCTCCAAACCCGGACTTGGTCACTTCCTTCTCCAGCTTCAAAAACTCGCGCGAAATGCAACACAAACATTATTACGAAAAAAACATCCCAGAAAACACAAATTTGATAGATGCTACCTCATAGAAGAAAAATGCAACCCTTCGAAGAAGAAAAACGCAACCCTCTGAAGAAGAAAAACGCAACCCTCCGAAGAAGAAAAACATCATCACGCGAAGAAAAACAGAATAAGGTGCAGATGAGGAGGACAGCCACGATTTGAGGAGGATGCGGAGGGATGAGGAAGAAAAACAGATAGAAGAAGGTGCACGATTTGAGGAGGAGGCGGGAGAAGGAAACCATGAAATTTTTGAACTAGCTAGTGCGCGCAATACACCTTCTTTTAAGAATCCTGTGGGTTATTTACGTCGGCCATAATTGGGTCCGACGTAAATTTTAACATCTACGTCGGACACAATGTATAGCCTACGTAGATGTTAAAATTTACGTCGGACCCTTGGAGGTCCGACATAAATAATTTAACAAAATTACGAAACGTGCCACCGCGTTTTTATTACGTCGGGTCTTTGTATATCCGATGTAAAATGGGTGACGTAGTATCCTATTTTTCCACTAGTGATTGACAACAAAACCTAACATCTTCTTATAAAAGCAATTGAACCCATTTCAAGAAATTATTTATCAATAAGATGTCTATGTTCAATATGGTGAAGGTGATCAAGAAGCCATTGGTAATTTTTCCTTAGGTGATCACTTGTTATCTTTGCGAACATACTTTCTAGCCCAAGCATGTTTTCCATTGATGGAGAGTTTTACTTTATTTGTACTCTCAAGGATATGATCAATCATATGCATGGCTTCAGCACGAATCACTACACGAGCATACAATGGTTGCTCTGGTGGAACCACATCTTGCATATGCAATGCTTCCACAATATCCCCATACATTCTGTTTAACAAAAAAATAGTATAAATGAAAAAAAAATGAATAAAAATGAGGAGAAAAATACTCACATATGCTTTCAACCTTTTTATTTGACCCTTACACTTTTGCTTATTTCCATTAGTACAAAGGAGTCTTTATTGTGTTAATTACAGTGGCATAAATCTTATTTTATTAAATCCAAATATTGAGTATATGCAAGTGGTAATATTATTCTAATTATGAAATGTTTAGAATACATAAACTTTAAGTGGATGTTTAAGATAAAAGTTAAATAATAGAATTTGTAAAAGTGCTTCGTTAAAACTATATATATATATATATATATATATATATATATATATATATATAATATTTAATTTGTGAGCTGATGTTTGATTGATCCAAATTATTGTGAGATATACATATGTATATGTGTGTTGAATACACATACATGTATACACACACATTATATAATATCTACATCTTTATTTATAAAATCTTTTTCACTTTCTCACTTATCCTTTTTTATAAGACCCTTTTTGCAATAGTGAAATGTTTGGAATACATAAACTTTAAGTGGATGTTGTAAACAAAAGTTGAATAATAGAATTTGCCAAAGTGCATAACCAAAACTATATATATATATATCACAATATTTTGGATCAATCAAACATCATCTGTCATACTCAACATGATATATATGTGTGTAGTTTGGATCAATGAAACATGAGCTCTCATAGTCATCATTATATGTGTGTGTGAGCATGTGTTTGTGAGTGTGAAAAGAGATTTATTTACTCTAAGAGTAAGTCTACCTAAACTTACTTCACTTAATTACTCATATTTTGCATCAATTTCAATGATATAGCCATTCAATTAAAAGTTTTTAATGTATAAGTAAAGTCTGCAAATTTTTAAAAGAATTTAAAAATTATTTGATACTCCATTTCATAATTTAAAATCAACATATAAAATAATTTTATGATTATCCATCAAATGAATTAAAGAAATGGGGCATCAAATAGTTTTCAAAATTTTAAAATTTTGTAAGCTTGATCTAAACATTAAAAACTTTTAATTCAACGGTTGGATTATTAAGATTTGATGTAAAATATGAGTAATTAAGAAGAGTAAGTCTACCTAAATTACTCAACTCAATAATTTATGTTGCCCATCAAATTTTAAAAATTCAATCATTCAATTAAAAATTATTAATACATAGATCAATTGTAAATTAAAAAAAAAATTAGAAACTATTTGATGACTACCTATTTCTCTATATATGACATATATGACCCTTTTCACTTTGTTCCTTTTTATTAGACCTTTATTCCAATTTCCATTTGCATTAATTATATCTTCTTTATAATATCCTTATATCTTTATTTAATTAATCATTGTTTTAGACAAAAGGTAATAAATATTTGGAATTAACTCGAGGAAAATTCCTCTCTTTTATTAGGATTGAAGAAGATAAATTGACACATAAATATCTCTCTTCTAAACATTAATTAATTAGGTGAAAATGATTAAGTAAAAATAAAGAAAGTTATTATTCTCTTTTTTTTTCAAAGGTTATTTTAAAGAATTCTTAAGATAATTTTGTAAAATTAGTTTATTATTGAAAAATAAAATATTTTTAACTAAATTAACTAATTTTCTTAAAAGGTATAATATGATTAAAATTTTCTTATAATCAAAGATAAAGGTATTATATATTAACACATTTGAGTTTTATATGTATGTATGAAAAGAGAGTTACACTTACTATGATGAGAAATGAAAACAATTCACTTTATCATTCTCTAACACTCTATTGAACATGTTTTTGTTATTATTTACTTAAATTTTCTGAAAAAAAATATAAAATTATGTGAGTCTTACATTCTATTTCATTTAATGAATCTCACTAATAATTTTTAACCATACTTAGCCTAGCTATAATAAAAACAATGTAAAAAAGAATGTGTTTGAGAATTTATTACTGTGATTTTTCTTTTTAAAAAAGTGTTACTACACAATTAATGACATGTATGTATATTTCATTAAAAAAATATAAATAAAAAATTGTAAAATAATCTCCCTTTTGATGAAAGTATGAATAGGCTTAGGTTACGTGTAAGTTATCACACATTTTCCATACAAAAATCAACAAAGTATTAGTCACTGGTGTAGGAATTAATAAGATGACATCCTAGTAGCCGGAAAACTTTTGGGCTGACTAATCCAACAACAAAGGGAAAAATGAAAAACCATAACATAGTAAAATACACAACACATGGATCAATTAATTCAAAGTTCATCGAGAAAAACCCATTAATTCAATATATAATAATAAACCGTTGAATCTAAGCTAATATATATATAATAACAAACAAAAAAAATTGTACCTTGAGAAGAAATCCCGAACTTCAGCTTCCGAAATAAGGTATCCTCTGGAAAATGTCATAAAGATTATCCTATCATCAACCGCAACCTCTTTTTTCTCGTCTCTAGTTGTATTGGTAGTCTGATTTAACATGGTCATGAGTTCGATGAAATTTCGATTAAAGTCTTTTCGGATCAAAACATCATAAGTCTCTTGAGGAGGATTAGCAACACTCGAAGAGTTAGAACTCTCTTCACTCCATTGTGGCGTTGATATTGCAACCTGTTGATGAGGTACAATAGTAACCCCAGGTAGTGGAGTATAATACACAACTTGTTTCATATAAGAACCAGCCTCATAACTATTTGCAATTTGCAAGTGTTGCTCCTTCATAGCCTTTGTATACTGCACTTGTTGCACTATGTCTGAAAAGGCTCTCACACACACATAATTGAGTAATTTGGTGACTGCGCCGATTATAGTCACACGATTGTCATAAAAGTATTTGAATGATATGGCGTTGTTTTGCATGATGCTTTTGATTAAAGGCAAACCCTTATCATTAACAACACAATCATAAGGGGATTGGGAACTCTCAATGCAATTCAAAACTAAGATGGCCTCACTAGCAAGGCTATCAAGCATGCTTTCTGTCCATTGGAGCATGTTCTTCACAATTTTCATATCCTTGCACTGTTTTTCAAGCCACATGATGAAGGCCATGACATGTGTGGATTGGCTAGTGTCATGGCCTAACCCCACCACCAATCGAGTGAAGAGTTGACGATCAATGTTGTGAAAGAGAAATAATTCTTCTTTGGTAACAATTACATTGGCTCCTAGGTCTGAGGATGGCATGAAGGAAGCCATTGTTAGAGAGTGGTGATGATGTGATGAAAATATAGCTATTTATAAGGGTATATGATGTTTAATTTTAATAAAAAAAAATGAAGCGGTGAGATTTTTATCTAAGAAAGGAAATTACTGGGGAAAATGAACCAAGTTCATTATTTCAATGTCCTTTCCATGTATGAGGCAATTAAGGACGAATGAAAATTTTCTATGTACATTGTGTAATCTATTTAAATAGACTATCTAATTTCTTGATTTAGACTAAAATGTTGCATATCTCAAGACGCGTAATTAAAAAACAATGCGAGTCTTAAATTATTACAATATAGTATCATCGCAATAATTAATATCAATTTAATTTATTTACTAAATGCATATAGTACTTGAATATTTAGAAAGAATCAATAAAACACTGCAGTTAGTTAATCGTGATGAGAGTTTGGATAAGAATATATATAAAATCTTAAATTTGACTTTTTTTTTACTACAATTGAATACCAAATATTTTATAGAAAAAGTAAATAATATATGAATTCAATCAAGTCAATAATTGGGACAAAATTCATTTTTTTTTTTGACAAAACTACATTTATAGAACTCACTAATTGCATTCCCTTATATTTCGTATAATTTATATTTCATTTTAAAAATTAGTATATATATTAATCATTAATTTAGATAAATTAGATTTGCCAAATGCATGATTTTATTAAATAGTTTTATTTAAACAATAGAAGAATTGAAATTAATTTGCATATTGTCATATATTGTCTATTTCATTTAATAATTTTCTTTCTTATTACGGTTTTTAGATTTTATTTAATGAAAATATTAATTTCATATCAAGTAATAGCAATAACAACAACAATAATTCATATTCTTTTATGAGTAAAAAAAATGATAGAAACAAAAGAAACTACCTAAGACCTATAAGGGTCCCTATCCCTAAATTATTAGCTAAGAGAAACAACTTAACATCTATATTTTGAGATATTTTAAAAAGTTAATTTATTTACAAAATTATTTTAAATTTTAATTTTAATTTTAAACCATTATTTTATTAATTGATGCTTTTTAATGTCTTGTTAATATTAATTTTAATAAGATATAATATCTTAATAATTGTAGTTTTAATTAATTTTAAATTAAATTATCAAATATTTAAATTAATTATTTTTAATTTTTATAATTAATTATAGTCACAACGGTCAATATCACCCTTCTATAAAAATTAAGAACCAATAGAGTCAGATGTATTGAGCATTGCTCTCTTTTATCCTTCTCTATATTATCTTTTTTTTTTTTTTTGTGAAGAACTTGTCAGTCTTATATCTTCAGTCTAGCATTAAGAAGATCATGTTGTACTTTATAGGCTTATGTGGAAATCTGTGAATAAGTCCTTTTGGGAAATACATTGTAGGAGTTTAGATTAGTTGATATTCTCGGCATTCATGGACAACAATCTAAAAGACTTATAATTATCCAAGGCAATCTGATTGGCATTTTGTTCAAATAAAATCATTTACACATTTTGGGAGGTTTAGGATTTCCAATCAAGTCACTAGTGTGAGAGCTAATCACAAGATTACAATGATGAAGGAGAATATAATGTTTTTATTGCAAAAGCACATACTCACTTTTTTACTTTATCAAAAAAAAAAATATGAGGTGTGCTGAAATGGTGAAGAAAATAATTGCAAGCCATCATTTCAATAATGTAGGTAATTTATAACGGAGAATCTATCAATAGTGAGAAAAGATAACTATTATGAATGAGAAGATGAAATGAGCATTGCTCTACATTTTACAGTTATTGGTGATTGTATATTTTATTTACTTTTGAGGCAATATATTGATCTATATGAAATTACATGAGTAATAGCTACTACAATTTGAGTATCCTAATTATATGTGTAATTATAATATTGATACCTTCGTGGTATGATGATATTAGTGATGCAAGTCTTTTGAGTTTAACTCTTAGAAGTTGTTTTTATTTATAATATCTTTATGAATTGTTAATAATTTGAATAATTTTACTTGGCTATAATGTTAGATGCGATGTTTTTCATATAGGAAATATATATATATATATATCATGATATGTTGAAAAAGTACCATAAATTATGGTATTTAATATTATAGATTTTTTATTGTATTAACAAAAAATACAATAATAATTAATTGAGTCTAGGATTCATATAAGAAAAATTTATTAATAATGTGTCATTACACATTGTTGTAGTAAAATATATAATTAATGAAACCCTTTTACAATGTGACTAAAAAAGTTTATTTTATTTTACTCTTTTCTAATAAGACATTTTCATAATAAATAATTTGTAGCAAAAAGGTATCACATCACTCGATAAAACTTATACATAACATTGTGAAAAAAAATTCCAAGCTCATGCATTACAACTCATTTAAAAAATCTCTATCATAATTATCATATTTCATGTTTTGTTCTTACTGCTCTCAATTTATTATATTTCCTTTATAACGGGAATGTTAATAACTTTATTGGACAACTTCAATAACGTTTTATGTTTAAATTTATTTTTTTAAAATGGTCACTAAAAAATGAGATTGTTACTCTATATAAGTACAAATTAAAATTTAAAATTTAATAATTTAGCTTAAATAGAAATTTAGTCCCTTTAAAATAAAATTATTTTAATTTCAATCCTCTTAATTCTAATTATTTTTTTAATCTTCTTAATTTTAGTTATTTTCATTAATTTAGACCCTCTCAAATTTTCTCTTCATTTTAATGCTTTTTTTTTTTATTGCTATACTTTTCTCCCTTTTTGGTCCCTATAATTTTTTAACTCCTTTCCATCAGATTTAACATTTGGGTTCTAAGACGAAAATGAAAAAAAAAATAATAAAGACAAATGAAATAACTGGGACTAAAAAATTATTTAATCCATATTTCTTTCATACATATGCCCCTTCACTGTTTTTGGACTACAGATTAACGGGTTTTGCAGCTAGCATGCAACATATCATTTTGATAATAGGTCATCAAAATAGGCAACTGCCTGAGTTCTCAAAATTGAACAGAATGAATAATTGATGCAATAGACAAAAATATTACAACAAAACATGCAGGTGTAGTTTTCAGTCAGCGATATTATTCCACACAAATTATACTAATGACTAGTAAAGAACTGAGTTTAAAGGGTTAAAAATTGTTATTTACAAGAGACGGAATGTATTAGCATGAGCCACCAACATCTAAACTAAAATGAGTAGCACCGAGTGCTAGTATGCCACGATCCTTCAGAGGCATGCTAATCTTAAATGCCACCAGGAAAAAAATGCTGCTAAAATTTCATGGCAGACCGTTGAACAATGTCATAGAGAGACAGAAGAATTTCAGCACCAATCAATGCAATAATGAGCCATTCTAGGAAATCGGATTTCCTATTTTGAAGAATTTCTTGTAGAAAACGGATATTATGCTGCAAAATTGAAAGGGGAAAAAGTTAAAATCCATACTTATAAGTAAAAATAAATAATAAATAAACAATGGAAATTCCGGATAGTAAATCCAGCCATAAATTATGTTTCCAAGATAAAAGTTACACCTCCACAAATTTCAACTTGAAATCAAGACTTGCAAATCTCTGAGTTAATTCAAATTCATCCCTAAGATATTCCCATATCTGAGCATATTTGGCATCTTTCCAAGCAATATCTGACCTGCAAAAACCATTTAAATTTTACTAGACACAGAAATATTTTCAGTTTTACTATTAGCAGGTACAATTTCACACGCTCACATAGTACATGCCATTTCTGATTACCTTGGGTAACAAGCATGTTAATTTACTTCTGCAATTTCTATTTGAAATAATATATGAAAAATTTTAATAAGATGAATAACTGGATAAAATTAATAAATTGAATGTGCCATGAATGCATGCTAACCATGGGTGCCCACAAGCACACCGATAAGCAGAACCATAGTGCGGTGCAATAGCAGCCATTTTCTGCAATTTTGGCTGCAAAACAAAATGCTCCAGGTGTGAGTCCTTGCAGGAGGGGCAGGGTGCAGCGACTCCTAGGCCTCACAAAACATACCTATGCAAGAATCGTGCAATTCTTTTCCAGGTCGCAATTCTTGCGGTTTAGATCTGATTCATGCAATTCATGGGGCGATTCAAGCATCAAAACAATTCGATCACTGATTCAAATCTCCAGCTGCTCGAATCGTACATATCCTATCGTGAATTTTACGATACTACCATGATGTTAATAGTATATCATGAATCATAAGAAAAGTCTACTTACAGGCCACTTCCAGAATTTTGCAATACCTGGAGGGAACACTAGGAATAGGAATTTCATATAAAAGAAATGGGAATACAATTCTTGAAGCCTACATTGATGATAACTACGCAAGGTCAGGTAATTGATAGGAGATCCACTACTGGTTATTGCACCTTTCTTGGAGGAAACTTTGTAACTTCGAGAAGTAAAAAACAAAACATTGTAGATCAATCTACTGCTAAAGCTAAACTTCGAGCTATGGCCCAAGGTGTTAAAAATTATCTCAGAAGGTTTGAACATTAAATGGGTTGGACCTATAAAGCTCTACGATAATAATAAGTCAGCAATTAGCATAGTGCATAATCCTGTTCAACATGATCAAAAGAAACAAATTGAAGTGGTCAGGTATTTTATCAAGGAAAAGCTGGATAGTTGTTTGATATGTACTGCACTCCATATGTACCTTCACCAGGTCAACTTGCTAATATTCTTACCAAAGGATTGTGTAGTCCAGATTTGAAAGAATAATAAGAGCATTTAATGTTTATTACCCTTCCATGTAGCTTAGTTAATTTTAGTTGAGCTCAATGTATCTTAGGAAGTTGTGATATTTTAGTTGTTCTCTTGAAAATAGTTCTAGTCATTTATTGTCTTTGTAACCATTTTTATTATAAATAGATCAATATGCTGGGTGGAAAATTCACTCGAGCACATTAAGAAAATTTCCTTTCTCATTCTCACAAATAAGTATATAATACGGATATTTTTAGATACTTCACTTTATATGCATCTTTGGAGTATCCAAGCCTTTATAAAGCTTATAAAAATTTGATACAAATACATATGAGAAATAGAAGCATATATAATATAGAAACCAACCGATCCCAAAGTGGGATAGCGGACCAACCGATCCCAAAAGTGGGATAGCAGATAGCAGAATGATCACTATTTTAATTTTTATATATATATATATATATATATATATATATATATATATATAATTAATAATATAAGTATAAAAATAAAAAATAACTCAATTTATACATTAATTATTTTCAATAATAAAAATTTATAGAAGTTAAACAAAATATAAAAAAATTGAAAATTAAGAAAACAAAATGTTTAAGGTCATATAAATTTTTTATAAAGTTACTATCTAAAAAATAGAGAAATAAAAATAAACTTAAACTGAATTAGGCCCATCAACCATACCAAAAGAGAAAAATAATAAATTTGTGCCCATTAGCCCAACTTTTCCAACCCTAATTAGTTAATTTTGCCCTCTAACACTAAGACCCATAAGTCGCTACCTCCCTCCCTCTTAGAAGAAGACAGCTCTACAGATGATCCGCCAGAGAAGACAGTTCAGGGCCAGAGAAGAAGACAGATCTGCCAAAGAAGACAGATATGTGAAGATCTGCCAGAGAAGAAGACAGATCTATAGGAGATCCACCAGAAGAAGTAAGGGAAAACCCGCCGCACAAACCGGGATCACGACACACCACCCCGCCACTTTCGCGATCGCTCATTTAAAGCGCTCCAAATTAAGTTTTTTGCAGCAATAATGAGTTGCTCCGCCATCATTTGATAAAATTTTTAGAATAATATTATCATCATACTGCATATCGTATCTAATACACATATATGAAGCACAGACTCCGACATGAACACTAGGACACGCCTAATGTCCAATATATATATATATATAACATGACAAAATTCTAAATTCAGAATTAAGATTTATATATATTCACCTCGTTGAAACAAAGTTATTTACAATGTTCATATGATAATGACTCTTACAGATAGAATACTAAGATGGATATGAATCATATCTCATCAAAGTTATAACAATTAGTAATTCTTGTGAAAATGAATTGCTTCTCTTCAAATTTATAGATAAAATACGAAGATGGATATGAATCATACTGCATATTGTAAATCAACATAATATGATTCATATCTCTTCAAATTTATAATAATTAGTAATTCTTGTGAAAATAAGCCTCACCAAAAAATGTTATGGGACTCGCAATATTTATAAGACTTTTAAAAAATATATATAATAGGAATGTCAGATAAGTGCTTCATCAGAAAAGATGTCAGAACTCTGCTTGACCCATGTCCAAGCTATTGCAAACGTGTCTAAGAAAAAAAAGACAATTGTGACACGGTGGAGGGGTGTCAAACGTGTGTCTAAGGCGTGAATGACAAGCATCTGTGCTTGAAACGTATTGGACATGGACATACCAACACATCGTTCTACAGATGTGTTCATGCTTTCATAGATCATAGGGTAATACATGATTTACCCGTCAATTTTTTTTCTCTATTTAATATACATTTGGGATGGCCAACCTTGATGCAATGCTAAGGTAGCTTCCTTGTGACCTAGAAGTCATTCAAATCTTGGTAAACAGTCTCCAGTCTCCATTTGCGGAGTTAAAGCTTAGTACATCTACCAATTCTAGATCCTACTGCTTAGATTGCCCTTATACATTTGGAAATTGAAAATGTGTCTACCAAAATAATCAGAAACTAGGAACACAATTTCTCTTTTCAGAAACAAGTTAACTGGCAGAATTTGTTAGCAAAAATTGGATTATTACCTCTCAAATAGTCCAAGCTTTAGAATCACATCAGCAAGATTTGAATTTGCCTTGCCCACTAACTGGAAAAGCTTCTTCCTTTGCATTTTGAATTTCCCAGTTGCTTCCATCTCACGGTTTATGTCTGTAAATTCTGCAACCATTCCATCAACCTAGAATAAAAGCAGAAAGGGGCTGTTAGAGTAGATTCTCGGAGGCATAGCACCAGTACATGGTATATCCAAATGTCAAAAAACCCTAACCATACGAAGAACATACCTGCCGACCATAGTAATCAAGAGCAATACTTTGACCTAGAACACTACCAATAGTTCGAATTCCATCAATGTTCAAGTATTGTAACATTATGTAATCTAGTCCACCTTGCATCCATGTGCTTAAAGCTGGTTTTTCTCTAACTTCATACTCTAAAATCTCGAAACAGATTAAAAATTAAATTGTATAAAAGGATGTTAACCGAGGCCATAGAAACCGAGTAAAAGAAAAATGTAATAATAATAACAATAAGGCAATAGTATATCTAAATAATAATAATTTTAAAGACCCAACAATATAAGGTAATGATAGTATTTGATAGTCACATGTCTACAAAGAAACAATACTGCTCGAGTCCTCCAGTACTTGGATGATTGGATCACAAATTCCAAGTTACAACACAGTGCAAAAAAGGCCTACAACATGTCACTACTATCAAGTCTTTTTTTTCAAAATAATCTAACCTTTCCAATTCTTTTATCCTTATGAGAGAAGAAATTCATTGAGACGAAAAGAAAATCACAAGGATATTGGAGATTAGAATCCTCGATAAGAAAACTAATGAATAAAACAATACATCTAGTGAGAAAGTGCATCTAATCCCTACGTATATCTGCCAGGAAAATCACCTTGAAAGGTTATATGCTATCAAACAAAAAAATATAACCAACATTGTCCCCCAAATAAGATGCCAACAAGCCAAAGAAACCTCCTTAAAATTACAAGCATTACCACTACATTATTCTAAAAATTTAGCCTCTTTATTCCCATCACAACAATTGTTTCAAGGACCTAGAGCACACAGACCATTCAAAAGAAAGGTTTAATTTAATTGCACTCATAGTCCCCTCCCCCCCCCCCCCAATTTTTATTTTTTTTGTGCTTTTATTCTCTTTTGCTTTTCTACTTCTTCCTCCTTCAATGATTCTTCATTTGTGTTCATGATTATTTGTTTTTGCCTTTTTCTGCATTCTATATTTGAGTTCCCGTTCATATTCTTTTGTTTCTTCTTCATTTGTTGGGTCAAGTTCGAGTTCCTATTTTTTTCTAATATTAAGTTCCTATTTTGTTCCTATTCTTATTTTTAGGACAATGTCTACCAACCTAAACCAAAGTCAGACATCCTCAAATTCTATTAAGAGGATAGTTATAGGATGGAAACATTGTCGTCCAACCAAAGAGAATGGTACCAATGAAATTGTTTGCAATAACTACAAAAAGATAATGAAAAGGAGGACTTACAAGAGAAAAGAATCATCTAATAGGATAGAAGGGAAATGTTCCATTCTGCCAAAGTTGTCCAAAAGAAGTTAGAGATGTGTTGTGGGCACTTGAGAAAAAAAAAAGTGGATGAAAAAGAGTGCGTCATACCAAAGAGAAATAGAAGATATAACTCTTGATAGTGAAGATCATACATTGGAGGAGATTTTGGAGAATTAGAAACTCAAATACCTGTTACTCCCAATGAGAAGAAAAAGGCTGCTATGAAGAAGGGACCTATTGACCTTTTATGTAAACAGCCAAAAACAGGAATTGCAAAAAACAAAGAGATATTAAAGCCAACAAGTATAAGGGAGACTTGTGACAAGGAAGCTTAAAGAAGGATCACCAGTATATAGCCTAGTTTTGGTATCAAGCTGGACTATCTTTCAACATGATCAAATTGGAGAACTTCCATTACATGGTTGCAATTGCAACTATTGGATCTTTTGGACCACATTTTTGACTTCCATCTTATCATAGGATAAGAGTTCCATTTCTTCAAAAGGAGGTGGAGTACATGGATAATTTAATTAAGAGTCAAAGGCAACAGGGAGCAATTTTTGGGTGTTTCATCATGTTAGATGTTTGGATGGATAGGAAGCAAAGATGCATAATTTTTTGGAGAACTCTTCAGTAGGTACAATGTTCATCAAATTTGTTGATGGGTCTAATTTTGTGAAGATGGGATTGAAGTTATTTAAGTTAATTGTCTCAACTGAAGAGGATATTGGAGAGGAAAAAGTTGTCCAAATCATAACAGACAACAAGAGTAACTATGTTCTTACCGGCAAGATATTGGAGTAAAAAAGACCCAAAATTTATTAGACTCCATTGTAGCACATTGCATAGCTTTAATGTTGGAGGACATTGGGATGCTTCCCAAAATTAAGACAATTTAGCGAGCAATCTCTCTTGTTGGTTTTATTTATGGCATTCAAGCACTTTAAGTTTGTTAAGATTCTATACAAACAAAAGGGAATTAGCGAGGTATGTAGTAACTCAACTTGCAACACCTTTCCTTTCCCTATAAAGGATCCTCCAAGAGAAATCAAATTTAAGAAAGATATTGTTTCGAATGAGTGGAATTCAAACAACTTGACAAAAAAATCAAAAGGAAAAGAAGCAAGTAAAATTGTATTATTGCCTACTTTTTGGAGGAATGTGATGTATATACTTAAAGTCATGGCTCCTATTGTGAAAGTACTTAGGCTAGTTAATGGTGAGAAAAAGCCAACTATTGACTATATATATGATATGAAGTTGTGGACAAGGCAAAGGGAACCATTATGAAGTCTTTTAATAACAATGAGGGCAAATACAAAATGTTTGAAATTGTTGATAGAAGATAGAATATTCAACTTCATCGCCCATTACATGCAGTGGGTCATTTTTTGAATCTAGAGTTGTTTTACGACAACCCTTAGATGGAATTTGATAGTGAGATTATCAGGGGCTTATATTCATGCATCAATAAGTTGGTAAGAAAAGTGGAGCAGAAAATCATGTTGGTACACACTTATAAAGTTGTAGGGGAAATGTTTGGGAGTAATGTTGCCAATATCAATGAGGAAAGAGGTTTCACCGGATAAGAAACAAAGCCTTTAAAAGTTTTGAACTTTTATTCTTTATGTCATTTGCTTCAATGTTTAACACACTTTCTTTGGCTTTGTAGCTCAATGGCAGAGACTCTATGGTTCATCAACTCCCAATTTACAAAAACTAGCTATAAAGATTTTAGGCTTGACTTGTAGTTCATCCAATTGTGAACGTAGTTGGAGTGTCTTTGAGCAAGTAATTGATTTGTATTTTAAGAGTCAATAATTAATTACCAATTTTTCTTATAATTATTGCTTTATTTAACTTAATGATACAAATTCATACTAAGAGAATGAATAGGCTTGAGCATAAAAGATTGCATGACTTGTTCTATGTCAAGTATAATCAAGCACTTGGGCAAAGATAAAACCTTAAGGATGAGTTGATCCCATTAGCCTTAATGATACTAATGAATGCAACGAATGGCTAGTAGGAGAGATGGATGAGGATGATGATGAAGCTCAAGAGAGAGAGAGTTTTTGATGGAGATGATCCACTTACTTGGGGAGATATTTATAGGGTTTCAGAGGTTGGAGAGCCCACAATGTATACTAGGGATAACAAAAGGAAGCAACCTATAAGTGGGGAAGGAGCATCAGCTCAAAAATCTTTTAAAAGAGGCAAAAGAGGGCCTTCTTCAACTAGAAAAGGAAAAATGGTTTGAGTTGAAGAAGATTTAGAAGACATTAGTGAGGAATCAGAGGAAGAATTGTCAAATATTAATTTTGACAATTCAGAAAGTGAAGAAGCTCAAAGCTATGCCACTTTGACTTTTAATGAGAAAAATGATTACGTTGAGGAAGGTGAAGGGAGTGATTAAAATTAGATTAGCAAAATGTGTCTTATTGTCTTTCTACTTTTTATTACATTTTAATCAATTATGTTTATGAGACTTTAATGAATTATGATATTGTTGATTTGATATTCAACTATTTAAGTCGATATTCAGTTGTTTTAATTTATTTGTGTTGTTTCTTTCAGATTTTGTGTGTGTGTATAGTTCAAGGTTATTGATAATGGATAACCGACTATGGCAATAAACCAAAAATCTGCTATAAACATATGGTGGAAAAAAAATAAATTATAAACAGCTAAAATAAATTAAAAACAACAGAATATCAACTTAAAGAGTTAAATATAAAAAAACAAAACAAAATAAAAGATACGGAACAAAATTAATTTTCAATGTTACAACAAAATAGGAAGTCAAACTTGACCCAACAAATGACAGAGATGAAGAAGAATTAAAAAAATAAAAGATGAAGAGCAGGAACTCAAATAGAACAAAACATATGAAGAATCATTGAATAGGTGAGGAAGAAGTAGAAAAATAAATAAATAAATGCAAAAAAAAAAAAAAAAAAAAAAACTTGTTTTGAACCTCACTCCGAAGTTCACCGGAGTTGTTCACCAAACTAAGGGATCGTCGTAGTCTAGGTTGCTGGAGAGGGGCTGCTACTATTCAAGTCAAAGTTGAACAAAGGTTCAGATAACCCTAGGACAGCAGCAACGTTTGGGTTTGGGAGCAACAGTGTTCTATGTCCGTTTTGCGTTCAAGGCAAAAGTGTTTGGGTTTTTCTTTCAAATGGGTTGGGACAGAAACCCTAAAATGGGACTTTTTATGAAAAAAAAATGTCATGACTGCTATAAAGGTTTACTGCATGATGGCCATGGCGGATATGGTGGACACCACCATAAAACGCCAAATAATGGATGGCGATTTGGCCAGAGACTGTTCCTCTATTTTGTTATAACGGGGTTATAACCGTTATTTGATAATATTGATATTTTGTTCACCATATGTTTATGGCCGATTTTTGGCTCACCTCCACAGATCGTTATTTGTTCTTGTACATGATACACATAGACACAAACATATATATAGTACAATCGCAATTTCCACTATTTGTCCACAATGCTATCTGCTATTTCACATGGCATATTTTTGGCTTTCCACCATTTTCCACAATCCTCTATCGATAACACTGATGAAAAATTTTGCATTATATTCTAAATTTGAATACATATTCGATATAAGAACTCACCATCCTTTCTCATTTCAGGAAGAAGACCAGATGCATGCTTCTTAACAATTTTCAAATAGCCATCAACCTCATGTTCAGGGACATTAAACAATACAATGGAGCCATACTGAAAAACCACCAAGTAACAACCATTGCTTCCACTCAAGAAAACACCTGGACCCTAAAAATGTACTTTGCAGTTACTATCATTGATCTAGTGACTTAAAATGTTTATTAAATAGTTGAGAAGGCACACAATACACTTAATCATCCAATGCATGAAAATAAAAGAAAAAAAAAATAGTTATAGCTTATAATGTAAAAACACTTAATCAAACCAATGTAAACATGTATTGCAAATCTTCACAGACATCATGGCAATATGTAAAAATGTATAGATTTTTATTTTGCTGAATGTAAAAATGTATAGATGATTTCCCCTACTTCAACTTTTATCGTGAACCTCATTCTAGAAAGAATCTATTTATACACCACAAGCATGAGTTCGGTCTCATGATGCTTTTGATATGAAAAAGTTTAAACATTAAAGAACAACAAAATAAATTAGCTAAGGGTGTTTTTGGATGAGGAATTTAGAAATTCAAAGAGTTTGAAATTCATAGAATTTTAAATATTTCGATTTCAATTTCCATCATTCTTTAAATTTTTTTTTGGACATGTCAATTCAAATTTCTTAAATTTTAAATTCTCAGTTAAGATATGTGAATCTGATTTTCACCATGGTAAAATTAATTTTAACATATATATATATATATATATATATATATATATATATTGAAATTTTAAGATTAAATTTTATAATGTGCATTTCATGTCATAATTTCATCAACTCTCTTTCCTCCAAATAAAATTAAAACAAATTGTGTATGCACTTGTGACTTGTGTGCATCAACAATAATTGTGGCCTCAAAACTTCTACACCTTTCTTAAGAAGCACCGAGTATAAAAAAATTCTACAGGGTACAGTGACAAAGTGGCAATATTACTTATTATTCTTAACCATACAGGATATGCACTGCCTACATACTAGATACCATACTCCAAATAACAAAAAAAATATAAAATAACGAAAACATGACAGAAGAGCAGTAAATAGCGAGGACAAAATGGACACAAGCATAGCACAAGAGCAACATACCTTGGAATCACAAATATCACCAAACTTGAGAACTACATAATTAGTCATCCGTGACGATGGTGGGACAAAGTTTGGTTTGTTCTGTTCCACCAAGCTTTTTAAATCAACACTGCATTCAAAGAAATGAGATAATAAATTCATATATCAATATATACATATGAAAGAACAAGCTATTAAGCAGAGAGAAAAATACAGTTATCTGATTTTAAAAATTCAGCAATATTACTTTTCCCTAACACTTCATGAATGTAACAATGTAACTGAATATGACACATGGTAGTAAGTATCGCACGATTCGCGATACGTATCGTACGATACGATACGATACAGAGCCTCCGCGATTCGAATCGCATGTAGAATCGTTTTTGATTACGAATCGTATGCGAATCGCTTGAATCGTGTTCGGAATCGGAAAATCGCGATTCATAGGAGAAATCGCACGATTCTGAACATTTTGGGTCACCCCCGAAACCGGGTCGGGTCACGCACGACCCGGTTCTAAAAACCCTAAAAAAATGATTTTTTAAAAAAAAAAAAAACGAAATGAGACAGAAACTCCCGCTTAGACTCCCTGTACATGACCCACTTAGTGGGTTTCACTTTTTGTGGTCCATTTGCGTGGTCCAACTTCTCTGCTTCGTTTGTTTGGGTTGCTGTTCGTGGTCCAAGGTAAGGGCTTCCTTCTTGTTGCTGATTGGGTTGCTCTTGTTGCTGCTTGGGTTGCTGTTCGTGGTCCAAGACTCCAAGGTAAGGGCTTCCTTCTTGTTGCTGTTTGGGTTGCTGTTTGTGGTCCATTCCTTCACTTGTTCTCTCTTTTTTTCTTTGTTATTCCCTCTACAACTTCCCTCTCTTGCTGCTGTCTAAGTTTCTATTTATTGGTACTTGGTAGGCCATTAAAAAATGGGTCATTCAAAAAGAGAGCCGGATATCACTTGGAACTATTGTGATAGTATCCCTCCAAATAGACTCAAAGTAAAATGTAAGTTTTGTTCTCATGTTTGTTGGGGTGGTATTTCAAGGATGAAACATCATCTTGCGGGAACAAAGGAAAATGTGATTGCTTGCACAAGTGTTCCGGATGATGTGAAGGAAATATTTGTCAAGCTCTTGGAAACTAAAGATAAAAAGAAAGAGGATTGCTTGAATATAGAGAATGGGACAGTAAAAGGAAAAGAGGGAACATTTCAAATTTTCCAACAAAAGACAATGAATGAAGTTTGTAAAGATAGGGAATTTGTGATTCAAGAAATTTGTAAATGCATTTATGGTAATGCATTACCATTTAATTTGGTAAGGAGTCCTCTTTTTATTCAAATGTTGAAGGTTGTTGGAGAATATGGGAGAGGTTTGAAGCCACCAACTTATCATGAGGTGAGGGTTTCTTTTTTGAAGAAAGCTGTTGACAACATCCAAAAAAGCTTAGAGAAATATAGAAGTGATTGGGAGAAATGGGGATGCACCTTGATGTGTGATGGTTGGACGGATGGAAAAGGAAGATCACTCACTAATTTTCTTGTTAACAGTCCAAGTGGGACTGTTTTTTTGAAATCTATTGATACTAGTGATGTGATAAAGGATGGGAAAAAAATGTTTGAATTGTTAGACAACATTGTTGAAGAAATTGGGGAGGAGCATGTAGTCCAAGTTGTGACGGATGGGGCTTCTAATCTTGTGGCTGCTGGACAAATGTTAATGGAGAAGAGAACCAAACTATTTTGGTCCCCATGTGCAGCCCATTGCCTTGATCTAATCCTTGAGGACATTGGAGAGCTTCCGGTATTCTATAATACCATTGCTAATGCAAAGAAGATTACTACCTACATATATAGGCATACATGGGTCCTTAATTTGTATAGACAATATTCCAATGGAGGGGAATTAGCAAGACCAGCTGTGACAAGATTTGCAACTTCTTATCTTACACTAAATTGCATTAAACAACAAAAGAATGCTCTTAGATCAATGTTTGCATCGGAGGAATGGGCTACTAGTCCACATGCTAGTAAAAGTGAGGCTAAGCAAGTCATGAACCTAGTGTTGAGTGATGATAGATTTTGGAGATCAATTACATATTGTCTAAAGTGCGTGATTCCACTTGTGAAAGTGTTAAGGCTTGTAGATGGTGATTCAAAGCCAGCCTCACCATACATTTATGAAGCAATGGATAGGGCTAAAGAGAAAATTGCTCAAAACTTTCAAATGCAAGAGTCAAGGTATAAAAAAGTGTGGAAGATTATTGACACTAGGTGGAATCTGCAGCTTCATAGGCCTCTTCATGCAGCTGCCTATTATCTCAATCCTAGGTAAATTATTTAAAAATAATTATCATTTTAAGAACTACTATTTTCTTTGTGCCTAGTAGCTAAGTTATTTCTTATTTGGTTAGGTATCATTATGACAAGAACTTCAATCCGGATAGTGAAGTGTTAATTGGTTTATATGAAACCTTTCAAAGAATGGTTCCGGATATAAGGACAAGAGTTATAATAGATCAACAACTTGAAAAGTTTAAGGGAGCTAAGGAGATCTTTGGAATGGACATGGCAATAGCTACTAGAGATAAGAAACAACCGGGTATCCCTTTAATTTTTACTCTTTATTAATATCATAAACATAATACATAATAATTAATAACTACATTTGTAAAATAAATACATTTTTTTTTGTAGCTCTTTGGTGGGAGAGTTACGGTGGAAGAGGTAAAGAGTTACAAAAGGTGGCCATGAGAATTTTGAGTCTTACATGTAGTGCCACGGGATGTGAGAGAAATTGGAGTACATTTGACCAAGTGCATACTAAGAGAAGAAATCGATTGGAGCAACAAAGATTAAATGCACTTGTATATGTCAAATATAATCTTCAACTTGAGATGAGGCAAAATAGTAGAGAAGAGAATGGAGATACCTATGATCCCATATGTTTGTCAGATATTGAATCCGATGATGAATGGATCACCGAAAAGGAGAATCCTTGCTTGCCTATTGATGCCTCATGGATGGATGTACATGAGTGCTTTGGTGTTGATGAGGGAGCTCCAAAGAAGAAAAGAAAGAGAGGTAATTATTTATATTTAAAAGTTAGTTTAGAACTTGGAAGTTGGAATTAGAACTAGACCTTATTATTTTCTTATTTCTTTTGATTACATAGGTCCAAGAAACTTGAATGCCAAGATTGGTAAGGGAAAATCAATAATAGAAGATGAGGATGAAATTGAAGATAATGAAGAAGAAGAACTTTTGATATTAGAAGATGAAGATGACTTGAGTGATGTAGATCTTGGGGTTGGGGATGATGAATGATCTTGGATAGGGGCATTTTGTATAGATTTTTTGAGGCCATATGACTGAATTTGTGTGGCAGAATTTGTGTGGCAGTAGCACCACTTGTTGCTGAGTTTATGCTGCAACAACACTAATATTTTTTTTGGGTAGCTATATTGCTGAATTAGAATAGCAATCAGTCCTTGGTATATGCATATATTTAGCAACAACAATGATTTTTTTTGGAGGCTTTGTTGTTGAACTGTGCAGTCATTTCTTTTGGCTTTGAGACTGTTTTTATTTGTATAATTGTATCTTTGTTTGTATTGAAGTTTATATGTTACTAATTACTATATATTTATGTATGACTTCATTTTTATATGTCTTGTATGCATATATATACACTATGTTTTTATTGATCATGAATCTTACGATTCACGATACGATTCGATTCACGATTCAAAAAATAAGCCTTCCGATACATTATTTGTATCTCGATTCAACTACCATGATATGACATTCTTTGTTCTCCAATCCTCTCCAAGAAAACAAATGATAGCTTTTTTAAATTTTAATGACAACAATACTAGAATGTCAAACCGAAGATCATGCCTTCTGTGGGTGGACAGAACATCCCTAATATCCAGAGAAGCTATTTAACTACAAGCATAGTTCAATGAGAATAACCAATGATCGCCATTTTGGATCACTGATGACGCATTTTCCAATTTTAAAATTAACACCAAATTTAAGCCATTAATGCAGTAACTCCGTTTTGGAGTTAGGGCTTGTTGCACAATTTATAACTATATTTGTGAATGACAACGGTATGGCACATTTTTATAGTCTTCAACAGTAATTGTTGTGTTGAATGAACCTAAAACACCAAGCAAGGCTTTAAATTACCAATGCAGTCACATTGCGGCCACTACAGACCGCCACAGGCAAACACAGCAAGCTATTTAAATCCCAGGCACTAATACTTCTGACTCAGGAAAAAGATTCTTCTTGCCAAGTAGTTGTAGTACGTAATCATAAGCTCACCATAAGATATGAGTGCTTTGTGGCTATCATCATCATTCAGTACATTATGTATACACATGTAATAATGTATCAGAAAGCAACAAGAGCTAAGCATACAGATAGTTTCTCCCAGCCCCCTGTTTTAACTTTACAATATCAGTTCCCTATCTAAAATACGCGACCTTCTACACCTAGTTAGCCATTCTTTTCAATTAAAATGCTTCTTTAAAGTCAATATGATCCAAACAATTACTGTTTCCTCCAAATCCTTTTCTCACAAATAATAATAACAAGGTTAAATTGCACTTTTAAACCCTCTATAATATTTAATTAGCAATTTTAGTCCTCCAATTCTATAAAATTCAAAATTTTGGTTCACTCATCGAAGATTTTGAGATTAAAATGAGAAGTATTATTTATCCTAAATATTATTAGATATTAATTGTTACGTCATGTACTTAATATCATGTCATGACTAACACTACCAACATCACAATTTTAAGGACGGATGGACATTCAGTTAGGGGACTAAAATTGCATATTAGATATTATATTATAGGAGGAACAATGCAATTTAGCCTAATATATACCTATTATAAAAGGGAAATTGGGATATATAACCGTTTTTGTCTCCATTTTTTAGTGAACCACTATATCCTTCGAATGTAAAAAGAAAAAAAACATGTTTGAATAACTATTCGCATCCTTCTAATATTTGTCGGTGCAAGTAGTAGCTCAACCCATCTAGGAATGATATAATCAAAATTGAAACTATGAAGAAACGTTCCAAACAATTAACCAATCCTACATGTTCTCAATTTCAAATTGAAAAATAAACTAGTAAATGAAGCATAACATGAGCGAAAGTCCTTATCCTGAAAAATTGGGGGGAAATTGTTAGAGTGGAAGAAGAAGGAGTGAGGCGCGAAATGAATATACCTAGTAGAGAAGAAGAAGGCTCTGACAGGAATAGAAGGTTTGGTGTCTTGGTCGACGGTTCCATCGCCGCTGCGTTCAGCGTCGACCTCGGAGCAGGAAACGGCGTCGTTCCAGTCGAGTGTGGGGAGGGAGGAGACGCAGCGCACGAGGGCGGAGCCGAGATGGCGGGAGTGGGCGAAGGAAAGGCGCGTGGTTGGGGGAACGGGGAGAAAAGAGTGGGCGAGGATTGTGGCGACAGTGGCGAAGGAAGAGGAGGAAGAAATGTTGGTGAGTGAGCAAGAGGTGGAAGCGGAAGCTAGAGAAGATGAGGTGAAGAGGAAGGAACGAAGGCGCAAGGCTCTCAGGGTGCTGCAGTCTAAGGTGCGCCACATCTTTTCGTTTCCGAGTTACGCTCAGAGATACACTAGCACCTCCGCAACTAACCCTTATTTATTTATTTGTTTGTTTATTATTTTTTATTGTTTTTTTTTTTTAACTGTTATTAATATTATTAGCTTAAAAAATGAACTATCTAACACCGGCTATTTTAAAAATAAAAATATAAACAAAATAAAGTGAACAGTAAAAACTAAAAAAAGAACAATTTTTGTTTTATTTGTTGTACTTGTAAGAATAATTTTCGACCAATTTTGAAAAGTGAAATTTAAGAAAAAGTATAAAAAAAAATAATAATAATAATAATTTAATAAAAATTTGTGAAGAAAGAAAGAGTAGTTTAAAACAAAGGTATAAGGACATAATTGTTAAAAATATGTATAAGCACATATTTATAGGTACGTCGTATCAAAGGTATAATTAATTTGTTACTAGACATAATAAATATAATTTTGAAGTGTATTTTATTAAGATTTTAATAAATTATAAAAAAAATATATTATAAATTCTTTTGTGGTATTTAATAGACAATCAAAATTTTAAAAATCGTTTTTATTAAAAGACATTTTTAAATATAAAAATTAACATGATACTCAATTAGAATAATTCAATTTTTTTTTTAAGTACATCAAAATTTGTTTATATTTAATTAAAATAATCACGATTTTTTTAAGAATCTAACAAAATTTAGTAATATTCAAGACTTTTTTCGCTTAAAAAAATTGTTTACATTCAAAAACAAATAGATTTTAATAGATTATTTTAAATAATAAATTTTGTGAGATTTTTTAAATAAAATTTACATATAATTCACTTGTCCAACAATCACACCAAAACATTTAAGATTTCACATGACTTTTTTTTCCTTTTATTTATGCTTTTCCTTTATTTTTTCTTTCTCATAAATTTCCTTTCTCGCCTTTTTTGTTTCTCTCTTTTTCTCATCTCACTTCTCTTCTCTTCTCTTATTTCTTGTATTCTCTTTTCTCTCTCCTCTTCCCTCCTTATTTGATCTTTTCACTCCTTCTTCTTTGTTTTTTTTTTCTTCTCTATCTCGTTTTCTCTTTCTCTTTTTATTCATCTCTCTCATTTACCTCTTCTTCTTCTTTCTATTTTTCCTCCTATTTTTTTATCTATCAAAATTGATGTATAATTTATCAATATTTATTTTTTTAATTATTAAATATTTGAGCAATAATTTTCAAATTCAATAAAATGAATGAGAAAATATCAATTCATGTTAAGATATAGGTAACGAAATGTTACTTATATCACTACAAAAAAAAAGTGTGATTAGTGACAGTTACTTTTGAAATTTTTAACAGTTATAAACAGCAATAAATCACGTTTTCAGCATCATTAATAACCATTAGAATCACAATTGCCAAAAATTATTTGTGGCAAATATTTTCTAAACACGGGTTTTGGAGCTAGAAAATTAAGTCACTTTAATTTATGACAATTTTAAGCCTTCACAAAATGCATCTTTGTTTGACTTGCTTCACATTTGTTGGCTATCTTAAACTGCTAAAACATGCATCCTTGTTTGACTTGCTTCACATTTTCTAACAGTTTTAAACCACCAAAAAATGTATTTTTGTTTGACTTGTCTCACATTTTCGAACAGTTTTAAACCACCAAAAATACACTTCAATTTACATAAATTATAATTTAAAACTGCCACATTTTTAGTATTTTAAAGATAGCTATTTTAAATTCTTATTATAAGTTGGAAAGTCTATATATTTTAGATATTTATCAAATTATTATTTAACATGGTCACTAATTATATTAGTCATTTGAAATTAATAGTGACCATATTATAGGTTTATAATCCTTTGAGGTTCAACTAAATTAATATGATCTCAAAAGGTTTAATTAAACATAACTAAGAGGGAATGAAGGATACCTTATGTTAATTTACCTTAAAAGAGAACATATAAATATTTGAGTAAATATTTGAACATATAGGAACTCGATAAGAGAACACTTAACCCTAAAAATTCTTTTATATTAAACTATATGAGATCTCTTATTAATCTTGATTTTGATTTCTAAATTTTACTTACAATCAATCTTAGAATTACTCTCAACTTAACATTTAAGTATTTTTAAATCTCATTTATTTAATTTAACTAAATATTAACAATCATAATGTCAAACAAGTGGTCCCTATGGATTTGATAATTTATTATTTTATGACAATTGTACACTTGATGTTTTCTCACATCAACGGGCCTTTATGGGTTGACAACCTAGGTGCTAGAAATTGAATTTTTGTTGAGTGACAATGGATTGCTTATAGAGCAATGATGAACATGATGAAGTTATGTTCAATGACATAAGGTCACTGGGCAAGCTTTAGCAAGTATTGTTCACTTGGGTCAATTTGCTCGGTGAGACATTCTTGTCAAGTGAGCTTTGGCATCTATGATAGGATTGGGAGCCTCACTTAACAAGGTAGTCACAGTAAGCGAGACATAGTTTTTAACAATTGGACCATTCTTAACATGTTAAGCGAGGAAATCTCGTTGAGTGAGCAATGGCCTTTACGAAGAAGTTCTCTTTGGAGCTTGCTATGATAATTGGTTGTGCTTAAGTGAGCTTTGGTCCTTACTAGAGATCTCTATAGGAGGTTGCTTAGTGAGCGGTGCACATTGGACAAGTTTTCCTCCTTGGAATTGGGGTTGCTCAATGAGTGTAGCTCGCTCAACAAACCCCTTGTTTTTGTTGAACTCTAAGTTGGTTGTGTTATTCTTGTTAATTAATTGAAAAAGTTTGATAATCTTCCTATGATATTGATGTATGGTTAAACTATGTTGCAAGTTGACAAAATCGAGTGTTTGTACTAAGTTGTATGATATGTAGATTGGAAGTTATTAAGTTGTTTGTTGTATGTTTATTAAGTTGTATGTTGTAAAGTAGAAAGTTGCATGTTGAAGTTGTTTAAGTTGTAAAGCATCCATTTGAAAATGCATGTTTTTTTAAAGTTGAAAGTTCAACTAAAGAAGAATAAAGTTATTTCACATTGTGAAGATCTCATTAGGGATCTAAAGTTGTGATACTTTTAAATTGGGACCTATTTAGATTGGGAGATGAAAATAGAACAACTCTTCACTTGCAACCAAGTGAGTGAAGAGAGAAAGGTTCCTTTGACTATCTTAAGCTTCCAACAGTATGTCATGTATTGGGGGATATTCCTAACTAGAGAAAGAAGAATCAACAATGACCCCCCAAATAGTTATTGAAATGATCTCAAAGGAGCCATGAGGAGATTGATGGAATCATGTCCAAGGGTTCCATCCAAAAGGAGCTTAGAGGAATGTGTTAAGCAAGTAAAATCTAAGAGGATTGGGCCATAATTAGTTAGTGGGCCTAAGCTCATGTTGAGCTATAGGCTACTGAATATATAAGTCCAATAACTCTTGTACACTTGTATATAGTTCCTTTATTTTTAAGTCTTGTATTTTGGGCCAAGTTGTATAGTTACTTTATTATAATTTTCATTATTGTGTAATTTTTGGGCCTACGAGGTGTATCTCATTTTTGGGTCATACATTAATATTTGATTTGAAATTACATGTGGCTAACCAAACCAAGCACATGGGGGAAAACATAGTGTTACAAATTCAAATTTAAATATTAATCTCATGGAGCCAAAAACAAGTCACACCTTCCTTGCTTGCCACATGCCTCTTTTTCATTGGTTAGTCTAGATCTTAAATTTAGAAGCACATAGTGTATGTGGCATGTTGGAGCCTAATTTTATGTACCCATTTGGGACGAGAAAGGAACAAAAAACCCTAATGGAGGACCATCTTTAAAGAACATAGGACCTTTGACAAGGTCTATGATTATGAGGCTAGAAGAAGCTACTAGAGAGGATGTACTTCTTAGACCTATGCTTATCATGAGCATAGAGTATGTGTTCTCCTCCAAGTTGCTTAGTCTTCTATTGTATATATTTTGTATAGTTTATTCTCCATTCCTTTGTAAATAGTAGTTAAATGTATATGTTGTTTTTACCCTTGTATTTAGGGGTGTACATATGTGGGTAATTACCCACAAATATATCTGTCTGTAATTTCTCACGAATGTATATCACGGATGTATCTGTGGGTCACGTCTATATTATTTTAAAAAATTCATTTCAAAATTGTTATTAAATTATTAATAAACCTGTTTATAATATTATTAAATAAAAATAAATAAGTATAAGAACATTAATTTAATTAAAATAAATATAAATGGAAACAAGTTCAACCAATTCATATTAATTTCATTTGAACATAGTTTGGTTTTAAAATTAGACAATAAATTGAAACAAAACAAAGTAAAGTTTGATTTTTTAAATTAAACATAACATGAGTTCTCTAAATTTTAATAGTTAGAATATCCTGACGAATGCTGATGTTGTTGGTCATTAGCTTGTTCATCATTTGTTGCTTGTTGATTGCCATCATTTTGTTATTGTTGCTCCTAGGGTTGACTGTTAGGTTGTTGTTGTTGACTGTTTGATTGTTGTTGTTGAAGAGCATTTTGCATGGTAGATGGTAAGAAAGGAAGTATAGCAGTAACAAAGGTCTGAAACTGAGTCTAATATTAAGAGTGCAAGGTCTGAAATTGAGTTTGATATTGAGAGTGCATTTAACGCATCTCCTCCTCATTAGCTAAAACTCGTTGTTTCAACTAAGTAACCTCCTGTGCATTTTGAGACTGACTTGAAGATGTCTCTATCTAATGCATAAAACTACCATCTCCATTCTCAAAACCTTGAGAAAGATCTCCTACACCATAACGATGTCCCTTATATTTTCCACCCACAATTGCATCCCAACATCAACTCCTAAGTCTTTCTTCCTCAACAGAGTCTAAAAGGGGCGCATTCTGAGGTACCAATAGTGGATCCAACCTCAAACCTCGCTTGAGAAAGTCTAGTCTTAAAGTTTTCCTGTTATCATTATAAACATTGTGTAAGAATATAGTAAACATTAATAAAATTGAAAATAAGTACAAGCAACATAAAGGGCTCATATATGTTTGCCTGAGAATGATGTAAAGAAATGGTAGGGGATGTGTTAATGGGTTTAGTAGGAGAGTCAATGTTAAAAGAAGGAATATCATATAGTATAGGCGAAAGGGTGGTTGAAGTCTTTTGAGGTGAATTTGTGAGTGAAGTAGGAGTAGATGGAATGTAATAAGGAAAATAGTCTTCATAAAACACAACATTGTGAGATACCTCAATATTTCTAGAATGAAGGTTATAAGTGAGATAACCTTTAGTAAAAGGTTTAAATCCAAGAAAAATGCAAGGATGGGTGTGTGGATCAAGCTTTTTATGATGAGCAATGATAAAAACTTTAAGTGAAGAAATGTCACAAACTTGTTTATGTAAAAGTTCATAGGGTGCTTTATTTTTCAAAAAAGGAGTTGGTAAACAATTGATAATAAATGCAACATATAAAAGTGCAAAAGACCAAAACATTGGAGGCAAATGAGACTGAAAAAGAAGAGCATGAGTAACATTTAAAAAATGGTGTTTATGTTCTATAATACCATTTTGTTGTCGTGTTTCAATGCAAGTGGTTTGATGAATTATTCCTTTAAAGGCAATGATGGAAACCTCAAGGAGGAACTAGATTGTTGCAATTTCTCCATCAAGTTCCTTCCTAGATTTTTTCCTTTTTGACACTCCTCAAGCTTCTTCAACGTCTCCAATGGAGGAGGAAACATCTGAAATCACCTTTAATGGTGAAGAATTCTCTTCAAGTGGTGCCACTTCAAGAAATAAGATAAACTACTTCAAGTTGTTGAGTTTGAAGCCCTCTTGAATAAGTGGTTTTAGTTTTGATGTAGCTTTGTTTGAATTTTCTTCATTTTATATTTTTAGCCTATGTTAAAAGGATATTGTATTGATTGTTTCATAAGACTTAGGCTTGTATGTGATTACTTGTTATGATTGTTATGATTTCAAAAACTTATCTTGTTTTAGTAAACATAACTCAATGTTTCTCATTTCATGTGAAAACATGATGTAATAGATTATCAAGTGTTGGTAATAGATTACAAAGTGTTTTGACATTAAATGAAACTTGATTCATTCAAAAGAATTCAAGATTAAGTCAAGTAATAGATTACCATTTTAGGTAATAGATTACTGAAACTTAGTTTTGAAGTGGAATTCGAAGTCTTCTTCATAATAATCGATTACCAATCAAGGTAATAAATTACCATGGTGACTTTTGAGTGAAAACAAGTGAAACAAGTGATTTTGGCATCGAGTTAATTGATTACCATCCTTAGTAATCGATTACCTCTACATAAAATTGAGTTTTATGCTTACTAAAGCTCGGGATAATCAATTACCATTCTTGGTAATAGATTACCTCTATTCTATAATCAATCTAATTTCAGTTTTTAAAAGTTTGGTAATAGACTACCTTCACAGGTAATAGATTATAACTGTTACGAAATTTTTAAATGCTAAAATCCTCTTTGCACTATAAATGTAACTCTTTTCAAAAACTTAAAAGTGAGATCAAAACCTTAAAAGAGAGATAAAAAATATTATGAAAAACATTTTTAGAACAAGAAAATATTACATTTTTTTTAGAAAGAATCCAAGTGCTAAAGATTGATTAAAGAAGATGAGTTCTTGAAATATTTCAAGAAGCTTATGAGCTAATATTTGAACAAGATCATTCTACACATTTTAGGTGTACTCTTTTCGATCTTTAATCTTTGTTTGAACTTTTAGTTGTGTTACTCTTTGAGATAGGGTGTCTCAGGAAAGAGTTAAAAGAAATCTTGGGATAGGTTTTTCTCAAGTGAATTCTTGAGGTGCAAGAATTCTGTGTTTGTGTAATCTTGCGGGATCAAGATTGTGTGATTTAGATTCTAATTATAATATTGGTTGCATATGGTGTTTGTAAAGAATATTATAGTGGAATAACTGGATTTAGTGGGGAGCTAAGTCTGAAATTGGATGTAGGCCTTTGTATGACTAAACCAGTATAGATCACTGTGTAATTCTCTCTTAACCTTTATATCTTGTTATAATTCTTGTTAAATTGATATAAAGAATTTCAAGAAATTGTTTTCTTGAATATTATAAATTGCTGATTTGAAAATCTGTGTATGATATATTCAATTTGGTAATAAAGAAAGAATTTGGTAATAAAGAAGAAACGTAATTACTAAATCAATCTGGATTACAATATTTGCTTCACTGTGTATTAAATATGATTAATTGTATTCTTGATTGTATTAGTAATTTGAATGTGATTAATTGAAATTGGTCTAAAGAAAGTAAAGAAATTAGAAAGAGAATTTGAAAGACCATTAAAAATTGTCTAAGCGAAGAATCTATTCAACTCCCTTCTAGATTTGTGTTCTACCCGGGACCAACACAAGTTTCACCACAATCTTGGGAAAAGGATACGACAATTTGAAGCAAATCAAATAGAGATTTAGGCTTTTGAGAGAGAGAAAACTAGAGAGAATTCTCAACAAAACTCTATTAAATGCTCAAAAGTAGTATAAAATGGGTCAAAATTAAAATATATAGAGTTTAGTTGGCTTATGGTGCAAGTTAGACTAACCATGGTTAAGTGTAACCATAGTTAGCTATCTTGTACTTAAGCTAACTAACTCTAATTAAATGTCTACAAGTCTAGTTAGTTGTGTAGAAGCTTATGGAGCAAGCTAAGCTAATCCTAGTTTAAGAATAACCTAGGTTAACTTAAGTTAACTACAATTATCTAACCTAATCATTACAACTACTAGACTTATGATTACTTTTAACAAGTTTCTTAAAATGTCACTATCAAAGTCATGTGACTTAATTTGTACCTTAGATGACAAGTTTGGCATGGTTTGGACGTTCAAACCACTTGCATATGAGCAAGTGGACGCCCAAACCTATGGGCCATAAAATGATTTGGGTCATCCAAGCCCAAATAAGTCTAACAAAACTTTGCTAGTTATACTTCTCCTAATCTACTAATTACACCCTCAAGTAATACAAGGATAAAATTACCCACACTACTTGATCCAAAATACAAGTCCAAAATATCCTAATACAATCACCACTAAAATGAATTACAAGTAAAAAAATGTATAACAATAATAGGAGTCATTTAAGGTATGATAGGCCTCCAAAGGTAGGATACCTTACAAAATAAGGGTAAGTACCCTACAATTCTTCAAACCAACTTTATTAACATTGACCCTTCTTGGACTTATCTCTTCCAACGAGATTCTTGGGAAGTAGGTTTCCATTAGGCAAAGTATTGCTGCATGAAAAACTTTCCACCATTGTTTGTGCAAATTATTTTGACTTCCGATTCAAATTGTTTTTCAGCTTTTGCAATGAAGTTTTGTAAAATTTGTTGTGTTTCAGATTTGGAAGACATAAGAAAAACCCAATTAAAACATGAATAATCATCAATAATGGTCAAAAAAATATTTTTGACAATGAAAAGAAAGTTTGGCACAAGGCCCCTAAATATCAACATGTAATAAAGCAAGAGAACCTAAAGCATGAGAATCACTATTAAGGAAAAGAAGTTTCTATTGTTTAGAGTAATGACAAGTATTACAAATAAAGGTTTTTGTCACTTAAAAGAGAAAGATAATAGTTTTTAATAAGAAGCATACGATCATGAGAAACATGTCTTAATCGGAAATGCCAAAGATCAATAGGCAAGCAATGGCATGAAGGTTATATAATGTGGGTACTGTCAAAGGTAAGGTTGGCAGTGATAGGAATATTGGGAGGTTGGGGCGAGGCTATATGTTTGTATAGTCCCACAACAACATCAACGATATCAATCATCATCTTGGTGTTCATGTCCTGTATCAAACATTTATTGGAAGAAAAATTTAATATGCAATTTAAAGAAGAGATAAGTTTGGAAATGGAAATAAGATTGAACGTAAAAGATGGTATGTAAAGAACATCAAAAGAAATAATGGTTTAGAAAATTAAACAAGATCTGAGTGTGAAGCTATGACTTTTTGACCATTGGGTAAGCGAAGTATGACTGGTTTAATGGATGAATAGGAAGTTAAGTAAGCTAAAGAAGAGGATACATGGTTTGTAGCACCAGAATCTAATATCCATGGTGCATTGTTTGTTGAGCTAGAGGAATAAAGAAGAGAAAAATGATTACCTATGGTAGAGGAACTATTAGTAGGACTTGAAAAAAAAATACCAATTTGATTGACATGAGAAGTGGATGAAGAAGAGGCTCCATGGCTTGGCTGTTGTATTAAGGCGAGTAAAGATTGATATTGCTGAGGTGAAATGTAGATCATGAGATTCATTTTGTTGTTGATCAGATTGTTCAGTGACATGTGTAATATCTATCACTAAGCTGTTGACATTGGCATTTGTGTTTCTATTATGAAATTTATGGCTAGGAGGAAAACCATGCTTCTTGTAACACACATTTATAGTATGGCCAATTTTTCCATAATGAGTGCAAAATTTTGATACCACGAATATATGTTGTCGAGCCGTTAGCGATCTCGAGCTTGTTAATACGGCCATAGTCGTGTTCCAGGTCCGCATGGATGTCTAGTAGGACAGCACGTGTCGGTCCATGTGACCAATAGGACCCTCTTGGTACACAAGCCCCCCAGCCTTTAGGAGTGAAACGACACAAAGGATAAATGTGATGCGTTAGTTGCGGCGATTGGATCAGAAGGTGAAGAGTTATAGCTGTTGGATTCGCGGCTATTGGATATTAGTTGGGAACGCGAAGGGTTGCAACTGTTGGGTTTGTAATCGTTGGGTATTAATGATGGGAACGTGAAGAGTTGCCTTTCGTGGACCGTTGGATCAAATTGATCCAACGGTGCTCAAGGGAGTGTGTCGTTTGAGATCATCGTGAGGGAGGCCTATAAATAGGCGTGTGGTGGGGACCTAATAGATACATATCTCTTATTTGCTCCGAGCTGAAATCACATTGCAGCTGTGGCGTTCAAGCACTTTCTCCCACTGAGACCGATCAAGTTTCACTTTTAGGTACGTCTTTATGGCAGATATGGATGTTGTTCGAGTCGACGCTTCCGGGGACATAGGTGGTTCTAACGGCACTGGATCTCATGCAGAGTCGGACCGACACAGCGAATCGGCTTCGGCTTCCAATGGGTCGGATGATGTGGAGACTATTTTAGGATTCGAGCGCGTCCAAAGCGGGGATGAGTCTTCGTCTGTAATAATCTCTGATGGCCGTCTCGCGACGCATAAGGTCGGATCAACTTCTCGCCGTAATCCTTCTCTAGAGACCCCGGGCTATTCATGGGTGCATGGGGAGGTCGGTAGTGTGTATTCGCGCTATACTGACAAGAATTCTATAGCGCTGTTCATCTCAGCCGTGAAATTCCTTACCTTTCCGGAAGAAGAGGAGCCCTCCCCTATTTTCTTTCAACCATGTCGAAGCGATGGAGGGCCGAATCCTGACTTCGTCTATTTGGACCAAGGGACTTGTAAATATCAATACTTTTATGTATACGATTACATGTTCCGAGACTTAAAGGTGACGCTTCCGTTTGACGATTATTTTGTCGGTATTTTGCGGCTTCTAAACGTGGCACCTACCCAACTCCACCCGAACTGCTGGGCTACCATGCAAGGGTTCCCACAGCTTTGTTTGGCTCTCGGCATCAAGCCCACGCCTTATCTATTTCTTTACTATTACTCATCTCGGACGACGAGGAAGGCCAAATGGTTGTCGTTGTTCCAGCAAGGGAATTGTTTATTGCAACCCTTTACGACGTCCTACAAGAAGTTTAAAGTAGGATTTATCAAAGTGATGATTCAGTCGAGTACGGGGAATAAGTACTTCTTCGATGCCGAAGGGAAATCGATATTCCCGTTATATTGGACTCGGAAGCCGCGAAAGTATGACACAGTGTTGAAGTCCCGAATGTCCCTGGAGGAGAGATCCAGTTTAAATTTTTTGGAGAAGCTACCACGGCCTTTGCCGTGCCGACCGTTGGCTCGGTTGTTTGAGTCGGCCAACATAGCAGAGGAGTTGATTGGTATAGTAGCTTTCCTACTTATTTGAATTCTTACGTTATCATTAATTTTGACTAATGATGTGCAGGTATCATGGCGAGCTTCGGAAGTGATGATTTGAATATCCGACACTTAATCGAAAGCCGAGTGGCTGCTGCCACGGCGACAAGGGCCCCGACCGAAGGGCGCGTGGGGGGGAATCTAACTTTTGCCCCCCAAGGCGGTGTGGCCGGGCCGACTAGCAAAGTGAGGAAAGGAGGCAAGGGTCCGTCTAGGCCCCAAGCTGAAAAAAGAAGGCCTGAGGATGTCAGGGCCGAGGAGGAGGGCCGATAGGCCAAACAGCAACGGGTGGCGAACCTGGCCGATCCCCAAGGCTTAGTGGGGCCAAGTTTCTTGGCTTCACACGTCAACGCTCAGGATTTTCTGAGCTAAGACCTGACGTCCGAATCCGGTCAAGCGATCCTAGCCGAATGAGCCCTACTCAGAAATGGAAATTCATCTGCGAACTTCAAGTTCGGGCGGTGGCGTTGGCCAAAGTATCGTCATGGAGCTGAATTCGGAGGCCGACGAGTTGCTTCGGCGACTAGCTGACCAAGAGAAGTCCATGCAGGAAACTCTGGCCGCGCTAACCGATGCACAAACGGCTAGTTCCAAATTCCAGGCCGAAGACCTAACTTTGAAAGTCCAACGCCTTGAGAACTCTTTGAAGGCCAAGACTGAGAAGGGGGTTATCCTGAGTAAGGAGCTAGAGGCCGAGAAGGTTGCTTTTGTGGCCTATAGAGAAAAGGCCCGTAATAAGGTTCTTTCTCAGCATCAGGCCGGCTTCGCGCAGGCGGCTCAGCAGGCCAGCTACTTCGGAAGTTTCCCCCACGACTTCCATCTCAACATGACAAAGGACTTCTTCCGGGGGGAGCTTGTGGACTTGGCGGCGATCCCCCATAATGAACAAGCCGACTCCGAAGCACCGGTTCGTCAGGTAGGACCGATTGAAGAGGAGACGACCTATGAGCAAGAAGCGACCGAGGATGGTCAAATCCATGGGGAGCCCGAGGTGGGGTCTTAAGCTATTTATTGTTTTTTGCTTTGAAATTGGGGGCCAATAAAGCCTCTTTGGTGTACCTTTGGGCCGATAGAGCCCCTTTAATGAAATTTCATGTTTTTGCTTTCCAATATTGGTTGTATTGTGATGTACTCGAATAAGTGTAAATTGATGTAATAAAAGAATTAAGCTGCATTCTTGACCGACAGACATCTCGGGATGGAAGACTTGTAAATAATTGAATACTTAAGCCGCATCCTTAGCTGAGAGACATCTCGGGAGGGAAGACTTGTAAAAGTATCGTAAGTCACATCCTTGGCTGAGAGACATCTTGGGAGGGAAGACTTGTAAAAATATCGTAAGTCGCATCCTTGGGCGAGAGACATCTCGGGAGGGAAGACTTGTAAAAATATCGTAAGTCACATCCTTGGCCGAGAGACATCTCAGGAGGGAAGACTTGTAAAAATATCGTAAGTCGCATCCTTGGCCGAGAGACATCTCGAGAGGGAAGACTTGTAAAAATATCGTAAGTCACATCCTTGACCGAGAGACATCTCGGGAGGAAAGACTTGTAAAAATCGTAAGTCACATCCTTGGCCGAGAGAAATCTCGAGAGGGAAGACTTGAGGGTTAAAAATTTAAGAATTTAGACAATTGTAGATACTGGAATGTGTATTTATTGATGAATTGATGCCTCATTAAAAACCTTGCCGACCAAAAACCCCTTTTCACAATTTTATAAGGAGAAAAAAGATCGGTCAAGGAAAATAGTGCACCATATTACATAGACTTGACATGTAAATACAACATGAATTCACTAACTGTAATACATCTTCAGATGGGTCGAATTCCCTGTTCTCAGAAGAACCTTGCCAGACAGTTCCTCTAGCTTGTATGCTCCATTGTTAAGAGTATGCTGTACTTGGAAAGGGCCTTCCCAGTTTGCCGATAACTTTCCCTCAAAGGGATTACGTCTTGCTGACCCAGTCGCTCTCCAGACTAGGTCACCTTCATGGAAGCTTCTCGGCTTCAAATTGGACCTGAAGCGCCGACTCATTCGTTGCTTGCATGCCTCGGCAACGATCTGTACCTTTTCTCGTGTTTCGACCAAGACATCCAGCTCAGCTCGGAGTGAGTTGTCATTGGACTCCTCGTTAAAGTTCTGCCGTCGGAATGATGGCTCGCCAACCTCAACCGGAATCATAGCATTCGCGCCGTATGCTAGGCGAAAGGGTGTTTCCTTGGTGGTTGATTGGGGTGTACATCGGTATGCCCAAAGGACTTCTGGTAATTCTTTGGCCCATGCTCCCTTTGCTGAGCCTAGCCACTTCTTCAACTCTGTCAAGATTACCTTGTTGGCCGCCTCAGCTTGTCTGTTTGATTGAGGATGTTCAACCGACGTGAAACGATGCCGGATGCTGAGGTTTTCAAGAAAAGAATTGAACTTCTAATCGGTGAATTGAAGCCCGTTATCGAAAATGACAGCATAGGGAATGCCGAAGCGAGTGACTATATTCTTCCACACAAATTTTTGGACGTTAGTGGCCGAGATACAAGCAAGCGGTTCGGCCTCTATCCATTTGGTGAAGTAGTCCACAGCCACTAAGAGGAACTTGACTTGTCCCTTTACTACAAGAAAGGGGTCGAGTATGTCAATCCCCGATAAGGCGAACGACCAAGGGGAGTTGATGCTATGCAATTCGGCAGCCGAGGCGTGGATGAGGTTCCCATGCTTTTGACATTGTACACACTTTTTCACATAATCGGCAGAGTCAGACTTTAGGGTCGGCCAATAATAACCGGCTCTCAATACCTTTGCTCCTAGCGTTCGCCCTCCTAAATGGGATCCGCAAATGCCTTCGTGGATTTCCCGTAGGACGTAGTCGGCTTGTTGTTGGTCGAGGCACTTTAATAAAGGGGTGGAGAATCCCCTTCTGTATAGTTCTCCCGACACGATCGAGTATCGTGCAGCCTGTGTTATCAACTTCTTCAACTCGCTCGGATCGGCTGGTTCCCTGTTATGCACAATGAAGTTTAGTATGTAGGACATCCATGATTTTGGTGGTTCCTCAACCGGCATGCATTCTTGTGTTACACTTGGAGAAGGCAGTTCAAGGTGGATGGTGCTACGCAATTGTCCCGGTTTTCGGTTGCTGGCGAGTCGTGCCAATTGGTCGGCTCATTCGTTGTTATTGTGAAGAGTGTGACGTACTTGTATTTCATTGAAACTATCACGGAGTCCTTGGAACAAGTGGTAATATCGCAACAAGTTTGAGTCTTTGACCTGGAAGTTATTATTAACCTGTTCGGCCACGACCTTTGAGTCGGTCCAACATATCATTTTCTTGACTCCCATTTCATTCGCCAATCTCATTCCAGCAAGTAGGGCTTCGTACTCTACTTGGTTGTTGGATGCCCGGAAACCGAAACGCAAGGATTGTTTGACTGTGATACCTGCGGGGCTTTCCAAGATCACCCTGGCCCCACTTCCCTGGGCATTAGAGGACCCGTCGACGTGCATGGTCCACGACTCGCCTTCAAAGCATCCTGGTGGGGTTAATTCGTTCACGAAGTCGGCCAGGTGTTGGGACTTGATAGGACCTCTTGGCTCAAAAGACACATCGAACTCCAAAAGTTCAACTGACCATGCCATCATTCGGCCAACAATCTCGGGTTTTCGGAGTACCTTAGCCATCGGGCAATCGGTTCGGACAATAACTTTGTGGCTTTGGAAGTATTGTCTCAGTCGTTGCACAGTGTAGATGAGCCCTAATGCCATTTTTTCTAACAGTTGGTAGCATCGTTCGACTTCCTGCAACGTCTGACTGACAAATTATATAGGCTGCTGGTTGTTCTGGTTTTCCTGGATCATGACGGCACTCACAGAGTTGCCTGATACTGCCAAGTAGATGACCATATCTAGGTTGCCGACCGGTTTTGATAATATTGGGGGTGTGCTTAGGCGTTCCTTGAACTGCCGGAAAGATTCCTCACACTCCTCAGTCCAGCAAAACCGCTCTGTCTTCTTAAGTAGGGCGAGAATAGGCTTGGCTATCTCGGCCAAGCAGGGAAGGAATCGGGACAGTGAGGTGAGCCGACCCAATAACCTCTGAACCTCTTTTAAGTTGTTGGGGCTTTTCATATCCAGGATGGCTTAGTATTTGTCCGGGTTTGCCTCGATCCCTCGGCTAGACAGCATGAACCCCAAAAATTTTCCGCCCGAGACTCCAAACACACATTTCTCGGGGTTAAGTCGCATTTGATGTCGGCGGAGTCCCTAGAACACATCGGCTAGGTCGCCAACGTGCGTGGAAACGTCACTTGACTTCACCACCATATCGTCGACATAGACTTCCATACTTAGACCGATTTATTTGATAAAGATTTTATTCATCAGCAGTTGATAGGTAGCGCCGACATTCTTTAACCCGAACGACATTACCCGGTAGCAGTAGTTGGTTGTTTCTGTGATGAACGCAGTCTTGTCCTCATCTTGAGGATGCATGCAGATTTGGTTGTATCCAAAGTATGCATCGAGGAATGACATGAATATGTGACCGGATGCCCCATCAACAAGTCGGTCAATGTTCGGCAATGGGTAGGCGTCTTTCGAGCAAGCCTTGTTTAAGCTGGTGTAGTCGGTGCACTTGCGCCACTTCCCATTCGGTTTTTTGACCATGACTACGTTGGCCAACCAGGTGGTATAGTGCACCTCTCGGATGAATCGTGCGTCCAACAGCTAGCCCACCTCAGCTTCGATCGCGACCTTCCTTTCGTCGCCGTTGGGCAATCGGCTTAGCCTCCTTGCTAATTAAAAGCCTGTGGCAGAGGAAATTTGGGTCGATGTCGGGCATATCTGACGGATGCCATGCAAATAGATGTCTGTTATCCACGATCACTTGTTCGTTCGACAGCCTTTCTTGTTCGGACAAACTGGATCCCAGGTAAGTAACTTGTGACTCAATTGCTCCTATCTGAAGCGACTGCTTGTCTTTAATGGGCTCTACCCGTTCGTCCTGGTCTACCCGGGGGTCGAGGTCTATCGGGGATTGTTGCACTACCGAGTGAATGCGTCTCGACGTGGCCGAGGCATCCGGGACTTCATCCTTCAGGCATGGTAATCGCAAACTGGCGAAGTAGCACTCTCTAGCAATTTTTTGGTTGGCATGGATAGTGATTATCCGGCCCAATTCTACAGGGAATTTCATCACCAAGTGCGGCGTGGAGACAACCGCGCCGAGACGATTCAGAGACGGCCTCCCAAGTAGGATATTGTAGGATGTACTGGCGTGAACCACCACGTATTTTACCAAGATATCTCGGTACTCTGCCCCGTCAAAACAAAACCTGGTTGACAACCTTATATACCCCTTCGTCTTCACCCGCTCGCTTGAAAATCCAACCAAAGGTTCATCATATGGAATCAGCTCAGCTTCTGGAATGCCAGTTGTTTGAACGTATTCCAATAAAGGATGTCGGCCGAGCTGCCTTGGTCGACCAAGGTTTTTCACACAATACAATTGTGGATTTCAACGTTAATGACCATCGGGTCGTCTTGTTCTGGGTCGATGCCCTTGAAGTCTGCTTTGGTGAAGGTTATACTCGGCATTCGACGATGGTGCATTCTTTCTACTATATGTACGGAGCAGACCGCCCTCAAATGTCTTTGTTGTGCAGATGTGGTCGACCCACCTCCTGCGAATCCGCCCGCGATGGTGTTAATGACCCGCCAGGGCTGAGTTGAAGGTTCCTCCTCTTTTCGGCCCCTGGATCTACTGCGCTCCCTGTATGGGCGCCTTTCGGCTCTTTCCCGCTCAAGCTGATCATGTCGGCGGGAGTGATCGGTGTACCTGGACGAAGCGGGACGGTCGACAAAACCTTGAAGCTGCCCTTGCTTGATTAAGTCCTTAATTTTGTCCTTTAGAGCCGAGCATTCCTCCGTTGAGTGCCCACGATTGCGGTGGTACTTGCACGACTTGGTGGTATCGGCCCGAGGTGGGGTCGAAGCCCTTTTTGGGACCGCCAAGACTTCAGAGGCCAGAGCTTGATCCAATATGGCCGAATGACTAGTGTTTAACGGCGTATAATGTGAGTATCTTGGCCCATGGGGAGGTTTCTCACGGGGGACGAGCTCTTTCGGTCGGTTTCGATAATTTTTCTCGGCCGGCTTCTCGGGTTTTGCAGTTACTTCTGCCCTGGCTTGGTTGCAAAACTCAGCGAGTTCCTCCATCTACATATACTTGTCGGTGCGCCGACGTAAGTCATCCATATATCGGTTGGTGGTTTCTTGCAAATGCTGTTGGCAAAAGGTCCTGGTTTGAGAGCGGTAGTGAGATGGTGGAGGGCTACAGCGGGGTTCAAGTCTCGGATCTCGAGCGTCGCTTTGTTGAATCGGCTCATGAACGTCCGAAGGGACTCTTTCTTCTCTTGTCGAATGCTTACCAAGGCCAGGGAAGTCAGCTAGTGGGGTCGGCTCGTGGCAAATTGGATAGTGAATTGGGATGCCAAGGTATTGAACGAGTCGATCGAGTTGGCTGGGAGTCGAGTAAACCAGCTTAGTGCGCGCCCTTTCAACGACGTTGGGAAGATTCGGCACAAGGCAGCGTCATCAGTTGTGCTCAGAGTGACTTGGGTTAGAAAAACGTCCACATGCTCGTCGGGATCGATCGTCCCGTCATACTTGTCCAATGGTAGGGACTTCTAGTGATCGAGGAGGGAGGTTTGCATGATGTTGGGTGTGAATGGGTGTCGGTGAGCTCCGGCGGCGTAGTGTGCAACGGTCGGCCGGGTGCTTGGACAACCGAGGCATGATTTCCCGAGGCAGCGGTGGAGGTGTGGGGGAGAGAGGTGTGATGTTCGAGCGAGTGGAATGACCCTTGGGTGTGCGTTCGGGTCAGCTCGAAGGGCTTCCATGTGGGGTCTTGGTTTTTCAGAGCGGCATTCTCTTCCCTTAAGGCGGCCATTTCTCACGCCTTTTTTTCTCGCTATTGCTTCATGGCGGCCATCTCCTCCTTCAACTGTCGTACCATCTCCGTCAGGTTCATCTCCTCAACCACCTCGACGTGGTCCTCGTCGGATCGGTGGTCCTCATTGGATTGGTGATCTTCAGTGTTTGTCCTCCTTGTCTTTGCCATAGTACTCAGTCTATCTCTTCAAAGCTTTCAGTTCGGCCCCACGTGGGCACCAAAATGTACCTGTCTAAGAGCACACTCGTAATCTTCAGATAACTAGAGGGCCGAACGAGAGCTCTGAGTAGATGCTTCAGAGGGGGGAGGTACCTGCAAAAGGCACTCCGACGCTCAAGTCAGGACAAGCACGATTCTTGAGAATAATAAATGAACAGTGACATACCTCGTTTTAAGTGACCTATTTATACTACCTTTGATGGGCCCTGAACGTAGTGGGCCTCTTCTGAAGCTTACCAAATTAGGTATTACGATGCTAATTGGCTGATTATACCTTAATCGCGCGTTTGCCCTTGTTAATCATGACCATCGCCATAATCCCTGCCTGGCCCTATCGGCTCTTTGCCGAGCCGATAGATAAAGGCTTGAGGTGTTGTTTGCCCTCGGCCTTTGACCGGGGCGACAGGTGTGTGCTGGGTCATCCTTAATCCTCGGCCTTTGTCCAAGCCGATACATAGGGGCATGTGGAGCCTTATCGTACTGCTTTGGTTTACCTTACCGTTCTCCAGTCGAGCCGAGGTTGCTATTGAGTTCTCTTAGTTTTTGGTCATATGCCGAGCTGATAGTCGAGCCGTTAGTGATCTCGTGCTTGTTAATATGGCCATAGTCGTGTTCGAGGTCCGCGTGGATGTCTGATAGGACAACACGTGTCGGTCCATGTGATCGATAGGACCCTCCCGATATAATTAGAGATATGCACAATAGAGCCTTTCAAAAAAAGAGCTCACCATAACAAGATCCAAACTCATGGTATTTGGAAAAAGAGAGCAATATATATATATATATATATATATATATATATATATATATATATATATATATATATATATAGAGAGAGAGAGAGAGAGAGAGAAAGAAACGAATGATGGAACCTTGTGATATTATTGATCAGTAACAACTTGCTTACAAAAGAGTAAATGCATGGTTATATACAAAATGGAAATAACAAAATAAAACAAATTTTTATTTTTTGTTATCAATAAGAACGTGTTAATTATAATTAACTGTAACATTAATTATAGTTAAGAATATTTCGTGTCTCTTTTGTATCCTCACATACGATACTCATTATGGAGAAATCCTATTTTTTAGTCTTAAAGAATTAAAGATATCTACCATATAAATATAAAACAGACAACATAACAAAAAAAATAACGATAAAGAGTAACATGATTAAAAAATACATGTGTAAAAACAAAAAAATGTATATTAAATTATAGAGACTACAAATAATTAAAAGAGATAAATATAAAAACTAAAAATATTTATTTCAAATTATGTGGACTAAAAAGTAAAATAAGTGAAATTATTGAAAAAAAAAATTATTTTAACTTTTCTATAAAATGCCATGCATGGAATTTTACTTTATTTAACACTGAAAGATGCTTATGCATCATATGCAGTGATCACGAGTATACTTGTGTATTTAGTTTTTTTTTTGGATGAACATGTATTATTCTGTCCTTAACTTCTTATTAATTTATAAAGATATAATCACTAGAATGGCAAGGAAAAGTAAAATATTATTCAGGACAATGTGTTGTTTTGGTTGACAATAATTTTACATCCAAATCAAAAGGGGTTAAGATCCAAGGGCTGGGATTTCCGATTGAAAAAAATCCTAGCTTGCTATAACAACCTTTGATTATCTTCTCCATTAAAATAGGCCTCTTACACAAGGCAATATTTTATTCTAAATCACAATAATGACTATAGGTTATTGGTTGGCCATTGTAATCAATGCTTGCCATTATTAAATACATTCATAATTGAGGAAATCACTAGAATATGATAGATACACATGGTTATAATATAAAGTACTATTGCTCATATCCAATCTTCCAAAAAGCAAAGAGTAAATATGCTGAGTCCCTAGTGGTTCCAACAACTCTGGCCCTACCTTGGGGAGTAAGTGGTGAGTTCTGTGGTTGAGCCAATGCCAAATTGTTGGCATAATTAATATGGTTGCTGATTGGAAGTGTGGTTGATGAGACAGCTAGAAGAAGAGACGAATCCTGATGATGCTGCATTTGGTTGCAATGGCATTGAGGCAATGCTGCCATTGCTGCAAAGTTGCCAAGTCAAGTTGGAAATCTTTTGCAAAGGAACATTTCTTATTCTGTCCACCATGGCCCCCTCCTGACATAAATGATATCAATTCAAATGTTGTAAAGTGCACTGCTTTGTTTGGAAGCAGCCTAAAACTAGCATATTAGATATCTTGAATATTCTTCACCATTTGTACAAATCTAAGACTGATATATATAAAAAAGAGCAAGCCATGCAAATGTTTTAGTAAGTTTTGATAAATAATTATTTTCAAAACAAATTTAATAAAATTTAATCATTATATATGTATAGTATTCAGGTTAAGTATGTGTTTGAATAAAAGTTGAGTTCAACTTAATCCATTTTTATTTCAAAACAATAATTTTGTTGTTTTTGAATTTTATGTATTGAAAAGTGAAAATATATCTACATTTCAATGCTGTGAAAAAAATAACTAAATACAATGTAAAATATGAACTTGATTTTTTTTAAATAAATTTAGGATTCGAATTTTATATATATATATAAAAACTTGATTGAGAGAGAAATTCACTAAAAATGGTTTGTTTGATTTTTTTATAAAAATTAATCATTAATAAAATCGATAAATCCTTTATATTACTAACATAATTTAAAAAAAAAATGTAGAATAAAATGTATTTTTATCTCTCAAATTAGTTTAGTTTCAATTCTCTCCTAAATTTAAAATGTTTGAATTTGATCAGAGTCTTTGTTAAACTGAATAGATCCTTCCAACTATGCAATAGAGGTGTTAATGTGGACTAACTTGGCAAGCACACATTTGATGTGACACGCCTCTTGTAATTTGCTACATGTGACCAAATTGACCAACTTTGCACTAGAGGTGTTACTATTGACTAACTGGCAAACACACATTTGATGTGACACTCCTGGTGTAGTTTGCTACATGTGACAAAATTGACCAAGTTATGTAGTAAACCGATAGAAGAATAAATCTCATAAATTCAAATCTAACAAATACATAATTTACTTATGTTGAACTTTCAATCAAACAGTGAAATTAATAAAATATATCAACTAATTTTTAAAAAGTTTATAATTTTGTGGTAAAAAAAAGTATATAATTTTATATGTTCCATTTATTGAATTAAAATTTTCAATTCAACAGTTAAATTAACAAAATTCAAAACTTATCCTAGGATTGGGCCAGTGGAGGTTCTCAAGGATTGCCCTTGTGACCTTAGTTACTTGTAATTTGCTTATGCAATAGCCACTGCTTTTACAAGAGTATGTAATTTGCTTTTTTTTTTTTTTGCGTTTCTTTTATTAACTCTGATGAATAAAAAATATGAAAGGAAATTAAATAGCATATATAGTAAATATTTAGACTTGCCACTGTGCAAGTGAATCTACCCATGAAAAATATTGCAACAAGAAGGAAAGCATAGAGTAGTACCATTGTTCCTCTTTCCTTGGGTATCTTACAAGCCATGTATCCAAAGGAAAACCCTCCTCCATGATCATTATTCTTCAGTTTTTTAGAAGATGGAGAAATTCCTAGGCTCAAATCAAGATCATCGCAAGTGCCTGCTTCAATTGTAACATCAACTTTATTTATATAAATAATTAATAATGAATCAATGTTTTCAATGACTCAAATATACACCATTTCTTCATACCTGCCAAGCTGGAACTTGCAATTATTTTTTCCTTATAAGAATAAGGCTTTAAACTGGCCTCCACATTTCCATCATCACACTTGATGGATGAGTTGGGGTATAATCTGCATGTATAAAAATATATATATAATGAAAATATGTTGTATTAAACTCCTTACATCAAATATAACTATGTGCTAATGATCAAAAAAGAAATAAACATAACTATATGCTAGTTAGGACAACAAATTCATCATCCCAACAAAGAACTATTGGAGCTTTCTCAGTTGGATAAGCCTGCCAGTGGCACACAAATCCATGTATACTTATCATGTTAGGATACAAAAAAGGTAATTGTGGTTGTCAATTTTTACTGAACAACTTTTACATAATACAAATAGGAAGAGAAGAGCAAAAATGTGGGATGAGATGAAGAATGCATTTGAGAGAGAGACTCGAAGGAAAAGTATGTATAAATTGTGAAAAAATTATGTGAATATAGTATTGTTCAGATAAAAAGGTAATGCATCTACCGGCTTCGCCCTTAAATTTTTTCTAATATCAATTTCTTTTTATCAAAATCAAAACTTGAGATATGAAAAAAATCACAATATCAGTCAAACTAAAACTAATAAATATTGGTATCTAAATAACAATTTACTACTAGTGATATATGCAAATTTATCTCCATATTTACACCAAATTAACCATGTGTATATGAAAAAGAGTACAAAATTCTTGTTGAAGTTGTTTCAACGTTATCTTCATATGGAGGTATTTAAATAAATTTTTCTAGAAGAACTTCTATGAAAAAGAAATAAAAAATTAAAATAAATTCTTTATAAGATAAAACTAGTTTATTGATGGATTAAAAATAAAATTTTAAAAAAGTTAATATAATTTTTTTAAAAAAAATTAACTTATGTATAAACTTAATATAATTTATTAAGAAAAAAATTCTCTCCAGAAAATGTTTCCGTAATAATTTTATTCAAACACACCTTTTATATAAGTTGTCACCATCTTACCACATGTGACATTAAACATTGCATAAAAGAAGAAATGACAGAAATTTGAACAAGACTTATGGCTTGAAATAGCAGTCCTCACGTCTTGCCAAGAAATGGTCCCATTCGTGGCTCTGCTTGAGCTAACACACCTCTGTATGTTGAACTTCTCTTTGAGATTCCATTGATTTGTCGACGAAGTAAGAGCACAAACTCTTCCTTACTCAAACCTTTCATCTAAATCCCAATCAAATTATGAATTTAATTGTCACAGAAAGTTCAAATAAAATTGATTCAATAGTTGGTCATAACCAAACTTTTTTTGTTCATACCTGATTCAAATCCTCTTCATAATCACTCAAACTAAAGTTTATGTCAGCATCTACTCCCCGAAACTTAATAGCAGCTCTATCATATGCTCTGTGCAGAGAATAATATGAAGTTGGTCAACAAATGTCACAAAAAAGAAAAACAAAATACAAAAGTTGCAAACAATGTAGCTTTAGATAAAAAGTCTATTTGGATATAAATCAGTAGTGCTATTAAAAAGAATTCTACTAAAACATACTTTTTATTTAAAAAGAAAATACTTATAAATTTATATCTAAACAAACTCAAAGTAAAATGTGTAATGTTCACCTTGCAGCAGCTTGAGCAGTGTCAAATCCACCTAAGAAAAATAAAATTAGGCCAATTCAGCCAACCAAATGTACACATACATAATATAAATAAAAATAAAGACCAACAACACACAAATAGCTTCCAACCAATTATTGAATCAAAACAACACCAACCAACTCAAACATCCACTCACCCAAATAGACCTGCTTCCCACAATCCCTGCACTCAAAAAAAAGCAAAAAATAATGAAGTGAGTCCACAAACAACTCATGACAGCTAGGTTACTGTGTTCATGGTTTTAAATTATGATAGTTACCAAAATTATATGCAAATGCAACTACAACCATGGTCACTGTGCGATTGCGAAGACCTCCAAAACCATGATATCAACCATAATTACAAAGATTTTACAAAAGTCCACAACCACACAGTTGCAGCCATAATATCCAGATTTTGAGGTCTTTGCCACTGCATCTTCACTGCAATTACAGTTGTAACAGCAACATTTTATAATATTTAAGGCACAGCTTACATTTGTTTTTCATTTTCTGTTTTTATTTTTTAATTATAAACTTATCACACTATTATTTTAAATTTATTTCCTGATTTTAAAAATCAGTGCAAGAAATAAAAAACAATATTTATTTTCAAAGTTTTCAGTAAAAGTCTTTGAAAAGCCGCAAAAGATTATTTATTTTATTTTTATAGATAAAAAAATTCTACTTAAAACAATCTTATTTGAGTGGAATAAAACTATGTTCAGATAAATTTCTATAAAAACACTTTCAAAAGAGAAAAATAATTAAAAAAAATGAAACAGTTTTTTTTATTAACTTTTCTAAAATCTTATTTTTAAGTGGTAACACATAAAAAAAGCTTATTTCAAATTTTATTCCTATTATATCTCTCAAAAGTGTTTCTAAAAAATCTTATACAAACAAATCTTACGACCAAGTGACAAAACTCTACTCTGAGGAACAACCTCATACCAGTTTAATCATCTACTACTTTGTTAAAAAGAAAATAACAAAAGATTGAAAACAAGATGAAGATGAGAATTTTGTAATAAAAAGTGAATACAAAAAATTGAAATCATTGCAACAAAAGTAGGACTTGAGATGTTGGATTAGAAATTGAACATGATGAACCATACCAAATATGAGACTCCCATCTACCAGTCCTTCGGTAGAAGGTGACACCCCGGTACTGTGAACTGCGAGACCTTGGTCCTCTCCTATTTTTCCTCACATGAGGTAAGCTTTTGAGTCCATTTTTTCCATCAGGTTCTGGAAAAGACATGTTCAGCCACTGAGTCTTCCCCCACAACCCCAATTTGATGTCAGCCACTCCACCTCCTTTGTCAGCAGTCACTATCTCAGTCTCTTGAGCCATGTTTTGCTCCTTATTATTGTTTCCCCTCTCAGTGACACCACCAAACTCTGAGCCATGTCTCTCTTTCTTCATTATGTCAAAGATCAAGGGAGAGGAGTTGTTTGAGGAGTCTTCCTCTGCAGGGTTGCACACAGATGAGTTTGAGGTCCTGGAATCTGAGATTTCAGGTGGAAGGTTTTGAAGTTGCACTTGCACCCCCTTTTCTGCCCAGCTTGATTCTGAATCAGCATCAGCATCAACATCAGCATGCTTGATGTCAACATTGAGATCAAACATGGCCATATCTTGGTAAAAAGGCTCTCTTCTATCACCAGCTTGTGGTCTTCAAATCATACCCTTTTGGGTAAGTCTCATGTACTTCCTTGTGTAGTATGAAACTCAAACTAGGAGAGAGAGAAAGAGAAAAAAACGACCCTTTAAAGGTTGAGCACAGCAGAAGAAGATAGAATCTGTCAAAACAAATAGACTAAAATTAAGGTAGAGGAAGAGTTGCTGAGCAGGAAGAGAAGAACAGTGAAGAAAGAGAAGAATAGGATGTTGTTCCAGAATCATAGGGAATAAGGCACAAGAACATGGTTGAGGCTGAGTCAGAGATGTGATTGGCCTGAATTCTCAGTTGCAAAGATATGGTGAAGTACCAATTGTGAGGACTTCATCTTTGGATAGAGGGGTAAGGTGACATAATCTAAAAATAAAAAATAAAAAATATTAAAATGTTTGCCTTTTCGTTTTATACAAGTCTTTGGCAATTGAATAATTCAATTAATGCTTTTATTTAATTGACCATTAATTTTAAATAAAGAAAATATTAAATGTTTTACATATACAATGTATTTAGTGGTTGGGGTTGGGGTAATAAGTTGAGGGGAAAGATTTCAATTGCTCAAATTAATCTAGGAATTTTGGGTATTATTTCAATTTCTATCACGACAACGACTATAGTAGTTAGATAATTAATGTTAGAAAATATTTTAAGAGAATATTATATTTAAAACTTTGTAATTTCATAAGCAAAGTTATGAATCTTTTTCTTTTATTTCTCATAAATTTAATGGAATATTTATCGTTTCGCTCCAATTTTGTGTATATGTTGTGTGGTGAGGTCGACGTTGTATAGAAATGCACAATGGAATGCATGGCTGAGCTTTGGTGGTGATGCATATGTAAGGATTCCAATGCTAAATTGGTTCCGAAGTGAGAGAAAGAAATTAAGTAGAGCTTTTTATATTAGGTTTTGGTAAGAAAGCCTCAATATCTATTAAAGATATCAAGAATCTTAACGTGTTGCAAAGCTTTTTATCACACACATAATCTTACTTAGGTGTCCTTTATTTATTAAACTCGATTAGGTTTATGAAACTGGGAAGTTGGGGTGTATGTGAACCAAACTATTCATGAATTATTTGAGTTTAGTTCGTACTCATTTATTTAATTAAGTATATAAGTCTAAATTTGAAATTAAGTTTGATTATTTATATAAGGTTAGCCCAAACATTAATAACTTGGCATTAAGGGCTTATTAATAGATTTAAATTAGCATATAAAATGTTTTCATAATTATTCATCAATTTGAATTAATAAAATAAAATACTATATAATTTTCAAATTTTTTAAAAATTCGTAGACTTGATTTATATATTAAAAACTTTTAACTTAATAATTGAATCATTCAAATTTGATGTAGAACATTAGTGTAATAAGTCTATTCAAACTTACTCTTAGAGTAGCTAGATCCCTCCTTAAGAGTGGAGGGATCCATTTACTAAGAGTAAGGCTAAGTATATTTATTGCACTTAATAACTCATATTCTACATCAAATTTCAATAATTTAACCTTTAAATTAAAAAAATCTTAATGAATAGATTAAGTCTACAATTTTTTTTGAAAATTTAAAATCATATAATACTTTGTTATTATTAAATTCAAATCAATGTATAAAATATTTTTATGATTATTCATCAATTTGAATTAATGAAACAAAATATGAATTATTTTTCATTTTTTTAAAATTTACATACATGATCTATATTTAGTAAGAAATTTTAATTTAACAGATAAATCACTAAAATTTAATATAAAACACTAGTTTTGCTAAATGAAGTAAGTCTAACAAATCTCTCTTAGAGTAAGTAGATCTCTGCTCTCTCTCTCTATATATATGTGTGTGTGTACATGTAGAAGGGTTTCACTTACTATAAGAGTAAATTTTTGTAGACTTACTTCATTTAACAACTAGTATTCTATGCTAAATTTTAACGATTCAATTATTAAATTAAAAATTCTTATTGCATAGATCATGTTTGTAAAAAAAATTTAAAAATTATTTAATATTTTATTTCATTAATTCAAATTGATAAATAATCATAAAAATATTATATATATTGTTTTGAATTAGTAAAACAAAGTATCAAATAATTTTACAAAACTTTAAAATTTGTAGACTTGATCTATCCACAAAAAACTTTTAAATTAATGGTTGGATCATTAAAATTTAATGTAGAACATGAATCATTGAATGAAGTAAGTCTATCAAATATATATATATATATATATATATATATATATATATATATATATATATAAACATTTATTTTCTTTGGTAATGTTATGGATTTGTTATATATATCTTTGCACTAAACTTTTACACATCTTGTGTCAAAGTTTGATATTTTAGTAAATTCAATTTTGTTTTCTAAAAAAAAGGTGTTTTTGTCTCTTAAAAAAACTTAAATTAATTGGAATTTTTTTCTTGTAATAGTTAATAAGTATAATTTTTTTATTTACTAAATTAATAAAATTTAATATTTTAAAATAATTTAATTTCACCTACCATAATATATATAGTATTGTAATAATTATTAAATGTTATATTGATAAAATACAAATTAATTTAATAAAAATTTTATAAAAACAAAAATAATTAAGTTAAAAATAAATTGACCCAGCCAAACTCAATCTTATTTTTTAAGGGTTAATTATATTTTTATAGTTCTCCAAACGAGTCTGTGATTGGCCTGAATTCTCAATTGCAAAGATATGGTGAAGTGCGAACTGTGAGGACTTTTATCTTTGGATAGAGGAGAAATTAAGGTGACATAATCCAAAAATAAATTTTAAAAAAACAATTTTACATGTTTGCCTTTTCGTTTTACACAAGTCTTTGGCAATTGACTACTTCTCTTAATGCTCTTATTTAATTGATCATTAATTTTAAATAAAGAAAATATTAAATGTTTTAAATATACAATGTATTTAGTTGTTGGGATAGGAGGTAATTAGTTGAGAAGAAAGATTAGGATGGCTCAAATTAATCTAGGAATTTTCTGTATTAATTCAATCACTACTATGATGGTGACTATAGTAGTTGACAATTAAAGTTAGAAAATATTTTAAGAAAATATTACATTAAAATTTTATAATTTTATATGTAAAGTTATGATTTTTTAAATTTTATTTCTCATAAATTTAATGGAGTGTTTATCCTGTCGCTTCAATTTTGTGTATATGTTGTGTGGTGAGGATGAGGTTGTATAATGTGACAATGGAATACATGGTGCTAGCTTTGGAGGTGATCCATATGCAAGAACTCCAATGCTCTAGGCACGGTCCTCATATTTTATGGGTCATAGGAGAAATGATAAATATAAATTTTTATATATATTTTTTTATAATTGTGTAATTAGTATGATATTTATTGATTTCATTAATGATTTATATTTGTTAAAAAAAATTGTTTGATTACTCAATGTCTTATTTAGGGAGGTTGAGTTTAATATTGCTCAAACTACGATTTGTTGGTTTAAATTTTTATACATAAACATTTATAACATAAAAATAGATATATAATTTAATTAAAAATAACATGTTTTATTACACTAAATACACAACATAATGTTAACAAATATAAAATAGATACATTATATTATTTTTCAGTTTATTTGTATATTATCATTTATTATAAAGTGCTATATAAATTAATTTGAGGATTACAAGTGATTAAATTAGGGCAAAATTATGAATAATTAAAATAAAATTTGAAAAATTCTATAAAAACCAAAAACATGTTTTACTCTTTAATAAATATACTACATAAAAAGTAATAATAAAAATAACAGGAATATAAAATCATAAAACAAATTTATATTTAGATGTAAAAAAATATATGAAATAATTTTATTTTCAAAAGTAATATAAAATATTTATCTCAAAATTATATAATTTTTTTAAAAAAAAGGCTCTTCTTAGTGATGGATCTGGATCGCACTTTCAGACTATCCTCAAGACCAACCTTGCCAATGCTAAATTGATTTGGAAGTGAGAGAAAGAAATTAAGTAAAACCCTTCTTATATTAGATTTTTATAAGAAAATCTCAATATCCGGTAAAGATATAAAAAAATTTAATGTGTTGCAAAGATTTTTATGCGACACATACTTTAATCAAGTGTCCTTTTTATCATGTGTTATAAGTTAATCAAATTCGTTATAAGTCAATCGAATTCGTTAAACTCAACTAGATTTATGGCACTTGAGAGTTGGGATATAAATAAGTCAAACTATTTGTGAATTATTTGAACTTGACTCATCAATTACTCATTCAAACTCATTCGTTCAATTAAATAAATAAATCTAAGTTTGATTATTTAAATAAGTTGAACCTAAACATTAAAAGTTTGACATTAAGAATTTATGAGTAGCTCATTTATATATATATATATATATATATATATATATATATATATATATATATATATATATATATATATATATATATATATATGTGAGAGAGATGAGAGGATTATAACCTTTAGATTAATCAAGTAAGAAAAAATTTAGGATTTAATCAAGTGAGAGAAAATTAATCTAAAGGTTATAACCCTCTCATCTCTCACACACACACACATATATATATATATATATATATATATATATATATATATATATATATATATATATATATATTATGAAAACATTTATTTATTTTTGGTAATATTATGGATTTGTTATATGTCTTTGCACTAAATTGATACACATCTTGTGTTAAAGTTTGATATTTTAATAAATTCAATTTTACTTTCCCAAAATAAAAAAGAAATATATATATTGTCTCTTAAAAAAAACTTCAATTAATTTTGAATGTTCTTTCTTGTAATAGTCAAAGTTATACTTTTTTATTTACTAAATTATGAAAATGTAATATTTTGAAATAACTTATTTCTATCTATCATAAATATCTAGTATTGAAATAATTATTAAATGCTATATTTAGAAATTCAAAAAAAAAAATCATAAAAACAAAAATAATTAAGTTGAAAAATAAGTTAAACGAGCCAAACTCAAGCTTATTTTTTAAGACAATTATATTTTTAATCCTCTAAATTTAGAGTATTTATTTTTTTTGTCTTCCAAATTTAAATCTTGTGTTTATAGTCCCTATAATTTCAAACAATATTATTTTAGTTTTTATATAACTTTTTTTGTCCCTCGAATTTAAAACGTGTGTTTTAAATACCCAAAATATACAAATTGTTATTTTAGTCCCTCAAATCAAAAAATTAACTTTTTAATCTCTGTAATTTAAAAAATAATTTTAATCACTCATGACCAGCATAATTGGTAGTCATAGATTGAGACAATTTTGTAGTATCAAATGATTCAATATGATATTTTCACTAATAATGATAGCAGTAGAAGGATCTTGTATAACAATTAATGAAATTTGAACAAAAGACTAAAATAATAATTTTTATATTTTGAAAACTAAAAACACATGATTTAAATTTGAGGGATAAAAAATATACATAGGGATTAAAAAAATTATTTTTGAAATTACAAAGATTAAAATGATAAATTTTAGATTTGAGAGAAAAAATAATAGTTTTTAATATTTTAGAGATTAGAAATATAAAGTTTAAATTTTAGAAAAAAAAATATTACTTAAAATTAAAAGACTGAAAATATAAATATTTTTTTAAAAAATACATCAAGCTTAATTAACTTTCAATTAGACTCAATTAAATAAATAAGAGGAATATATGAATCAATTTTTCTAATAAACAAAACTCAAAATTTTAAAAGTTGAATTTCATTCGACTCAGTTACGCCCTTAGTTTGAAGAGTGGTCCAATGTTGGGTAGATTTATAAGATTGGGTTTGGAGAGGCATTGCGGGTTAGAGTAGATCTTTGGCCATAAGACGGACCATACAAAGAGTATTGTAACAACGTCGGAAAATATCCTAGAATAATTATTCTTAAGTTCTATATAAAAGTAATACTGACTTTAGAGGTTGAGACGTTGTTAGGATCACTCGAAGACCAGGTAATTCGAAAAGTACATTCAGGAGTTTCAGGAAGTATCAAAAGCTCAAGCTGTCCGTATTCAAAATATAGTCGAAAAAATGAGTCGAATCAAACCGAGAAGTGCTCGAAAGATGGAAATTACTGAAGGTTTCCAAGTAGTGAGTAGTTATCTCAGAACGGTTAACGGAAAATGGATCAAAGTGAAAAGAGAAAGAGTGGAACGAGCGGTTACGAGAGGTTACATTCTAAAACCACCTATTGGGCATAGTGGATGGCGGTTACTTTTCCATGACGCACATGCACTAAAATTAACCACCTTCATTTGACTCTATAAACACGAAGAAATATGTACTTTCAAGGGGTCGGAAATTTCATACTCACATTTCTGTAAGCACTCTCTGCCTGCGCATATGGCTTTCGTGCACGCATCTGCTGGGTATCAATTTCTTGACCACTTTTCTTTGCTTTTTAGGAGTAGAATTAGCGTAGTTTTCTTAATTTATCTCGTTTAAACCCACGTAGTTATATTACTTCAGCATTGTAATTCTGGAACGTTATGTAAGTTGAACCATGATTTGTATTGCAAATATTTCAATTATTCATCCTGTTCATCTTTACATTTATATGTCTGGAAATTATTGCTTGTTAATTATTGAAGAATCTTTAGAAACAAGTAATCACTAAATCTTCCTACTACTCCTCTTCTCGTTTTATAAGACTAAAACTCAGAAACATCACATATCTAAATTGAAACGTTTTTCGTGCTAGTCTAAATAAAAAGAGCCCATAAAACTTAATTCCACCGTAAACAAATTGGCACGCCAGGTGGGACTCGTTGAAATTGCACATAATTGGACTAGTTTTAGGTGCACGTGTTGTATGAGACTTAGGAGTGGAAGAACTATGTCTACATCTAATGCTAGCAATAGGAGAGAAACAAACGACAATAATCATGTAGATGTAGAACAAGCAAATTCTAATCCTGATAATGTGATTAACGTGACCAGGGGGGCAACGTCTTCATCCCCTGTGTTACTCGAAAACACAGCTAGGCAAACAAATGTTACTCAAGAACTAGCGAATGTCACTAGGGAATATCCCTGGGGTATGCCACAGAGTTGGCGAAATACCCAACCTGTGCATGTCGAAATGCCAATACCGTTAATAAGACCCAATTCACAAATGCATGTATCCCCACAGGGATATAATCCTGGGCCGAATGGCATGGGTTTTGTTATGCAAGACCCGTATCAGCATATAGGAAGAAGTCAGGAGGGTTCTTTGATTTGACCAGGGAGTTATATACCTACGGGTATTAGTAACCAAGCCATGATGGCTCTTCGACAACAAATGGACCACAGTAATCATGACATGGTCAATTCGCTATCAACACAAATGCATAATATTATGACTCCTCTGTATGAATTGATAAATAAAATTGGAGATAAATTAGGTGAGGGGTCACCTTCGAGAGCCATGAGTGGAAATCTGAATGAGATGGAAAATCCTGGGGGGCATGAGAATTTTCACCAGAACGTAGTTCGACCTAATAGAAACCCACAGGATGACTTAGACCAAATGGTAGAGAGGATACTCAATAGACATGGATTCGATATAGGTCGAAATGAACGTCCATATTTTGTGTCAGCCTTCCCTGATTATATCACACAGGTAGAACTACCCCGTGGAGTAAAAGTCCCAAAATTATCGAAATTCGCGGGAGAATTAACTGAGTCAACAGTGGAACATATAGCTAGGTACGGGGTTGAATGTGGGGATTTAACAAATAATGAATATTTGAAAATGAAATATTTCCCTAGTTCATTAACCAAACATGCTTTTACATGGTTTACCACTTTGCCTCCTAATTCGATACATACTTGGGTACAGTTAGAGGGTAGTTTCCATGAGCATTTCATGAGAGAAGAAACGAAGGTTAGTATAGTCGATCTAATGAACATTAAAAGACAAAATAATGAAACGTTAGATGACTATTTAAATAGGTTCAGGCAATTGAAATCTCGATGCTATACTAATATACCTGAACATGAATTAGTTAGAATTGCAGCAACAGGATTAGATTTTTCGATACGCAAGAAATTAGTAAATGAACAATTGAGGGACATGACCCAACTTGCTGAGAAGGTGAGAAGGATCGAACAAATTAAATGGGAAAAAGAAAGGTTGAGAAAATTTGACAAATCTGTTCGAAAAGAGAAAGTAGCGTATTTAGAAAATTCTGATTTTAGTGAAGATTCTAACTGTGAAGCTTCGAGTGAAGATTTTGAGATTAATTTAGCAGAACTACGTCCCGGACCTACGTACCAGTGTCAAATGTTAAAACCAAGGGGTAATATGGAAGGGAATTCGAATAAGAAATACAGTTTCGATATAACCAAAGCAGAATACAGGATACTCGAATAATGAAACTGAATACCAAACACTCATTACTGGACTTGAGATTCTTAAAGAATTGGGCGCTAAAGATGTGGTAATTCGAGGAGATTCACAACTGGTCATCAAACAATTAACTCGAGAGTATAAGTGTTTAAATGAAAAGTTAGTTGAATTCAAGACGCGAGCTGTGCAGTTATTTGACACGTTTGATGAAGTAGAGTTACAACGCATTCCTCGGGACTCAAATCTTATTGCAAATGAGTTGGCTCAGATAGCCTCTGGATATAAAATTAGTAAAGAATGTCTCGAATATCTGATTTATACAGAGAGTGAAGTGTTAGACCATAGAGAAATTCTAAGTATAGGTTCAGCAAGTCAACAAGATTGGAGGAGCGAATTGATCGAATACATGCGAAATCCTAATATAAAGGTCGAAAGGAAAATTAAACTCCAAGCTCTCAATTATCTCTTACTAAATGATGAATTGTACAAAAGAGGCTTCGACGGAGTTTTGTTCAAATGCCTTGGAACTCACGAGAGTTATATAGCTATGGCAGAAATACATGAAGACATTTGTGGGGTAGTTTCCATTTTGCCTTCCGAGTATGCCGGGGCTATGGAGTCCGTCAATGAACAAGAGGACATTCATCGAGAAGATTATTTTGAGGATCCTAACTATGAGTCGAAAGTTATATGGGTGAATCAAATCTCGAGGGTTCTCCCCAAGTTCAACTCGGTGGTGTTCGACTCTCCCACAGAAGAAATGAAGGGGCACCTTAAATCTCTCTTGCTGACCTTGATGATCGAAGGACAAGAGGTGAACAAGGTGCTGATCGATGGAGGCGCAGCTGTGAATATCTTGCCTAAGACAATGCTGAAAAGGTTTGGGAAATCCTTGGCTGATTTGAAACCCCACAACATCATGATCTCCGACTATGCAGGCCAGTCTTCACATCCTGAGGGTATGATTCTGCTCGATGTACAGATCGGAAGTGTGAAGAGGACTACCATGTTTATAGTGACGCCTTCCAAGGCAAACTTCAACGTGTTGCTAGGTCGAGAGTGGATCCATGGGGTAGGTGCTGTTCCTTCGACCGTACACCAGAAGGTTTTCTTCTGGAACGATGATGAAGGGTTAGAGGTCCTCGAAGCTGATCAAAAAACTTATGAAGTTGGCATGTATTTTGCTGATCAGCAATTAACAACATTTGCGAAGACCAAGCCTTTCGAGGCTTACAATTCTGGTGTGATGGACGAAGAGGAAGGAATCAAGAAAACATTTTGCTGGGATGTGAAAAAGGGATTTATGATTCGAGCCGAAAAGGATTCGGCTCCACTGGATGAATGAAGGAAGAAAATCCTTACTCGAGCTTCTTAGCTCGAATAGCGGCCTACGTGGCCGATCAAACGGCCAACTTGGCCGAGAAAGATCAGTTTGACAATGAGGTTAGCACGACCATTTTGGCCGAAGAAAAACAAAAAAGAAAGAGGAGACAGATTTCGAGTCAATAAAGAAAGAAAAACAAAAGAGAAAGGGAAAAGACTTCGAAATCGAAAAGAAGAATGAAGAAAAACAAAAAACAGAAAATCAAAGGGACCAAGGAGTCTCAGATAAAAATGAAAAGCAAAAAGAAAAAACAGACCTAGAGGTCGAGAAGAAAAAAAAAGGGTAAAGAGCAAGAACTAGAACTCAAACTGGACTGTATTTTCGATGATTCACCCTTGGGGTTCAAAAGGGCCGCTAATGAAGAACATAAGTTAGAATCCCAAGATCCTCTCGAAGAGGTTAATCTGGGAACCGTCGAGAATAAGCGAGTCACTTTTATTAGCAAGTTCTTGCAAGGGGAGCTGAAAGAGGAGGTAATTCGAATGTTGCATGAATACAAAGATTGCTTTGCATGGGATTATGATGAAATGCCAGGACTAGATCGAGAGTTGGTGGAGCATAGGCTACCTATGATCCCAGGAAAGAAACCCGTGAAGCAAAATCCTCGAAGATTTTCTCCCGAAGTAATCGAGAAAATCAAGGGGGAAATTGAGAGATCGCTGAAGGCAAAGTTCATCAGAACTTCGAGATACCCTGACTGGATCTCGAATATAATGCCGGTTATAAAGAAAAACGGGAAACTCAGAGTTTGTATTGACTTTCGAGATCTCAACATGGAAACTCCCAAGGATGAGTATCCTATGCCCATTGCTGAAACTATGATAGACGCTGCTGTAGGTAATGAAATTATGACTTTGCTTGATGGTTATTCTGGATATAACCAAATTGATATTGCAGCTAATGATGTATCGAAAACTGCTTTTCGATGTCCAAATATTATGGGCTTATAGGAATTCACCTAGAGATGCCACGAAGACTACTCCTTATAAAACTGGTGTATGGGCACGAGGTTATTCTTCCTATAGATATTAATTTGCAATCAATTCTTATACAGAAACAAAATGAGTTACCTATGGAGGATTATTGGAATTTAATGTATGATGAATTGGTTTCTTTAGAGGAAGAAAGATTGATTGCATTGCAAAACCTTGTTCAACAAAAGGAAAGAGTCGATAAATCATACAATAAGAGTCAAAGCACGTAGTTTTCGAGTTGGTGACTTGGTGTTAAAAGTGATTCTTCCCATAGATCAAAAATCTCGACACTTTGGGAAGTGGTCTCCTAATTGGGAAGGTCCCTTTATAATCGAGTAAGCATATTCGAAAAATGCATACGTGATTAAAGAAATCGATTCAAATGTGAACAAAGTTATAAATGGAAAATATTTGAAACACTTTCATGAGAGAGCAGAATGTTAAATAGTTGTTCATTACAAGCCAAAGAGAAATTCAAAAAATCAAGATTGAAAAATTTAATTATTACAAAACTTGGACTTGAAATCTTTAAAAGCCTTATAAGCCTCATCCAAGCTTTGCCTTCGAGCAACACATTGACTCTATAGATGTTTCTTGTGCTCTAAAGTTTTGGCCAGTCTCGAAGAGATAACCTTGCCTTCTTCTTTTAAGTTCTTCTGACGTTGCACAACGTCTTGACTTTGAGTCTTCAAAGCGGCCTGTTTCGAGCGAAGAGTATTCAACTCATGCTGCAAGGCTTCAATGGACGCTGTGCAATCTACTTCTTCCTGTTGTAACTTCTTTAAAACAAGGATCATCTCCTCAGTAGCTTTCTGAACGGAGATTAGATCTTCGCGGAGCTCTTCGAGTTTAGCACAATCTCCCTCGCTTTCAACTTCAATCTGAGCCACTTCCTAGAAAGTGGTAGCCCACTTCGATCGAAGATCTGAGGCAAGAGTATAAGACTGAGTAAACTCTTGTAGCTCGATATGGATTGCAAGAGGAAGGTCAGAGAAGGCAAGCAAGTCTTCGACCATCTGCTCGACTTCGACTTTGAAGGCTGGTTCTAGGAGGGCTTGATCCAAGTCCCAACTGCAAAAATGGAGGGGATTAGAAGAAAAGATTAAAGTTAACAAAAATGAGGGTTGGTGAAAAGATGAACATGTTGAGATGCCCAGGAACAAGAGGTATATCTCTCGACATTTCTCGAGAAGAGTCAATGTGGATGATTTCGACGTCCTATGATGAGAAAATATCTTAAAATCAAGAAAGAAGGAAAGGTGATCGAAATCAAAATAAAAATACCTTGGGAACCGACTTCATCGCATCCTTAAGATGTTTCTCACTGGAAGGCTTTTGAGTTTTCTTGGAAGAAGGGATCACTAGTTTTCCTTCCCTTTATCTGGCTTTTTGTGGTCGAAACCTAAGATGGGAAGACATATCTTTATAGTCAAGTTGGTTTCCATGCTGATACTCGAAATAACAAATAACAGAATACTGAGGCAAGTTTACTTACAGTTTTGGTGCTGCCCGAGTCCACTTTTTGTTTTTTCAAGGTTCTAATACTCTGAAATTTAAGGATCGAGATAGGTTTTCATCGAAGAAATATAAAGTCACTATTTGAAGCCATTCGATGAGGATTCAAAAATAACTCTCGATAGGAATTCAAATCTCTCTGGGTAGTATGTGCATCAAGATTGAATTCCTAGGGGGGCATTTGTTAGGATCACTCGAAGACCAGGTAACTCGAAAAGCACATTCAGGAGTTTCAGGAAGTATCAAAAGCTCAAGCTGTCCGTATTCAAAATATAGTCGAAAAAATGAGTCGAATCAAACCGAGAAGTGCTCGAAAGATGGAAATTACTGAAGGTTTCCAAGTAGTGAGTAGTTATCTCAGAACGGTTAACGGAAAATGGATCGAAGTGAAAAGAGAAAGAGTGGAACGAGCGGTTACGAGAGGTTACATTCTAAAACCACCTATTGGGCATAGTGGATGGCGGTTACTTTTCCATGACGCACATGCACTAAAATTAACCACCTTCATTTGACTCTATAAACACGAAGAAATATGTACTTTCAAGGGGTCGGAAATTTCATACTCACATTTCTGTAAGCACTCTCTGCCTGCGCATATGGCTTTCGTGCACGCATCTGCTGGGTATCAATTTCTTGACCACTTTTCTTTGCTTTTTAGGAGTAGAATTAGCGTAGTTTTCTTAATTTATCTCGTTTAAACCCACGTAGTTATATTACTTCAACATTGTAATTCTGGAACGTTATGTAAGTTGAACCATGATTTGTATTGCAAATATTTCAATTATTCATCCTGTTCATCTTTACATTTATATGTCTGGAAATTATTGCTTGTTAATTATTGAAGAATCTTTAGAAACAAGTAATCACTAAATCTTCCTACTACTCCTCTTCTCGTTTTATAAGACTAAAACTCAGAAACATCACATATCTAAATTGAAACGTTTTTCGTGCTAGTCTAAATAAAAAGAGCCCATAAAACTTAATTCCACCGTAAACAGACGTCTAATTATATATATATATATATATATATATATATATATATATATATGAAAGATTTGTTTATTCTAAGAATAAGTCTACCTAGAGTTATTTCGTTCAATAATTTATGTTCTATATCAAATTTTAATTATCTAATCTTTGAATTTAAAGTTCTTAATACAAATATCTCATTTCATTAATTCAAATCTACATATAAAATAATTTTATGATTATCTGTCAATTTGAATTAATGAAATGAAGTATCAACTTATTTTAAAATTTGATACTTCGTTTCATTAATTCAATTAATAGATAATCATAAAATCATTTTATACATTGATTCAAATTAATGAAACGAATTATTAAATAATTTTCAAATTTTCTAAAAATTTGCAGATTTGATTTATGCATTAAGAACTTTAAATTGAACGGTTGGATCGTTGAAATTTGATGTAGAATATGAGTTATTGAACGGAGTAAGTGTAGGTAGACTTATTCTTGGTATAAAAGGATCCATTCTCATATATATATATATATATATATATATATATATATATATATATATATAGAGAGAGAGAGAGAGAGAGAGAGAGAGAGAGAAAGAGAGAGGAGAGTTCAAACGACACCGGTATAACTTTTACGAAGTTTTACACCGCTCAATAACTTTATATTAATTGTAAATTTTGTAAATCCAACGGTTAGATTAAAAATTCATATCACTTTATATGTGTATATCAAATTTTGTCAAAATTGAATAACAACTCGAAGGTAATCAAAGTGTTCATATTTTAGTATATTTTGAAATGAATATATTACGTCAATTTTGTTTTATAAGAATGAAGTATCAAATCATCTTGGATTAATATAAAATTTTTTATATATGATCTAAGAGTAAATAACTTTCAATTTAACAGTTGAATTTACAAAATTCACAATTAATATAAAATTATCACTAGTGAAAAAAAAAAATTAAAATCGGTTCTCTAACCGATTTTAAAAGTTAACTTTTAAGATCAGTTGTTTTATAACCGATCTTAAAAGTCCTGGCTCCGCAAAAAAATAAAACTGGAACGGGTCGTTCTAGCATAGTTGGTCATGAGTTAAAACCTATCCAGAACAGGCCGTTTTCCTTGCAGAACAACACGTTCTTCTTACAGAACGAGTCGTTCTCCTTACAGAACCCTATATTCAAAATTTACCTGAATAAACCAACAACGTAACTAGAGACACGAGAAGAGCATGAGAATGTTACCTTAATATAGTAATCTTACAAAGAAAATGAGAAGTTGGAGACTTTAGATGAGAGCATGAGAAAGTAAAAAAAGGAGTGGAGGGAAAGATCAAAGAGAATGAGAATGAAGGGAAAGATAAAAGGTTTCTGACGATACTTTTAAAATCGATTATTTATGAACTGATTTTGTATACTACATACAAAATCGGATCTTAAATAATCGATTTTAAAAATAACACTTTTAAAATCGGTTCTTAAATAACCGATTTTAAAAGTAACACTTTTAAAATCGATCATAAAATAACCGATCTCAAAAGTACTTTTAAGATCGGTTAAAATGTAACCGATCTTAAAAGTTTTCATATTATTTAAAAAATTGCCACCGCGTCACTTTTAAGATTGGTTACCTTTTAATCGATCTTAAAACTCCGATTTTAAATTCAATTTTTGCACTAGTGTATTGAGCGGTGTAACTCATAGTAAAAGTTACACCGGTGTAACTTTTACCAAGTATTACACCGCTCAATAACTTTATATTAAATGTGAATTTTGTAAATCCAACCGTTAGATTGAAAGTTCATATCACTTTATATGTGTATATCAAATTTTGTTAAAGTTGAACAACAATTTGAAGGTGAGCAAAGTGTTCATATTTTAGTATATTTTGAAATGAATATATTACGTCAATTTTATTTTTATAAAACTGAAATATCAAATCATCTTGGATTAATATAAAATTTTGTATATATGATCTAAGAAATATGAACTTTCAATTTAACGGTTGAATTTACAAAATTCGCATTTAATATAAAGTTATTGAGTGGTGTAACACTTAGTAAAAGTTACATTAGTTGACACAATATTCTAGTTGTTTTGGTTTCATTAAGCACAATATTAAGGGCAAGAGTTGTGGAGCTCCCAATAATATGGCTAGTAGTGATACTCTTACGTTGTGTTTGGATGAGAAATTTGAAAATTTTAAAGAATTTAAAATTCTTAACATTTAAATTACTTTGATTTTAATTTCTAGATAAGTCAATTTTAAATTTTTAAAATTTTACATTTTTAGTTTGGATATGATAATTTGATTGTATTATGATAAAATGGATTTTAAAAATATATTCATATGTTGAGATTTTTAAATTAAATTTTATAAAAAAAATATTAGCCAATTTTAAAATATTTAATAATTTTTAAAATTAATATTAGATAATATTCAATAATTTTAAAAGTATTTTTAAATATTCAATAATTAAAAGGATGAAGAGATAAGAAGTAAGATAAAATATATAAATGAAATAAGAAAAATAAACACGAGGAATTTCAAATTCTTACTTTTTTGGAAGAATTTGAAATTCTACTATTTTAAAGAATTTCACACATACTTGAATTTCAAATTCTTTGTAAATTCTCTATCCAAACAAAGTATTTCAGTTCAAGGAAATTGAAATTCTTTAAATAAATGAATTACTCTATTTAAATTTTCCATCCAAACACACTATTAAAGAATAGTAGTGGTGTTTTTGTGGGAGGCTTTATCTCTAGGTGAAAACAACTTGATAGGCAAATCGCAATGCGTTAATGATTGTAATTGCTTATTTAGATGGTTGACATCATCTTTGATTGAAAAGTGATTCAACATTTGCTTTGAAAGCTTTTTCCAATGTTAGTTAATAACTTGGTCCTATAGATCATTGTAGTATATGAAAATATTGTTTAGTTCTTTGTATACAAATGTATCTAGTCTTTACTCATATTTATAGAGAAGACAATACAAGTTAATTAATTTTGATCTTATTTCTAAATGTTCTTTTCTATAGTGGGATGTTATTATGTCCTCTTTTATTAGGAGCCTCTCTTTTTTCTCGTAAGCGTAATGGTTTGTCATTGTTTGGATTTTATTGATCTATACATGGATTTTGATCTATATTCCTCTATATTTTTTGTTCATCTTTTCTTATGGTATGCTATACATGATTGGTAGGTCTTGAAGTGTCAATATTGTTGTGTTGGTCCTACGGTGATGTTTTGCATACTAATAATTTCTATTAAAAATATTAATTAAATTATATCAAACGATGAACATATTGAGATTTTATTTGATGAGCTATATAAAAAAATTGGCAATCAAGATATTATGTGGTTCTAAAAATCACCAAATATATGCTTAAAACAAAACCAATCAAATGATGTTAGCTACAATTTAGTACAGCTGTCTTTCGTAATGGAGAGTGACCCGGAAAATTTGGTAACACGTGATAGGGCAATAATCAAGAAGACATATGTATTTGCTTCTAATCAACTTTACCCGCGCGTTCATGCATATAACTAATCAAAACTATTAAATTAAAAAATAGATAACTTAGAATTATATGGAGAAGGCAAACTTAAAATATACATTTAAATATGAACTATTTACGTAAGAAAAACTAAAAGAAAATACCAAAATAATTTGAACTATTTAATTTTTATCTAATAATTTCAATTTAAAGACTACGTTTATAGTAAAAAAAAAATTAATAAAGTCGAGCACATAGTTGATATATAATTAAGTTTTTTTAAGTATTTTATAAAAAAGAAATTGATTGTCTGTATTAAGAAAATTTTATTGAAAAAGACAATTGAAAAAGAAAATTACTTGAGTGATCTTTTTATGTAATGAAATAAACTTATCAAATTATGAAAGTTCTTTTATATAACTTTTGTAAAATATGTTTTTTTAAATTATGAATTAGTTAATTTTAGATTATAAAGGAGTTTTTTTATTATTATTTATTCTTCTTCTTCTTTTATATATATATATATATATATATATATATATATATATATATATTTTAAATAGTTGATGTTGAAATTTATCTAAACATATTTTTAATTTTTGATTATAGATCAAAAAATATTTTTGATACAAATAAAAAGCTTATAAAAGAATTATACTACTCCTACTTGTCCTTATTGTAAGACACTTTGTAATTTTTATAGAACACTACAATTTTCATAAAATAAATTATTAATCATTTTTACAAGACATTTTACAATTTTTTATAAAATAATTTTATTTTTAATTTTTTATTCTTATTAAAAATCATGAGAGTATATATCTCTCTCTCTCTCTCACATTTTAGACTTTTTAATTATTATATATTATTAATTTTGTTGGTATTGACTTATAAACTTTTATATGAAATAATATTTTCACATCTTTCGTTAAAATTTAATGATAAATAATGAGAATAAAGTTAATAAATTATAAGTTTATTTTACAAATTAAATTAAATTAATTAATATAATTTTATTTGTCTGTGTGATTCGATTAAATATGTTTGATGGAATAATTGATACTTATGTTATGGTATCTTTTATTTGGTTTTTTTTTTTTTTCCGAAGAGAATTTATGAGAATGTTGGAATTTGGAGACACGTAGGGTGTGGCATACGAAGAAAGGAATCGCGTGTTCCAATTGCGGATGTGGTTGGGGACCTTGTGGTGCCTTTTCATATAAACGAAAAGCCAATCATGCAAATTGGACCACATGCTTCTTTTCAATTTTCATTATCCTCCACAAAGCTATTACCCCAAAAGGATATAACTCCTTTGAATCGCATATTCGTCCACCATGTGTTGCATCTACTTATAGGGTGGGCAACATCAGTAACAAAACAGGTAGAGATAGTTAAATGCTTTGCCTTTTTCTCCATACGCAGTCTTTAATAATTGGCCCTTCAAATATGCTTTTCCTTTGGTTTGTGTAAGTGTATATTATCGACAAAATTTAGATCTAGATTCATAGATATTTTTGGTGTATCAGTAAGGGTAGAAGGAGCTAATTTCACAATATGGTTAAATGTGTGTATTATATGTTGTTTGAATCCAACTACTTATTAGGGAATATTTATTCATTCATTTGTTATGTCTTAAAAGAAGGGGAAGAAAAAATACTAGTGTGGGGTTCATTATTTTTATATTCCTTAACTTTGGGAGAAAAGAAGACACTCGAACAATTATAGAGTATAAAATGACGGAGAGATATTTGATTTTTTTAATCAAGGGTATTTATGTCATTATGCATATACCTTTTCTTTTCTCTTACTTTATTTCCTAAAACAATCCATAAATTATCTACTTTTGGTCTTTTTTCTTACTTGATACATGAAAAATAAAAATAGATATATTTGGTGATGTCGGATGTGGTGATTCTTCTCCCTGCCTTACTTTTATTTCTAATTCATTATTGATGTCAAAAATAATCATTTTGGAGGTTAATTTCTAAAAAATAATGGAAAAGGAATTTAAAAAATAAAAATTTGTAAAAAGATATATATAATTAAAAATAATGCAAAATGAAGTTGTCAAGAGAAAAAATTTAAGAGTTATATAATCTCGTTGAACAATAAAAAATGTTGTTGAAGGTGACATAAGGTAAGTCAGGTGAGTCACTAATTTATTTTATCTACACTGATGTAGTTTATTTAAGAAAAAAAGGACTACATTTCTGGAGAATGGAAAATCTATTATTTTCAATATGCTAATGTTTATTTGCATTGGGTGTGGTGACTCTTGGTGATCACCCTAGAGAAATAGAAGAAATTGTAAAGTAGTGTGTCTGGGTACACTATGTCTCTTCGTTCAATTAAAAAAAACAAGAATTTTCCATGAAAGGGAGTAGCAACCAACTTGGAGAAGAAGTGTTTGGTACCAATTTCTATGTATTTTGGTTCTTTATTATTTGCTTAGAAACTCAATTGTGGTTTTCTTATATTGTTATCCACCTTATTGGTGATGAGAATTTTTCAAGTGGTCCTTTGTGATTTTAGGAAAACTTATGGTATACCCATTAATTATTACTAGTGGAGTTTTTAATGAACTAGATTCCATGGGCTTTTACCTCACATTGAAAGTTTTCCACATTAAAATTCGATGTCCGTTGATTTTTATTTTTTTGTTTTGCGTGTTTTGTTATACACCTGGAATTATTTGTGTTGCTTCTGGAGCCTATTGTTATTTGAACAAGAGAAAAGGAGATTCAATTTTGCTTTCTCTTATTGTGCTTATTTGTTACCTTTCTCAACAACGATATAAAAGCTCTGGTCTCTTTTCTGAAGCTAGGTGAAGGGGATATTTCTAATACAATGAATAAATTGAATTCCACCAATTACTCTATTTAGAAGTCTTAAATGGAAGACTTTATATTTTGCAAAGACTCTTATGATCAATCCCATTGAGGTTATTGACAACAAACCAATGGATAAATCTGAAGAAGAGTGGAAGAAAACAAAGACTATTGGCATGATCAAGCAATCGACAAATCAAAGCATTTATCATTGTGTATATCTAGTAAGACTATTTCTTTCAACTTGTGGAAGAAATTGAGTGAGTTTTTTAATTATAAAACTGCACAGAAGAAGGCATTCCTAATTTAGAAGTTGGTAAACTTAAAATACAAAGATGGTTCCTCGATGACAGAGCACTTAAGCAACTTTTAAAACTTGGTAAGTCAATGGAATACTATGGAAGTTGTATTAGATGATGAGCTATTGGCATTGTTGTTGCTTAGCTCATTACTAAACAATTGAGAGACATTGGTGGTAACTTTGAGTAATTTTGCTCCTAATGGGATGTTGACTTTCAACATTGTCAAAGATAGTCTCCTAAATGAAGAAAGTAAGAGGAAGGAACAAGGCATGACTAGCTTTTCAACTCATAATGAATCTTTGGTTTTGGAATCAATGGGGAGAAGCCAACATAAAAATTCTCAAAGATTTAATGACCATAGCAAGTCAAAACGAAGGTCAAGGCCATGAAAAAAAAGGTCAAGGTCATGAAAAAAATTAAGTGTTTCCATTTTGATAAAAATGGGACATGTCATGAAAAAGTGTAGGTTCTTTAAGCAAGATAAATCAAGGGGTAGAGGCAACAATAAGAGAGAATATAAACACAAAGACATTATTGTAGTTGTATTTGATAACGAAGTTGTAATTGTTTATGAAGATAATTCTTTTAATATCACATATCAAAAGTATGAATAGTTTATTGATTGTGTTGCCTCATTTCATGTTATACAATAATTTGAGAACTTTACATCTTACACTGTCAAGGATTTTGGGCAAGTGAAGATGGAAAACCAAAGTGTAAGCAAGGTTGTTGGCATTGGATTTGGCTAAAGACTAACATAGGATGCAAGTTACATTTGAAGAACATTAGACACATCCTCGCATGTGCCACAACTTGATCTTAGTACAAGAACATGGTAGAGATGGCTACAATAATTCTTTTGGTAATGACAAGTGGAGGTGCACCAAGGGTACTTTGGTGATAGAAAAAGAAAAGAAGTGGAATACTTTTCTATTTAGGTGAATGCAATTGAGGATTTCTCTACAAATCCAAACATTAGATATTTTTCTCTACAAATCCAAAGATCAAGTACTTGATATATTCATACACTTTCATGCAATTCTTGAAAGAGAAACAAATAAATTTTATAAACAACAACATAAAATAAAACAATATGGAAAATGCATATAAAAGAATAACCACCACATACAACTATGAGCCTCAAAATTGATACCAACATTATCATACATTCCCACCACACAGTTCCATGCATAACCACAACGCAACTCATCATCATATGCCACATCTTGCATACTACACATCAACATGCATACTTAAACTATGTGTTGTCATGCATGAACAATGGAGATTTCATATATAAGTAGTCTACTCAAATCCACCTACCAAATAGTAGTGCCGGATCTATAAACTTTAAGTTGTGGAGACAATATTTATATATGAATTTGAAGTCTTTAAAATACTATGTATCACTTATAAAAGTATAAATATGCATCATAAATATTTTTTATGATCCTAAAAAACCTATTTTCTATGAATTTTTATTTCTATTGGTACAACTAAAATTAATTTAATTATAGTTAGTTTCATTTTTAAATGATATCATATTGCTTTCAAAAATAAGAGTGAAATGAAAGAATGTATATATATATATATATATATATATATATATATTATAAAAATAATATCTTAATTTTTAACTAATTTAGCTAATACAAAAAATATGTTAGAAAAATTAGAAGAAAAAAGTTATAACAACATTTAGAAATCAATTAAGAAATGATTTAACAAAAATATTTAAAAAAAATACATTGATACTTTTTTTAAGCAGGAAAAAATATAACTAACCTCTAAAATTTATTTTTATCAAAATTTAACTTTTACTTTTTAAAAGATTATATTATAAATCAAATATTATAACATAATATGTATATTAATGAAAATTTTCAAAATATTAGTGGGGCTAACTACCCCAACAATGTAGTTGTAAATAGATCTATCATTGTCGGACACTAATAATGTTAGTCATTTAAGTATCAAGGACATATACCCAAAAGGTCTAGTATTATTGTTTGATAAAATAACAGAGTATGAGTTTACCACAATATTGGTTTGCAACAACCAAGCTCCTTGTGGATTTAGCCCACTGCATAACCCAAAGATGTCACACACTCTTCTAACACTAGGTCGTGGACCACCCACAACGTACATGCTAACTCAACATCCAAGTCCAAGGGACATAGACATGACCATTCAAAAACTAGTATGAAGTGACTCTTACGTACCGTTTTCACAACACTATTTGAAGGAGAACCACGTTTTCATAAAAATTCATCCCTATATTGGATTATGAAGTAATAGGCTTTTGGAGATCCAATCATTTGACATCTCCCACTAAAAAACACAACAAAATATATTAGCTCATCATTTTCCTCTAAATTGCCTCTAAGGCATTTTCAAAAACAGTGTGGGTGAAAGGAATCCAACCTTTCTAACACCATACTTAACCTTGTAAATTAAAGGCTCAAGCCTTCCCTACATCCACACTCAACATCATGCATAAGCATACAACTAAATAGCACCCCTTAAAGGCTCGTGCCAATATCAAAACACTTAACAACATTCATGTAATCTTACATGTATAACAACTTAAACATATGATCATTGACAACATAAGCATCATTATCAAGTCACCAACGTCTATGGTCCATTCATTTTTCAACCCAAGGCCAAAGCCTCATGTTTATAGCCCTTAACAATATCTATAACTCAACATTCACCCCTAGTAGGAACAATCATAACATAACCCCTTTAGGTAACATCACTTCTTATCCCACCTGGAACATAGAACCACCTCACATAGAACTAGAAAACATTTCTAGCCAAAACAAGATTTTGCTCAACGAGATTCATCTTCTTGAGCAGCATGTGCCCTTTGTGGTTCATTGTGGAATGAGAATAAGCTCATTAATCAACCTTAAACCCCTATGGGTCCTTCCATTGAGCAAGCTTATCTTGTTCAGTACCACAACATTTTGTGGTTCTACTCTCGCTAAGTGAGCATCTCTTGCTCAAGGACTATCACTATTTTTGGCCATCTATGTTGAGCGAGATGTATCTCAATGAGTGTGCCTTCAACAACAAACCCAGATCGCTAGGTGGGACTAATCTCGTTGGGCAAAAACTCCTTATCCTCCATGGTGACTTGGAGGAAAAAAAATTATATGGAGCAACCATGAGGTTTTGCAAAGAAAAAATACAAGCTTGTCTACATATTGAAAAAAAAAAAAAAACTAGTATGGGCTTAAACAAGCTCCCAGGTAATGGTATAAAAATTTTGATTCCTTTAAGATGAATCATGGGTATGACAAAACCTCTTCTTATCATCATGTATTTGTGAAGAAATTCTTTTAACAAAAGATTGAAGATACATGCAATAGACAAAAAAGAGGGGTTAAATGTGTGCGTGAGTAAGTTTTAAAGATTTTTTTTTGCAAAATGAACAAATATAAGTTCGTAAAAAACCTTACATAAAAAATAAGTGTAAGAAAATGGATAATAAAATAACACTTGATATTTTTATATAGGTTCACTCAACCTAAGCTATGTTCAGTTACCTTTAAACTTAAAGGATTCTAATAACTTGAAAAATTTTACAAGTATTCTTTCAATACAACTACAGGTTACAAATTCAAACTTTCTATTTGCAAGATCATTTACTAGCCTCTTCAGGATTATAAGGTTTATAGTAAAAGGTATTACATGGTTTGTAGAAAATGATTCTAACTTAGGCTTACCTTTCATATACTAGACAAATGTTACCAGACTTAGAATTACAAAAAAAAAAATTGATTAGTGTTTTGGCACAATGAAGAATGAGTTTATATTCATAAGGTTCAAAAGGTTATACTCTTCTCTTCAAGTCTTCTCATATTTATATGCTTCTTGAAAATATATTGGTTGTGTTGTTAAAGCCTTTGTTCAAGATTTTTTTGACTTGGTAATTAATGCATGTTGAATGGTTGTTTGATCCATTGTGGGTGTTCATGGATCAATTTTCTTTTTAAAAGTCAAATCGAACCAAACTGATCAATTTTATAAAGATGGAGTGATTAACCGATCTATTTTTTTTATAAAGTGAATCAACTTAGGTTTTAAAATATATAGATCAAATTATTAAAAAATGGATCAGTTCAGTTTGATACAATTATCCAATTTATATCCATATATGAATTGATTTTTTTAAAAAAGAATTGAACCATATCGAACCAATTCATTTTGTAAAAATGGATTGGGCAACTAAATTGATTTGCAAAGTGGATCAGTTTGAATTTTTTCTCAAAATGGATCGATTATTTTATATGGATTAGTTATGAATCAGTTAGGATTTTTTGCACACCCCTATGATCCATGCAGTACAAGATTCAGAGCATCAAAGTCTTCAACAAGAATAAAGTATGAAATAGAGTTGACTTTGTTGACCACTTTACTATTGGGACTAAAACTTTCCTTTTGTAACTGCCTTTCATTTTCTAGATGCTGCACTGAGATTATGTTACCGTATCATTTTGCACACATACACAAAATGGAAATAAAGCATACAAGTATTTATATTCAACATAAATTATTTGAAAGCTTATCAACAACTATTTTTGAACCTTTATTTGGTTTATTTTAAGCATGAAGTTTCTCAAACAAGCAATGGAAATGTAACCGTCATCAAATAGAGAAGTTGGTCTAACTTGTTGAATGTTGGATGTAGACACTCACTATATGATAAAACTTAATGTTACACTGTTAATTTTACATGTTTGAAAAAGATATGTTCTTTAATAATGACATTTTTGTCTTTATGTCCTTTATGCTTTGGACGCATGTTTCTTGCAATGACTTAAAAAAATCATTTGTTCATCAAGATTATGGCTTTGTCTCCATCAAAACTAGTCAATCATCATTTGTTCAAAATCTCTCCCATTTGGGTGATAACAAACTTATGATTTGATTTAACTTTAATAAATAAAACATGATATCATACATTTGCATCAAAGCATATATCCAGGTATAGAGCATACATTCATGATATGTTACATATGAATAACTCTCCATAAGTCTATGCATCATACAATAATATATTAAAGCAAACCAAATAGTATGTAATTTAAATTATTAGAGCATATTGAATAACTTTTGAGAATAACATGCATATAAAACAACATAGATTGTATCATAACAAATAAGAGTAGAAAAAACAATAGAGTTTGTATTTAGAACTAATTGATAGAAACTTCTAATGATAACTAACACTTCTTTCTCCCTTGTTATCAAAGGAAATATGGGGAAGTGAGCACCATCAAGTCCAAATAGGCTTCACTCTTTCTTGGCTAGGTTTTGGAGCATGGCAAATATTTGTTCAAATTTATACATCATTTGAGCTTCGATCACACCAAGTTTGACATCAACAATCTCGCCAACTTGGGATGAAGTCACATACTCCAGGGTATGTGGAGCAACCAAAATAGGAGGTGCTTCAATAGCTAAAAGTGTTGTGGTGAATAGTACAGTAGAAAAAGAAGCTTTTACTAGGAATGACAAATCAATTCGTATATGTGAGTAATGTCCGAACTCATACCGACTGTGATAGGGAATTCTCAATTTGACTGGACATAGGTACAAATATAGATAATACCCGATTTATTAAATTGGAGATGAAAACTAGGATGGGCATATGTTTATCCACCTAGTACCCATCCTCATCCCCATCCTTACCTTAAAATTTTAGAAATTTAATTTACTTTTTTTTACAAATTATTTAATTTAATAATTTTTACTCTATTTTAAATTTGTCAAATAAAACTTCATTAATATAATTTTATAATTGTTATTCTATGTTGAAATTCTTGTTTATATATATATATATATATATATATATATATATATATATTAAAATATTTAGTTAATTTTTAGGAGTGTACGAAATGTGTACAAGTATACCTGATACCTAATGGGGATGAGGGTGGGATACAAATTTCATACTTGTCGAGTATAAGGTAGAGATGATTATAGGGGTACAAACTTAGGGATGGGAAAAGGAATTTTGAAACCCCCAGCAAACCAACCCTTTGACATCCTTAGCTTCCACCATCTATGAATCCTACATAGTACTTAGAGATGGATCGAGAAGGTGTGGTGGCATACCAAGTACTGGTAAAAGAGTAGTATATTTGGTAGTAAAATCCTCAAGCATTAGGAACAAATCTAGAATCCTAGGCTTAGGGTAAACAAGTGTTGTTGGATGGCAAGAGCCTAATTAGTGTCTTATTGTTCAGGATTTTGTTTGATTTTTAAGGTACCTTAGGTGTAGGCGGTGGTGTTTGTGTTTTTCAAAAGGTTTAAGGTTTTTGTTCTTCTAGTGGAGGTTGGTTTTGGACAATGGCTTGTTTGGGATTTTGAATAATGTGTTCAAGTATGGTGTTCTCTAAGTGTTCAACAACTTTCTTTTTCTTCACTTGATGCTTAGAGGCTTGGACAAATATGGGAGGTTTCCTCTTCTTCATAGCCACTAAGATTGTTGTGTGTCATCGTCTTCCTCCTTGGATGATTCCTACAAAATCATCTTATGAATAACATGGGTTTTTTCAACATTTGGTTCCATAATATTAACCTTTAATGTCTTTCAAAGAGAGACATGTAAAGGTGCAATAGACACAAGTTTAACCTTTTTCACTGTTCAAAAAGGCTCCTTCCTCACTTTTTTTCTATGAACGAGTGATTTGTAGGCTCAACTTCTTTGTCCACTATGACAAGTTCGTTTGCTTGAGGTTATTCAATACCATAAACTTGCTCTTGTTGTTCTTGCACCTCTAATGTTGGGATAACAAGATTAGAGCCCAAATGCATCTTTCTAATGTTTGTTCAAATTGAAAACAATTTGGCACAAATGTCTGTTGATGAAACTAGTTGGATGATGCTTGTGGTTTGTTCTCAACAAGCTCCATTGATGGTCCAATCTTCATCCATGGATTTCAAGCTTCATGAAACTCGGCAAAAATGGTGGAAAGACAAGGAAGAGGATGCGCCACTTCCAAGGGAAGATAAGCAAGAAATGAGGAACTAGCCACAAGGAGGAATTCCTTGATAAAGGTTCTTAAGAAAAAAAAGTTCCCTAAGAAGAGAACTATGCTTTTAAAGACAGAAATTTGAACAAATAAATTCTCATATATCTTCAAAGTGGTGTGCACACAGGAGGAAGAAGGTATATATAGAGTTTGGTAGCTTAGAGTGCAAGTTAAATTAACCATGGTTAAGTGTAACTAATGTTAAGTTAACTTGTACTCAAAACTACTAACTCTAGTTACATTTTCATATTTGAATTTCCTTTCTAAAAACGCCACAATCCTAGATCTAAAAATGCCAATAGAAGTATGCCATGTGGCAAGGTGAAAGAAGTGTGACTCATGTTAATATCCTAGATCTAGAAGAGCCAATGGGGTTTTGCCATATGACAAGGTGCTAAAAATGTGACTAGATGTGACACATGTGACTTGTTGGTGTTTGAATGACCAAAAGAACTTGTAGTCAACAAAGTGGATGTCCAAATGGATGGACTACACATTCATCTAGCTCTCTTGGGCCATTCAAGCTTAATAAACACATATGATTTTCTAGTTATACTCCCCTAAAATACTAATTACACCCATAAAAATAAAATTACAAGGAAATAAACCCCTACAGTATTTGGTCAAAAAATAGAAGGTCAAAATATATACAAAGAAAATAAAGTAAGTTACTAAAAGTAACTTAAAGCTCTATAAGAGCTTGCACTTTCTTCCTTCAAGCCTATCTCACTTCTCTTATTTCTTTTTGGATTTGGTCCCTTGACATGATGTAATCACTTGTTGTCTTCTTTTAGCATGATAACTTCCTTCTTGGCCTTATTCGAGCTCCATAAGGCCTGGTAAACACCCTAATCCCAACAAATTTTGTTTATTAGGGCTAAAAGGTAATGTGTCTCACCTTATTGGGTTGAGGCTTCATTGAGTGGAACTAGTAAGGATCAAGTTTGGTAGGTTGAAATACTACCTTATAATAAGGTGTAATAACCCAAACTTACGGTACTAAAAAATGTTGTCCTTTTAACCCAACCTTGTACATAGCTTCCTTGGTGTAGGTTAACTCCTCCTTAGAACTTGTGCACATCAATGTTTCATAGAGTATGTCCTAACCATCATAGTTCAAGACCTAATTATGGTCATATACATTCTCAATCCTTTCATGACCAATAATAGCAGCCACCACGACAATGTCAGCACAAACTTCCACACCCATAAGTCACCCATTCGATGCAAATTTTGTGGAAGATAGTGTTCCTATAGAACTCTCATTTTAGCTCTAGGTAGATGAATTTGTTTAGGTTGAGGTAACCTAAAATTCCACACAAGGTTATGTTCACCAAGATCGGGATGCCAATGTGGTCCATATACTTGATGTCAAACTTGTATGCTATGTACAAGTTTGCTTCATTCTCTATTTGTAGGGAGTGTTGTTGATGAGGTGGTTGGTACTTTTGTTGAGAATTCATTAAAGGAGCTCGAGGTTTAGTGTTTTAGAGAAAGGTTTAAGCAGTTGAGGGTGAGAGTGAATAAGTGAGAGAAGTTTAGAAGTTACTATGAGGGAAGTTTGAGAGGTTTTAGGTTAAGTGGGAAGTGGTTTGAATGTTTGGTTGAAAACAATGTGTTTAGGTGTTATCGAGTTGGAAGAGAGAGAGGCAGAGTGAATTTTATTGGGTTTGACTTTTTCTAACATATATTAAAGGGCATTTATGATGGATTTTTGTGAATGATAGGAGGCACAACTTGATATAGACCTAGTAATCATCATAAGACATTCAAATCATTAAAAATAAATACGTTAGAATGAATGTTTTGCGTCATGCTTTGTCCATACATTAGATGAACACATGTTATACTATCAAGATGAATGAACAATACATTTGTCTCTTTGGATGGTGAGTCCTAAAGATACATATATTAATATCGTTCACTCCTTTAGAGAGTCTAGTCTAAGGTTTTTTCTTAGTTAAATGAATTTATCTTCAGCAAGGGGTTTTATAAAGAGGTTAACAAGTTGGTTCTCAATTTTTATAAAATTCATATTTATGATTCCCTTTTGAGCATAGTCCCTTATAAAGTGACATTTGGTTTCAATATACTTATCCGTAGAATGCATGATAGGTTGTTTTGATAAGCTAATGGTGAGTGTTTTCACAAAGGATAGGAATGATACTCTCGTAAGCACTATAGTTCTCAAGTTGATTTTTGATCCAAAGCAACTAGAGTAGCAAGACGCAACTCAAACATACTCTTCTTCACAAGTTAAGAGATTCATCGTCCATTGTCTTCTACTCATCCAGGAGACCAAGTTTCCACCATTGAAGTGACTTCCTCTATTGATGCTTTTTTGTTCAATGCGATCTCTGTCATAGTTAGCATCACAATACCTACTCAAGAATAGTCTCAACCTTTTTCAAAGCAAAGACCAAGATTAGTGGTTCTTTTCTAATATTTGAGTATATGTTTAACTGTTGTTAAATCTTCCCTGGGTCAAATTGAAATTTTGCAAATAAGCAAACGTTGTGCATAATGTTTGGTTTGGACGATGTGAGACATAAAAGTGATCCTATCATCCCTCTGTTGGTGGTATGATCCACCTTCAATGAATCTTTGTCCATGCCTAGTATTGATGTTGGATGCATTGGTGTACTCTTAGGCTTGGCATTATCCATATTAAACTTATTTAAAAGATTTTTTGTGTACTTCATTTCATGAAATTAAAATGATACTTACCCTGAACTCATCTTGCATCAACATAGAAAACTCTTTACAGAGTTGTTCTTTAGTAACACCAGAAATAATGTTGTCCACATATATTTGAACAATAATAAATCTGAGTCCATGTCTTTGTGGAATAATGTCATATATATTTTTCTCCTTGAAATACCATTTTCTAAAAGAAAAGAGTTGAGTTTTTCATACCACACACAAGTTATAGGGGTGTGCAAAAAAGTTAAATTGATTTAAATCGATCAGTAATCGATATGTTCCAAATTACAAAAATTAGATCTGTTTAGAAGAAAAAGTTGAACCAATCCATTTTTTAAAATCGGTTTAGTCACTCAATCCATTTTTACAAAGTGACTCAATTTGATTTGGGTTTTTAAAATAAAACAATTTGTATATGGGTATAAAGTGGATAATTGCACAACATCAAATTGATCTACTTTAAAAAAATCTGATCCATAATTTTAAAAAATCAAGCTAACCCACTTTATAAAAAATGAATTGGCTAACTAATCCACTTATATAAAATGGATTGGTTTGATTTGGATTTTTCAAAATTTTGATTCATGAACACCGGCTTTTTCACCGTAACAAATTAAAAAAAAATAAAAATGTCTAAAAAAATTAATAAAAAACTATTTACTAAACTAAATAATTTCGGCCACGTCAGATTTGGACAGACAAAGAAAACGTCAGATACGGCAACGACTTCCATGATTCAAGCACGTAAGAAAAATGAACATTGAAAACGTCGTTGAGGCTGACGAATTGCGTACAAAACCAGCCAACTCAAGACATCACAGTGATTGACGAGTTTGATGACTTTTAGCTATGCCTTATCTTGTTCTTTGCGCGCAAGTAATGAACAGAAAACGTCATGGCAAGTGATGTTTTCTGTCTTTTGGCACAGCTGCTGCATAGCCTTAGCATAACCAATAGAGAACCTGGGGCACAACCTTAGCAGAACCAGTAGAGTACCTAGTGCACAACCTTAGGACATAGAACCAGCAAGAGCACGCATGAACAATAAATAAAAAATGTCATGCTGGGTGATGTTTTCTATTTTTTAGTGGCCCAGAACATGCAGCAGTGTTGACCAACAGAGGCTGTCTCATCTTTGTTGCATGGTCTATTAACCCTTTAAATAGATGGTGAGGGCGAAGAGACTCACAAGACTAGAAGGGACAGATCTGGCAAAACGTCAGCCAGGAAGACATTTTCCACTACATGCTAGACGTCAGCCCTAGTGACGTTTTTAGTTTATGCAGTATGTGCACAAAACATAACTATGGGTGACATTTTTCAATCAAATGATTTTGTGCAGAAAATATCAACCATGCTGACATTTTTTGTTGCCCTTCTCTCTCCTGCATGTTCCACATGCCACTATTCCACGCACATGAGTGCCTATACATAAAAGTGTCACTCTGAGTAACGTTTTTCAGAAATCGTCTCCTTCTTTGACGCTTTCTTCTTTCCTCTAATTCCGACGTGACCAAAATTATTTAGTTTGGTAAATATTTTTTTATTAATTTATTTTTGTAATTTTTATTTTTTTTATTTATTATGGTAGCCTTAAAACCCGTAACGATGTACTTACTTAAATCTATAAATGGATTTCTTAAGTTTAAAAATGTGGGAGGAATGTTTTTCATTTTCAAAATCACGAGATTGTTTCCCATATTTGATACTTCATTTTATTAAAGGTAACAAATGACAATAAGATCCTAATAGTTTAAACAAAAATTTCAATAAAATCGATACCTTTCTAATGTGAGGAACCTTTAGTTACAAGCCTACCTTTCTTCTTCATAGATATATTGATTTTGTCCAACTTGTTCCTAAAGGCCCCACTTAATTCCAATGATACACTTGTCTTATTGTAAAGGAACCAACTTCCATATGTCATTCTTTTGGAATTGATGAAGCTCTTCTTACATGACCTTGATTCATCCTTCATCTTGGATTGCTTCATTCATAGTCTTTGATTCTATCTCAAATATGAGAGTTATGTGAGCTTGTTCCTTAAATGATGTTATTGTCCTCACTTTACCCTTCATCTAACCTATGACATTCTTGCGGATGATGTTGCTTCATCCGCTAATTTTGTCCATATGGCCCAAGTTCCTCCTTAGCCTTAGGTTTATCAAGTTAACTAAACTTTATATTATATTATATTATATATATATATATATATATATACTTATATTGATATAAGATATTTCTATTAAATTCATTAAATAGTATAAATAATCCTATATATAAATAATATTTTTGAAAATGAAAAACTTATTAAATAAAACTATATATGCAATTTGAACCAATCTATATGTGTAGCGTGTGAGATAAAAAGAAAATTTGAGATGTGGTTAGCCACTTTCTTATTTTTTTAATTTAAAATATATAATTATATATAACAAATTTAATAGTGTTATACAAATTGAATTGAGTTGGGATGGATTTGACATCAAAACTCATTACACAACCCATACATGAATAGATTTGAATAGAATTAGTTGAATTAGACCTAAACACAAAAAAAAAAATTGCACTAAAATGATTTAATTAGTTTAGATCGGTAAGAGTTTATAGATTATTTAAATTCATGGACACCCTTAAAAAGCTGAACCTCCTATCTAGGGACATCAAAGAGTGACAAAGAAATACCGAATTAAATAGCTCTTAAAGGACTGAAATAATATTTTTTTTTCCTAATTAATAAACTCATTACAATCATTCAATCGAAAACTAATTTCTAGTAGTGTTAAAATTTTAACAGCGGGGAAAACTAATAGTGAAATATATTAAAACTTTCTAAGTAAATTTCTAAACGAAAAGGATACTACTCGAAAAGAAATTAAACAAAATAGTTAAAAAGGGAGTGTAATTTCCAAGAAAATAGTTAACATTGATCTAATCTCCTGAAAACCGAAAAAGAAAAAGGAATGAAAAGCCCATTTCGATGCCCCCAAATGTAAAAGGAACCTAAAGGACAAATTTAGATTGAGTTGGAAATTGAAATCAATGAATTTTTGAACACACCTTATGATTTTCAACCTAGAGGCATGCACAACTACAATAGCACATGATCTTAATTTCAAATGCCAAATTATGAGCCCATTGTGCTGCAATTTTCTTGAGAGCAATCACAAATAATGGTAATTGTTAAATCATCTAAACGGGGTATCTGAATCACATGAACATGATCTATGATCCACACCAACAGTGTAGGTAAAATTTTTAAATTCATATCATATCTACTTTCTTGACTGTTATTCTTATTTTACGAATTTCTCTTTTTAATTGAAAATTTTGAAATAAAAAAATAATAATCATATTAATACATACCAATCACAACCTCTTCCCAGCATCACAAGCTCCAAGTTGAGGACACCAATGAAACTCAGGGCAATGTCTTGTTGATAAGATCTTAACGGAATGAAACGGGTAAAAACAATGCAGACCCACTACGCTATCATTTTTGCACATGCAGGATCATGTCAACAAATCAGTTAATTCAATCTTATCTCAATATTAGTTTTAAAAATTTTAATTTTTCTGGTAAAATTAGATAAACGATCAACTGATTAAAAATATCTTTAAAATAGTTAAAGTATATTACATAAACACCCTCCCTTTGAAATTTCGTAAGATTGTACAAATACTCTACTTTTTCTACTGTACAATAAAACTTTTCTTAATTGTTTAAAAAATATTAACATTACATTAACTCCTCTAATGTTTGAAAAATATTAGACTATTATCGAAATAAGAGAAGTCATTATCAACATTAAAAAAATAAAATAAATAACCGAGTGCAAGAACGATTTCACCAAACCTCGTGAAGTTTCAGTGTAATTTACTCAAATAATTACACGTACATGACAATATATAATTATGTAACAATGTAATGAAAACGTTTACACAAACACTTATCAGATGATTCTAATTAAATTCAAATTTTAAACAGAATAGAATTCAAGTGAAACTCATCTAAGACACATTGGACGTAAAAACTCACGTCAAATGCAAAGCTACAATATGTAGCTTCTACGTCTTTTGTGCATTTGCCGCAAAAATGATCACATAAGCGTAGTAGATTCAAACATGATATAAATCTGTCCTATGAACACCCCCTAACTAATATACACCTACCCAGGAAAAAATATAAAACATGCTAAAATGATCACATTACTTCCTCAAAAATATCGACCACACATTTGCATAGTACTTGAATTCTGCTCGATCTCACATTCCTATTTTACAGTCCTCCTTCATCAGTGTATCAAAATATCTAATATATGAAGATTTTGGCAAGCATAAGTAAAAAATAAACATACTCCTGCACTGAAAAATTACCGACAGTGACACAACCAATATGATTAGCGCCAACTTCTATCCCTCTGAAGATTAACTATAATTTCATATTGATACAGAAACCAGGATTCAGATCAGACTACAGAATTCAAAACAATCATGATGGAGAATGATGGCAACTACAAAATAGGGTCAGGTGACAGGGCTATACAGAAAACTAGAAAATGAATTACATACTACGGAACTACAACAAAAGGAATCCTACAGTCAAAAATATCTCTTAACAGAAAAATGGATGGCCAGATAATTAACATTCTGGTAACCTACCTACTTCAGCAGCCACTTGGTAAAACTTTGTTTCAGCAATTAATTCAGCCAAACTTAGCTGCCACATCTTCGTCAACGCTTCCTAAAATGAGAATTACAAATACCATTTATTAACATAGAATATTGGTTTTGAATTAGATATCAATTTGAGGTAAATGCACAGGTTCTATCAAACCATACACAAGATGAATAGTGCAAACAGAAAAAACAATTCTTTCTCTATATTTTTAAGTACTCCCAACTCTACCGTCACAATTGGATGGAAAGACCATGCTAACTAAACAAACGAAGAACAGAATTCAAATTCCTTTCTCTTCCAAAGAAACCACTTGATTTACTCATAAAAAATTTTCAAGAATGCCTGCTCCCAGACTAAAACTTTCATTTCATAATGTACGTACCTAAGAAAGCATACAGAACTATTGTCGGATGTATTGGCATCATGAAAGCCAAATATTTATGGTCAAATTTTCCAAGCATATAGTATACACTTGTCCTATTCCAATGTTTTTTCTTCAGTAATCTCAAATTGTTTGCTAAACAATCATTTCTTACCTTAACAGTTACAGGGTGGGCAAAATCTGAGTTTAATTTATATATACTGTCAGTGTAAAATTTCACACAGGCATCCAATAGTAATTAATATTGTTGCCATATCAAATTCACATTAATGAATAGGATGATGTGACAACATGGTAAATTCAATTGGATGCCTTGTGTAAATGGTTTTATGCTGACAGTGAATATAAATTAAATTCAAATCTTAAATTCCAAAGCATCATCTTCCTGATTGTGTTCTATATCAAGTCTGGTGGCATGTTTCTTTATATGTTTTTATTTTCCCCAAATATCTTTGGCGAATTTAGGATATGGAATTCAATCATCCCCGAATCATAACTATAGCTAAATAACTAAGATGATTGATAAAGTCTCCTTGAGCGTGTCTATAAGATAAGCAAGGATGTATCCACCCTTATATCAATTTAGTCAATAAAGATCAGAAGCACCTAAGATCAAAGAGTGGATACTCCACTACTTGCTCACTTTAAAGAAGCCTTATCCATGATAACTGTATCTTCAAGTACATTTTTTTTTTCTTGAAGCTATAGTGCATACACCATCATGCCCATCACAATAGCATAACATAACTATAGCCTAAAGGGGAACCTTTCAAAGTAAAGTACTAAACCAATCAACATATAGTGCATAAAATAATTATTTGTGTTACTTACCAATATTAACTTCAAAATTGGAGAGATCAAAATGCATCTCCTGGTCCTGTGTTGCAGCAACAGACGAAGCTTTGAACAATGCACTTGGAGTATAATTAAGCTGGTAATTTACAAGTATTGGACCAAATATGTTGAACTTTTGAGCACTACTACAAGCAACCTCTGCATCAGAACACCTTTTGAAAACCACTCTTGCCCGGCTGCTTACTGTATCAACTTCTGTCTCTGCTTCCTTAAGAGGTCCAAATCGCCTAAACATTTTATTAAGGTTTGTTTCTGAGGGAACAGAATTCAACTCAGCAAAGTTCATAACAAGCTCAGCAGGGGCATTCTCATCTATATAACCAGGAGGTTTCTCAGGAACCTCAACATGATTGCTGTTAGAATATTGTTTCCTGGAATATGGCCTACGACTAACTTGAACAGGCTTCCCTGGCTCAGCAGGAACAAGTTGATTGTCTTTTTTCCGCTTCCTCCGTGCTGGTTGCGATGGTTCCAGAGGCTGTGATGGTTGTGAGGGTTGTGCTGGCTGCGCTTCACTGCCATTGTCAATGACCCTGTCTGTCCAATATGTGTCACTCATATCCTCAAATTCAAATGTTTCAGGTGGTCCAGAAATGGTTGGTTTCCTCCTTTTAGTACCAACTTTATCTGTACAAAAGATATCTTTTACAGAATCATCTGCCACAGTTACTGAATTCCTGAAATCAGAGAAGAAGCTCACAATAGCATTCAGGAAGCTATAATCTCCAAGGGGTTCTTGTGCCACTGAGTGAAGTGAAGATAGCAAATCATCCAGAGACGAATACTCTGTTGGAGCAACCATACTTGACCTCTGAGCCGCCTCAAGGGAAACATCAGATCCATTTGCAGAAAAACCATCAGTGCTTATGTCTGTCTTCTGAAACCGGTCACCAGAACTCTTTATCATAGAGGGGGAACCAGTAAGTTTACTAGCAACCCTACGAATACGGTCACCAATTAAAAATGACGGCTTTGCAACATTAGAAACTTTTGCAACAGAAATTGTTTTTCTTCCATCTTGCTTCCCAAAGTCATCATCATAGTGATCAGCAGTCTTTCTTCTTTTGGAACGGCCAGGTGAAACCAGTTCATCTGTTACCTTCTCATCAGACCAATAATCACCATCAGGAGAATCTTGAGTCCCACCCATTAGCTCTGACAAGCTTCTTTCCTTCTTTGTTTCATTCATAATATCCTTCAAATTATGCTTCCGTTTGCGGCGTGAGCTGCTTTGGTTTTTTAAATTTCCAGAACCAACTTGTTCATCATTCTCGGTTCTAGGAGCTGCATGATCAATAACTTGATTCTCATCATCGTGAGCTAAGGTGTCCATGTCATCATCAAAACCTCCACAATATTGTAGTTCTGGCAAGCAAGAGTAACCCTTAAAACGATAGAATGCTAGTAATTGAGCCTTAGCAATTCCAAGCTCCAAACGATCAAACACACCAGTTGGAAATTCAGATAGTGTTTTCATGTATTCTATAAGCTTATCAGGTGAAAAGGAGCTGGCACTTAGAGATTCATCCACCCCATGTCTGCAATTTACTTCTGGTCGAATCCCAGTGTTTTCTACAGTCTGGAATTTAATGGAGTCATAGGTATCTTTAGGAATACAAGAACATGCCAGCCCATATTCTACTCGTCTTATGACTTCATCCAGAGCACAATCTACAGCATTCTGAAATGATTCTGAAGTGCTCTGCTTTTCAATAGAGGAGAAATGTGTCCTAAAAGGTTTTAGCTGAGATTCTTCATTCCAAGCAAATGTTCTGTCCCCAAAATATGCTACCAAATGGCAGTCCTTTTTATAATGCTTCATTGCTTTCTCAGACGAATCCGATGGATCAAATATCTGCCCAGGCCACCATGGGTGGCTTCTCACCTTCCCCCAAACCATATCAGATACAGAAAAATTACCTTCCTTTTCTGTTGGCAGCAAATATCTTGCATGATGAAATATTTCTGAACTCACAGGCTTCATTAATGAACGTCTTGTGACTCTTCCTTCTGCTTTTCTCTGTTCAGGTTCATTAAATTCTTCAACTTCAACTTCCTGACCATCATTTGAACCATCCTGCTCAGAAATGCCAGCTTGTACTTCAACGTTTTGCCCAATATTGGACTCATCATGGACTTTTTCCTCTCCAGCATCCATCAGTGCGAGGTTATCCTGGTCAGCAATCTGAGTGTCTTCTCCTACAAGCACAGAAATTTCATTAGCATATAAAATTTTCATTCATAATCAATACAAATGCACCTTCATCCAGAAAATTACAAGGATAATTATCTAGAACCCAAAGAACTTTTTTTATTTAAAGTTACAATTGTATTCCAACAACAATTGAGCTGGAAAATAAAAAGTTATGAGATCAACAGTGATCTTACCTTCAATCTCTGAAGTGTGGTTCAATAGTTTAGTCTTTTCTGTTTCTGGTTGACCTTCGGCTTCTGCTTCTATCCCCTCACGTAAACCACACTTTTCAGCATCAGAAATATTCTTGTTTAACTCCACTTCTTTTATTGAATCCTTATCCACTATTCCCTGCCCTGTATCTGAACTAACCTTTTCAGTACATTTTCTCAAGCACTGTTCTTCCTCAGAATTCAAATGATCCGTGCCCATTGCAACTTCAGTTCCACCAACCACTTCTTCTACTAGTACATTATTGGAGCCGTCATCAACTTTATCAATCTCCATTGGCTGATCTACATCAGAATTTAACTTTCCCATGGATTCAACTTTGTCACTGACACATGCTTCTTTCTCCACTATTTTATCACTTTGCAATTCAGAAACATCCTTCTCTTCATCTAAGGTCACATCATTTCCATCTCCCATTGCTCCATTATCCTTCTCAGCACATGCACTCTGTACATTTTCCACTGCAACTTCAGTTCCACAAACCACTTCTTCTAGTTCATTATTGGAGCCACCACCAACTTTATCAATCTCCATTGGCTGATCTCCATCTGAATTTAACTTTTCCTCGGATTCAACTTTGCCACCAATACATGCTTCTTTCTCCACTATTTTATCACTTTCCAAGTCAGCAATGTCCTTCTCTTCATCTAAGGTCACATCATTTCCATCTGCTATCGCTCCATTATCCTTTTCAGCACATCCACCCCGTACATTTTCTCCTCCTACAGAACTACCTGCTAATGGGCATCCTAAAGCATTTTCAAATCTACTATTTGTCACTTCATGATCTGAGGCTCCAGCATCTGGTGCATCCGTGCACTCAACCCCAACATCCGCCACTTCAATGTTGCTAACCCCAGTTCCCACTTCTTCCTGAACTCTATTATTATCCAAAACAGACTCCTCCCGCAAAGATGCAGAATCAACTTCACCGCTACCAACTACTGTGTTATCACCCTCTTCCCTCCCGAACACGACATTATCGAATTCCACTGCTACATTCTCAATCCTACCTTCTTCAGATTCCAATCCCTGAGAGTCCCCACTACCTAACCCTCCAGACTTCGCATCCTTACCCAAACCCTCCCCACCCTCAACTGATCCACCACCACCCACTTCGCCGCTCAGCTCAGCGTCATTCCCACGAGTGCAAACACCATCTATGTACACATCAGACCCCAAAACCTCCACCATTACATCCTTCCCATTACAAGCCCCAACCTCCCCAACCAACTCTTCAGAGAATGAACCCTCCATCTGAACCTGACCACCACAATCTACAGACCCTTCTAGGGTTTCACCCCCCACTTTCTCCTCATGAGTTACTGTGGATTCGGATGTTCCACATAAACCCTTCTCTGGTTCCTCCATGGAGATTGTATCTACCAAAAATCAAAACTTCAAACGCTCAATAAACACGATAAATAACCCCTCTTTTCAACCCCGAGAATTCGGCAATATATAAAAGACCCAGAAAGAAAAACCTTCACAGATTTCTCCACGGCGTACATAGATATAAAGGGAACAAAAAAAAAATGATTTTGCACAAAACCCAGAAAAGAAAACAGCAAAAAGATTTAAACTTTGATACCCATCAAAGAGAAATGAACGATAAAAAGGAAAAGAGTGAGTACCAGGGTTAGATCTTGTGCTGTAGTGAAAAGTAAACTCAGGTTTGGTGTAGGTTTTTAGAGAGAGAGTGTGTTTAGAGAGAGAAAGGAAAGTCGCGATTCTTAAATCCGGATATAATGCATTCTTGTCCTTTTCGCTTTTTAACTAGTGACTTCGTTAAGATTACATGCTGGTGCCGGGGATGTCTGTCACCACCAATAGAAAGACCATGCGTTTTTTATGTTTAAATCGTTTGGCTATGTGGCAGTCTTATTGGTCCACGGATGGTGATAAATATGGAACTATATGATATAGGATATGATATATAGTATGTGGTAAATGTGATACTTTGCCATTTGAAATAATCACCATTAAATCACAACTTAAATCTGGTATTCGGCCTTTCAATTTCTAGTTTATAAATGCCTGCTTGAAACTAAAATTATAAGCATGGTATACTATTTTCTTGATATTAAAAAATATAATCTAAAGTATAGACATGTATAATTTTTATATATACATTTCTTTATTATTTTTATTTTTATTATTATTATTATTATTATTATCACATGACGGACATGGTTCAAGGAGCCCTCACATCACCTACTACTTTATTTCGTGGTGTTGACTCTATTATGAAGTCGATCAACGCTTAAGTTTTTATTATCTCCCTTGGTTCATACTTGATAGCAAATTTGGATAGTTCTATCGATCACTTCATCATCTTTCTAGCCAAATCAGGTTTTTGCAATACTTGTCAGATTAAATGATGTGTTTTACCACCACTTCATAGTTTTGAAAGTAGTAGCATAATTTTCTGGTAGAGATCAATATCGTTATGGCTAACTTCTCAATCTTCTAATAATTAATTTCTTCACCTTGCAATACTTTATTGACAAAGTATATCGACATTTGGATGTTTTCCTTTCCTTGGACCAAAATCGTGCTGATAGTGTTATCAAATATCGACAAATAAATCAACAATGGAAGATCTAGATGATGAGGTTTTGACAAAATCAATGGTGAGGACAAAGAGTTCTTGAGTTCTTTAAATGTATTTTCACATTCATCAATCTAAGTGAAGCAATCATTATTTTTCTAACATTAAAAAAGAGTCAATGCTTTCTCATCCGACTTTGAAAGAAAATGTGACAGAGATGTCATTTTTCTAGTGAGTTGTTGAACCTCCTTCATAGTTGTTGGATTTCTCATGCTGATTATTGTTGAACACATCCAAGTTGGCTTCAATCCCTCAATGAGTCAATAAGAAACCAAAATACTTTCCTGCTTGTACACCGAGAGGACATTTCTCCAAATTCAACTTTAACTACTATTTACTAATGGTATCAAATTGCTCCTAAAGATCGAAAAAATGTTGATTGACACTGACCATGTCATCCTCATAAGCCTTTAGCTTCCATCAATCTTTGATAGGTGACTCTAACATTCTTGAGACTGAAAGGCATCACCATGTAGAAATAATTTGTCTGATCTGCAATAAACGTTGTTTTGTCCTTGTTTGCTAAATGCATTTGGATTTGATTGTAACCTGAATATGCGTCAATGAAACTTAACAGTTCATAACCTGATGCACCATCAACCAAACAATCTATGTTGGGTAGAGGATATAAACCTTTGGGAAAGCTTTATTTAAGCTTGTGAAGTTGATGCACATCCTCCATTTTTCGTTGCTTCTTTTAATCTTCACTACATTCGCCAACAAAGTCAGATATTGAATTTCTTAGATGTGGTCAGCTACTACTAACTTTTTTGTTTCTCCCGATATAAATTTTTTCTTTTCATCCCCAAACTTCCTTCTTTTTTGTGCCATCGCCTTCAGTTTTGGCTTTAAAGCGAGCCTATGACATAGGAAGTCGAGTCTATGCCCAACATGTCAGTTGTACTCCAAGGGAAGGTTGACAAATTTTCTCTAGGACATCAATCAACTTCCCCTCATCCTCTTGTATCTGCGAAACTTTGATCTTCACCTTCTTATATTTAGCCACTTCAACTTCTTTAAAATCTTCAGTAAGGGATGGTCGGTTGTCAAAGTGATTCATTCTTAGGTTTAAATCTATAGAGTGAACTTCTTGTTTAGTTTATGTAATTTATAACCTCCTTCTCACCTTTAGACTATCTTCATAACATTTGCGAGTCACCTTTTAGTATACTTCCAAAACGCCAACTCCTCCTCTAGATAAAGGATATTTAACCTTCAAGTGTGGCACTAACATGATTGCTCCTAATTTGTTCAGGGTTGATCATCCTAAAAATATGTTGTAGAATGACTGTGCATTAACCACCAGGTATGGGATTACCATAATTTTCATATTTCCCCCCTGATCGAATGTTATTTCAAGGTCAGCATAGCCTCGAGCCACAACTTGATCACTTGTAAAACCAGCTAGAGTGCTAGTATAAGGTATTAAACAATCATTAGGTATCTTCATTCCAATAAAAGCTTTCGAAAATAAGATATCACCAAACTTTCTTGATCCACTAGTACACGTCTCATATTGAATCCCATAATTGTGACCAAAATTACTGTCGAGTCATCCTCATAGTGATACCCCTTCATAGTCAACATCCAAGAATGTAATGACGAGATGACTTCCTTGTTATTTTTCCGATATTGCCAATACAAATCAAGTGTATCTCTTTCATGCTATCAATGTCAATCCAGCTCTAGCAAATCCACCAACGATAGTATTAAAGTCACCGTGGATTGCCTGTTGGTGGACTCCTTGGCTTTTTGTTGAAGGTGGTCCCTAAGGAGATTATTTGCTACCATGTTTATCTCCTTTTCTCATATCTCCCGAGTTTCCTTCTCCTCTTCTCATTTCTTTCAAACTTTATTCTCCTTTTCTTTTAACAAATCTGCCCAGTCAACCCTCCTTAATCAAACAACCAATTTGTCTTCCTAGAACAAAATAATTCTCAGTATTGTGACCATGTGTTTTATGAAACTTTCACCATTCATTTTTATATGGTCCTATCTATTGATTAGTAGTAGAAAGGAAAAGAAAAAAGTGATGCACTATTTATGTCCCACAAAACTTGTTATCGAGTTTCATTAAGTGGAGTGAACTTCTCTTGTTCATTTTTCCTTCCCTAATCGTCTCTCTGTCAACTTCCATATATTAAGTGTTTGACATTCTTCTCTCTTCTCAAAACATAACAATTTTTCCTTTTATTCCAATCGAATCAAGGACGTAAATGATTTTTTCCTCTTTTGGTCTCTAGGACCAACTCCTTGTCTTCTTTCAATCTCTTGTTAATCAAATCATCCTTTGTCTTTTGTAGCTTAAAGCATATGTTTTTACCTTAGCCATTGTTTGGTAATTCATTCTTTTTAGTGATTGATCAACACCCTCAACCATAAGCCCTTCTAAAATACTACAACAACCATTTTTGCATCAATGGACACAATTCTTACTTAAACTTCATTGAATCTTTGAAGGAAATCTTTTAAAGTTTTCCCCCGTTGTTGCTTTAAGTCAAATAAGTCTGATGTGGTTGGGGTTTTTTCGCTTGTTAGCAACAAATTGAGCTACAAATAATCGACTTAACATGTCAAAATTGGTTATGGACTGATCTAGTGAATAATTAAACTAATCCAAAGTTGCTTTCTTTAATGTTCCCATGAACATCTTGCATCGTACTCCTATACTTCCTTCGCATATCAATATTTGGGCACAAAAGTTTGTGAATGTTGACTTGGATCTTAAGTCCCATCAAACAAATCAACCTCAAGTACCATGTAATCTTACAGAATAGGTTTTGCCTCAATTTTTTATGAGAAAGGTTTAAAATCCTTTGGTACCTCTATTGTCAAATCTCCCTTTGTCATCTTGAGGTTGGTTTGTATCACCACCTACATCTCATTTAACCTTCACCAAATTTCTTCATTCTCTTTCTTGATCTCCTCCTTTCTTCTCCTAACTTAAGCATTCTCCTCCCTTAAGTCATTGATCATAGTCATCATCTCCTCCATAGTTGGATTTCAGGTCTCATGATTTGATGTTGTTCCTTTTGCCATTTCCACCAAAACTTCCATACACCTTTTTCAATTTGATAGTCCTTAAGGTGTAGGAGAAATTTCATCGTACCTCCATGGTGGATGCTAAAATATTTTGATTTGGAGAATATTCTATGGTTAGTCTAGCCTCTTAACTAAAGTCAAAGCATTCAAAAGTGTATTATGCTTTACTTGCCTTAAGGTTAGGGTTTTTATAGTTTAGGGTTTAGTCGCTCAACTAAAGTCAAAGCATTCAAAAGTCTATTATGTCTTCCTTGCCTTAGGGTTAGGGTTTTTATAGTTAATTATTTATGAGTTTATGGGCCTTGAGAATTTTGGGATTTGATAAGGTAGCTTAGGTATCATATCTTGGTTGTTAAAGATAAGATTTGGTCCAAATATTTGGATGAGGCTAATTTTGACTTCCCTTAGACATGATTGATAGATCACATATTTAGTATTAGAGGTCAGATTAACACCATTTACCCCTTATTTTTGGTTGAATTGGTTTTTCTCTATGCATAGTCAAATCAACCTATGATCGATCCATTAGCTTGACTAGTTTTTTTGTCTACAATTTTTCTAACTTGGTAAACCTATGTAGGTATAGATCTACATAAGCATACCAGGCCCATGCCAGATTATACCAGTATGGTATAGTAATAATTATAAATCTCTTGTTTAAAATAAAAAATACTATTAAAATTTGATTTAGTTCAAACGCATTGTTGGATTGATTTTGTGTTTACAATAAGTTATACTACTTCATGAACCCTCAAATTTGTACACACCATCATTTGTCTTTAATAAACAAATGTTGCTCAAAATGACACATGCTACAAATCTATTAGGACCACATCTTTTACCTAAATTATTAGGATTCAACTTAAAAATTTCTTGAACAATTTCACTTAATGTCAATTAATTTTAAGAGGAGATCAAATATTATATTTGAGTCTATAGTTTATTGTAGTAAGCATCAACTTTTCTAGATAACATATGTGGAGGGGGTAGGCATCACGCTTTCTCTCGAGTATTTATGGAAAAGGGTATTTGAAGTCTTGCATTACCTTTTGAATTACTAGGATGCAACTTTCTAACCAGAACAATTATGGAGTTGATCTTATCAATTAGGTAACTAGATTAGAATTGGGCACAATAGTTACATAGGCAAATAAATGTTGATTGAAAAGGTAAAACTAAAAAAACCTACAAAGTTCAACCTAATGATAATAAGAGGTTTGAATAAATTACACTATGTATTAAGTCAAAGCTCACTGTTACTGTTATATATATATATATATATATATATATAAAAACTAATGGGTCAATGTATACAAAGAAAATAGAAAAGGAGAAAAAATTATTTTAATATCATACATGTAGTTTAAAAATATTTATACAAGTTATTCAAAACCTAATAAATGTAAAATGAATAAAGAAATATATAGAATAAATAAATAAAACTAAATAGAACAAAATAAATACAAAAAAAAAATAATAAGCTAGGAACATTTAGACTTACAACATATGCAAATTAAGTCTTGTTGTGCTCAATTAAGCAAATCTTGGAGAACAAATAATGTATTTCCCTTATGAGAAATATTTTACTAAAGTAACATCAACTTTACGATTAATATCAATGTTGAATACGTTATCTTTTACCGTGTTAGACCTTTTGAAGACCATTTTTTTATATAGGAAGAATGAAGACTAAAAGCCTCTAACTTTTTTGAGGCGGGACATGATTAAGTGTTGACAATCAGCTTCAATGTAGTCTCAACATAGTCACACTATAGTCTTAGCATGACCTAAGTGTCATCTCTTATAACACGATCATGTTTGCATGTAGATGTTAAATCTAATTCTCTCTAATCTTTCTAATTCTCTATCTCTTTTATATTTATGTAACTATATAGTTTTAAATCAAAATTGAAAATAAATAAATCATAATTTAATTCAATATATAAAAAAAAACTAAAATGAAATAGGAAACAAATCAAGCTCAAATAACATAGTCATACATTACAATATTAGCATGGACCTTAATCAATGTAATTTTGTGTCAATACTAACAAAGATACAATTATTAAGCATATATAAAATGTGGTATCATGATTTTTATCTCAAAATTTAAGGAAAAATAATTTTTTTTACACGTTAAAGATTTGCATTAAATGAAATACTAATCAACATTATCCTTAACATACATATTGAGATGGGAATTCTAATGCAGATATTGGCTTGCCAAGCTTTGTGTATCCATTGATCAGTCATTCATGCTTATAAAGTCATGTCCACCTCGATGAATGTTTATTATATTTGTTGTTAGTTGCTTTCTTTTGTGTTATTTTATTTCTCCTTTAATTGAAAAAAAAATGAAATATTAATCCACAACATAAGGTATCTTAGCAAATTAGCCAAAAGAGTCTACATACATGAATTAGAAAAGTTACAAAAAATAAAAGGAGGATCTATAACAAAAAAAAAAAATAGAACAAATTTTTTTAACCATTATATCCCTAAAAAAAAAGTGAGTAGTTGTGGGAAAATGTCCATGCTTATTATAACTTCCCTAGGAAATTAAGTTGCAAGGTTTTTCAAAAAAATAAGGACAAAATAGTGATGTTGGGGTTTCTTGGGTACTTTTCAAAAACAATTTCAATTAAAAGAAGAACCCATGAGTGGAACAATCCATTCTCAATGACCACACATTGCCTAGAACCATGTTAAGAGTTTAATGTTTTACCTTTGTATTGCGTTTATATCATTCTTGGAGATTCCTTTATGCGATTGAAGGGGGAACACCTTCTTCCTCTTTGATCACCAAGCACCAAAAGGAATGGTACTTCTACTTAATTCACATAAGCAACGTAGAGGACGAATTTTTGGTGTTAGCCATGGGTAGACAAGTTTAGGGTTTTATGCCTCTCACAAATAATATATATAATCCTGTAGAATTTTCCCATTGCAAGTGTCCTTTGAAGCAAATATAATCGTTCATGATTAGTTTGATCTTTCATTTAATGCTCAAGATCTTGCATTAAATATTGCTTCCCGTTTATAGACCTTGCATGAAGTCTTCTTTGCCTTGTTAGCAGTTGTGTCTAAATTTAGCAGAGACCTAAGAACCTTTCTGTCCTTTTCCGGTCACGTAGTTGTAGAATGTTGTCTTTATCTGAAAAAATGATATATTTTTTCTGACATATGAATGCTTTTGCTGTTGCGTGCTTTTCTTCTTATTTTTTTTTCTCTTCTTTTGATCACGTGTTTACGTTGAGAGCATTTGAGTGATTGTAGACGATGCCTTGATTTTTCTTTTGAGACTTGATTCTTTAATTGTTTACGTGGCAGTCTTCATCTGCGTCTGTTGGTTTTGTGCGTCTCAATCTATGATTTTCTTCTGAGCATTTGAGTTTAATGCTTTGACTTTCTTTTGATCTGGTCAACGTTACAAATGGACAGACTTTATTCTTTTTCTGAAGTGTCTTTTAGTCTATGTTATCCTTCGTCTTATATGTTGTTGACTTTCTTCTGATCTTTGACTCATGCTTCGTCTATTTTCATATGTTGCACTAGGAGTTGTCCTTGACATACCTTCATCTAATGTTGGATTTATAGTTGTTTGGCGCACGCATTATACTTTGTCTGTTCAGTTAGCTTGATTTGTTTGATTATTATGATGTGTGTTGCCTTAACTGTTCTTTTATCAGAGTTTGCCATCTGGTTTCATCTGATGTTTAACCCATCTTTGTCTTGTTCCAGATTTAGCCTTGTTTTGGCTTTTCTTCTGATACTTCAATGTTTTGACTTGTAGTAGGCCTCATCTAGTGTTTGTTGAATGTTCTTTCATTTGTGATCAGACCTAATCTTGATGCTTTACTAGCCATCATCTGATTCTCTTATTTAGTTTGTCCAGGCTTCATAGATCTTGCATTAAATGTTTGCTCGCTGATTTTGGGTTACGTGAAGTCTTTTTGTACCGTTTGTTTGCTTCTATGTCTGACTTCGATCATAACCTAGGCATATTTGTACTTTCCTGACATTGTAGCTGTAGATGCATTGTCTTTTACTATGTCAATTTGAACACGTTTTTATGTTTTTATGAGTATACATTCAACATGCTAGACAAAAGCCTTCTTATTGTTACAAGCATTTAAACCTTTGAATTACAAAATTTGTAATCTAAGATCACCATGTCATGACACTTGCAATCCCATCAATAACGGGTTTCTTGTCAAATTACTATAGCTTGTTGACAATGTAGAAATGTATGAATCATGGTTTCAAATTGCGATCGCAATATTGTAGTTGCGAACCTTTTTGCAACAACATCGGACCGCAATTGCAGTGTGAATAGAAATCAAAACTTTTTTCGCATCACAACTGTGTTACACATGCAACATGTTCGCAACAACTATTTTTTCACTTTTTTATTAAGGAAAAAATAAAGATGATGGGAGAATTGTTCAGAGGTCCTTGAAATCTAAACTCGAATTTTGAATCATCCTCCCCTCTATGACTTATGCCTTATTTTCTGACTTGTTTCCTTTTTTTGTTTTAATTCATGTTTTGGATTATGAACCTTGTGGGTTCGTGGGAGTTTGGGGTTGGGCTCAAGGGAAAAATGAATGGTTGCCTCGATTTATGTTTGTAGGTTCTAGAATTTTTTTGCTTTCAATTTTCTTTTGTTGAGTGAGGGCATTACCTATTTTTTATTTAGATCTAAATTGAGAAGTGGCCTCATAGGGTCAGATGGCTAAAACACATATTCACAAATGGCAAAGACATGGGTTGCCTAGGTGGTATTTAAAATGAAAATGAGTAAAAAGGTGAAGTTTTTAATGAAAACAGGGAAATGGGTTAAGTTGTTGGAAATTTTGAATTTTAACTTTTTAATTAAAATGATAGGAAAAGATTAAATTATGAAGAGATTGCTGGAAGTGAATGTGAATGTCAAGTTAGGTTGCTAGTGAAAATTTTGGATTAATGGAAGGGAGGAAAATTAATTTACGAAGAATTTTTAGGAAAAAAATTAACAAAAATGTACACAACCTTATAAACACAACATATTGGATATATTAATATTAATAGTTTATTTTTTATATTTGGTGCACATATTTAATAAATTCATGTCGCAATGGCCATAACTTGCATTACAATGGCTGTAATACTAGCAATCGCAACCACAATTCAAAACCATGGTATGATTTGTGTTTTCCTTAATCAGACTGCATATATTACACATTATTGACTGTGCATAATAATTATAGTGGTGTTCAAGAAAAACCTTGGGCTTTGAAGGATATTTGTTTTTGCCACGCCTAATTTAAGCTTTCTTCCTGTTCCACATCAACCTATCCTAACCCTATGCTGAGTCAACATAATAACATCCATTCGACTAACTACACCATATTCACCTGTCTTAACCCTCTACAAACACCATATATCTCAATCACCTTTCCATTTCATGCAATTGAAATTTATTAAACAGTGTAATAGTTAAAAGAATTACATCGTGTAATTTAAGCCCTCCCCATTTATATATATATATATATATATATATATATAGGATTGTATCATATGGCAAAGAACAAACTTTTAATAAAATTAAATATAATATTTTATATAAAATATTTATAATTGAGTATTTTTTTAAAATAATTTGAGAACATATAATAGAAAACATTTATATATACATCAAATTAAAAAAATATATATGTATTTTTAAAGACCTAGAATACAACTCTCAATCATTAGTTTCACATATCACTAAAAAATCATCAATTTGTAAAAAAAAAAATTGTATGCATATTAACACTATTTTTTCTTTCAAAAAAAGTATATTAATTATGGTATAAAAAATTACTAAATCAAAATGAATTATGTTATTAAAGGAATTATCTTTTGTAACAATAATAGTTATTATTTAGTGAAAAAAAATTACTTTGATTGTTGTAGAATAGTAGAAGAAAAATAATATGTCCTTTCACTATTATAAAGTGAGAAATATAGAAAATAATTTGAAAAATGATGATAAAAAAAATGAGAGAATATTCATTGCATTGTCCCAAAGTTTAAGATGTTAATACAAATATTATTAGTAAGTTTATCTTATCGACAAAAATTGATAAATAACTTTAAATTTTGAAATTAATTTACAATCAAATAAATATAAAGAGAAATATAATAAAATCATTTCAATACAAATGAAATCATTTATAAACTTTAAAATTGTAAAAATAAAATATAAAGGAAAAATATGTTATACACAATAATTTGTCTTAAATGAAAAAGGAAAATACAAATATTTTCGCAATGAAACTTATAAAAAGAAAAATATAATGTGTTTTAAAAATAAAATAATGTCATTAATTATTTTTAAAGTAAATTTTTTTTGAAAAATAATATCTCGTTAAAAAAAATATGTAACAATTAAATATTATTATTTTCACAACTAGACATTTACACCTTGATAAAAAATAATATCCCTCATTAAAAAAATATAGTAATTTTAATATATATTCAAAATTATAAAATAAAAAATCTAGGGGACAAGACCTCTATCCTTATAAATACCTCCATTATTATTATTATTGTAACAACCCAATTTTCACTAGGCCTTGGGTCCAATTCGTTGTCCGGAACGGGCCGTTTCAAAAGTGAAACGGGCCGTTTCGGAATAAAGATTTTGCCTAAAAACGTAGTTGAGAACGGGCCGTTCCGGTTGGAGAATGGACCGTTCTGGTTTGGAGAACGGGCTGTTCTGAAACTGGAACGGGCCGTTCTGCTGGGATTGAGAACGGGCCGTTCTGGTTTTAGAACGGGTCGTTCCAGTTGAGAAATTTACGTAGGTTTGAAGGGCCCAGAACGGGCCGTAGTGGTAGGTGAGCCAGAATTCCTATAAATAGGGGGTTTCACTTCTCATTTTTCACACACCTCTCATTCTCATTCTTTCTTCTCTTCTGTTCTCTCTTCTTTCCCTCTCCTTCTTTCTGAAGACCAAGAGGAATCTAGAGGAGGAGATTCTACCCTAGTTTTAGTTCCGGTCCTTGTTAAAGGAAAAAGAGGAGGAGGTTCTGCCCTAGTTCCTATTTATCCAGGTACGGGGGAAAAATGGATTATTTATATGTAGAGTTACATGAGAGAATTGGGTAGAGGAAGAGCCCTTAGGGTTATGAGTAATTTATAATTATTTCTGTTTGGAGAATTAATTGTCTTATGTGATTCTGTATATCTTTAAGACTACGAATATATGATTTATTTGTAAAAATGATGTTCTGGAAGAGAGAACGAAATTATAGAAAAGTGCCTGTAGGCTAGGTTTTGGAAAAATTGAAATATTTCTGTTTGAGGAATTAATGATACCATTAGATTCTGTATGTGTTGAGGATTAGAAATATATATTTAATTTGTAAGAATGATGATCTGAGAGGGAGAACGAAACTGTAGAAAAGTGCATGTGAGTTAGGTTTTATTGTTTATGTTAAAGTTATATGAAATTGATAATTCCATTGTTTATAATATTAATTTATGAATGTTATTATTGTATTGATTGATAAGAATGAATGATCTTGATGTGAATTACTTGAGGGGTGTGTAAACCCTTATTTTGTTGGGCTTATCTGTTGTGTATGTGAGGTGAAATTGTGTACGTGATGTGAATTTGAATTATGAGATGAGATGTTGTATGGATGTGATTATGATTGTGATTGTGGTGCCTCACATTAGTGGCTAGGGATGGCACGACCCCTGGGTAAGTGGTGCTACAGGGAGGGCGTGACCCTAGCATGGTGTGGGATGAGTAAGACAGTTAACACACACCACTTATGTCAATTATGGCAACCCTGACATATGGTTAATTGCAAGAGATTGTGTGGATTGTAATGTGATTGTGGTTCCTCACACTAAAGGATCAAGGATGATACAAACCCTGGTAGTTGATGTTTCAGGGACGAGTGTACTCCCGGATGATCAGGGATGATACGAACCCTAGGTAGGTGATGCTTCAGGGACGAGCGTACTCCTTAATGACTAGGGATGGCACGGCCCCTGGGTAAGTGATGCTACAGGGAGGGCGTCACCCTGGTTTGGTGTGGGAGGCAATTAACCTGTATCACTTGTGTCAGATGTGGCGAGGTCTTGGCATAGTGTTAATTGTAAGATTGGTGTGAATTATGGATGTGGAAATGATATTGTTAATTGTAAGATTGACATGAATTATGGATATGAAAATGATGTAAATTGTATAATTGGTGTGGATTATGATGGATTGAGATATGTATGTGAAATGAGATATGTTAAATGTGAGTTGAGATGTGAAGATGATGAATGATTGATATATATATATATATATATATATTTTATTAAATAATGAATTATGATGAGATTATATTGTGATGTGTTTGTATGTACTTTGCATATAGATATTTTCTTTTCTCACCGTATAAACTGTGGATGTTTTAGGTGAGGAAGATCCGGCTACGAGTAGAATGCCAACAGTTGAATTATGGGTATGCTCTGATATTGTGACATCGGGGCAGAGGATTTTTTAGGACATAGATTTTATATGGATTTGGAATTGTAAATATGATTTTGAAAACAATTTGTAAACTGTCAAGTTTTATTTTCAATTATTATGTTGGTTATTGATAAATGAATATGAAGGTTTTATATGAACCCTTTTACCAACGTTAAAAATTTTATTCTTTAGTTTATTTATATGATTAATATTTATATATGTGTTGGGGTAGTAAGGGTGTCACAATTATTATTATTATTATTATTATTATTATTATTATTATTATATATATATATATATATATATATATATATGAAAAAGGATCCGTTTGTTCTAAAAGTAAGTTTACCTAGACTTACTCCATTCAATAACTCATGTTCTACATCAAATTTTAATGATCAAATCGTTCAATTTAAAGTTCTTAATGTATAGATCAAGTTTGTAAATTTTTTAAAAATTTAAAACTATTTGATACTTCATTCCATTAATTCAAATTGACAGATAATTATAAAATTATTTTATATGTTGATTTGAATTAATGAAACAAAGTATCAAATAATTTTAAAATTTTTAAACCTCAAATAGTTGTTAGGTGTTTAGGGGTGAATGGTGAGGTCCTAAATGGTCCCAAAATCATGAACAACAAAATTATAGAGCCACATTAAGCATGAGCCCCCATACTAAGCTTTGTGAGTGCAAAGAGCAAGGGTGCTCTCTACCATTTTGATGCTTAAAGCAAGAACGATGGTGCTTAGCAATAAGGTTATAGAGAGCAAACGATTGTCTCTAGTGGTTTGGTGCTCAATGCTAGAATTTTGGCACTTAGCTTTGAGGTGGCAGACAACACCCTCCTTTTAGTCACCTTGAAACTATATTAAGCATGGAATTCTAACCTTGCATGTGAAGGGTGAGAATGAGCTCACATGTATGTTATGATAAGTGTAGTATGACTTGTTTATGCATCAATATGAGTCATGCATCTATTTACTTTGAGTTGTTGAGTTAGGGTCAAATAGACACGAGTCAAATGGTGGAGGTCATGACAAGCTTGACTTGGAGCTTAAGGGTTTTAGATAGGGGTGTTGTGTAACACCCCAGTTTTTATACTTTTTGTAGAGGGTGATTTAGTAATTTTCATAAAATTTATTTAGGGTGTTTTAGTAGTCCAGAACGAGACGTTCCCAAATTGGAACGGGCCGTTCCAAGCTATTAAAAAGTTTGATATTTAATAGTCCAGAACGGGTCATTCCCAAACTAGAATGGGCCATTCCAAACTAGTAAAATGACCTATAACCCTAGTTGGGAATGTCCCGTTCTGGCTTAAGAACGAGTCGTTCTAAACATGGTCGTTTGTGGGTTGACATGCAATCCCAGAACAAGCCGTTCTGGTTTGAGAATGAGCCGTTCTGGATGTGAATTTTACACGTGATGAATGAGCCCAGAACAGGCCGTTCCAGATTCAAAACGGGCCGTGCTGGCCACTTTAGACTTCTATAAATAGCATACTCTGACACTGCTTCTGAACACACTCTTTGAAGACCAAGGAGAACCAAGAGAAGGAGGTCAACCAGATTCCATTCTAGCTTCGTCTTATGCTTATCTAGGTAAGGGGGGAGTGAGAAACGTCGCTCGGGGGTGTGTGAATAATTGTTGAGTAGTAGGATTGGCCCCTAATCCCTGATGCATGCTTCTAGGAACATGCAAAATATGAATGTTTTCTGTTTTGCTTTCTGATTCTTTTTTGTGTTCCTTGTTGGATATGATGTATGAATATGTGATTGATTTTGAAAATAGATATGTTTTGATATGAATTAGAGTGCTCTATGGGTTCTTGAGAGAACCTTATGAGAAACATGCAAAATATGAATATTTTCTGTTTTGCTTTCTAAATGTTCTGTTGCGTTCCTTGTGTGATGTAGAGTGTGAATATGTCTTTGATTTCATAATTAGATAAGTTTTGATATGAATTAGAGTGCTCTATGGTTTCTTGTGGGAAACCCTATGAAGTAAATTTAGGAATATGATATTTGGATGATTTTGAGGCAATATATGTAAAATTGATGATGGCTTCATGTTTTGGATAATTACTTGGTATGATTTATGTATATGACTACGAGAAGTTTCTTGCATGAGACTATGTGAACATGATGTGAGAATGTGAAAGGTGAACATATGATCTGTGATATGATATTGTGAAATAATGCTATATGAGATATGATGAGACGTGATAAGTGAAAGGTTAAGTCAATGAAATCGTGAATGTGTGACATACATCATGTGCATATATGAGCTAACAAGGTGTACTTTAGGGTCACCGGTGATGTAACAAGCTAACAAGGTGTACCTTAGGATCACTGATGATGTAACAAGCTAACAAGGTGTACCTTAGGGTCACTGGTGATGTAACAAGCTAACAAGGTGTACCTTAGGGTCACCGGTGATGTAACAAGCTAACAAGGTGTACCTTGGGTCACCAGTGATGAAATGATGAGAAATGTGATTATGAGACACGTACTGGCGCCGCATGCATTTATGAGTCGAGTCCATGAGATCATTCTATGATGAATGACTGTGCATGTGTTACTGTTGTATGTATAATTTGAATTTACACCTGAATAATGTGTAGTTATGGTTGTGATTGTTATGATTCGTGTGTGTGTTGCCTAAGTTTTATTTCTACACCTAGACCGAGTGAGATGTTTCTCACTCTTGTTATTCTTTGTATATGTTTAAATTGTGTTGCAGATGATCATCAACACGAGGATGTTGGTGACAAGGTTTAGGCTTCAGTTGGGCATGCTCTGATCGGATATGTGACATCGGGGCATAACTAGATTTAGTTTAGGATTTCCTTATTGTTATTCTATTTTGGAAAAGATTCATTTTGCTATAAATTCCGCATTTGACCATGTTTGAAGTATACGAATGTGAATTCTCTACTCTTATGTTAATGGATTCATTGTTTTAATTATAAATATTTTATTTAAACAAATGATATGTTTTTGCATGTATGTTGGGGTAGAGGGTGTCACATGTTGAAAAAAACCAAAATAACTAAACTGACTTTAAAACTAAATTGAACCGTTTTAAAAAATCAAAACCAATTATAAAAAACTAAACCAAATGTATTTTTTAAACTAAAATGTTAAAAACTGAACATATTTTTTTTAAAAGGTTCAATTTGTTGAAAAAAAAAAAGGTTTGGTTCATAGAGATGCAACGTACATTGACAAATTTGCTCAAAATCTCGCACTCATGCAACACATATTGTTTTAATGAGTATTTACAATACATGATCAATTTGGGGGGTTTTTGATCAAATTATTATTAGTGATATATTTATGATTTATTGAATTTTCTTTTTGACGTTATCTTTATATATTTTCAACTTGTGAGTTACTTATTAGAATGGATACTAATAAACCTAATATATTAATGTTTGATATTCATTGATATTGCATGTGACACCCTCTACCCCTCATACATAACAAAAAATTATATTATAAATTAGAATACCTTAATATAAAATAATAAACACTGAAACTCAAAATCTATATGGGTAGAAAGAATCACATTTTAACATAATCTAAACTTAGTGGAAATAAAAAATTACCAAGGAAATAAAATAACATGAATCAAATCCTAACTAGTCCTAATTACTCCCTGATGTCACATATCCTATCAGAGCGACCTAACATTGAGGACTAGGCCTCATCACCAACATCCTCAACATCATGTTGATGATCATCTGTAACAACCACAAGAAAACAACACAAAAGAGAAAGGGAACAAGAAACATCTCACTTTGGATCATGATACACGAGTGCAACCAGCTAGCCAAACACAAACAACACATACATAGTTACACATTATCATCATAATTAGTTCATTCATAACATAATATACGACAACAGATGAAATTATAATGCATATGCAATAGACACAAACTACATGTTATCATGCATGTGACACAGTAAAAATATCATATATCACACTTGTGCATTATCGCTAGCAACACGCTAGAGTAGTCTAGGAGTACATGTCGGGTCATACCCTTAGCACACTTCACTAAAAGGACACACTACCAAGATCTGGTCGGGATAGTTAAGTCGTGCAAGATACATCCTATGCTCACGAGAGTAAGATTGAGTCTTCCAAATTGAGTTATCCCCAAGTTTGGTTCCCAAGATTTTACACAAGAGACCTTCCCTAATAGTGTATTCCATATCGTATCCTTACAAAAAAAATTATGAACATGATGCATATCAAACAGACTATATGCATAACATTTTACATGATCTCATTAATTCATTGTCAACTAGTCTCATATCATAAAATCATCAACCATTCTCAATATAGTAATTAAAAATTCAACTATATCAATTAAATATTAACAATCAATGGTATAAGGTATCACATCACTACAACTCATACATAGCTCACAAGTATATCAATGACACACTCATATACTACATTTTCATAACTTAATCTTCTACGATATCGCGTGTTCCAAACATCTTAGTTAGAGATTTATATATGCTATTAAGTTGATCTTAATTTTATTAGAAATCGAAGACAATTATCTTCAACTTCTATGTTGACGTGAAGAGCTAAATATTCCATCTACTATTTTAAATAAATACAAAACCGCATTGTTTTAGTTTAAATCTGACAGTCTGATCTTTGCTCTCTAATTTGATTATAAATTAAGTTCCAGACCTCCTTTTTAGGTGATTCCAACGGAGTTTGAAATCTAACATCCAAGACTACAACTTTCATGAAGATCACAAAACCTAATTCTTCCATTTAAGTCTACTCAAAAAGCTTACAATGTACACACGTTACATTTTGAGCATAGAATCTGAGGTTCATCTTTTAACTCACATAACTGGGTCATTCCTTGATATTTTTATGTGATTCTTGAGTCTAAAATGTAGCTCTAAATGTCTAATTTCTAACTCGGCAATCATAACTCAATTTCATTAATCACACACAAAGAAATTAGATAAATACCAAGGTATATTCACACTAGAATTTTCAAAATCTAACAAACCTCACACCCAAACTCTTTTCTCTCAATCCAATTGGTAAGAACTCTTCATAGGTTACGTTACACTTCTAAAAGACACAATTTACACATACAACTACTATCCTTTCACTATCATCATAACAAGTTCCCTTAGGGTTTCCCACGGAAACCCACAAGGGCCTCAAATCATACAATTTTTCATCTAAAACATGAAATTAATCATTTATTCAAACAATTCATGTAATTAATTATGAGTGAGAAAAATAGGGAACATAACAAAAATATTAGGGAAAACCCCTCATATGTAACAACCCGATTTTTCACAGACACTACCGATATGATTCTAAGCTTAAGGTATTTAGTGATCATAAGAACCTTAAATATTCGTCTGACCCGAAGGAGTTGAATATGAGACAAAGGAGATAGTTGGAATTTCTTAAGGACTAGGATTTTAATCTTAGTTGTTAACTGGATAAAGTCAATATGGTGACTGATGTTTTGAGTAGGAAACCTTTATATTTATCTTCCCTTGTGATTAGAGAGATGGATCTTTTTGCTCAAATTAGGGATTTTAGTTTGACTCATGAGATTACTCCTAGTAGTGTAAAACTAGGTATGTCTTGAGTAACAAGGGATCGTTGAAAGAAATTGGAGAAGCATAATTAGTTGATTCATTTTGGTGACAAGATATGAAGTTATAAGACAAGGTAATGGATAAGAGTTTGCCTTAGGTATAGATGAAATAGTAAGACTCTAAGACCGAGTATGTGAACCTAGTGAACTTATGCTTAGGTGTTTGATCTTTGGAGAGGGTCATAGAAGTAAAGCTAATATTGTGGCAGATGACTTGAGTAGGATGATCATTCATTTATCGTTTTTATGATTTAAAGGTTGGATTTGATTGAAGAGTTTAGAGACTTAAGCTTGGTGTGTGAGATTACCCTTAGGAGCATTGAATTGATTATGTTGAAAGTGACTAGTGAGTTAATGGATGAGATTAGAGAAACCAAGAGTCAGATCCTTTCTTAGTGAACCATGTGGAGAAGATTGGTAGGGGTATATATAACTTTTTCTAAGTAGGAATTGACATTGTTTTGAGGTGCAAGAACAAAATTTGGGTGCCTAGTAATCTCGAATTAAGGAAGATGATCTTAGAAAAAGGACATAAGAATACTCTTAGCATTCATTTAGGAGCTACTAAGATGTATTAGAGTGGCGCAACGGAAGCATAGTGGCTTAAGGTGAAGAGAGGAGTAGAGGAATTTGTGTACTCATGTTTAGTATGCTAGAAGTCTTTAGGACTTTTATAGCCTTTAGACGTCCCATTCTGGAAGTGAGATGGTATGTAGATAAACTTTGGTTGTAGGTTTGCCTAAGATGATTATGAAATTTGATTCTTTTTGGGTTATAGTGGGTAGACTCACCAAGTTTACTTGCCTTACCCTCGTTGATAATAAACATTCCTTGGTGAGATTGTTAGAGTTGTACATCAGTAAGGTAGTGAGGTTGCATGAGAATTAGAAAATAAGATGCGAGGAGCCTACCTATTTCTGTTTTTAGGTGAATTTCGGGGACGAAATTTCTAAAAGGAGGGGAGTATTGTAACAACCCAATTTTTCACAAATTGTACGAGGGCCCAAAGCCTAATAGGGGTAATTTAGTAGCCCAAAACGGGTCGTTCCCAAATTGGAACGGGTCGTTCCAAACTACTAAAACGAGGGTGATTTAGTAGCCTAGAACGGGCTGTTCCCAAACTGGAGGGGGCCGTTCCAAAATACTAAAATTGCCTAAAAATCTTAGATGGAAACGGGGCGTTCCAAACCACCAAAAATGCCTATAACCCTAGTTGGGAACGAGTCGTTCTAAATATGGCCGTTATGGGTTAAATGCAACCCTAGAACGGGCTGTTCTGGTTTGAGAACGGGCCGTTCTGGATGTGAAATTTTACACATGCTGTCACAGTCCAGAAAGGGTCGTTCTAGATTTGAAACGGGTCGTTCCGGCCACTCCTGATGCCTATAAATAGAGCGCTATGGCACTCCCAAAAAGGACACCTTTCAGTTCTGACTTCTTTTCCTTCTGCATTCTCTAAAGACCGAGGGGAACCCAGAGGATGAGACCAACCAGCCTGCTCTAGTTTCAGCTACTGCTTATCGAGGTATGGGAGAAAAGGGAATTATTTGTATGCAGAGTTACATAAAGAAATTGGGTAGAGAAAGAGTCCCTTAAAATTATGGGTAATTTTATAATTGTTTCTGTTTGAGGAATTAATGATCCCATTAGATTTTGTATGTATTGAGGATTAGAAATATATATTTAATTTGTAAAAATGATGATCTGGGAGAGAGAACGAAATTGTAGAAAAGTGTCCGTGAGTTAGGTTTTGGAAAAATTGAGGGTTTTACTATTTGATTTAATATTGTATTAAATTGGTGAATTAATTGGGTTTTATACTAATTTACAAATATTATTGTTATATTATTGTTATAGATGTGTATTCTTGGTGAATTGCTTGATGGGTATGTGAATCATTGTATTGTGTGGACTTATCTATATGTAATATGGAATTTGAGTTATGAAATGAGATGTGTGGAATGTGAATGAGATGTGATTGTGGATCCTCATACTGATGACCAGGGGTGAGCACGACCCTAGGCTATTAAAAGGGTAGCGTGACCTTGGCACAATGTTATGTCAGGGGTGAGCACGACCCTAGGCTGAAGGGTAGCGTGACCTTGACATAGTAAGATTTGTGATGATTGTGATTGTGATGTGATTGTGATTCCTCACACATATGACCAAAGATGAGACAACCCTGGGTAAGTGATGCTTCAGGGATGGCGTGTCCCTAAGATAGTATGGGATGAGTGAGACAATTAATACGTATCACTTATGTCTAGAGTGACACGATCTTGAGGTGGCGTGACCATTGGCATAGTGTTAATTGCAAGATTTGTGATAGACTGGTGTGATTGTGAAATTGTGATATGAATATGATGCATGATTGATAGAATTAGAATGTATGGATATGCTTGTAAAGACTTCATTAATTGATGAGTTATGATAAGATTGTGTTGTGTTTTTCCTTGTGTGTTTTACATATAGATGTTTTCTTTTCTCACCGTGCAATTGTGGATGTTTTAGGTGAGGAAGATCTGGCTATGAGTGACATCTAGAATGCCAACGATTGAATTGTGGGTATGCTCTGATATTGTGACATCGGGGCAGAGGATTTCTAGGACATGAATTCTTATATAGATTTGGAGTTGTACTTATTACTTTAAAAAAAATTTGTAAATTCTTACGTTTTATTTTCCCAATGTTCATTTTCAATTATTTTGGATATTGAAGAACAATTATGAAGGTTTTATGTGAACCCTTTTACCAATGTTGAAAATTTTATTCTTTAGCTTATTTACATTGTTACAATATATATATATATATATATATATATATATATGTGTGTGTGTGTGTGTGTGTGTGTGTGTGTGTGTGTGTGTGTGTGTGTGTGTGTGTTGGGTAGTAAGGGTGTCACATCATACATAAGCACATAACATACATAGGATTCGAGACCAATCTCACTACCAGCATACAAACCCACACCTGGAGCAGGGTTTCTCACTTCCCTTATCTCGAACAAGCTCTAGATGATGGGTGCACGGTTTAGGAGTGATTTCCTTCCTTTTCCTGTTCTTTGAGCTCTGAAGCGCGTATGTAAAAATAGAGACGTAAAAATGGTTTGACTAGAAAACTCTTCTTTTAAAAAGAAAACTAATCTCCCTTTAACCCTCTAATTAAAACATATTAACCACAATTATCCTGAAGATCTTTTTCCTTTTTAATAAAATATTATATTATTCTTTAATAAAATATTATATAATATATTTTAAAATATATTACATAATTAAAACAAATATTTAATAGTCCCTATTAATAAAATAAAAATATCAAAATTATTAATAAAATATTTATATTATATTTTATAAAAAATTTGGGTGTTACATTACAATATTTTTCTATATAAAATTATTTTTCATTTACTATGAAATTATTTATCAGGCTTATTTGTTTCTTTTTTTATAGATTTGGTTTTAATTTAGATAATCAAGGTAGTTGATTTATAAGATTCTTACCTTGATGTAATCTCTTTTTCCCTTGCAAGATGTTTTATTCTCACATTCAATGTAGTTTCTTCCATTCAAATTTTGGAATTATAGCAAAAAAAAAATATTGGAAAACAAATTCTTAAAAATGATTCATTTCTTATAATTTGTTCAAAATTGGTTTGATTTTGAAACCCATTTTAAACAAGATATAAACCTATTTATTAAATTAATTCAGTTTTAAACCAATTTATTAAAGTGGTTCAAATGGTGCACAAAACCAATTTACTTTTATAAAATGTTTTAGTTCAATTTATTGTGTTTTTTTTTTTTAAAAAACCAAATCATGCACATCCCTAGTTTTGGAGACCAAACGTGAAAACCCTAAAAACCTTTGTTGATCCCATAAGACTATGGTATACTTGTAAAGCTGGGTAAACCTTACTATTCAATGGGTATATATCATTCTATTTAGTGTACTCTATACTAAAGGCATTAAATGTTAATGACACTTCTTACAGCTAGAAAATTGTGTTCTTAAACTATTTCATGAGTTTGAATTGGTACCACTTAACACACAAAGTAGATATCTAGAGAATAATACTTATTAAAAATAAGATATCTAGATAATATATTGTAGGAAACTATATGTTCCCTTATCATGCACATTTAATGTATTTCTCTTGTATAAATGAGCCTCAAGGTGTAGTTAAAACTAATGTTTTTAATGTGAAAACCCTAAAAACCTTTGTTGATCCCATAGGACTATGGTATACTTGTAAAGCTGGGTAAACCTTACTATTCAATGGGTATATATCATTCTATTTAGTGAACTCTATACTAAAGGCATTAAATGTTAATGACACTTCTTACAGCTAGAAAAATGTGTTCTTAAACTATTTCATGAGTTTGAATTGGTACCACTTAACACACAAAGTAGATATCTAGAGAATAATACTTATTAAAAATAAAATATCTAGAGAATATATTATAGGAAACTATATGTTCCTTTATCATGCACATTTAATGTATTTCTCTTGTATAAATAAGCCTCAAGGCGTAGTTAAAACTAATGTTTTTAATGTGAAAACCCTAAAAACCTTTGTTGATCCCATAGGACTATGGTATACTTGTAAAGATGGGTAAACCTTACTATTCAATGGGTATATATCATTCTATTTAGTGAACTCTCTACTAAAGTCATTAAATGTTAATGACACTTCTTACAGCTAGAAAATTGTGTTCTTAAACTATTTCATGAGTTTGAATTGGTACCACTTAACACACAAAGTAGATATCTAGAGAATAATACTTATTAAAAATAAGATATCTAGAGAATATATTGTAGGAAACTATATGTTCCCTTATCATGCACATTTAATGTATTTCTCTTGTATAAATAAGCCTCAAGGTGTAGTTAAAACTAATGTTTTTAAAATTGGACCAATGAAAATATTAGTTCAAGGTTTAAAAGTTAAATTGTGGTTGAATAGATAACAATTAAATAATAATTTTTTAAAATTTGAATGTAATATTAAATAATGATAAAAAAACATAATAATCATTTGATGACATAAAATTATTAATATTTAAGACTAATTATACAATAGATATTAAGACTAATTATATAATATAATATTATGTTATTAAGACATGATAAATAAGTTAAATAAAAAAGTATATAGTTTAACACCTTGCATTGATGTTAATACTTAAAACTTGAAAAAAAAATTCTTAAGTAATATAAACTAAATGTTGCCTCATAATATTGTTATGTATTTTATAAACTAAACTCACATTGGTAGGATTTTCATCATAATTTTTTATTGCGTCTTCTTTGAAAAAGTTTAAAATAATTTTAAGTGTTTCATATGTTAGTTCCGAAAATACTAAACTTGTTGTATTGTTGCATCTTATGTAAAATGTTTGGTCTTTACTAGACTAACTGAGTCCCACATTAGTTGTGTTCCAAATTAAAAAACTCTTTGACTAGGATAACCATTTTCCACATCAATTGTTTAACAAATTCGAACACTAAAGTGTTGTATTGTCATTCCAAATTGAAGTCCCATGTCAATTGCACTCCAAATTGAATAAGGTGTTTTTTTTCTTCTTTTAAGTAAAAGCATTAACAAGTCATTTGAGTCCCACATTGGTCAATCAGATTCCAATAAAATATATAATCATTTGATTTGATAATTTGGTAAATGGAGTTTCATGAACATGTGACTCCATATATTGCAGTCTCAAAATTTCTTAATCAATGCAAAATGAAAACCCATCCACATATAAGTCTTATGTTTTCATTTCTCTCAACATAAGGGCATAATAGAGACCCTTTTAGGGCATAATAGAGACCCTTTTAAACATGGCAACAAGGTTGGGGTAGGTATTATGTTCGGGGTGGGTTTTATATTCCTCCCTTCTTACCTTGACTTTTTAAATTATACTCATCCCGATCCTTGAGACTACAATCATCCCACCAGGAGTTCATGTTTTTAATTTGGATATACAGGACGCCCCTGCTCCCATGTTTGTTTTTATAAATGGGTGAAAAGAAACAAAATCAGAAAATAAGCAACACCCTACAACACAAACTTTTTGCATCATGTCAACAACACAAACTAAGTTGGAGGAGAATTAAGATTCAAAAATTTGTAATTTGATTGTTCCCTTCTTAACCAAAATCCCTCTTGATCAATTTAATAAACAAAAACTGTTTCATAATATCCAATCATATAATTATAAAACCATAAAACAACAAAACAACATAATTGAAATAAATGGCACAACACTTTTATTATTATTATTGTGACATTTTTATATTACTTCCTTCATTTTGTATGTGCCGTAAGCAATTATTGTTCATAGTAGGCATTATTTCTAAAGTTCCAATTCCAACAAAATATCATTTTCTAATCTACCAAAATATGCAATAATATACAAAATGTCATTTTTTTTTCATAATAAAGAGCAAGGCTAAAGCAAATAGGTAATGTTTAAACCTATCAAATTATAAAATAATAAGCAACAATAGTTCCAATCAATCCATCATAATAGCATGTATCTTGGCATTTATAGATCATCTTCCAAATGGAAAATAGTGTCACTATCCTCCAACATTTCATGACACGCAAAGCAAAAAAAAAAATAAATATAAACATTAAAATTAAAGAACAAAAATAATAGAAAATTAGAATCAATAAGCTCAACTAAAAGACTAGGAGTGCTAGGTATTTTCCTTTCGACCAATTTTAAGAATAATTGTCTCAAGATAATTTCTAAGTTTCTATTAGTGAAACTACCAATTAAATATTTACCATAAAAATGTATAACATGGATCATCTCAATTGCACCTAAATACTAATTAACAAAGTAATAGCTTTTATGACACAACTATTGGCAATGGCAACTGACTGGCATGTTTTTGTTTAAGCCATGATCCCAAAATAACATAGAACACGCAGAAGTATAAGCCATGATCCCAAAATATTGTTACTCTTTTACTGTATGTATCTCAGGAATTAATTTCTCTTGTAAATTATTTCAGGCTTCAAACAATTACTTGATTATATTTATAGCTATATTGTACAATTTTGAAAGAATTGATAAACATAACAAGTCAAATTTAGATGATCCCTCAATAGGTGATGAAAGTAAAATGAAGGAGGAGGGAAAGAGGAGAGCGAGATCCATGCTCAAATATATATTTTGATATACATCAATAGAAATCACTAACAAGTCATGCATATATTTGCTGACAATAGGTAGAACTATCTGTAACTGGTAAAAAAATGTTAAAGAGCCTTACAGTGCAGTAATCACTGTTCTGAATGACCCCAATATTTGTAAGCCTGGCTACTATAGGGCGTATTACTTCAATAAACTTATTGTTTATTTCTACAGCATCTGGACCCTTTGCAACCCGGTAATATTGCAACAATGATCTCTGGAGAATGTAGAAAATATAACAATAGATTTCAAATAGGCATGTATTGACAACCTGTATCAGCTCTATCTTCCTATTATGAACATATGTGATAACGTCCATGTTTTTTATTAACAAAACATTTGAGAACTAAAATGAAACTATAATAAAGTATTTAGAGAGCGAAAAAGAAATGATATAAATCGATTGCTGCAGTTTGAATAGGTGTAAAATAGGTTATTAAAACCATCGGTGATAAAATTGACATCATTTTTATCCTATGAACGAAAAGAAATAAAGAGAGATCGAGAAAGACATTGAGAAATATTAAAAGAAATCTCATAGTAAATAGTAATTTCTGAATTTTAAGTGAAATGCCATGAATAGTGTTGCTCAATTAAAACTATAGTTACACTATAGCAATATCAGTTGATTTTTGTTGCACAAGTTATCGAGAGTAACTTTGATGTTAGATGAAAAAGTAATGCTAACAAAACATTCTTTAACACACTCCTAATACATAAACACTCTTGTAATGCGTCATACCTACATTTTGTCTTGTCTTCAAAATTATTTGTGGGTTTTTATGGTTTTGACATAGGCAAAACCATCTTGTTAAAAGAAAACATAGACAAAACCCCAGAAACGCAAAACAATAATGTTCTTCTGCTTCCGGAATCCTTGTTTCACTCTCAACTCCTTACTGTAAACAAATAGTTCAACAATCAAACTGGCCATATATCACCACCATAACTCAATATAAAAACCACGAGATTTTGATTCATCTACTAGCAAATTAATGCACAAAAGATCCACAAACAATCAAATACAATTTGTAACAAACCATACAAGGAGGCTACATTAAAACAGCCTTAGTTAATAGGAAATGAGCTCAAACAAAAATAATCCCATTTTCTTTTATAGTATCAAGAACGATCCCTAGTCTACCTTCAATCCTTTCATCCTTTCTCGGTTCATAGGCCACTGCATATATATCAGCTTCCATTGATCGCTCAGCAATAAGCCTTCCAACTACTCTACAAGCATTATGATCTATCAAGGATGGAAGGGAGTTTCGAAGATCCTTGGCATTTGTGGTAGCAACACATATCACTTTGCTTGTTCCTCGGTGTACCACTTTTGCATGAATAAATCTTTTTGAGAAGAAAACATTTAATAAGAAAGGTCTCATGTACATATCTGTTCTCTGCTTCCATGATTTCCTGTTAGGTTTCTTCGCAGCTTCACTTCGAGATCTTCGGGTCCAGGCAGCTCGAATGAACGAATCCTACACATGTAACAATGACTTACTTATCTTCATTTAAGCAAGCGGCAGGGAAGAATATTTAAACTGCAACTGATTTCTTCATGCTATTTGTCAATGTCCAATTATGTTCAAATGTCATAGTTCACAACCCCTAAAAGAAGTTCACAGAAAAAATAAGACCTAGTAAATCAAGTGCTTAATCAGTTCTTATAATAAATTACAGGCAATTCAGAATCAGAATGATAGATCATGTGTCATGATTACAGCCAGGTACAACATATAGCAAGCATCATGCATCAAAATAAATTTGAAGTTTTCTTTCTGAGACAGAATTATGTGATTATGAATGTGGCAATTGGATTTATTAACCCAATAGAGTATGATAAAATGTTAAAAGGTCAACTTCCTTGCCTTTGGAATGAAAGGTAAAAAGGTGCAATTAAAGAAGAAAATGCAAAAGAAAGCTTGAGACTGTGTTAAGCAGAAATCAAAGTAATATTATTGTTGGTTCGGGAAATTTTCCATTGGGAAGCACTCTGGATAATGGTTAGCGAGTAAATTACACAAATGAGTTTAACACCATAACATAACCTAAGACCTTCAACATTAGATAAGTGGATCTTTCTCGCTTATATACTACTCAACATGCCCAATTCTAATCAATGTGAGACTTCACTTCACTTCACACTTGAACTCCAACATTTCTGTTATTCTCGTGCAGTTTGTGTGTGCTTTAACAACAGTAGTTAAAAATAGCCTTGTATTGCTCTAACTGGAGGATAGACGAAATTTGAGTCTATCCCCATCTCACCCTTTCTTCTATGAGGCTGCTATGAACCCATAAGAGTCCGAATTAACTCATCGGATAGAGTTATGTGATTATGAATGTTGCAATTTGATTTGATTTATCAACCCCATAGGGCATGTCATGATAAAATGAAGAAAAGAGGATTTGTCTTGCCTTTGGGAATCAAAGCTAAAAATTTAAAATAAAAAAATGCAAAAAAAAAAAAATGCAGAGAAAAAGGAAGATGAACAGTTCCATGAATAGACTGAATTAGATAAGCAGAAGCAACAATAAAAGTAGAAAGGAGAAAGCAATAAAAAATGAAAATTGAAGAGAAAAGGAAGGGCTAGGAGAGTAGTTACATCGGAGCGTGAGGGATTGGGAGGGTTTTTGGCGGAGCGAGAGGCAGTTGAAGTTAAAATGGGAAATGAAGAAAGCCATGAAAAAGAAAGCGAATTGGGAGAAGGAGTGGGCGTGCGAGACGGTGGAAGTTGAAACTGCGGAGAGGAGAGGGATGCACATACTGGTGGGGAACACCAACTCATCTTCCTCAAATTACTTCTCACCCTTAGCCCTTCCCTTAACCTTTAACTCATTTTTATATAGGGAAGAGAAATATATCCTTAACCGCGGGTAATATTTGAATTTGTCTGGACTTTGACAGAAAATATCTGGTTTGACTGGGTACGAGTACGGATATGAATAAAACTTGATATATTAAATTGGGTACGGATATAAGTATGTACTTACCCGTCCCATCTCGTACCGTACCTATACCCGTTCTCGTTTCTATTTTTAATTTTACCCATTTTTAATTTAATTATATTAAAAAAAGTTTAATAATTTTTTATATGTAATTATTTATTATAATATGAGATAGAAAAATAATTTAATTATAATAATATAATAAAAAAATAATTTAAAAATATTATTTTTTTTACAAAAAATAAAAATTAAAAAAATTGACGGGTACGGGTATAATCCGATACCCAACGGAAATGGAGATGGAGATGAAAATCACATATTCGACGAGTACGGGGACGACGACAGGAATGAATTTGACTCACGGGAACGGGAACGAGTATCATGAAACCCGTACCCGACCCGCCCCGTTGCCATCCCTATTTTTATTTCCTCCACGTGTCTTTATAATCTTCTATTAGTCTAATATGCTGAAGCTTAATTATAAATTTAAATATATTATTAATTAATTAATGATGTGTTAAAAGTAAATTTGAGATATGCTTGATGGACCAATGCATGAAAATTAGTCTTTTTTGGGCTGACCCCATTTCTCTTTAACCTCTTATTATATTGTTGTTCTCGAGTAGTACCTTAAAAAGAATTAAAATTGAAAGCTAGTCTCTAAATTTGTCATTTGTCAATTTAGTTTTGATACTCTTAACAATGATTAATTGGCATGTTAAGTTTTGTTGACTCCTCATGTGACCTTTAACGTTATGTCAATTTTTCTTTTTTATTAAAAATTGGTTCAAGTTACCATTGTTGTATCTCTCACATTACACTATGTGAAGCACAACAGGAACAAAATAATTTTATTTTAGAATTTAGCTACTCTAAAACTAGAGAATTTCAATTTGAAGAATAAAGCACAATAATGATTTATTAAAAATTCAATTATTGATATTATAATTAATTTTATTGTATTTTATAAAAATCTGATTTTATCACAAATCTTAATCATTAAATCAATAATTATGAATGTATTTTTTTCTCTAAAGTACACTCTCTTATTTTAAACAAGTTAAATATTTTTTTAATGGATAGTGTTATGGACCATTTTTTTCTTTAAAAAATATATTAGTTTGATGCTTTGAGTCATAGTGTTTTTCGTGTTAGCAATCACCAATTCCATATTGTTATTTGACGTTGCTCCATATTGCTGTTTCGTTTTCATAAAGTTCTCTTCCTCAATTCCTCCCAATGATTATTCCACACACATTTACATTTGATAAGACACATCTAATATCGTATTTATTTAATATTTTGTATTTGTTACTTTGTGTCTATTAATAAATTTTTTCCCTGGATAATTTAACATGATATTATAGACTAAATTGTTGCATTTATTTATATAGGATTGGAAGTCTAAAAGCACCAAGCTTAAAAACTATTAAAAAAAATTAGATGCAATGGGCCGCATGCCACAGCGTCAACTTGAAGATACATGCCCAAAGCAAAAAAAAAAAGGGAGATGGTTACCGGTCTTACACATACACCCAACACACACAAATTTAATAATTACATCGTTAAACACACACACACAAATTTAATAATTACATTGTTAAAATTTGATTTTAACGAGGCAAGAGAAATGAGACGAATATAAAATCACCTGGAAATTGCCATCATGTCCATTCTACTAGCTTCAAGTTGACTAGCTGCCGCGTAGTGTTGGTCCTGTCATCTATGAAACTGTTTAATGAATTGCCGTTCTCGTCATCTTTGTCATTTGATACAAGGGAATCTGAAGATACCGTGACAATATTGAACAGCTCATGAGATTGGATATTTTCAGAAAAATGTTACGTGATATACGGATTACTTATATCATTCTATCTTTTGAATCAGCAATGAAAGATATGCTAACTATGATACTAGATATTGTATGTCAAAAAATGCTAAAACAAAGGATGAGAATGCAAAACATTCAGCAAGTCTTTAGAAAAAGCTTACTCAGCTTCCTCTTCAATGAAGTCTCTCACATTGTGTGTTGATTTCCTTTCACTAAAAGTGAAAAATGAAGCACCAAAGCCTTAAGTTTTCTCAAATAAATCATTATAGAATAGAATTTTGTTAAATATATTTTTAAGTTGTTTTGAAGAAACAAAATATGATCTAAAATGCTTCAATAAAGCAAGGAACAAAAGATGCAGTAAACAAACTAAAATCATCTTGGCCATGCTCATATTATGCAGGATTTGAGGCAGAAGATGATTTGAGAAAGTTTGCTGTTGAAGCAAAAAGTTTATTGTTTTTCTTATCTATATTACTTTCAGTAAATTTGCGAGCAGGTTTAATGCTTTCAGACATTTCACCACAATCTGGAAGTGTTTCATCACTGAAGCTTAAGTCAGTGTTATGTATATATGGCCTTCCTCAGTTTGACAAAGGAAGACTCGACCTCTTCTAATTGCACAATTCTTCAGCTCAAGTAAAGAGGTTTGAGTTTCATCAACAAAAGATTAACAAAAGGAGTACAGGCATTCTTATTGGTGCCTCTATCAATGGTAAATCTCCACAAGATTTACCATTTGACCAGCATTATCTCCTTTATTGGACACGCTTCTCTGAGCAATCGGAGTCTCAGGAATTATCTCATCACCCTCACATGTTTCCTCTTGATCCTTACACAAGTCATTGAAAGTACCATCTTGTAGAGCATGATGCTGTCTGAAGAGGACAGGAACAAAAAGGACTTGCCATTAGCTAGTGTATTCACAATATTCATATGTTATCAGATATTTGCAAAATCATCACAGAAGTTGAAAATGTGTTGCTTCATAGAAATTAGGATGTTGTTTATTATGAATACGCTTCAAGAAGTAAGTAATTTTGAAAGGGGAAAAACTATAATAAAGCAACAACTGTTCTGTTGCCATGTTGACAATGGGAGTGCTTGTTGTTTGGCATTAAAATTCATGGGAGAAAATTGAACAGAAGATATTACCTTTTTTAGCTTCGTCAAGTTTGGTAGTGGCGACTGGCTTACTATGTCCCAAACACAGACCTTCCTGAATCAATCAACGGATATATACATCATTCTACCAAAAAGGAGAAGGTGGATCATATTATGACTGTGATCGTATTTGATAGTGCAGTACTAATCTAAGAGAGGAAGTAGAATCTGAAGTGAAGAAGTTTTGTCAACTTCCAGGAATGATACTAGTCCTTGAAAGTGCTTCATGATGTCTATAAGCATCAATGATCCAGGGGAATGCTTCACTTTATGCACTCTAGAAGGAAAGGTCTGAAAGTGGGGAAAGGCAATAAGAGACATTCTGCAATTGTTTTTCCCCAGTAGAGTGAAAATATGTTTCAATATCAATTTCAGCAACAGTGAGTTTGTCTTTTGATGGAGAAGTGTGGAATTATTCGTCTTTCACATTCTGTTGACGAGGAATAAATTTTTCAATGGACAACTTTACATATTGAACTTCTGGTTTAAGGACATGAAGAATCTACAAAAGTAACTCATAAGATTTAGAGTATTAGGATAAAAAGCATAAATAAAAAACAAAAGAAGTTATGATTTCTGACCATATCCTCGGACTAGGATGAAAGGTGAAGCTATTTACGCCTCCATTTCGCAAGTAACCCTTCAACTCTGCCCCTTCACAAGCTAAAACTAGTAATGATTGTTGAGGAGCCATTAAAATCATAATAGCGAACGAGTGTGATGTAAATAGAAGTATCTTTGGAGATTTGATATTATTCTATAATATTTTTTTATTTCCTTTATTTTTGTTTGATTTTCATAGTTATCTTTTTGAGGGATAAATGTATTTTTATAATAAGATAAGAGAAGAATGTAATTAGTAAGAAATAAATTAATAAAATTATCTTTTTTAACTTGGTATTAAAGCTCCCAATCTTAGGAGTTCTATTTCTGTTGTTCAAAAAAAGAAAATCAAAGTTGTTGCTACCCTCTCCATTGCTAGCTCCAGCATCGCCATTGTTGGAAGCACATTTAGATCATTTTTGTTTAGTATAAATTTGAGTTTTTGATTTCTCTCCTATTGTTTATTTTTTGAGTTCATTCATACGTGATGCAAATTTCCCTTTATTTTAACTGGAATGAGATATTACAATATGTAAGGTAGATATTGATCGTTTAAGAATGATGATTGAGTGTATGAGTATGCCCTTTGACTCATGTACATTGTCCATGAAGGGCAAGGATACTTTCAATACTTGAGGTTTCGTTTCTCAAGGAGTTTGGATTTTTTTATTCTAGAGTAACCGATCACATGACCTCCTTTTCTTCACTTTTTGCATCATATTCCAAAATAAACATCAAACAATTCATTATAATTGCTAACGAAAGACAATTTTAATTATTAAAGAGTAGAATGAGTTATGCTTCCTAGAGCAAAATATGTGAATCGTGATTTGTCTAAATTTATCATCGATAATAATATTGTACATGAACTTCCTTGTGTTAATACTCTTCACCAAAATGAAATTGTAAAAAGAAAAAATCATCCTCATCTAGACGTTGTTAGAATCTTACTCTTTCAAATGAATGTTCCTAAGATTTTTTTGAGAAGTTGTCTTAACTTCCACTTTCTTATAAACAAGTTACCCGCTTGAGTCCTGCCCTATTAATTAAATTGTTATGATCAATATTGGTTCTTTCTTCCCCTTTAATGTCAAGTTTACCCTATCATGTTTGGAATTACCCTAAGGAAACCACCTAATAATTATGCTTAACAACTACCGCAATGAGTGCTTTGCCAAGTCATGTTGGTTAGGCCACCAATGTGTCTGAACAAAGTGCAGATTGGGTAATACCAAATTGATAGTCAAAAAGAGGAACATTAATTGCAACACGACGAATGATTGATAAGAATGAATGAACATGCTATATCAAAGCAGAAGAACATTAACTATACTGAATATGTCCAAATTTTGGCCACCTTCGTCATCATCGTCTTCAAACTACGGTATTGGGGTTTCTTTTATGCCGATAGGCACGAACTCATCGATAGTGTCTTGCTTTCTTTTCTCATAAACCTTTCCCTTTCCTTTTTCCTTTGCATAAAATTTAAGTTCAACTCCTTAGGAGCAGTACTTATTGTTTTCCAATAAAAATTGGAACTTTAACTCGATATTATACAAGTGTATTAATATAAGTCTCATTAATATATATTTACAAATATTATTAAAATAAAATTTTAACTTTAATTAGAAAAAACATTAATCACAGAATTATATCTAAATTTTGTCTTTTTTCTTTTTCTCTAGCTACTGCTTCCCAGCCAAATACCTAAAAATTACATACATTAACAACCAGTAGAATAAGAATCCATTAGAGTTAAATTTGAGTTTGCAAGGAACCCTATTTACCCATTTTCATACCTCATCCTCCATTATCTCATGATGCCATTGGATAATTCAGATTTTAATTTCGATTTCGATTCACCTGCTAATGCTAGAGGAAGATAAGTATTATGCACTGACACTACGCATAACTTCTTAAGCACATAAAATTAATTAATTTATTCAAAAATCTCGAGAAGTCAAATACTCACACTAAACATAAATAAAAAGAAGTTGTTTTCAAGGGGATTCTATTAATATTGTAAATGATAAAATATTTGTAATGTAATTAAATAATAAGTTTATATAAAATACTAAAATTGTAAGAATTGTCATTTTTTTTTATATACACTTTATATTTCATTTAAGTAAAATATTAACTTTAGATAATAAGAAAAACATTATGTTATTATGAAAATAACATAAAGTTATAATCTGTAATGTAAAAATAATAAAGAGAAAAAAGAGAAAGTATATAGAGAACAATATAAGAAAGAGATTCTTGTATTATTTCCAACAATGACATAGCTTATTTATAAGTATAAATGATTGCAAATAAGGTAATAGTATTAAGGTGAAATATAAACAGTAACAATGGACAATCACCATTAAATATCCATAACACTCCTCTTAGTGTCCATTATTTGAGAATGTATCTCTTAAAATCTTACTAACAGTACATCATTCTTTAATATTTTGTCATATACTGTCTCATTAAAAATTTTGTCAGGAAAACTCAATGTCAAGACCATGATGAGGGGGAAAAAGTACAAAATATCTCCCCCTCATGTGGATAATCATTTTTAAGGCGAGGAAGACTAATCTTGTGTACCCATTATTCAAAAATTGTATTTGTGAGTAACTTTGTTTCATCTCCATTAATGCATTCTTCTTTCAACCAAGTAATAGATGCAACAATCTTTCGTGTATGACTATATCACCAAATGTAAATAAAGACCTTAATTTTGATTTACCATTATGATGATGTGAGAAGAAAAATCCACTAAGATAATGAAAATTTTATTTACTTTGTTTCAACAATTTCATGTTAGTGAAGAACTATATCTTCCAAGTAAATTGATAACTATAACACCTTGTTACATTAGACTCAAACAAACCCTATTACATCATGGTTAGTGATCCATCCACTATGTTTTCAAAATCCATTAGATTATAATATAGGATGATTATTGGATTGAGATTTTAAAAGACTATCTTCACATAAAAAACAAGTTTTGTGAATTTTAAAAGACTATAAGAAAGTAATGACTTATAAAGAAAAAAGAAAGAAATAAAATATTTTAAAAATAAAAATTATATAATTGCTAAAACATTGCTTTTATAGGTGCATTGGATATCCATCCATGAAAAATTGTCAATTGATTGATTGGATGAATTTTTTTCTTTAAATAGATTTGATAGATTGGATTTTTATGTGAATTTTTAATGGATTATTTTTATCCGATTAATCATGATCTGCCTAAAAATTTATTGAGTTAATCACCTATACACTGCCAGTATAAAGTTTTTTTTACACTGGTAACCAATTATATTCTTTAATTATATTCTTTACACTGACAATGTATAGGTGATTAACTCAAATTTATTTGATCCATCCATTTGCCACCCTAACCACATAACGAGATTCATCGTGTTCAGTGGTTTAGTTGAGCAAGACAAATCATGTTGAATAAAAACTCAATTTTCAACACTTTGAGTTTTTAACCTATGAAGGTATGTCAAGCGAGTATATCTTGTTGAGAGAAAATCCACTACATCTTCAACATGTAGGGCATCAACACCTCTAACTCAACATGCAAATCATTGATATTGATATTGACAACATCAATTGAACAAATGTGTACAAATCAATACATGCATCACTCTAGCCAAAACACCTTAGCCTTCTTCAAGCCAAAATACTCACACTTCAACTATAACTTTATAACTTAAGCCTAAGACCGTCTCATGACTAACCCATACCCAACAATAGATCAAAACAAGCAATTATACAACAAATAGGCATAATACAAAAAATGGTGTCATAGAAATTAGTAGTATTGATTATTGTAAAATGAGTATTTTTTTTTGTTAGAATAATTTTTTCTTTTTTTGTAATTTTCATCTTTCTAAAATTTAAAATCATTATTTGTAATTTCTAATGATTATTTAAGTAACTAACAGTGTCACATAATAGTATAAATAAAAAAACAATAGTTTCATATTTCACTACAAAAAAATGGCATTTAGCGACCACTAAAATCAGTCGCTAAATTGCTAAAATTGGTCGTTATTTACCTTAGTGACCGAATTTAAGTAGTCGCAAAAACCCTGGTCGTAAAGCTATATAGCGACCGAAATTTTTGGTCGCAAATGGCTGTAATGATTTTGGTCGCTGATGTGTATAGGAACCAAATTAGTGACCGAATAAATCGGTCGCTAAGATTTATTTTTTATTTTATTAAATTTTATAAACGTCGCAAATTCGGTCGCTAGAACCACTCATATTTGACCTCTCAAGAATTCTATTTCACAATACTTCACTTTTCAACATGTTTTGTCCTTAATTACACAATTTTTGGGAACTTCCTAGAAGGCCATCCATCCCTATATTACTCCAAGTCAAACACGCTTAACTGTGGAGTTCTGATGAGATAAGCTACCGAAAAGCAGATGCATGTTGTTAGTATAGGTAGTACAAATTAATTCATTTAAGTCATCCTCAACTATACAATCTCAACTTATACTATCTTTGGATCCTTCTCATTTCGGTGTGTTCGGACCGTTATAATATATAATAATATATATAATAATTAAATTACTAATAATAATAATTATATTATATTTAATTAATCTTTATTTATATATATACTTATTTTTATAATTAATAATCTTCTTATTTCTCTTTAAAATTAGTATTATGATACAATTTAAATTATTTATTATAAATTTAAAAGTTTAAATAATAATTTTTATATTTTAAAATGAGAAGGGTTATAATAACACTGATATAACTTTTACTAAGTATTACACTGCTCGCTCAATAAATTTATATTAAATGTAAATTTTGTAAATCCAACCGTTATATTGAAAGTTCATATCACTTTATATGTTTATATCAAGTTTTGTTAAAATTGAACAACTTGAAGGTAATCAAAGTGCTCATATTTTAGTTTATTTTGAAATGTATATATTACGTCAATTTTATTTTACAAAAATGAAGTATCAAATCATCTTGATATCATATAAAATTTTGTATATATGATCTAAGAGTAAAAAACTTTCAATCTAACAATTGAATTTATAAAATTCACATTTAATATAAAGTTATTGAGCGATGTAATACTTAGTAAAAGTTACACCAGTGTTATTATAACCCTTCTCTTTTAAAATATTATTTTGATAAATTAAATTTTAACATTTTAAATAAATTATTAATGAACTTAATATATTTATTCATCTTAAATCTAAGATATAAAATTCAAAAAATGTATTCATCCTTGTTTTATTTTCTAATTATCAACCATTAATAAAATACTAATTTAAAATCTTATCAAGTTATATCATAATATTTTTATATCAAGTTTAAAACCAGAGATTAGTTATAAAATATGTTAATTTATGTTGGGACTTTATTTCAACACAAAACTTTAAAATAAATGTGCGAATAAAAAAAATTTCGTTAAAACAGTCACGTATTCTATTTGATAGAGAAAAAGCAAGGAAACGCATTGTGATGTATTAAAAACTGATCAAAACGAACAAGCGAGTGGTTTGCCCAATTAGTTAAGAGCGGAGACTTAAGATTTTCTCCATGTAAGTATGTGTGTTGATTCGAGCTCTACGTCAGCAATTTTAGCCTTTTTAAACAAATGAGGTGTAATTGTAATAAAAAGGAGGTGTATATATATAAGTTAAATACTATGAACATCTTTGAGTAAATTAAAATCAAAAGATAATAATTTTTTTAAATTACTAAAAAATATTTCATTTTATAATTGCTTCACAAATTCTTACTAATTTTTGTATAAGTCAATTGCTTTTAAACAATGAAACTAACACGATTATATCAATTGAATTGAATGGTTAAGTCTAACTTTTAAAATAACAATTGAAATAAAATAAGATTCATGAAAATAATTTCAAAATATATTAGGTAAATAAATTTTATATATAATAAAATTAAAGACAAGGATTAAAATAATCAATAGAGTTAATGTAATATTCATTTATAAATATTTAAATAAATTATAAGTAGCAATGTATTATTTAATTGATGTTTAAAATAAAATATTTTATAATATGTAAATGAATTGATTTTTAAGATAAACTATTATATACATATTTAATTTATATAATTTTAAAATATATATGTATAATTAGATATATTTTAAATAAGTATTTTTATATTAAAAATTAATTTATCATTAAACAAAATAAAAAATATTTCAAAATATGGTTGTTGTTGAATCAATTTCTCATGGTGGGATCATATTCATATATAATAATAGAATCATGTCTCTTCAAAGAAGTGATATTTATCTCAAAGTAGTACGAGCATAATCAAAGATAGATAGTATAACGTATTTTAAGTAATTGATCTCATGTGTAATTGATGTATATATTTATATATATAATTTATTTTATAATTTTTATTTATTAAACTAATGGAACATTAATTATATTTTATCAATTTTATATTTGTTTGATAAATTTTTATTAATCCTTATATAAGCCAATCATTGTTAATTTGATGGAACTAACGTGTTTATATCAATTAAACTAGATGTTTAAGTCAATTTTTAAAGTAATAATTAAAATAAAATAAGATTTATGAAAAGAAGTTTATTTACCTTAACAAAATTATAAAGCACAATAAATTATGTATTTTCATATTATCTAATAATTAATATAATAAAATATTAAGCATGATAAAAGAGAAATAAATTTCTCAAGAGAAAAATAAATAAATTTTCTAGAAAAAGTATTATTTAAATTAGTCTATTTGTTTTTAAAAAAAAGATTCAATTAAAAATATTATTATTTAATTTTCTTTTATAACATTATGTTTCTCATTTTTAATACATCATGATATATGAATTATCTATTTTAAATTATATAATTTTTATTATTTTAAAAAATAAATTAATTTTATTGGGCGGGTAATGATTTTTATTTCTTATCATTAATATTTTTATCATTATAAAAATAATATGATATATTTTTATATTTGCTTTCTTTTAAAAGAAAAATATTTTTAATTTTTTCAAAAATATACATAAAATCGGTCGCTAAAATAATTATAAATAATAATATTTTTTTAGGATCGATTTAATTTAGTTGCTAAAATTATTATAAATAATAATATTTTTATTTTTTTAGCAATCGATTTTAATTTGGTCGCTAAATTTATTATAAATAATAATATTTTTATTTTTTTAGCGATCGATTTTAATTTGGTCGCTAAACTTATTATAAATAATAATATTTTTATTTTTTTAGCGACCGAAACCATTCCGTCGCTATTTTAACCAACAATTATTATTTTAGCGACTGATTATTGGCTACTAAAAAATTTAGTCGCTAAATAAAATTTGCAACCAAATCAGATTTGGTCGCTAATGCGACGGAAAAAATCGGTCGCTAATTTCAGTGGCTAAATTGACTTTTTATAGTAGTGTTTTGAGAGATGGAAATCAAAGAATTTTTTTTATAGGACAAAATAAAATCACTTATTTTATAGAGACTAGAAATATATTAAAACCCTTATTTAATATTTTATAGAATGATGTCAAAATATATATGATATTTAAGTTGTCATGTTTTATAGTATAGCAAAAATTATGCTACTATGAGGAATTGATGTTAAGTCAAAAGATGATTTACATTTCCTGAACTCAGAGTTTTAATGCTAACAAACAAAACGTTTTTATAAAGAAGAAATGTCTACAAAAATATCTTTGAAAAATATATTTAAAAAATTTATAAGATGAAGTGTAAGACATAGATCGTCTATGAGACTTTGTAAAGTAGGTGAAGCATATAGTTTGTCACAAATATATTAAATTTTTATTATTCATTAAGACTAGTGACAAAGTTTGTTTTGAATGATTCATTCCTTCATAAATTAAACCAAAAAGCTATCTTGAAACTCATAAATTTGTTAAAAAAAATCATGTTTTCCATCAAAACCAAGATCCTAAAATCATGGAGAAAAACATATAAAGTCATTATTATAGTTGCTCTACACTAACATTACTTCTACAAGCTCTGTTTGGTATGAAAAGTTAATACGTATAAGAGGTACCATATGGTGAAATACATTTAATGTTGGCATTAAATGAGCCAAATAGTATCTACCATCACAAGGAAAGACGATGAAGACAAACTAAACAAACTTGTCAGTTGGACTCAAAATGTTGCAATGGTCATCTTTTCTAAGCTACTATATAAGAAGATTCAAAACATAAGAAAGACAAAGACACCAATTTTAAGTGATACATATACTTTGTACATAAACAAACTTTCTAAAAATCTACTCTTTCTTGTGAATATTCATTGTTCTATACTGATTGTATAATGTCTAAGTGAGACAAACACAACACTTGTGTGACCTTCATAACCATTGTTATAATGTTGAGCCTAAAGAGACTTTTCTGAAAAAGAATACTTCTTTTAAGCCTAGAAAGACTTGTCTAAAAAAGAATACTTGTTTTGAGTTTGGAGAGACTTAACTGTAAAAGATTACTTAGTTGTTAAGTCTAGAAAGACTTTTTGTTAAAATAATACTTGGGTAGTTATTTGAAGAGGCGAGTCAAAGAATACTTAGGATTGAATCGGAAGTGACTTGTTAAAATAATACTTATATGTTTGTTTAAAAATAATGGAACTCAATGTGGTTGGATTGAAAATTAAATGTAGTCTCGATGGTTAAAATGAATCAATATAAAAATACCTAGTGTTCCATTTGACTGCTCTTCACACTTCATCTAACTAACATTATTAATTCACTACGAAAAACATGTGAATTTTTAATACACACTATTCAACTCTCTCTTCTAATATTTATCTTTTCTCCATAATTGAGATATATAAAACTATTTGAGAAACGTATGCACAAAAAAAAACATTATATAATAGAAAAGCTTATAATAATCAATCTAAAGAACAAACAGAGAGATACTAATCAAAACAATATATATATGAGTGTGTGTGAAAGTTTAATATAATGTATGTAAACTATCAAAGAAAGTAATGTATGCTTTTATTTTTTGACAAAATCAAAGTAACATTTGTTAAACTTTATATTTTACGACATTAAATAACATGTAATAAACATAAAACTAAAAGGATAATTTTGAAATTTTAGAAACATAATAACAATATGTGCATCACACAGGTCACTACTATGATGTTATAAAAATTGATAAAATTATTATACATACATTTATAATTGATTGGCTAAAAATGCTTTATAATATTGATGCATTTATTACTTTCTTTAAATAATAAAATAGTGACTTCAAATGATTAAGAGGGATTTTTTTGGCTAATTATAAGATAATATGTGAAGTTTATTTGGAAAATAAAACATATGAGAGAAAATATTTCATTACTTTTTACCAATGTTCCTCTTCAAAATAAAATAGAAAATTATAAATTAATAGTTCATTAATTCTATCGATATTAGCTATTTAAGTTTTTTTTTTCAATGAAGAGACATAGTGCCTTTTTACTTGTTAGTAATAATGTAATAAGAGTAGAATAGATTTGTCATATGCATGGTTGAATATAAATAATTTATAATATGATACATTAAATTTTTTTAAAAAAATGGTATGACTAGTTCAAACAATCTATTCGGTGCAGTTGAGTGATTTTTGCCACATTTGCACATATCACACGAAAAAAAGAAATGAAAATTTCTTAAATGAAAGAGAAAGAGTGAAGAAGCACAATTATGATGACCTTCAATCAATTTCTACTACTAATCTCATTGTTCAAAGAGAGAACAAGAACAAGAACAAGCAACAAAGTTGTACCTTCAATTGCTTCACCAAATGCTAACCAAACTTGACAAAGAAATAGGTTCTCTTCAAAGGATTTTTCTCTTTGTATTTGTATATTTCAACACTTAGTATTAGTAACCATCAATATTTTTGGTTTTAATGCTAACCCATTATTTTTTTTCCGAAATGTTTAGTTATTTCACAAGTGAAATCGAGTTTGGTGAGATTGGGATGTTGTGTTCAATTTGTCATATTGGGGCATGAACCAGTAAATGTTTTTTATGATGTTCCTTTTTGTTTATTTATTTCGCTTGGATATCATGTACCTTGTTGATTTCAACTCAAGTTGGTGTTTTTTTTTTTTATATTTTGTTTCATTTGCTTTTGCAAATAGTAAGTTGGTTACCTTGTTAGTTAGTTTTAACACAACTCGATATTCCTTCTACCCTACTGTTTATGGTGGAATTTGTTTATGAATTCTTTTTATTCGAACTAGCACGACAAATGTTTCAATTTAGGTATATTACGTTTTGAATTTTGAGGAACAAGAGAACATGGAGTAGAGAGATTAATAATTACTTGTTTTTAAATATTCATCAATAATTAACAAGTAATAATTTTCATGCACATAAATACTCAGATGAACAAAATGAACAATACATATATTTGCAATACAGATCATGGTTCACTTGCATAGAATTACAATTGAAATGTTGAAGCATAATTATGCAACTAAACTACATGATTAACAAAAGGAAACTACACTAATTCTAATCCTAAAAAGAGAAAAGAAAAGTGGTCGAGAAGTAGTCATACCCAAAAATAATTCCTTGCACGAAAGCCATATGCGCAGGCGGAGAGTGCTTGAAAGTTCAGTTCATGTATGAGTTTTCTGACCTCTTGTATGGGGTATGGTTCTCGTATTTATAAACTCTCCTCGAGGGTGGTTACTCCTGCGTGAATCCATCATGGGCGCATAACTGTCATCCACTACGTCCTTTACGTGGGTTTAAAATATAACTTCTCGTAACCGTTCGCCACTACGTCCTTTTCGTGGGTTTGAAATATAACTTCTCGTAACCGTTCGCTCCACGTGTTTTTATCTCTTCGATTTATTTTTCACTAGGATAATCAAACACTACTTGAAAACCTCTAGTAGCCTCTTTGTTCCATTTTTCGAGCATCTCTTTGTTTTACTCGACCAGTTTCTATTCGACCATGTCTCGAATACAAACAAATAAGGCTCCCGATAGGTTTCCTCCCTACATCATTCTTTCGAATGACCAATTAAATGTAACTTTCGAGTCTCATGTTTTTCGAGTGGTCTTAACAAATGCCCCCCTAGGAATTCAATCTTGATGAGCACACTGCGATGAGAGAGATTTGAATTCCTATTGAGAATTATTTTTGATTCTTGATCGACTTTCTTAACTAGTGGCTTAGTGACTTATATTCCTTCGATGAAAACCTACTTATGGTCACCTATTTAATGCAATGACCGTTTGATGTGACATTGATTACCCTTGACGGCGCATGCGTACGTTTCCCCATACGTTTGTCTGAAAAAATGTTTTGGCGGCTAATTTGAACTGATTTGATTTAATATTTTCAGTTTGAATTAATATTGACCCATTTAACCCAAGGTCCATTTACCTCGTTTAAGCCCTTTTTTCACCCTAGGGTAAAACCACTTTCACCATTCTATTGCGTTACGCACAAGTTTCCCTACCTTCTCTTCTTGCTGCATTTCTTGCTTTTCTTCTTCGGCGTCTTGCACCTTTCTTCATTCCCGAGTTCCTTGCTTTTGTTTATCAATGGCTTCTTCTGCTGCATCCATCTCTGCCGCCGTAGCATCAGCAGTTTCTCCTACCATGGCCACTACAACTATCATGGCCACTGCAACCTCTACTCAACTGCTCCTTTATTGATGGCCAATGCCCAAGTTTGCAATGTCAAAGACGGCAATGATACCTTCGTTCCTATTCCAGGCATGGAAGAGGCAAGTCTGAAAATTTTTCAATCCCAGGTACTTCTTCCCTTCTCTTTAGAGAATGGTTCTGTTCATGCTTTCTTAGGTCCTTTCATTGGTCAAAATAAGAAAAAATTTGGGAATTCTTTGCTACCTGAAGACCCCTCCACACTTCCTTTCATTCATTCTACGGAAATAGACTTAGCCTTTTTGGAGACACCACTAAAATTTTTAGGGCATTTCCTCCTATTAAAGATAGACATTCATCCTGGTTAGCGCGTGTGGAAAGTTCAATGCATTCCCTGTGGGAAGAGATTGGTATCTCTGAATTTATCCAACTAGCTAAGTTTGATTTACATTTATTCGATACTCAAATGCTTCTTTCTACTATATTCTTTTGGAATAGAGAAACTCGAGCCTTCGAATTCCCTTGTGGCTTTGTCTGCCCTACCCTTCTCGACATTGCTGCTATCACGGGTTTAGCACCTATTGGAGATAGGTTTTATCCCGATGTTTTCAAGGAGGAAGTTTCGATTAAGGAGACCTCGATATCTTGGGATAAGAAGACGTACTTAACCTTCATCAATGCTCACATGGGAACACCGGGTACTCCTGTTTCGACCTCAGAGCACATTGCCTTTTTGATGTATTGGTTGCCTACTTGGGTTTTCTGTACTCCTTCACTCCAAGTTCCCAAATACTATTACATGTTGGCTCAAACTCTTCATTCAAAAAATAAAATTTGCTTAAGTAAACTTCTGTTGGCCTCCCAATATACTTGCCTTGATGAAGCTTCGGAAAGCCTTTTCCGCGAGACTGGACCTCGGACCTCTCTAGACCACTCTGGTTACTTCAATTGTGGCTCAACACGATTCTCGAGAAGAAGCTTTCTCTAACTTCAACTTTTACTCCGGCATGTGAACTCGAGGGAGCCCTTTTAACAACTCTCACTCCTCGAAAACGTTCAATTAATAGTTTTGCAACATACATTGACGCTATTCTCAGCTTCACTGAATTTGATGAAGATTTAGCCCCTTTCATTCGAACTACATTGATGGGCCCATCCTGGCTTCGACAGAATAATAAAGTCGGGCAAATTTCTCTAAATTCTCTCAAAATGTGGTTCGGGTTTCTTCTTGGGATGTAATAATATCTGGCATGCATCAAAAGGATGTGAGGATCTATCCTTATCAGCCTCAGATCTTCGCTCGACAATTCGGCCTTTGCTAGATGAAACCTCTCCCTCTTCGATGTAAAGAAAGCATTGATGCTGATATTTGTGTCAAAAAAGGGAACTATCAGGAAGTTCTGGATTTCATTTTGCGTCCCAAAAAAGAACTTAAGCTCACACCATATACTTTCTCTCCCTCCTTAGTCTCAAGATGTTATCTTCGATGGTGGTGTGAATATTATGTAGATAAAATTATCGACTTTGATGGTTTTTTGAAGAAGCTGATTAATTCTCCTTTTTCTTCGCAGGGCCCGAAGCAATCAGGTACTTTCAAGAACTAAACTATTATTTATCAATTCGAACAATTTTTTAAAGTTTTTTATCGACCTGAAAACATTGGTCGAACCATTTTTGATGCGTCTGTCTCTTTATCGAAAATGGTACAAAGGAACATCCGCGCGAAAAAGGTGATTAATCCTCGAGGGAAAACTGATTTTGAAAAATTTTGTCCCAAAAATATTCCCTCTCTTCCAAATGCTCGTTTTGATTTAGTTAAACACTTATCTCGCCCTTCTTGGGTGAAAACACTCGACCCATTTTACCTTGAATGCAAAGAGATTCCTGTAAAGGATCGAGTTACCTATGCGAGATGTTCCGTGTACGATTTTCCTCGACGGAGATGGTGGCGATTATGTTGGGTCGATAATACCAATCCTCCTCCTGGTAAATAACTTAGACTAAACACTATTCTCGAATTCCATTTTGTACTTATCTCATCCTCTTTCTATGTTATGCATTATACAGCTGCTATTCCTCAACGTGTTCCTCAACATGTTGAAGAGACTCCCAACTGGGAAAGTGATGATGATGATGACAAAGGGTCTTCCTTGAAAAGTCGAAAAAGAAAGACTGCTTCTGACAAGGTTTCTCTGCGCTCCAAGGTACAATTCTTTTCGATCTATTCCTTCAATCGAATTTCTGGATTTACCTCCCACTACCTCCTGATTCTTTTCGTATTCTCAAAACCTCGAAGCCTCCAAAAAACAAAAATCCGATTCATCAAGCACCAAGACTATGAGTAATTCATTTTTGTCTTTACCTTTTCCTTTCCTTTCCTCTCATTCTCTATTTGAAGTCTCGACCATAACGATTTTCATTCTATCTTCAGATTTCGACCACGAAAAAACCAGATAAAGGGAAGGGGAAATTAGTGATCCCTCTCCCTAAGAAGACTCAGAAGCCTCCTGTCGAGAAACTTCTCAAGGATGCTATGAAATCGGTCCCCAAGGTATTTTCATTTTTAATTTCGATTCAGTTTTCCCATTTCTTCAGCTTTTCTAAGATCTTTGCTCGTCATAGGATGTCGAGATAATCCAAGTCGACTCCTCTCGGAAAATGTCCATAGATATTCCTCCTATTACTGGGTCATCTCAACAAGTTCGACTTTTGCTAATCTTTCCTTTTTCTATACCTTTCCTTAGTCTTTTTCTTCTAATCTCATCACTTGTTTATAGTTGGAAACCCCTCAACTAAATGTTGCCGAGATGGCCTCAATAGTAGCTTCGGTAGAGATTCCTCCTCAAATTGATGAGGGGAAAATTCCCTCCTTATAACCTGTGGTGAATACGGAACTTCTCCATCAATCCTCACAAGGTGAAGCTCCTTCTTTCGAGCTTAAGCCTCCTTTTAGTCCAAATAAAGGTATATTCTCATCATCATTCATAAAGAACTATGTTTCTTATATTGTTTCTTATATTTTCCTTTTCTCTATGCAGATTCGACTGAGTCTCCTAAGCCTTTTACCGCTTCTCCTTCAACCCAAGGTGGTGTCAAATCTGCCCAAGGAGGTGTCGAGTCTTCAGTGCCACCATTGTCCTCGATCCCCTCTACGGATCTGGATTTAATAAGTTTCTTTAATGAAGATGATGACGAAGAGGTCAACAACATTTTCGATGTCCTCGATTGGACTAGTGGCACCTCCATTTCAAAGAAGGCTCCTGAAGCAGCTCCTCAACTACCTCTTACTTTTCAACCGCTGCTAGAGTCTTTCCGGTCGAAGGCATATGTGGAAGATCTCGACCAAGCCTTTTTTCTTCCGGATTTCAAAATTGAGGTTCAACAGATGATTGATGACTTGCTATCCTACCCGGACCTCACTCCTGAGGTTTACCTCGAACTTCAAGAGTTTATCAAGCCATTCAGCCTTGCTTGGGATCTCCGGTCCAAATGGTCCACCTCATTCCAAGAAGTGGCTTAGATCGAAGTCGAGAGCAAGGGGGATCGTTCCAAGCTTGAGAATCTTCGACAGGAACTGATTTCCATCAGAAAATCTACCGAAGGGATGATTCCTGCTTTGAAGAAACTACAACAAGAGGAGGTAGATTGCACAACATCAATCGAGGCCTTGCAGCACGAGCTGAATAACCTCCGCTCGAAACAAGCAACTCTAAAGGCTCAAAGCCAAAAGGTTATTCAGCGTCAAAAGAACCTCAAAGAAGAAGACAAGGTGATTTCTTCCAGACTTGCAAAGACCCTCGAGCAGAAGAAACACCTAGAGGCTCAGTGTGCTACTCAGAAACAAAGTTTGGACGAAGCTTATCAAGCTTATAGGGATTTTAAGTCCAAGTTTTGTAATAATTAAATTTCTGAACACCCCATTTAAATTTCATGTTCTTCTGAATATTTGTTTCAAGACTCTGATCTATTATAGAAATATTTCAAATATTTCCCATTAATCACTTTACTTGTCGTATTCAGATTTATTTCTTTAATCACGTAGGCATTTTTCGAATATACTTGCTCGATTATAAAGGGACCTTCCCAATTATAAGACCACTTTTCCAAGTGTCGAGATTTTTGATCCATGGGAAGAATTACTTTTAACACTAAGTCTCCAACTCAAAAACTTTGCATTTTGACTCTTTTATTATATGTTTTCTCGATCCTTTATTTTTGTTGAATAATATTTTGTAATGCTATCAACCTTTCTTCCTCTAAAGATATTAACTCGTCATACATTAAATCCCAATAATCCTTGATAGGCAAGTCATTCTGTTTCTGTATGTGAATTGATTGCAAATTAATATCTATAGGAAGAATAGCCTCATTCCCATACACTAGTTTGTATGGGGTAGTTTTTGTGGCATCTCTTGATGAATTTCTGTAAGCTCATAATACTTAAACAAGAGTTTCGTGCCAATTTCGAGGCTTGCTCGAGATGTGCTTCTTAATCAGACTGAGAATAAGTTTATTAGCAGCCTCTACTTGTCCATTTGCTTGTGCATAGTATGGTGTCGAAGTTATTAACTTAATTCCCTGTGATTGAGCATATTGAGCAACCTTTCGACCCGTAAAAATTGTGCCTTGATCAGTGGTAATTGTTTGGGAAATTCCAAACCTTGTTATAATATGATCTTTGACAAAATCAATTATGTCTTTTTGCTCAACCTCTTTCAAAGGAATTGCCTCAACCCATTTTGTGAAATAATCTATGGCAACTAATATATATTTATGATTTTTCAAAGAGGGTGGGTGAATTTACCCTATTATATCAATTGCCCAGCCTCGAAATGGCCAAGGTTTAATAATCGAATGTAACTCGCTTGCTGGTACCCTTTGTATTGGTTCATGCCTTTGACATTCGTCACAGCTTTTTGCTAATTCGATGCAATCTTTAATCATGGTTGGCCAATAGAAACCTTTTCTCGACAAGGTCCACTTCATCTTTTCACTTGCTTGATGTGCTCCACAGATACCCTCATGTACTTCTGCCATAGCTATATAACTTTCATGACTTCCGAGGCATTTGAACAAAATCTCATCGAAGCCTCTTTTGTATAATTCATTATTTAGCAAGACATAATTGAGGGCTTTGAGTTTAATTTTTCTTTCGACTTTCAAATTTGGATTTTTCAAGTACTCGACCAATTCTTTTCTCCAATCTTGCTGCTGACACTAAAACTCTCTAGATGACATAATTCATTCTCTGTATGAATTAGGAATTCAACGCATTCCTTACTCACTTTGTAAGCTGATGATACCTGAGCCAACTCATTTGCAATTGTATTTGCGTGTCGAGAAACATGTTGTAATTCAACTTCATCAAATGCATTTAGTAACTGAACAGCTCGAATTTTGAATTCAATTAATTTTTCATTCAAACATTTATATTCCTGAGTTAGCTGTTTAATGACGTGTTGTGAATCTCCTCGAATTACCACATTCTTAGCACCAAACTCTTTAAGGATCTCGAGTCTAGTAATGAGCGCTTGATATTCGGTTTCATTATTCGAGTATCCTCTGTTCGTTTTTAATGACAACTTAGTTGGAATTCCTTCAGAAGAAATGATTAGCAAACCTATCCCGATGCCTAGTTCATGTTTCGAGCCATCGAAAAAGAATTCCCAAGGTTTGTTGGTTAAGTAATTGATTTCTTTAGTTATTTCCGAATGATCTGCGAGAAAATCTGCAATTACTTGACCCTTTGTTGCTTTTAAAGGCTCAAAAGTTAATGAATATTCAGTTAATGCGAGTGCCCATTTTCCAATTCGAGAATGTAAGACAGGTTTACACAACATATACTTAATAACATTACTTCGACAAAATATTACAGCATCGTAGGGCCTAAGATAATACTTCAACTTTGTACAAGTAACATAAAGACTTAAACATAATTTCTCTAAAGGAGTATATCTATTCTCAGCTTCTACTAACATTCGACTTAAATAATAAATGACTCTTTCGATGCCATTATCATCATCTTGCGCCAGCATGTCCGCAACAGTCGAATCGCTAGCCGAAATGTACAACTTCAGTTGTTTTCCTTTAGAGGGTGGTGCAAGCACTGGAGGATGAGCCAAATAAGCTTTGATTCCATCGAAATTCTTCCTCCTTTTTCAAGCGCAATAGAGGAGAAAACACTTTAGTTTTGCCAGATAAATTTGATATGAATCTTCTAAGAAAATTTACTTTACCTAAGAGAGATTGAAGTTCTTTCTTGTTCGATGGAGGTCTAGTTTCCATGATAGCTTTAGTCTTGTTTCTATCCACTTCGATCCCTTTCTGGTGTATGACAAATCCCAGAAACTCTCCTGCTGTAACACCAAAAGCACATTTTAGTGGATTCATTTTTAGACCATGTTTCCTCATTCTCTCGAAAGATAATTTTAAATGGCATAAGTGCTCCTCTTTTCGTTTTGACCCAAAAATTATATCGTCAATATAAACTTGTACAAACTTACCAATTAAATCATAGAATATTAAATTCATCGCCCTCTGATAAGTAGCACCTGCGTTTTTTAGGCCAAATGGCATCATCACCCATTCATACACGCCTAAAGCACTTGGACATCGAAAAGCAGTTTTCGATACGTCATTAGCTGCAATATAAATTTGGTTATATCCAAAATAACCATCAAGTAAACTCATAATTTCATTACCTGCAGCAGCATCTATCATAGTCTCAGCAATAGGCATAGGATACTCATCCTTGGGGGTAGCTGTGTTGAGATCTCGAAAATCAATGCATACCCTGAGTTTTCCATTCTTTTTTATAACGGGCACGATATTCGATATCCACTCAGCATATCTTGAGGTTCTGATGAACTTTGCTTTCAATAACCTCTCGATTTCTTCTTTTATCCTTTCGATTACTTCAGGAGAGAACCTTCGAGGGCTTTGCTTAACAGGTTTCTTTCTAGGAATCATGGGTAACCTATGCTCAACCAATCCTCAATCCAATCCCGGCATTTCATCGTAATCCCATGCAAAGCAGTCTTTATATTCATGCAATACTCGAATTAATTCCTCCTTCAGCTTCCCTTGCAAGAAGTTGCTAATATAAGTAACATTCTTATTTTCGATAGTTCCCAAATTGATTTCTTCGAGTGGGTCCTGAGATTCTAACTTATGTTCTTCATTGGTCGCCCTTTCGAATCCCAATGGCAAATCATCGAAAATACAATCTAACTTAAGCTTTGACTCTTGCTCTTTATCTTCCTTCGAAGTCTCGACCTCTTGGTCCATTCTATCTTTTTCTATTTTTCGATTTTCTTTGACCTCTTGGTCCATTTTATTTTTCTCTATTTTTTCTTTTCCTTCCTCGACCTCGCGGTCCATTCGATCTTTCTTTGTTTTTTGTTTTTCTTCGGCCATAGTGGCCGTCTTATTTTCATCATTTCTGGATTCGTTCGACATTACCTCCTTGTCCTCTGTCATGTTGGCTGTTCGATCGGCCATGTAGGCTGACATTCGAGCTAAAAAGCTCGAATAAGGATCCTTATCCTTCATTCTTCAACCGGAGTCGATTCTTTCTCGCTCGAATTACAAAACCTCTTTTCACATCCCAACAAAATATTTTCCTAACACCTTCTTCTTCATTCATAACACCAGCATTGTGGGCATCAAAAGGCCTTGTTTTCGCAAATGCAGTTAATTGTTGATCTGCGAAGTACATTCCTACCTCATACTCTTTCTGATACGCATCGAGCACTTCCAAACCTTCATCATCATTCTAAAAGAAAATCTTTTGGTGAAGAGTTGAAGGGACAACTCCCACCCCATGAATCCATTCACGCCCCAACAAGACATTGAAATTTGCCTTCGATGGAGTTACTACGAACATAGTAGTTCTTTTCACGCTTCCGATCTGAACATCGAGAAAAATCATGCCCTCAGGGTGGGATGACTTTCCTGCATAATCTGAAATAAGTATATTATGGGGCTTTAAATCAGCCGTGGACTTCCCAAACCTTTTCAGCATAGTCTTCGGAAGTATGTTTACAACTGCTCCTCCATAAACTAGAACCTTATTTACCTCATGCCCTTCGATCATCAAGGTTAACACCAAAGGCTTAAGATGACCCTTCATCTCTTCAGTAGGAGAATCAAACACAACTGAGTTAAATTTGGGAATAACCCTCGAAATTTGATTAACCCACACAATCTTGGACTCATAATTAGGATCATCCAAAAAATCCTCTCGATGGATATCCTCCTACTCATTAACAGATTCCATAGCTCCAGCATACTCAGAAGACAGAATTGATATTATCCCACAGATATCCTCCAGAGACTCATCGAAGCCACTCTCGAAATAGTCAGTTATCAGATCCTCATCATCTTCCATGAATTTTCGAGACGACTCACCTTTTTTGTGGTACCGGGATCGAAAAATGATTCCCTCTGAAACCTTCAAAGGTAGCTTTCCTCATTCTTTGTTGCCTTCTCCACTAGGTTTAGGTTGGATTATTAAAGGACTATCGAAAACCACGTCCATAACTTCCAGCTGAGAATTTGCCAGGCCCTGTAGATACATTCGAGAACTTTCCGGGAATTCCTTGGAACGTAGGCCCAGCATAATTCATAACTTGCTTTCCTCGACCCATTCCACCAACCATTTGTCTTGGTGGGGCATTCCATTTTCCTATTGGGACGTTAGCATTCGGCACAAAAGTATTGCCGAATTTCGATGAATTGTACATTTCCATCTTACCCATAAGGGCATTATATTGAGGCATGTGTACTTGCCTCATTATTAAACCAGTGTTCGACCCAGTATTGGGTTTAACCTTCTCTCGAAGTTTTTTAGCTCTGTAGTTCCTCATGATCTCTGACTCTTCGAAAGCCTTAGCAGCGGCTATATCGAAAACAGCACTACATCGAGGAAATAGCATGACTTCTCTATCAGCCTCCTTTTTCTTAGATAAAAACTCGACCAGGCTATCTCCCTCCTTTGGATAGATAGGCTCTTCTTCCTTAGCAAAATCATCCATCAACTCCTCGAGTTTTTCATCAGAAATAGGCTCAATATTCTTATCATCCTCAACACTAACCTCAAACATATTGATTCCCATCGAAACTGGCTCTACATATCCAGTGTGAGTTGCAAATGGGTCAGTGTCCACCTTCATGTCTTTCTCCTCGAAAGCTAAGCGATCATCAGTAATTGCTTTCTCGATCATATTCCTGAAACCACATAGTTATTAGTCCAATGACCATACATATTATGGTATTTACAAAATTTCTTCCCTTTTCTTTGCTCGAATGGCGAAATTTTATGATTTTCTAGGAGTGCAATTTGCTTATCTTTTAATAAAATATCGAATATCTTATCTGTCTTAGTCACGTCAAAACTATATTTCTTAGTCGAACTTCCTTCCATATTATCTCTTAGTTTTAACATTTGACATTGATAAGTAGGACCAGGACGTAACTCTGCTATGTTAACCTCAAAATCCTCACTCGAGATCTCACAATTAGCATCCTCACCTATCTCTGCGTTTTCTAAATAGGCTACCTTTTCTTTTCGAACAAACCTATCAAACTTTCTTAATCTTTCCTTTTCTAACTTAATCTGTTCGATCCTTCTTACCTTTTCTGCCAACTGAGCCATATCCCTTAACTGTTCATTCACTAATTTCTTACGAATCGAGAAATTTAACCCTATTGCAGCAATTTTAACTAATTCATGTTCAGGTACATTAGTATAACATCGAGATTTTAGCTGCCTGAACCTATTCAAATAGTCGTCTAATGTTTCATGGCTTTGTCTTTTAACGTTCATTAGATCAACTATACTAACTTTTGTTTCTTCTTTGAAGAAATGTTCATGAAAGCTACTTTCCAATTGAGCCCAAGTGTTTATCGAATTAGGAGGTAACGTTGTGAACCATGTAAAAGCATGCTTAGTCAGCGAACTCAGAAAATACTTCATTTTTAAATACTCATTATTCGCTAAATCTCCACATTCGACTAGATATCTAGCTATATGTTCGACCGTAGACTCATCTAATTCTCCCGAGAATTTCAAAAATTTTGGGACCTTTGCCCCCCTAGGCAGTTCTACCTGAGTTATATAATCCGGAAAAGTAGACACAAAATAAGGACGTTCATTTCGACCTACTTCGAAACCATGCCTGTTTAGTACCCTCTCTACAATTTGATCTAAATTATCATTGGGAATCCTATTAGGTTGACCTTCATTTTGAGGAATAACTCCATTCCCTCCTAGATTTTCCATCTCATTTAGATTTGCACTCATGACTCTCGAAGGTGGGCCATCACCCAATTTATCTCCTATTTTGTTTATTAATTCATACAGGGGAGTCATTAGGTTATGCATTTGAGTTGACAACAAATTGACCATGTCATGATTACTATGATCCATCTGTTGTCGAAGAGCCATCATGGCTCGATTACTAATCCCCGTGGGAATATAATTACTTTGTTGAACCAGAGATCCTTCGTGACTAGTGCCTACGTCTTGGTACGGGTCTTGCATGACAAAACCCAAACCATTTGGACCAGGATTATAACCCTGTGGGAATACATGCATTTGTGAATTTGGTCCTAAATAGGGCATTGACATTTCGACGTGTACAGGTTGGGTTTTTCGCCAATTCTGTGGCATACCCCAGGGATATTCTCTAGTGGCATTTACGAGTTATTGGGACACATTGGTTTTCCTAGCCACGTTTTCGAGTACTACAGGGGGTGATGTTGCCCCCTTGTCACAACAACTACATCATCTGAGTTAGGATTTCCGTGTTCTACATCTACTTGGTATTATTCCTGCTATTAGAATTATTAGACGTAAACATGGTTCTTCCACTCCTAAGTCTCATACAACATGCATACCTAAAACTAGTTCAATTATGTTTGGAATTAAACGTGTCCCACTGGGCGTGCCAATTTGTTTATGGTGGAATTCGTTTATGGATTCTTTTTATTCGAACTAGCACGACAAATGTTTCAATTTAGGTATATTACGTTTTGAATTTTGAGGAACAAGAGAACATGGAGTAGAGAGATTAATAATTACTTGTTTCTAAATATTCATCAATAATTAACAAGTAATAATTTTCATGCACATAAATACTCAGATGAACAGAATGAACAATACATATATTTGCAATACAGATCATGGTTCACTTGCATAGAATTACAATTGAAATGCTGAAGCATAATTATGCAACTAAACTACGTGATTAACAAAAAAGAAACTACACTAATTCTAATCCTAAAAAGAGAAAAGAAAAGTGGCTGAGAAGTAGTCATACCCAAAAACAATTCCTTGCACGAAAGCCATATGCGCAGGCGGAGAATGCTTGAGAGTTCAGTTCAAGTATGAGTTTTCCAGCCTCCTGTATGGGGTATGGTTCTCGTATTTATAAACTCTCCTCGAGGGTGGTTACTCCTACGTGAATCCATCATGGGCGCATAACTGCCATCCACTACGTCCTTTACGTGGGTTTAAAATATAACTTCTCGTAACCATTCGTCACTACATCCTTTTCGTGGGTTTGAAATATAACTTCTCGTAACCGTTCGCCCCACGTGTTTTTATCTCTTCGATTTATTTTTCACTAGGATAATCAAACACTACTTGAAAACCTCTAGTAGCCTCTTTCTTCCATTTTTCGAGCATCTCTTTGTTTTACTCGACCAGTTTCTATTCGACCATGTCTCGAATACAAACAAATAAGGTTCCCGATAAGTGTCGTCCCTATATCATTCTTTCGAATGGCCAATTAAATGTAACCTTCGAGTCTCATGTTTTTCGAGTGGTCTTAACACCTACATATAATTTGGTATGTCGCATTCCTCTTTTGAATGTCTAGAAATAATGATTTCTAGATATGGATATAACTATACTTGCACATATGGTTTTTTTTTGCTATAATAATCATAGGGATATGGAAATTATATGTGCCTTTCTGATAGGTTTTATGATTTAGGTCTTCTGATGTCATGTCCTGTTATTTCCATGCTTGGGAGCTCCATTTCTTTGATGATAGATGTCCATTTCATTGCTTTTGTTGGTCCGAACGAAATTGAATATCTACAATATATAACATATTCTACTATTAGAGAAGGAAGTGTGTGAGTAGTGTCCATCCTTTTGAGAACCATTACCTATAGTGATTCTTGGTAAATTTTGAGATGTACAAAGAGAAGAGAATAAAAAATGTTTATCAAATATGTGGTTAGATGCATTGATGTCAACAACCCTAGGACAAAGGGAAAGGAGTCTAAAATAGGCAAGCAAAAGAATTACCAATGTATGCAACTAAAGTAGTGACATCAGGATTTTGGTGATTTTCATGCCTTTGGAGGAAATCTTTGAAGATTAATAGTGTAGCTAGGGTTGTTATGCTGAGATGGGTTAACAATGGGTGGTGTTTAGACCACACTAGTAGACAAGATGGCATGCCGTATAACTTCCAACAACAATCAATAGTATGCACAAGATAGCAACAATGCTCACATTTGGGCCAATTCTTCAACTGGGATGTGCAAGAGCAAAAGTATCACTAGCTAGAGTCAAGGAGGAGTCCCCATAATTCAACTTCAAAGGGATCAAAAGAAGGTGAATGATATTTTTACATAGTGGATAACAATTTAATTCAACCTTACAAAATCGATTTATGAAATAAAGATTGTTCCCAATTTATATATACTAGTATGACCTTATTTCTAGACAACGTAGGATATCTAACAATTATGGTCTTATCGGGGACCATGGGTGATCCCATAACATGATTACATGCAGTAGAGTACTTTAGGGGCAAGTTAAAAAGGGCATGAAAAAGATGCTTCCATTCTAAAGTTCTTTTTGACTTATGTCAAGATAATGGCAACTAGGAGGTAAAAGTTCATTCAAGTTGAGCAGCATGAACTCTGCTGAGATATGCATGATCCGAAGATATCTTGTTTCCCTTAAATTATAGCATGCTTTCCTAATTAGTGTTATACTTTAATGAGTATATTCTATTCTGATTTAAACAAACTTGAATATAAAAAATGTTATTTGACTGACCAAGGTGTCTCATTGGCTTCATATTTATAATGAAATTGGATATTCTGGGTTCTCTAGAAATGATTTTCTAGCTAGCCTGAAGTAATAAGTTTTGGGTAAGCCATATGATATACTATATATGCATCGATATTCATGCATTTTAGATCTACTAAAAAATATCACTTACTATTGATACATGCAACAAGTCTAATGATGTTGGACGTAAAATATATTAGAAGAAGAAAAAAAACCATGTCATACTTACCATAGATCATTAAAAAAGATCACTCGTAAAAAATATAATAAAAAAAATTTAAGTCTTACATCAATTAAAAATAAAATAATTAAAAAATATATAAGTAGAAAGTAACATTTATCTTATGTATTAAAAAAAACTCAAATTTTATATAAATTAAAAATAAATAATTAAAAAATATATATGAGGAGTAATTCCTACCTTACAAACTTATTTTGTAGAATTGAATTAACCTCATTATTTACACAACGTCTTGGTTCCTTAATCAATTTCTGTTGGGATGGTTGATGAAATCAACGTCAATATGAGGAATGCCACCATCAACATGTTACTTGTCATGCCTGGTGTTTTCTTCCAAGTTGTTTGATTTCTCTCCTCTTTTCAGCAAGTTGGTTTTATCATGAAAGTGGCATTCTGGCTAGATTCTGAGAATTGAATAAGGAAAGGGGCAAGTTTTTTGTGTGCCCATGTAAAGAAGCTGTCTCACCTACTAAACTTCACATGTTTCCTGGATGATTGATTGGAAGCTCAAACATGATTTTTAAAACTGACACATAACTTTGGTCTTTGGGTGATTCTAGTAACTTTAAATTATAGGAATATATGTTTTGGCCCTCTGTTTTTGTTTATTGGAAAGTTTTCCTTGTTTATGTTTCTACATTATTAAAGGATCCATCAGCGCAAGATCAATTCAAAATTGCATACTTGTTCATGCATGAAACTACATATTATATTGTTTGTTACATATTTAGGATTTTGTCAAATGGATTTGACCAAAGTAAGAAATTTGCTTTTACAAAAAAAAAAAATTGTAATAGCCCACCAACTAAATTAAACTTTATATATATTATTAATTATTAATAATATAAAGGGAATAAGTTATATTTTTTCTCCAAAACATCTTTCCAACATATTTCTATATACAAATTTCATAAAATAAAATTAAAATTGTATTATTTATATAATTATGTAATATGATAATCTAATATAAGAAAGATTAAAAAATCATAAAACATTAAACATATTAATTTTAAATTATTACAAGTTAAAAAAAGTAATTATAGAATTTACAAAAAAAATAATTATGATAATATGCAAAAAAAATAAAAATAAAGAATATTAGCAAAAGAAATAGCACATTAGTATAGTGAACAATTTCTACAACAAATTTATCTCTCTAAAATATTATAAATAGAAATTATAAAATTACTAATTATTATGTTAATATAATAAATGTAATTAAACATAATTTTACATTAAAAAATATTAATATTCTTATGTTAATATTTTTAAAGTAAAATATTCAACATTACTAAGCCAGAAGATTTTCATGTAAAATAATATTTTATAAAATAAAAATAATAATACATTAATATTGTAAATTATAATAACATCTTAATACATTAATTACTTATTATCAATTATTTCATTTTTAAAATAATTTTAAATAAAAAGTTACATAAAATATAGATTAAAGAGAAATAATTTCTTCCACAACTAGTTTTCTCAAAAATTCATTAATTATATTAATTTTAAATTATTACAATTTAAAAGTAAAAATAATTATAAAATTTACATAAAAATTATTATTACATAGTAAAAATAGTGGATATTAGCTAAAAAAAAACACATCTTCTTAAATAATTTTTTTAAAACATCAAAAAAATAATGATAAAATCATTATTTATTACGTTAATATAGAAAATGTAATCTATTAATTAATAATTAGTAGAGTCGAGGCACTTCGTGCCTTTATCAAGGATAAAATAAAAATACAAATTAAGTAATAAAAGTATATTGGTCTAACTGATATTATAATTAGTCTATTAATTTCAGGTTCTTAAATTTGATTAAAAATATTTTTTTTTAATTTTTTTAAAATAGAAGGTTATAATGGTCAACAAAATGTGAAGACTAAGGTGATTACTAAAAAGAGTATCCCTTCATATATTAGTATAGATAAAACAATAAAAAAATAATAATAAAAGTATATTGGTCTAACTGGTGTTATAATTAGTCTATTAGTTTCAAGTTCTTGAATTTGATTAAAAATATTTTTTCTAATTTTTTAAAATAGAAGGATATAATGATCAAAAAAATATGGAGACCAAGGTAATTACTAAAAAGAATATCCCTTTATATATTAGTATAGATAAAAAAAATAAAATAATAATAATAAAAATATATTGGTTTAACTGGTGTTATAATTAGTCTATTAGTTTCAAGTTCTTGAATTTAATTAAATATATTATTTTTCTAATTTTTTAAAATAGAAGGATATAATGGTGAACAAAATATGGAGACCAAGTGATTACTAAAAAGAGTATTCCTATTATATATTAGTATAGATTATATGACTTATTTGCAAGTTTTTTAATGATACTTTTGCTGCATGCTTGCACAAAACCATATACATGTATTATTTAACTCAATAAGGTTATTTATTGAATGTAATTATCTTTAGGTCGACTATGCTTGTACGTCTGAACAACTGCGACAATTTTTCCAAGCATGTGGAACCGTTAATAGAGTGACGATTCCAAACAAAAATGGTCAACCAAAAGGATTCGCATATGTCGAGTTTCTTGAAATCAGTGCTGTTCAGAATGCTCTCCTTTTAAATGAATCAGAACTTCATGGCCGAAAACTAAAGGTCTGGGTTGATAATTTGTTTAAATGCAATTAATTAGGTTACTAGTCAATAGTAATCGTTAGTTTTTTCATTTGAATTTTACATAGATGAGTTATTCAAATTGATTCTTGAATTTAGAAGACAATGTCATAAACTTTATGGAATTATGGAGTTATTTGATATTATAGGAATCTATTTGAGAATTTTTTAGTTCTAAAACGTCTTCCAATCTCAGGGATTAATGTATGTGTTTGCTCTTTTATGTATATTCTGGTTTTCCATTCAGGTCTGTGCTAAGCGTACAAACATTCCTGGAATGAAACAACATAGAGGAAGAAGACCTTTTGGTTCAAGATTTAGATCACCTCCTTCGTTCTATCGTCCATATGGTTTTCGGTAAGAAATTATCAGAAACTGAACAAAGTAAAACAATTTATTTTGAAATTTCATATTGGTTTGTGTTACTTTGAATTGTCTATGTTATAGTGTGCATATATAATTTTGATGTCTTCTAAGGTCAAAGAATATGACATTTAAATATTTTTGATGTGCAGAAGGTTTCCTAGGTCTAGCCGACCCATGCGATACAGGCCATACTAATGAATGAATGATAATTGATTACCAACTTATGAGATGATGGGGACAAGAAATTATTCTTAATTTACCATTATAATAAATTCCATTGCTGGAAACAATGTTTCTTTTTCTGCATATATACCAAAGTTATTGCTCTTGCCCTTTTCAACTCAGGATTTGTGGTATGCACAATTGACATTGACTGGTTAGTTACTGGACTTGTATATACCTAAGCTTTGCTCATATACCTTGGTGATGGGACAAATATGTATGGTTCTTTCTTTGAACTTCGGAGATTATCAACTTCAATATATAGTAGACTTTAAAATAAAGGATTTGAACTCAAGTTGTGGTATTGAATTTTGTATTTGCTGAAATCAATTTCTATGCTATAGTTTGAACTAGGTTAGTTGTTATGCTATTGTATATCCTGAGTAGGAAATCTGGGTTTAAAGAAGATTATTATTTTCAGCAAGTTAATAGGCTTTGGGGGTCGTGTTCATTCGTTTAAATGTTCAGCAGTTGATCAGTAGTCCTAATTCCTAAATCATGTATGGTTTTCACTCCTTTTAGTTATATTTATGCATTTTATGATGCTTTCTATAATATATTTACTAACACCTTTTTCTACGTCAATCACCTTATTTCATATGCCTGCAAGCAGGATCAATCATAAAACTAAGCTTAAAGTGAAGTTTTTTCTTCTTCAAATTAATAATAATATTTCTTATAAAAAAATAATTATATTTATATATCTTTTAGAATAAACTTTTAAGAATATAAAAAGTAACTTTTGTGTTATTAACTTTAAAAAATTGTATAAATATGAATTTAAATATATTTTTTAAAAGAGTCTAGAGTAATGACTTTATTAATCTCATGTTTGGAAATATTTTGTGATGTTTCTAATAAGAGATATTACGGTCAACATTTTTAATTGTTAGATTCTTTCTTTTCCATGAGGAATGTTCCTTTATTGTTTATATTATTTTTTTTATTTTTTTATTTTTTTTGCAGTTTAATGCTAGCTTAGAACTTTTTACTTTTTTATTATTATTATAGAAATGTCTGGTAAATATGATTTTTTCATGGTATCATTATGTATGAATGTGACAAATTCTCATCTTGAGTATAAAATAAATTATGTTTGAAAGAATACTCATTTTATATTTATGATTTTTGATGAAAATTAGTTATTATTTTTGATGGTATGGTTCCTTAAGAAAAACAAAAAATTAAAATGCGGGGATAAGTTGAATTTATATAACATGTGTGTAAAAATGTTTTATACCAACTGTACTTATTAGAATGTATTTATTTTTAATTTTAAATAAAAGTTTTTAATATTGTAATTCTCAATGTAACTTTTTTTTATATATATATATAGAAAAGCCTAAAGTAGTGATTTTATATTTTATTGATGCTTGGGCCGATCCTATGATAATTAAGTTTGTAATAAAATTCTGGATTCAAAATATTTTGTGATGCTTCTAATTGGTCAATATTTTTCGTTGTTAGATTTTTTCTTTTTGTGGGATTTTCCTTTATTATTTATCTTACGATTTATTTTATTTTTGTTTTGGAGTTTAATAAAATATGATTTTTTTCATGGTATCATTATGTATGAATGTAACAAATGCTGAATTTAAATATGAAATAAATTATGTTTGAAAGAATATTCATTTTGTATTTTACATTTTTCGAAGAAAAAAAAATTACTATTTTTACGGTTAGTACTAGGTACCTTTATTATGATTATTTAAAAAAAAACCAAAAAATTAGAATGCGGGATGAGTTGAATTTATACCACATATATATGTAAAAATGTTTTGTTCCAATTGTACTTTTTAGAATGTCTTTATCTTTAAAAGTAAATAAACGTTTTTAATATTGTAATTATCAATGTAACTTTTTTTTTCAATTTGTTTTATTTGAGATATCTTATTAAAAATTACATTATGAATATACTAAAAATACAGTAAAAGTAAATTGACAATGATTTTTAATAAAAAAAAGATCACTTTAAATTTTTTAAAGAGGACACTCGTCAGCTTTTATATTTTGTTTTCAATTCATTGTGAGCCATATATTTGATGATTTGATTCCTTTATTGTGTGCTGGCTTAGCTAGTAACTTTGGTATAGTCAAATGCCATACACACACAGGATACAACCTCATGTAACATTTTTCTAAAAACAACTCCAGAAGTCATAGTCTTGTATAGAATAATAAAGGTCAAGATGTTAATGATTGAATAAGAATTGCGGGTTTTACAAAATTGAAGAGATATGATGTTTTTAAGGACTCATTTGTTTATGTGGAGAGATATACTTATTTTATTTTATGAATAAATTTATTTAGATTTTACTTAATAATTTATGTTCTGAATCAAATTTCAATGATCTAACCTTAAAATTAAAATATCTTAATGCGTAGGTTAAGTTTGCAAATTTTTTAAAAATAAAAATTATTTAATATTCCGTTTCACTAATTCAAATCAATTTATAAAGTTTTTTTTATAATTATCTGTCAATTTGAATTAATGAAACAAAATATCAAATAATTCTAATTTTTTTAAAATTTATAAATTTGATTTATGTATTAAAAAATTTTAATTTAATGATTAAATTATTGAAATTTGATGTAAAGTATGAGTTATTAAATGGAATAATTTTAAGTAGACTTACTCTTAAAGTAAATGAATACTTACTCTTCATTTATTAGAAAATTAAGTGATCATTCCAAGTGATACTCACAATTTTCCATAATATTTTATTGGTATATAACACTTCTAAAAAAATTATAGATCCTTAAAACAAATAATATTTGTATGCCTTAAAATGATAACTAGTGACCAAAGTAGTTATTTTATAGGGATGAAAATTAAAGAAAAATATCTTTTAGAGACCAAAATTAAATCTTATCCATTTTACAAAAATAAAAAAAAATGTTTATAAAATTTAGAAGAATAAAAAAAAATAGTGATCAAAATCAAAATTTATTCATTTTACTAGAGAAAAAAAAACTTATTTAAACTATGTTTATTTAATTCATTTTAAATACCAAATTGACTGCCCATTATAGTTTCAAAGACAAATCAATTGATAGTGTATACGATGATTTTGTGATTTTATTAATTTTAGATAGCACTTTAACCGATCATTACAATTTCAAAAATAAAATTCGTGATGTACTCAAAAAATTATAAATAATAATCTATGTTAATAATAAAAGAAACTTTCTTATTTGACATTCACCCTTATCTTTCTCATTTTATCCTTAATAATTATACGGTGTTCACTTTTATATTTTTCATTTTATCTTTAATAATTATAATAAATGTACAAACTATCATGAAAAGTTTATTATTTTCTCTCTCTCTCTCTTTTAATGGGTGTATGTAGTGCCTTTTTTTCTCATTAATCTATAATCTATAACAATGAATGAAGTTGATATAATGTTTTTGTGTACACATTTTATTATGTCTTTTTATTCCTTTTTATCATACTAAAATTATAACTACCTTTCAATTTAACTTAAATATGCAAATGCATTTTTATTATTTAAGTGGAAAGCAGCAACGATCAGAAAAGTATCATTTGAATGGTAACTGAATTTGGCGGGTGAAGAGAGAGGAACCACCATATTCACTTGTCCATTATCTCTCACCCTGGTCTTGTTTCTTCTTGGAAGCAATAATAATAAAAAACAATGTGGAATCTTGAACAAGATTGGTACTCTCCCAAGAGTCTCCTCAGCACTCCCACCCATTATGATTTTCCAGTACACACATCATCACATTCCATTACTCAAATCCCATTTCAATCTTGCAATTTTTTTTGTTTTATTTACTTTCATTAATTTAATTATGTGAAGGGAGACCGCTTCATTCCCAGTAGAAGTTTGATGGATCTTGATCAAGCCCAGAGTTTGCTCACAAACAGGACTAAAAAAATTCAGAATAAACAATTCAATGTATGTTAATAAGTGTTTGTATCTGTTTCTGATTTTGTTCTTTTCTTGTTGTTTTTGAACTTCTTGGGGGGCTTCTTTGGACTGCACACACCCCTTCTTAAATGAGATTGAAAAGCTCTTCGCTGGTTCTAAAGTTGTAAACTTTTTTACTCAAATCTCTAGAAAATCCATTCTTGTTGAAATTTTTGAATGTGTATTTTATTTTTCCTTCGGACGGTGACTCGATTTTTTTTACCACATTTACAAAATATTTTTTTTTTCTGGCCTCTGGAGCATTTGGTGCATCAGATTTTGAATCTTTTTGTTCATTTACTTTTTTATTTTCATTGTTGAAGTTGCCTTTTTAGAGAATTCGCTTGTATCGAGGCTTTGATCTTCTGTGTGTATGTGTGTGTTTTCCCCCTTTATTTCAATGACAGGAAGTGTACAGACAGGTAGTGGATGAGAAACTAACTTTGGATTCAGAAGGAAAGCCATTTAGGATGTTAGTTTTTAGGGGAAGTCCAAAATCAAGCCGAAAATCCATTCGTCTTATCGATGAGATGCGACAGGAAGAAGCAGCGGCATTGCAAAACACTTGCAATCAACACCACTATCCTAGAAAACTGCCTAAGGTTCCGCTCATATCAATTTTTTTATTCCAATTTCTTTCATTTTATTATATATATATATATAATACATATCTCTCTGTTTTTTAGATACAGTGATCAATTTATCCATTTGCTAAAAACTGCTGTGAGTGATAAAATGTATATCCCTGTCTAAGCAAAATGCACCTTCATTTGTCTTTGGTGTGACTTTGTTCAACAACAGGAAAATTTATTATCCGGGCTATAACCATATCAGCATAAATGCTTACATTTCTGATTGTTGGCTAAAAGTTCATCAGTTGATATTGACAAGGATAGACACCAGAGAGATATGTACTATACTATAATATTTGGAGCAAACAATAGGTTACGAAGTTTAGTAAATATGGGGTTGAATTGAATGTAATGTTTTTCTATTTATCTGATTGATAAACAACAACGGCAATCATATTATTACCAAACAATGACTACAAGACATTCATTTTCGCTAAAAGAACACTCATGTTTGGATAGGATCATTGGAGTAGAGAAATCATCAGCTCAATATGTCATGGTATTACATCATAAATGAAGATAAAGGTATTATAGTATTGGGTAAAGGAGTTGAGGCTATAAGAAGGCTGAATTTAATGTCTTGGGATTCTAGTTTTCTTGTTTTCTTTCTTTTTGTCTTCAGATAGTTTAATGTTTCTGATAGACCCTATTAGTATTATCACATTGCTAGTAAATCCTAACATGACTAAGTTTTACAAACTTGTAATATAAGTTATAAGAGGAGTAATTGTTGATTGTAAACTATCTGTATAACATAAAAGAGAGAAAAATGTCTAAATTGTGTATTTTCCTCAAGTTCGCTACATTATCCAATATATACAAAGCCATGATCTTATGCTGTATTCTCTAATCGGATGAAGTGAACAACTACACTTACAGGGAGAATCAAGGATATTGGATGCACCAAATATTAGAAATGATTACTATGCAAACATCATGGATTGGGGGGAAAACAACATTCTGGCTATTGCTTTGGGCTCAGACATGTACCTTTGGAACTCAAAGAATAGTAATGTGTTTAAGTTGTTCAATGACACTAACAATGATTTTCCTACTAGTGTTTCCTGGTCAAATGATGCCAAATACTTGGCAATAGGATCTATGAACTCTAAACTTCAACTCTGGGATGCAGAAACTTCCAAACCTGTATGCATCTTTCTTCTTATCTGGCTTCTTTAAGATTAGCAAATAGTTATTTATACAACCTGGTACACATAATTCATAGTTTTTAACTTTCAGATAAGAATCCTGAAAGGTCATGGTCAAAGGATAGCAACCATTGCTTGGAATGGTCATATTTTAACTTCTGGAAGCCATGACAAAAATATAATTAATCATGATGGTAACTAGTTGCTCCTTTAACCCTTTGGATGTATTGAGAGTGATGAATTAGCATAACATCTTGATATTTCATGTTCTTGTAAGCAGTTAGAGCAAGAAGAAATGTGATATCCCGGTTAAAAGCACACAGAGGAGAGGTTTGTGGTTTGAAATGGTCAAGAAGGGGCAATATATTAGCAAGTGGTGGAAATGAAAATCATATTTATGTATGGGACTTGACTAAAATGAGTTCATCCAAATTCTTGCACTGCTTTAAAGACCATTCTGCTGCAGTCAAGGCCCTTGCCTGGTGTCCTTACGATTCTGGTGTACTTGCTTCTGGAGGTGGCACTGAAGATAGATGTATCAAGATATGGAATATAAAGAAAGGAACCAGCATTTGCAGCATAGATACCAATGCTCAGGCAAGATGGTTATTTGTTTTCCTTGTTTTCGTAACTGTCTTATTTATTATATTAGTTTATTAAGCATTATCATTAACCAAAAAAAATTAATCACCATTTCTTAATTGCTTAACATTTAGTCCTTTGAACTGGTGCATCAAAAAAGTTTTCTAGCTGAATGATAGATAGATGTACCTAATTATCTGCAGTAATTTGGTATTCTATGCAGGTTTGTGGATTAGAATGGAATAGACATCACAAGGAACTATTAAGTGGTCATGGATTTAGTACAAGTGCACATCACAACCAAATTTGTTTGTGGAGGTATCCATCCATGACCAAAGTGGGAGGTTTGGACCGTCATGCTTCCAGAGTCCTCCATCTAAGTCAGGTGTGCTGCAAGTTAGACTAATCTAAACTCTAGCACAATGTTCAAATGTGAATTTGATAGGCTAGTAATGCAAAGCATGCAATTAACAATAGCATTTGATGTTGGTGTTTGGATTTTGTTCCTACACAAGTGACACATTATGTTGATGCAACTTTCGTCACATGAATTAAACAATTTAAAGTTGAATAAGGTAATTACTGCTTTAAATTTACACTAGATTCTTGTTATGTTTTGCAGAGTCCAGATGGGTTAACAGTGGTGTCAGCTGGGGCAGATGAAACTCTCCGCTTTTGGGATGTGTTTGGACCTGTCACTAACACTTCTGAGATCTCAGATCTGGCTAGCCTCTTGTCTCTCAAGGTGTCCCCATTAAGATGATGGAAGCAAGACAATTTTGTTCATTCATGATTACATTCTTATGTGTAAATAGTAATGTTCACATTGCTCTGAATACAGCTTTGATTTTTTAATTTAATACTGTATAAGATTTTCTAAGAGAAAGAGAAGTACATACTGTTGGTGAAGAATTCAACATTCTTGTATTTGTCATCTAGCAAGAAAATAGTGGAATGAAACAGTTCACTCAAACTAGCTTACCATCTTGGCTGGTTTGTTTAACTTTTTTAAAAAAAATATTTTTCTTGTCCTGCCTGGTGCGTTGTGAGGAAGAGCTAGAAAATTGTTGGCATATTTTTCTTACTTGTCCAAGCAGTAGAGATATTTGGATTCGGAGTAGTTTGTGGTGGTGGTTGGGCACTCTAATGCAGGAGGTTGAATCCTTCAAGGAACTAATATTCAGACGCTGCAATACCTTTGATGAGCATAAATGTTGCGGAGTTGTTATAATACTTTGGAGGAAGAGAAATGAGGAGCTTTGGCACCCTATTGAGGAGTATGATGTTGGTGTGATTAATAGGAGCTCAACTAGTTCTATCAGAATGGAGAATGGCCAAGGATCTTAATCAGAACTTTAACCATTCTTGGGTTGGTAAAGAAACTGTCTTATGGACTAAACCTCCAAAGGCTCTATGAATTGCAATGTTGATGCCGCTTTTTTTAAGGAATCAGGTGTTACTGAATTTGGTAATGTTGGAGAGATGATTTAGGGGCCTCTGGTTGCTCTGTGGTTGCTCAATCTGGTTGGACTAAATCTTTGATGGAAGTGCGTGAAGGAGAGGCATTTGCGTTTCTAAAGTCTGTTAAATGGCTTATTGTAATGAAACAAGGCATCTGTTAAATGGACTAAATCTTCGATGGTTTATTCTTAAAACTTACTCTAGTAAATGTCTATTTTGTCCTCAAAGAATATACGACATAGTATTAAAAATTGAACATGGTATGAAGTGTATCATAAAAGAAAAATTACTAACTGCTACATTAAGAGACTGTCGACAATAATCATATTACTTGACTACAAGGCAAAAGACGCAGCAATGAAATACAATATAGGCTCGAGAAATACCGCTATCAATGCTCAACTAAGATTCTTTTACCTTTCGGAAAGAAATACAATTCTTTTTTTTTTTACTCTGACAACATCAAAGTCTAATTGGTTCCTGCAAGACAATCCATAAAATCAGACTTTATGCCATCAATGCATGTATGAACTATGAAGCACTAAATTACAACATTTATCATAGAACAAAATTTGCAGCTTGAAGTGATTCAACCTCTATATCACACCTAGCTAGTGCAAAAGGATACACTATTTTAAACTCCATCTTTATGAAAAAAAAGAAAAAATCATTCATTCTGCATCCAAGTCAGCATCACTATCAGAATATATCTCAGCAGTAGCTTCACCACTTTTCAGTTTCTCTTCTTCCTCTCTTATTTTCTTATCTTTCTCTTCTCTCTCCAGGATTAGAGCCTTAGCTTGCTCAAATCTTGAGCTCACTGCTTCCCAAGATACAAGCTTATCCAGGAACACTGATATATAATCAGGGCGCTTGTTCTGCAAAGATAACAAAGGCAGTCAGATATACTTAGAGTAACCCTCTATTTAAGTCCCTGAATTTGTCAGGCAATGTCATAATAGTCCTTGAAATTGGTAAAATATCAAAAAAATCCCTAAAATTGAAATTCGATTGTCATGTAAGTCTCCGCCATCAATTCCATTAAGGACTATAATGATAATAAGTTATAAAATTTAGGAACTATAATGATAATTAGGGACTAAAATGACAGTAATTTAACATTCAAACATTTATTTGACATTTTTATAATTTCAGGAACTGCTATGACAGAATCCTACAAATTCAGGGATTAAAATGGAGGTTTACTTGATATATTTATCTATTGAACAGAATTATCAAAGATAGTAGCCACTAATCACTGTTTAATGCTCTGAACTACATCTTACCTGATAGTCAATGAAGTAAGAATGCTGTATAAAGGTGAAATATTATTACAAAGTCAGCAAATTTGTTCAGTGAAATGAAATAATAAAGAAAACTTGATTTAATGTTCTCAAATCTAACATAAAGAAAACTTTATTAGTACCTCCCAAACATCAATGGTAAGGAGTGGCTGCAAGAATTAATATGAAATCTAGTCAGGCATTTTAACCATAATGCTTAAAACCTGCCTAGCATTCATATTTCAGAACATGTAATAAATGATGGATGTTGTAACTAATCTTTACTACTACTTACATGATAATAGTTCCAGACAAGTGGGTTCACAGCATTGGGAGTCTTCACCACAACCAGCTTTTTGTCCGCATCAGATTGAAGAGGATTTACAGCATTTCCCACATCAAGTCTGCTTTCTTTATCTATAGTCCACAAATGAAAAAGGAAAAAGAAGGGTAAAAGCTACTTGCTAGGTTAGGGATCTATTTGGATAAATTTCTCCGAAAGCATCAAGAAAAATAGAAAAGAAAATCAAAATAAACTTCTCTATAAGTTAAAACTAGCTTATGCATGAATTAAAAATAAGGTTTTGGATAAACCAATAAGAAAGAGTTTCTACAGGGGGTAACTATGCTCTCCTAGAAGTGTCATATTGCTTATGAAAAAACTTATTTTATTTTTTCTTCCTAATTTACTCTCCTAAAAGTGCTTCTGGTGAAGTTTACCTAATTGGGGATAGGTATACCAAAAAATAAAAAATAAAAATGAATGCCAGAAAATTAGAGTAGGGTCAGAAGGGTATCAACTCACATGCAAGCCATGCCCATCCTGAACCAAATTGAGTTGAAGCAGCAGTCTTGAACTTATCAAGAAAACTTTCAAATGAGCCAAAATCTCTTTCAATTAGCTTTAGAAGATCCCCAGATGGCTTTCCACCACCACCAGGTTTCATGGATTCCCAGAAAAAGTCATGGTTCCATGCCTGCAATAAGTGGAACAAGATTGCTAAGCAATGGTTTAGAAACCTGAATAAGACTTTACAATTACAAGCATGCATGCCTGGGCTGCATTGTTGAAAGCTGGAAGAATGTCGCCCTTATTGTATGAAATAACTACAATGTCCTCTAGCGACTTCTCATCGAGATCTGTTCCATCAATTTGCCTGTTCAGATTATCTACATAAGTCCTGTGATGCTTCCCCCAATGGTATTCGAGTGTCTCCTGACTCATAATTGGCTCCAAAGCATTCTGAGAATTTTCATTATGATAGTATTGGTAAAATATGTGTTATCAGTCCAACATAATGATCAAAATCTTCACAAGTACAAGATATATGGTAGGTCATTACAAAAATTACATGAAACTCTTGTAGTTGTAGCATTGTTTAATCAGTTCAGTATAATTGATATGGTGCACAGAAAGAAATTAAAGGCTAAATTACTCTTTTGGTCTCTCTTTTTATTTAATTAGTTTAATTTGGTCCTTGTATTATTAAAAGGTTCAATTTGGTCACTTAATTTTTAAAAACGATGCAATGTAATCCTTTCCATCCAATTGAGACTAACGACATAAACTCCTTGTATACGTGACCCCATTAAAAACAATGAAACTATCGCCAAATGTACAAAGAGTTAATGTCGTTAGTTTCAATTCAACGGAAAGAATCACATTACATCATTTTTTAAAAATCAAGAGACCAAATTGAACTGATTAAATAAAAAAAAAAAAGGAGTAAAAGAGTATTTTAGCCAAAATTAAACAGTTAGTTGTAATAAACTGAAGTCTGCCCAACGGAGTGAAGGATGATTAAGGTAAAGCAGGGAAGATCAGGCTCAAACAATGGGAAATTCAAGTCTCCATTACAGTTCACTGATTCAATGCGATATTAACATAAAGAAAGAACCAGAGTAGGTTAGAAAGCAATAGCTGCAGCAGCATAAGAAATGGGAAACAATGAAAACTAAAGAAAAATCACCAATCACTATTGAACTACAGCAAAAAGATTCTGGCAAGGAATAAAAAGGAACAGAATATTATTAGAAAAATAAAACAAATGGAAATGGAAATAAATAAATAACAAATCAAAGTGGCAAAATCCCCAATGAGCCATTCATGTTCATAATAATAATAAGCCTCTTCAAAGCTACTCAGATCAAGACTGTACACTGTACATTGCTAGTTGCGTAAAATAAAAATGGGGAAGTAACTACATTTAACACAGGTTATGGAAATTCTTAAGTTGAAAAAATAACCATGAAATAGTATAACTGCATAAAACTCTCATTTTCCTAATTTACATTCAAATTCAAACAATGACATGTTTGAGTTATATATGCCTGTGCATTTGCAATAAATCAAATAGATATGCTTGAATTCTTTAATTCCAGAGTTTTTAATTTTTTTTCTTGAAGAAAGAATAAATAACTGATAGGAACGGCAGTGCGGGTTTGGACTTAATCGAAGGCCCAAGGTTTAGAGGGTGTATGTTAGAAGGAAGTGTGGTGAGAAAAGTAAGGATGAGGTGGCAACAGATGTAACAAATTTGCGAAACTTGTGAGATTACAGCTGAGGTATATAGGGAATGATGAGAGGAGAAAGAGAATCATCTTTGGGGAATTGTGAATTCTGTTAAGGATAGAGGACAGTAGCCTCTCTGTAGGAGCCTAGCTCTGCAGCAATTGGATTGGTTCATTCTGCATTTGCCTTTATTTTCTGCAAATCATTCCCTATTTTACATTTTCATTGCATTATTTGTAATTTCGTAACAACTTGGTCCATCTTGCCGAATACTAAGCCAACAATGAATTCTCAGTGAATGCCACCGAAGAAAATGGTAGCAAAGGTTGCAGCCTTTGAGTCAGAGGTTGCAAGCCTCAAAATGTTCATGCAAGCTATGCAGATCAAGGCTGAAGAGAACCACACATGGATTGTTGAGATGATTTCCAGCAATAGTGGCGCAATAAATTGTGATGCGTCGGTGACCAAGCTAGATGAGTTTCGACGATTAGTACAAAAGGTAGAGATGCCGATGTTCGACGTTGATGACCCTGCTGGGTGGATTTCACACACAGATATGTATTTTCAGGTCCAAGGAACTCTTTCGGATGTGAAGGTGAATTTTGCTCAGTTGTGTGTTGAGGATTCCACAATTCATTTTTTCAAATCTCTTCTTGATGAGCATGATTGTTTGACATGGGGGCGGTTTAAGAGTGAGTTATTGGAAAGGTGGCATAGGTGAGGGTGACATATTCGAAAGGTTAGCAGCTATTTACCAAGATGGTAGTGTGGAGGAGTAAATCATTGAGTTCGAACGACTCACAGCTTAGGTGCCACGTTTGCCTGATGATCAATATTTTGGGTATTTTGTGCATGGACTAAAAGATGGGATCAAAGGGCATGTATGTAGCATGAGTACCTTGGGGCCACTACCACGCTCATGGATGATGAATTTGGAAACAGCAATAGAGCTGGAACTGCAAGATAAAAAAGGGAGTTGGACTGGATTTTGAGCACCACGGTCAAGGAGAGGTTTTACAAGCCCATCTCAACTCAATACGTTTTATGGGTTGAGCTAGGGATCTGGTTTGGATGATTGCCGAGTCCAAACCAATAGAGAAGGGGGCACCAGAAATGATTTTGAATCCGAACCCACTGGAGAACAATGTCATTTCATGCCACGAGATAAGGGTGTGTCACTTATCATACCATGAGTTGGATGAATAGAAACAGAAACGACTATGCTACAAGTGTGGCGAGCCTTTCCATCCCAGTCATCAATGCCTTGATCATCAGTTGAAGGTGACGTTAGTTGAGGAAGAGGAGGAAGAAAGCAGTGAAGCAAATGTCGTAACTACAATGGAGATAGTCAAAGAAGCAGATGACGGAGAGTGTAGTATGTTGTTTATGGGTAAAACTATGGTGGTGAACAATCAGAAGCTTCAAATAATGAAGGTGAAAGCTCAAATTAATGGGTTTCCTACTCTTGTACTAATTGACAGTGGAACAACCCATAATGTCATCTCTAGAAAATTGGTGAGAGCGATGGGCTGGCTAGTGGAAAAGACAAAAACCATGAACATTAGGCGGGAAGATGGATACACAGCATAAGCTCAGGGAATGTGCCATCAAGTCTCCTTTTGAAGAAAGGAATACTGATACGACCAGTACTGCAGGTTTGGACTTAAACGTATATTAGGAGGAAGCTCGGTGAGAAAAGTAAGGATGAGGTGGCAATGGATGTAACAGATTTGCCAAATGTGAGTACAACTGAGGTATACAGGGAATGATGAGAGGAAAAAGAGAATCATCTTTGGGGTATTGTGAATTCTGTTATGGACAGGGGGCACTAGCCTCTCTGTAGGAGCCTAGCTTTGTGGCCATTGGATTCATTCCTTCTGCATTTTCCTTTATTTCCTGTAAATAATACAAGTAATTCCCTATTCTACACTTTCATTGCCTTATTTGTAATTTGGCCTCTAACAATAACAAATATAAATTTGAAAATGATAAAGCCAGTCTAAATCTAATATTTGGGAGTCCGCATGTTTCATTTGAAGCATAGGTGCCAATAAAAATTAGCCAACTAGAAGAACAATTTGATTAAAACCTTGGGAGAACCATGCCACAAAAGTTAACCATTGTAGTTGGAAAGTTCAAGGCCTTAAATCCCCACACCAGAATACTGTACTTGCAATGTGGACCTCAAGTCCTATTGCTATTGGATCCTAGCACACGTAATTCTATTAGGTAAACGGGGTAATGGACAAACATTAAATCTTACCAGTGGATATGGTGGTGGTTTCAGCTCTAACTTTGCAGTGATTTTGGTACATCCAGCTTTCCTTATACATCTGCTCTGCAGTATTCAACATATTTTCTTAAAATAAAAGGCCAAGAAAACGAGATGCTTCTTACATTGTTTCCCTTTAAAAACATGAAAAGGTAGATGGGGAAAACTTTAAATAGGAAAAATTTTAAGCATGACATGTTTTTTTCCGCCAGTGAAATAAAGTAAAGGTCTGATATGAACTGACAGATACCCCAAGTTACAGACATGGTCAGAAACTTTTAATCATAAAAATGTAGTAGTAATCCATATAAGTGTTATATTGACAGTAAAGTTCGAGAAAAATTCAACCATTTATTGTTAAATTGAAGGATAGTTTTTTTACCATCTGTATTACTTTGTACAATTGAGAAATAAACCATCATTCTCAACCATTCATATTTAACCCATCAATTTCATTAGCACCTTCTCATTAACTCGCTTTGCTAACAGTAATAAGTCAATTTCCACTTTATTTCTTATTTTGCATCCATATCTTGGAAGCTTCCTTTTTATTTATAGATTTCCTTTGGTCTTGGGATTTGAAGTGTTCTGCTTTCAACAACATAATAACAACTATATGACACCAAAGGATACTAGGCCAGCAGGTGATAACAGATTTGAGTTACACATGAAAAGATTTATATAATGGATTCCAAAGATAAGCTAAATTACCCTCAGTGAGTAAAAAAACCATCTAGCATCGCACATTTCACATTTGACTGGAGATTGAAATGAACATGTATTTTGAACAGTGTTTGAAAGCCCTTAAATACATTCTGGAAGACAACAATGGTAATACCACAAGGAAAAAATGTCCATATCCTCTTTCAAATGCTGAACAGGTGTAAGAAACTAATTAGAATGTCATTTTAATGAAAATGCTCTTCCTACAGCATCCCATAGATAAATATGGAAAAGAAAATAAGAAGAAAAAATAAAACAAACTTTTCCACAAACTAAAACTAACTTAAGCATAAGTTAAAAATGAATTTTTGAAAACGTTAATATCAGAAAGCTTCTACAAATTAGTTAATATATGTAAAACCTTATTTCATTTTTTCTTTCAGTTTTTTTTCTTCTAGAAGTACTTATAGAAAAGTTTATCCAAATAGACCTTTGTAAGAGAAATGCTAACAACACAATCCATGTCACTCTCTTTTGAACACTCTACTATTTGCCGAACATAAATTTCGTAAGTCACATTTCTTATTTAATGAGTTTCACTTATGATTTTATAGTTATTCATAAATTTTAACCAACAGTGTAGTATATAAGAAAATTTGTTACTAGCACTCCTCATATTTTCAATATCGTTGTCAAATCAACTGGCAACCTTTTATGCATTTGTCCATGACTAAGAACAAGCCCATGCCATCATATATCCTACTCCTAAGCCTTCTCTTGTGCACATTAATAAAGGCTTTCCACTTTCTAATTATTTACAAGAGCTCAACCAATAAAGTGCGCACTATCTAACTAGGAAAAACTGTCCAATTAGAACGGAATTCCAACATGGGATAAAACTTAAAACAGCAACAGCTAAAGGCACATTATACAATGAAAAAAATATCAATTAACTTTATCGTTTTTTTTCCTATTGTAAGAAGAAGAAAAAAAAAAAGTTGAAATGTTAGAATTGTGTAGTGGGAGTGGAAATGGGTATGGTTGGAAAACAAACCTCTTTGTTGGAGAATTTGAAGGTACCAGAAGAGAACCCTGATAACCAAACGAGAAACCCATGTCAGAGAGAGAGAGAGAGAGAAAAGAGAGAGAGAGAGAGAGAGATGAAACCATGAGGGTGGCGGGGAAGAAAAGCGGAAGGTGATAGATAAGTAGAAGCGGCAGTTGATGGAGATAGCATATTCATCTCTTCTGCTGCTTCTTCTGCTTCCGAGTGAGCTGTTTCAAAAACAAATTGGCTCTCCTAATCTACTTGGTGTAGTGCAACACTAGTGAAGTATAAGACCGGGGTGTCGACAGGTAATAGGTTTGTATATGTGACCATTTTGTAGTGTTACACTACATAACATAACATTGATGTTCATTCTCTTTTATCTTATTTTCACTAAAAATATATTTTTTTATTCTTATCTTTTATTAATATTTAATTTGGTTAAATTATACTTTCCTCTTTTATTTAATTTTTAAGATTCATTTTATCCTATATCAATTAAAATATTTATTTTAATCCTTTATATATTATATTTATATCAATTTGATTATTTTAAAATAATAATCATTTTTTAATTTTGTAGTATGGTTTTTAATCAATTTTTTACTTATAAACATTAACATTATAACATTATATTCACAATATAAAAATCATAAAATATAACTGACGTTTGAAATTCAATAAGACTATAAATATAATAAAAAAAATATTTTATGAGTAATTAGAAAATAATATAAAATGAAAATTTTTAAAATATTTTATTTTCATCATGTATATAATTCTTTTTATTTAAATTTTAATTGTATTTAATAGTTTTTATATATTTGAATCTAACGAGACAAGTTTCAAATTTTGAATCCGCTAAAAAAAAGATTTAAAATGACTACATTAACTTAAATTTGGCAAATAATGAATTAAAATGAACATTTTCAAAAATAAAGGACCAAAATAAATTTTAAAAAATAAGATAAATGATGAAAAGTATAATTTAGCATATTTTATTTTCACTTTTTAATTTCTTGACTAAATTATACTTTTCATTTTTTATAATATCACATTTGTAATTTTTGTTCCGCTATTATTAATTTTGTAATTTCAATCTTTAATTTTATAAAATCTGTAATTTTGATCATTCGTTGAATGTTCATCTTTTTATAATTCAAATTGTAACATTAATCATAATTTGATATTAAGTAGTTGATATAATAATTAATATTTAATAATATTTAAGCTAAATTTTATTTTTAATTCTTACTTTTATCTCATAAAAGTGGTGAAATGAGATTAAAAAAATGGTCAAAACTGAAAACTAAACTGTAATCTAATCTAAATTTTATTAAAAATTAATTATGGTATCATTTTTCTAACATTAAATCATGAAAAATACTACAATTTTTACGACCAACGCATGAACATTTATTGAGAGACTAAAATTAAAAATTTTATAAAATAAAGAGATTAAAATTGTAAAAATAGAAATTGAGAGACAAAAATTGTTGAATTGATATTATTGAAGGCTAAAAATGCCATTTAATATTATTTCTTTTAAAAGATTTATTTTAATCGTCTTATCCTCAATGTTTAAGTTGATTCTTTTTTTAACAATAATTATTTTGATTTTTAAGTTATAATTTAAAATCATTTTACATCTTTTTAAGACATGAAGTTTATTTCATTAAATTCACGTACATATAAACTTTGAAATCTAATTAATATTCAAACCAAAAAAGAGTACATTCCTAGTGAAATTTACATAAAGAATGAGTTTCACAAGTAACTAGAAAAGAATATAATATTAGACTTTTCAATTTTACAGTTGCTTCAAGAAGACTTTTCACATAATTTTGCCCATATTCATGACTTTTTTTTTAGAACATTACTTAAATTTCAAAATGTTCATATAAGTAAATTTAATATATTAAATTCAATGTCATCAATTGGTCCAAAAAGGAGTTCAGATTATATTCCAAAATAAAAATAATCACTATTTCAGAATGACAACATTAACTTAAATTGGAGAGTTAAAAGACTAAATTGATTTTTTTTATAAAAAAAAAATAAGCAACTACAAAAAAATTGAAATATGACATTTTGTACATATTTCTCTTCTTTTATCATTAAGTCAACCTTAATTATTCGAATTAAAATGAGTTTAATAAAAAATAAGATATAAAGGATCAAAACAAATTTTAATAAAAAAAAAATAAGATGACAAAAATATATTTTAGTTTTTTATTTCATTTTTATCTAAATTTATCCTTTTTATTTTTTTTACGGCTTTCTCCTTTTTATTTATCTATAACATTTTTTATTGATTAAAATATATTTTTGGTTGTTTATTCAGATTTTTTTATTCAATTTGCTCTCCCAAATTAAAAATATTCAATTTATTTCCTTCAAGTGTTTTTGTTACATCCAATTGGTTCTTGTGTATCGTTACATAGTTGATCTGAGTGAGTAAAAAAAAATCTTTAAAAAAAACCACTAAAAGTAATTTATCAGATTTTTCGATAAACATTATTCATTATCCCAAACATTTGTTCTTTTTTCGGATTACTACACTAACATGATAGGCTAAAAAAAGAAGATACTACATCAGTTAAAATTAACATCGTAACTTAAAAAGAAAAATATTGAATTTAGTTTCACCTCTTTAGAAGGTTAAAATAAAAACTTCTTAAACTTAACTTAAAAAAAGCAAAAACAAAACAAAATATATTAACGAGGGACTAAAACTATATTTTATACCATAATGTCATATGTTGATTACATTTTTAAATGTCAAATACTTTATTAGAGTTGATGATTTCGTAATTTACTATTATTAAAAAAATAGAATCATATAATTTAATATTATCGAAATACAAAATTATTGAATCATGAACAATAAATTTATGAAAACTTACATCTAAATTAAGTAAACGATATCATATTAATTTAAAGATATATTTGTGAATATCTTATATATAATAAATACGTGATTAAAATACCAATTTACTTAATTGCTTTTATTTTATTAAGTATTTTTATAGTTATTTGTTTAGTATTTACTTTAAAAAAATTATTTGTAATCATTAACAAAAATATCTATAAATATAGTTTACGTAGTGTCTCAAAGATAATAATTAAAAATTAATTTACATTTGAAAAATATGACTCATGTTAACTAAGCATTATTTTAATAAAGACGAGAATCGAACCTAGAAACACCAAGTTAACCCTGTGTATTTTCATGATAAACTTTACAATCAATGAACCAATAGATTTACTTAGTTAAAATTGATATAGTTTAGACATAAAACCGTGATAGAAGATGATACCATTTTGTTTAAAATTGGCTCAATGGGTACGAGTTATACAAATTGTTAAAAATTAAAAAAAATAAAAGAAATACAGTTTGAATCGCTCGTTATTATTTCAGAAATGTAGTTCCCAAGCAAAAGTATGAAACTGAGTTTGCTCCAACAAGTACTATGTAAGGTAAGTGTTGATTAAGTACTTGTCCAAGCAAAATCATGTTTTACAATATATTTTATAGTAGAAATTGCATGTCTTTTTCACACAAATAGTCATGAATCATGATGCTCAATTCTTAGCAGAACCCTCCAAGTTTTGGCATGCATGTGAGGTATATAAATGGCTGGTTTTAGAAATTAGAATTTAGTTATGGATGCTGAAAATCGTTACACTTACCAAACAAGAACGGACATGACACATGTACACAGGCTTCGAGGGTGAAACAACAAAAACTAAGGGCAAAGAATAATATATAATCAAATAGAACAAACAAACTAGTGATAATTCTTTGTTGAAGAAAATAGCATGCCAAAATGTTTTATGGAGTTCATGGGGCATCAAGCCCAAACTCTTTTCCTTGGGACAAGATCTGATGTCTTTATTTCATCTATCTTGGAAGCAACAATGAAATCATTCATACTTAAACCTCCTGCAAAATTTAGAAAATGTCATGTTATAAGATATATAAATATACATGGGGCATAAGAATAATAACTTTTAATTATATAATCATACATGAATAGTTCACTTTACAAGTTAATAATTGCATGACTGCTTAAAAACAAGTTGTTTTTAGCTTTAATTTTGACCGTTCAAATAAGATTCAATGATCAATACTTATTATTCTCAATTTTTTTCAATAAGTGTTCTTATTTAAGTAACTTCAATATTTGAGATATATATAATGAGTAAACCCTATACACACAAACATTGGTACTAGAGCCCACTATGGCCTAGATGTTCCGTGTGGGGGGTGTTGAACACCCTGAACTTGCAAGCAATAACTAAAATGAATGCTAAATAAAATGAAAGTTGAATATTTAGGGATTTTGATGTGATGCAACTAAAATGAAAATTTTCTATGATATTGAAAGTGGTACACAAGGTTGCAAATTTATTGTTACCAATGGAAGCTGTCCATAGTTCTGCTCTGACTTGATTCGGTTGTTCCAAGTATATATTTGGGAAATGGCCTGCAGCCTCTGTAACCTTAGAGATCCTGTTAATGAGTTCAACCCCACATTTAAAATCTCTCAATTTCCACAAGCATTTTAGTTTAAGTGCACCCTCCTCATCCACAAGTCTCCAACCCACAACCTACAGAAATGAAGAGAAAATAAGTTTAAGGTGGAAAAAGTAAAATGGACCACAAGGTAAGTTATTTCAACTTTTTTTAGAAATATAAATTCACCACCAAGTAATTATGTTAAGTTTTTTTTAATTTTATAACTAAATAAATATAATAAAAGGGCATGCAATTTAGTATTTACCACTCAAAATGCTAATGGTACTAAACGTCCAACTAAATGCTTCTTCAATATCATTGATAAATTTTTCAGAACAGAGCATAAAAAAATGGTTGGCTTGTTGATTTATCACAAAGTTTATTATATTCATCATATTTAGAGCAGCATTGCATTCAAACACTGTATTCACCATATTTTTATCACAAGCCCCACAACTTAAGAACCCTTATTTCCTCATAAAACCTTCGACATGCACTCTGTATAATGCATATATACTCTAAAAAATTGGCAAAAGAAGACGTGCATCTTCATGGTATCAAAATCTTTTGATCAAGAGTAGTTGTGTTTTATCATCATCACCTGATTTACACATTATCCCAAAATACATGACATTATACCAGAGTACCACATCCTGAGTGTAAATAGAGACAAGCCATACCACAACATCGATAACACTTGACCAACACTGATTAATGTAAAATTTTAACAGGATGCACGGGAGAGACTAATTTTTCTTCAATATTCTTATCCCACTGGTTGAAATGATAAAAAATCAATTTTTTTTAGAAATATTATTTGTCATAAGATATTTTACAATAATACTCCTAAGGCTAAAATCGTCAAAAAGATAGTAAACCCTAACCTATATGTTAGAAAGAATGTTTTAAATCAGTTAAACTCAAATAATTCACTCCTTATAACCCACATAGTTAACAAGGATATTCATAAATAAAAATATATATAAAAAAAAAAATAGTTAACGAGGATTTACTCCTTAGTTTTTTGGAGGAATATTTTAACCAACTATGAATAAAATTTGCTAAACCAGTCGGGACATGTACTTCTTACTTTTTAACTCTTATTTGGATAAATTTTTCAACATGTACGTATGAGAAAAGAAAATAAAAAAAGAAAAGCAAAAAAAAATCTTTGTAATTTAAAATTAATTTATATATAAGTTAATATATATATATATATAAACTTTTGCATTTAACTTCGTTCAAAAATTAGTTTAGATTTATGTATAAGTTAATTTTAATTTTAAAAAAATTGACAATTTTATATTTTCCTTTTCTAATAAATACTTGGTGAGAATTTTTTTCAGTCAGACCTTAGTATATAAAATAAAGAAATGTGTTATTCAACCAACAATTTATACCATTTATTTCCCTATTTCTCTCAACTATTTATAACATCTCACAATTCGGTGTTTGAGAGTTTATAAAACTAACACCCATTACAAAGGAACAGATTGAGAAGGAAAAAATCATAAAAATAAATTGCCCCCATTCAACCGGTTAATCAAATATTCTTAAAGCCAAGTGGTGTGTTCCAACTCTTAAGAATGCATCAAACTCAAGTTGAAAAGAGATATTCATCTTTTTTGTATTTGTCAAACCTTCAAAAGAGATAATAAAAAAATTAAAAAATTAAAAATTAAAAAAAAATTTAAAGCCTTTTGCTTCCCTCCTTGTCAATTGTCATGGAAAAATCGTTGTATTAATAACCATTTTCAAAGCAACAGCGCATCTTATATTATGAGATATTGTTACATTTTTAAGACCAGATATTCTTCCATTTCCTACAGTAGGTATAGAATACACCAGTGTGAAAAAGAACCCATCCAAGTATATATATTAAAAAAATCATTAAATATATTTAAGTTTCATAATTTCACATAAAAATATATATTATAATTCAGTCTAAAAAATTGATGCATTTTTTTTTCTTTTAATAAATACTGGACACTATTATCATAATTTAATTATATATTAAGAGATATGGTTGTTACCTTTCGAACGAGCGTTTGTGCATCATCTTTGGAGATGGGGGGCTGGAGAGGGGAAATGGGGGCACAGTCCTGCTGCGAGAGGGAGAGAGCAGAGATATTGGGGATAAGAATTTTGTGCTCAGTGTTACCGTATCCCAACACTTTCTCTCCGAACCCACTCTCCAACTCAGCAGGGAAAGGGTCCCTCGCCCCGAAATCCCCCAAGAAATCGTCCACCGTCGCGCGCACCGACGGCAACCGACGACTCACAGTCACGGACGCCGCGCCTGCCGGCCACACCGTGGGGCGCGCCGCAGGGAATGCCACCGTCGGGTTCAGGACCAGTAGGTTTAGGTTTAGGTTGAGGCTTCCTGTGGCCATCTCCGCCGTGTGTTTCTTACTTTCTTGGATTGGGTTGAATGGATGAAGCTTCTCTTCTTCAAGGATATATGAGTCCAAAAAAACACACTCTCTATTATCTAGTGGCTCAAGGATTTTGACTCCTTTCTTTCTCTTAATTTTGTGGTGGGCTTCAATTCAAATTTATATTATTATTATATAATTTATATTTATATTTCCTACACCACAACTATATTCTATTTTCATTTTTTTTTTGTCAATATTTTACTCGTCTTTCTCCACAACTACGCCTGTTCATGACTCTGCCTATTTCATTAATCTAGTGGTTGGATGAGATTTTTGACATAGTCTAGTTTTATAAATTAGATTCATGTATTTTATAAATGGGTGTAGATTATTTTTCGCGTCGCTTTAACTTAAGTCAATATCATGTATTTAATATATTTAAATGATTATATATTAATAATATATACATTATTTTGTAAAAATAGATTGGTTGTGCTTTATTCAAAATATGAGAAAAGATAATCTACTGATGTAATGAAAATTATGTAGGTCACCATTAGAAGCTCTAACCAAGAAATGAGCAATTGATTTGGTTAGAGCTTTTAACCAAGAGAAAAGAAACAGACTGTACATGATAAGAAGTCGAAGACTAATAAGAAGACGATGACAACGACAAAGAAAAATATCAGTATAATAAATAGAAATATAATTGCAACACTAGCAAGCATTTTTAACAAACAAACTTTCTTACTGATAAAAACATGTAATTCACAAAACCATGAAATAAGGATGGCAAAATCAGAAGTTACATAAAGAAAAAGAACTTTTGGGGGAAAAAAAATCCCAGAAAATCAAGGAAAACAAGAAAGAAACATAACAAAAAAAAATGAAATAAAACATTACAAAAATGACACATTTTGTTATTTTTTGATGAATGAAGGAGATTGAAAAATGAAAATCAAAACTCTACTAGAAAAGAACAAAACTTTCTCAAGACAATAATGAAAGAAAAAGAAACTGATGAGGAAAAAAGGCAAAGTCACTTATTAACTGTGTAATTGTGATTATTATCACATTACTATTAATAGTTAATAATTAAAATGGGATGAAACATTATTTTTTGTATATACCACATATCCTTTACTGAATGCAATCTTATTCTAAGCAAGTAAGATCACAAAGTGAAATAATTGAATGTAACATTTAAAAAAAAAATATGTTTTTAATGTTATAAATTTAATATTTATTTTTTAAAATATGACAAAAGCCAACGTGTATCACTTTTATAAATGCTTTATAATGCTTTACTTGTACTCATTATTGGATTAATCTCATCTTCATGGTCATAGCCTATACCATCTACATTTGAAGTTACATAAAGAAAAAGAACCTTTGGGAAAAAAAAAACCTAAAAAACCAAGGAAAACAAGAAAGAAACATAACAAAGAAAAATGAAGTAAAACACTATAAAAATGATACCTTTTGTTATTTTCTAATGAATGAAGGAGATTGAGAAATGAAAATGAAAACTCTACTAAAAAAAAAACTTTGTCAGGAGAGTGATGAAAGAAAAAGGAACTGATGAGGAAAGCTTATTAACTATGTAGTTGTGATTATTATCACATTACTATTAATAGTTAATAATTAAAATGGGATGAAACATGTTTTTTGTATATACCACATATATCCTTTACTGAATGCAATCTTATTCTAAGCAGTTAAGACCACAAAGTGAAATAATTGAATGTAACATTTAAAGAAAAAAAATATGTTTTTAGTGTTATAAATTTAAATAATTAAATTTAATATTTATTGTTTAAAATATGACAAAAGCCAACGTGTATCACTTTTATAAGTGATTTATAATGCATTATTTTTACTCACTATTGGACTAATCTCATCTTCATGGTCATACCCTATACCATCCACATTTGAAGTTACATAAAGAAAAAGAACCATTGTGGGGAAAAAAAACCCAGAAAACCAAGGAAAACAAGAAAGAAACATAACAAAGAAAAATGAAGTAAAACACTACAAAAATGATATCTTTGTTATTTGCTGATGAACGAACGAGATTGAGAAATGAAAATGAAAACTCTACTAAAAAAAAAACTTTCTCAGGAGAGTGATGAAAGAAAAAGGAATTGATGAGGAAAGAAGGCAAAGTCGCTTATTAACTGTGTAGTTTTGATTATTATCACATTACTTATAATAGTTGTTGGGAAAACTTGGACTTTCCCGCTTCGTGAAGTTAAGATAGGCACTTAGAAATTAAAGGTAGTAATGGGAGCACACGAGTTAAATTCTCCAATATGGAGATTCTTCCACTATACAAAAGAATAGTAGGATTACAAGAATGTAATTACAAAATTGACTCACTCTATGGTGGCACACTCAAACTTGAGACTATTTCTCTTCTCTCACAAAGAGGCTTTCTCACTTTCTCACTTTAAGAAGTGGATTCACTCTTGGCTTGGATGGATAGGAATGAAGCCTCCTACCCCTATTTATACTACTCCACCTTCAAAAATGAATGGTGGGGATCAAGGGTTGAGATTGGTTCTCTAGAATGCTCCACACATTCTAGGAATCTCTACTCCCTTCTATATCCTTCTATACTCTTCCATAAGGTTCTGGAAGGCTCCACACATCTCTAGAATGATCCAGAGGGTTCCACACTATTCCACAAGCTTCTAGAGAATTCTACAATTCTCTAGGATTCTCTAGAATGTTCTAGAAAATTCTATACTTTTCTAGAAAGTTCTAAAATTTTCTAGAACCTCTCCAATTAAGGAGGGATCCTAACAATAGTTAATAATTAGAATGGGATGAAACATTTTTTTTTTGTATATACCACATATATTGTAATATTCTAAATTTGCGATACAACATTCTCAATTTTATATTATAAATTCTTAAAATAATATTTCTTTTAAATTTTATATTTTAATGTAAGTAAATATATTTAAATACACACACACACACACACACACACACACACATATATATATATATATATATATATATGTATGATATCCAATAATCTTATAAATATTTATAGTATTATAATTATATATAAAACTACCTATTATAATGTATATAATAACATATATATTTTAATAAGTAATTAAATAAAATTTATTTTTTTTCTCATACTGCAACTCACTACATGTACACAATATATAATAAGTGGAGGAATGTGTAGCAGTAGATATTGTATGAAAGAAATTACTAGATAAATGGATAAGACCATGTGATGCAAGGCGCAAGCTTTTGATTACGTGATTACGTAGTACAAAATTACGTACAATAAGATTACGTGGTAGATAGTGATTACGTGTATGGTAAGAATAAGATGATATGAAATGTAGATAATAGGCATAATAAAAAGAAGATAAATGTAGATAATTACTCATAGTAATAATGTAATGTCAGTAGATAAAGAGCATAGTAGATTACGTGTATGGTGCGATAGAAATCTACGTGTATGGTGCAGTAGAAATCTAAGTGTAATATAGTAATATAGATTACGTATACATATTACGTAATGTGTAGTGTCATCTGGTGTCATCTACCTATAAATAGCACATTCACCTTCACATTCATTTACACAAAAATAGCACAACTTGAACGAAGAGAAAAAGTGCAAACGGGAACGTAAAGAGAGAAATAGTGAAAACATAGCAAATTTACTTATTTTAAGGTAAGGGAGAGGAGAACTTTATCTCTTAAAAATTTTATCTACTATTATGTTTATTTATTTATGTTATTTCTATGTGTATTTATCTAGTGAGGTGCCTCTAACCTCATTTATTTGCTTGACCTATGATTACTTTTTTAAGATGTTCATATTTCATATTGTTTAATTATTTCATAATGATTATCATTGTCATTTACTTGATTGGTGCTCTTTAATATATTTTATTTACGTAAATTTTATTTATTTAAAAGCTTAAATAATGATAAATACTCAAATTTATTTAGCGTGATTGTTTTTATGATTGACTATAATATAATTTTGTTAAAATATCTTTGACTCGTTTTAAAGATAAATATTATTCTATGGCCATAGAAGATAAAGTTTGAATTATTTGTAGCTAGAGGTTTGACCTTGGAGATTTAAATGAGTAAGGTATGAAGGTGAAATATCCTATTGTTAGTTAAGGTGAAATATCCTTTTATTGGTTGATATTATGATGATGTTCATTTATCTTGACTAGTCACTACAAGTATAATTCAAAATTTTATATCAAGAAGAATTAAAATATATTTTCTCGTATTAAATATTTCTATGCAATATTTATTGAATTATTGTTCTCACTCCTTATGTTTCTTGTTTAATTTTTATTTATTTATTTATAATGTAAACAAATATATATATATATATATATATATGGATATGCCAGTTATTCCAGGACCTTTTCCCTCAGTGATATCTGCAATATTTTCTGTACTACATGGAGTGTAGATGTAGTGGCAAACGCAGTCACATTTAATGGAATGGCAGTGTCAACTTTTACGTTCTCCCTAGACCAAGAAGTCCCTACAATGATTGACGACTCAATAATAGTCACTTTCTTTTTACCGTCCGCTAACCATGTGAATCCAATTGTAAATTTGTTTCAACCACCCATGTAAATATTACAATAGAAGTAGAAAAAGAAACTATAGTATGTAAATAGACACGTACTATAAATATTTTTAATAATGTGTAATATATATGTAAAAGTAAGTAATTAAACACGTAGTGATAAATATGTTTTTTTAGTATGTTATTATGTATAATATTATTACTATACATATGTTTTCTATTTATAAATATTATATATATATATATATATGTATATTATTGAGATTAATATTAATACGACTAGGCGTTACATATATCCTTTAGTGAATGCAATCTTGTTCTAAGCAGGTAAGACCACAAAGTGAAATAATTGAATGTAACATTTAAAGAAAAAAAATAATATTTATTTTTTAAAATATGACAAAAGCCAACGTAGATCACTTTTAAGTGATTTATAATGCATTACTTTTACTCACTGTTGGATTAATCTCATCTTCATGATCATACCCTATACCAACCACATTTGAAGTTACATAAAGAAAAAGAACCTTTGGGAGAAAAAATTGAAAGAAATTCATAGTGATAACTCAAATAATAAACAATATAAGATACAATATTATAGTATGTCTGAGTAAGGTTTAGGAATAATTGCGTACCCGGAATCAATAAAAGATCCATTCTTGTCGGTCTTGAACAATGTGAGAGAAGATTGCTTTCTTCTTGATAGGAGATGAAAAGGTAGAAGACAAAATGTATTTCATCATATAAACTGACTAATGGGTATCAGTTCTATATCCTTACCAGTAGAGATCAGGGACCTCTCAACGGGCTACTAAACAGTCCAACTCATCATAGACCATTTATCAGAAGCCCAATATGCATTACCCATAAATTAATAATAATGTGCAATATAATTGATATTAACATATAAATATAATTTATTAATTAATGTTAATCCATAATAATAATAATAATAATAATAATAATAAAATAGAGAGTAGTTATATAAATAAATATATAAATATAACATTCTTCTACTTGGATAACATTAATCAATAAATTAAATATATCAATTATAACACAAGTACATATATCAATTAACAATATAAGAAATATAAACATGAACCACAAAGATAGTATCTGATAGGGATACATACCTCATGTTTATATTTCATAAATAATGGTTAATGAAAAATATAATAAATATATGATCCCAAAAATGGTCTAAACAATTTTATATGCTAAAAGAGATGTAATGAAAACAACGTCATTGATAAATTTACATGAAAATCATAATAATAAAAATGTAAATTTTAGATTCTCACTAAACCAACACATCAAAAAACTTAACCACACCCATATGAGTTACATGTTTTTGAAAAAGTCCAATAGCTAATTCTTTAGTCAGTGGATCTGCTAACATATTTTATGTAGCAATATGCTCAATTCGAGTATGAAAATCCAAAACTTTCTCTCTAACAAATAGAAATTTTATATCAAAATGCGTTGAGCGAGTAGAACTTCTATTGTTTTGAGAGAAATGCATAGCAGCAGTATTGTCGCAATATATCACAAGTGGCCTAGAAATACTTTCAACAATATGAAAGCCAGAAATCAAATTTTTAAGACACACAACTTGACAAGTAGCCTCATAACAAGAGACATACTCTGCCTCCACGGTAGAAGAAGCTGTAAGAGTTTGTTTAACACTCTTCCAAGAAATAGCTCCTCCTGTCATCATAAAAACAAAATCGAAAGTAGATTTTTGGTCGTCAGGGCAACCAACAAAATCAGAATCAAAATAACTAATGACCTGAAGTTGATCAGACTTCTTATAGGTCAACATATGATCATTGGTTCCCTGCAAATATCTAAAGACCTTTTTAACAACTTTCCAATGACCTAAACCTGGGTCGCTCAAGTATCTCCCTAAAGCATTAACAGAAAAAGCAATATCGTGACGAGTACAAACTTGAGCATACATCAAACTACCAACAACGGAAGCATATGAGATCTTTTTCCATTTCAACTCTATCATTATCATTTTGAGGACATTGAGATGTAGAAATTTTGTCACCTTTTTGAACAAGTGCAGCACATGGGGAGCAAAATTGCATGTTAAACTATTTGAGGACTTTATCAATATACCCTCTCTGAGACAATCCAAGAATGCCACATGACCTATCATGGAAAATCTAAATGCCTATAACAACAGAGGCATCACCTAGGTCCTTCATATAAAAGTGGCTATTTAACATAAATTTTGTCTTAGTCCAAAGTTTAACACTGCTACTAGCAAGAAGAACATCATCAACATATAAGACAAGAAGGATGAAATGACTCCCACTAGTCTTCAAGTAAATGCACTGATCTGAGGCATTTTCCTTGAAGCCAAAAGAAGTGAACACCTGATCAAATTTCAAGTACCATTATATTTGGTGTTCTCAAGAAGAGACAAATACTAACCCTTTTGAATTTTGTCAAAAGTCTTAAATTTCTCACCAACTAACCTCAAAAAATCCTTAGCCTTATCATTTTCTAGAATGCTCGTCAAATAAACTTCTCCATGGTGTATTTCATCACCATCAGACACACCCTATTTGAGTGTTCCCATTTCTTATAAGAAGTTCTCTGGACAATAGTGGACTTACGAGTAAGAGCTAGAGGCTCTTCCTCTCTTAAAGAAATGTCCATATTAATAATTGCCAGATATAAATCCAAAGATTATTTTCGGTCCTCAAAATTTGTCCCATTCAAAGTTTTTATTGAAGTCAATTACATAGGCAAAGAAGCCAGTATCAAAACAACAAAGAAATATTTAATATGCACAATTATTATGCAATAAAAAAATTTAAATATTTCTGAATACACAACCAAACATGCCTATAATATAAAATTTCTCATTCATTATGATCCTGCCTAAGGGTCCTGAACCATAATAAATAAGAAATATAAAATAAGAAATACAAAATACAACGCATAACTTATGTTAGAAAAAAAAAAACTAATACCTATAGGGTACTTGACAAATAATTGACATAAGATAAAATTAAAAAAAAATATCGTATCATAATATCAAAATACATTAAAACAAAATACCGATAGGGCACAATTATTATTAATATAAATATAAAATTAATTAGAGAAATAATTAAATTATTTCATTCACATAAAATTCATATAACTGTACCCACGATAGGTAAGCTCACAATCATATAAAATTATATTACTCATGCTTAACAAAATATAATAAAAGTATATTATGCATGATAAACATATGAAATAAATACAAAACAAACAACTATTAATACAATTAAGGGTCAATTTTTTTTTTAAAACTCAAGTATTTATATATATATATATATATATATGCTACCAGGGAGAGTACAACATACTAACATGTCACTCAGATAACAAGAAACATATATATAAAAAAATTTTCAGACCCAAATCCCAAGAGTACAATATTTAAAATTAAGATAAAATTAAGTTTTATTCTTGGAATAATTAAAATCAAATACTTATAGGTATCTAAAAAATATTACAAAAAAATATATCAAATAATCAGAAAATTAATTATTTAAATTTTTAAAATAAAAAATAAAAATTTTTTGGCCAAAAACACGATGCAATTTTTTTTTGGACCAAATGACTTCCCCTTCATGGCAGTCCAAAACCCCTATCAATTTCGGGAATAATCGGTTCAAATGAAGACAATTTCAAATATAAGAAATTGGGGTTTTGAAGATACTAGCGACGAAAAGAGACAAAAAATTCGTCAAATTTTTCAATCAATTATTTCTCAAAATGTGCAGATTTATTCAAAGTCCAGAGGTAAACAAAAGTCCCCAATCAATTACAATGAATAATCATTGAGAAATGAGGAAAAACGAATCTAAATTGCTCACCTAATAGAACAAGTTTAGAAAAAAATTTGCACAAGGTTCGAAATACATGCAGAAAGAAAATTTCTATGACAATTTGTTCAATTAAATAATATAATCTGAGTTGCCATTTTCGAATGAAGAAGAAATTAATTTATGTTATTTTAAATCAGAATCGAACCTCATAAATCACATTTGCAATACCCGTACAATATTTACACATTAGGATAAATATCCTACAATAAAAATTCTTAATTTTTTTCATATATAATTTGTGAATAATTCATACATAGGATACTGATTCTATAACTCAGAACAACCATAATCTATATCTTAATGGCTCCGATATCAATTGAAAGAAATTCATAGTGATAACTCAAATAATGAACAATATAAGATACAATATTATAGTATGTCTGAGTAAGGTTTATAAATAATTGCGTACCCGGAATCAATAAAAGATCCATTCTTGTTGGTCTTGAACAACGTGAGAGAAGATTGCTTTCTTCTTGGTAGGAGATGAAAAGGTAGAAGACAAAATGTATTTCATCATATAAACTGACTAATGGGGTATCAGTTATATATCCTTACTAGTAGAGACCAGAGACCTCTCAAAGGGCTACTAAACTGTCCAATCCATCATGGACCATTCATCAAAAGTCCAAAATGCATTACCCATAAATTAATAATAATGTGTAATATAATTGATATTAACATATAAATATAATTTATTAATTAATGTTAATCCATAATAATAATAATAATAATAATAATATAGAGAATAATTATATAAATAAATATATAAATATAACAAAAACCCCAGAAAACCAAGGAAAACAAGAAAGAAACATAACAAAGAAAAAAAAAGTAAAACACTACAAAAATGATACTTTTTGCTATTTTCTGATGAATGAAGGAGATTGAGAAATGAAAATAAAAATTCTACTAGAAAAGAACAAAACGTTCTTAGGACAGTGATGAAAGAAAAAGGAACTGATGAGGAAAGAAGGCAAAGTCGCGTATTAACTGTCTAATTGTTATTATTATCATCATTACTATTATATAGTTAATAATTAAAATGGGATAAAATATTTTTTTTTGTATATACCACATATATCTTTTATTAAATGCAATATTGTTCTAATCAGGTAAGACCACAAGGTGAAATAATTAGATGTAACATTTAAAGAAAATAAAAAATAAAATATACTTTTAGTGTTATAAATTTAAATAATTATATTTAATATTTATTTTTTAAAGTATGACAAAAGCCAACATGTATCACTTTTATAAGTGATTTATAATGCATTACTTTTACTCACTATTGAATTAATCTCATCTTCATGGTCATATCCTATACCATCCACATTTGAAGTTACATAAAGAAAAAGAACCTTTTGGGGAAAAAATCCGTAAAACCAAGGAAAACAAGAAAGAAACATAATAAAGAAAAATGAAGTAAAACACTATAAAAATGATACCTTTTGTTATTTTCTGATGAATGAAGTAGATTGATAAATGAAAATGAAAACTCTACTAGAAAAGAACAAAACTTTCTCAGGACATTGATGAAAGAAAAAGGAACTGATGAGGAAAGAAGGCAAAGTCGCTTATTAACTATGCAGTTGTGATTATTATCACATTACTATTAATAGTTAATAATTAAAATGGGATGAAACATTTTTTTTGTATATACCAAATATATCATTTACTGAATGCAATCTTGTTCTAAGCAAGTAAGACCACAAAGTGAAATAATCGAATGTAACATTTAAAGAGAAAAAATAAAATATGTTTTTAGTGTTATAAGATTAAATAACAATTTAATATTTATTTTTTAAAATATGACAAAAGCCAACGTGTATCACTTTTATAAGTGATTTATAATGCATTACTATTACTCACTGTTGGATTAATCTAATCTTCATGGTCATACCCTATACCATCCGCATTTGAAGTTACATAAAGAAAAAGAACCTTCGAAGGGAAAAAACCCCAGAAAACCAAGGAAAACAAGAAAGAAACATAACAAAGAAAAATGAAGTAAAACTGTACAAAAATGATACCTTTTGTTATTTTCTGATGAATGAAGTAGATTGAGAAATGAAAATGAAAATTCTACTAGAAAAGAACAAAACTTTATCAAGACAGTGATGTAAGAAAAAGGAACTGATGAGAAAAGAAGGCAAAGTCGCATATTAACTGTGTAATTGTTATTATTATTATCATTACTATTATATAGTTAATAATTATAATGGGATGAAATACTTTTTTTTTGTATATACCACATATATCCTTTATTAAATGCAATCTTGTTTTAATCAGGTAAGACCACATGGTGAAGTAATTGAATGTAACATTTACAGAAAATAAAAAATAAAATATGTTTTTAGCGTTATGAATTTAAATAATTAAATTTAGTATTTATTTTTTAAAATATGACAAAATCCAACATGTATCACTTTTATAAGTGATTTATAGTCCATTAGTTTTCCTCACTGTTGGGTTAATCTCATCTTCATGGTCATATCCTATACCATCCACATTTGAAGTTACATAAAGAAAAAGAACCTTTGGGGGAAAAAACCCTAGAAAATGAAGAAAAATAAGAAAGAAACATAACAAAGAAAAATGAAGTAAAACACTACAAAAATGATTCCTTTTGTTATTTTCTGATGAATGAAGGAGATTGAGAAATGAAAATTAAAACTCTACTAGAAAAGAACAAAACTTTCTCAGGACAGTGATGAAAGAAAAAGGAACTGATGAGGAAAGAAGGTAATATCGCTTATTAACTGTGTAGTTGTGATTAATATCACATTACTATTAATGGTTAATAATTAAAATGGGTTAAAACATTTTTTTTGTTATATACAACATATATCCTTTATTGAATGCAATCTTATTCTAAGCAGGTAAGACCACAAAGTGAAATAATTAAATGTAACATTTAAAGTAAAAAAATAAATATGTTTTTAGTGTTATAAATTTAAATAGTTAAATTTAATATTTATTTTTTAAAACATGACAAAAGCCAACATGTATCACTTTTATAAGTGATTTATAATGCATTACTTTTACTCACTGTTGGATTAATCTCATCTTCATGGTCATACCCTATACCATCCACATTTGAAGTTACATAAAGAAAAAGAACCTTTGGGGAAAAAATCCCCAGAAAACCAAGAAAATCAAGAAAGAAACATAACAAAGAAAAATAAAGTAAAACACTACAAAAATGATACCTTTTGTTATTTTCTGATGAATGAAGGAGATTGAGAAATAAAAATGAAAACTCTACTAGAAAAAAATAAAACTTTCTCAAGAGAGTGATGAAAGAAAAAAGAACTGATGAGGAAAGGTTATTAACTGTGTAGTTGTGATTATTATCACATTACTATTAATAGTTAATAATTAAAATGGGATGAAACATTTTTTTTTGTATATACCACATATATCATTTACTGAATGCAATCTTGTTCTAAGCAGGTAAGACGACAAAGTGAAATAATTGAATGGAACATTTAAAGAAAAAAATAAAATATGTTTTACTGTTTTACATTTAAATAATTAAATTTAATATTTATTTTTTAAAATATCACAAAAGCCAACATGTATCACTTTTATAAGTGATTTATAATGCATTAGTTTTACGCACTGTTGGATTAATCTCATCTTCATGGTTATACCCTATACCATCCATATTTGAAGTTACATTAAAAAAAAAAAAACCTTGGGAGAAAAAACTCCAGAAAATCAAGGAAAACAAGAAAGAAACATAACAAAGAAAAATGAAGTAAAATACTACAAAAATGATACATTTGATGAATGAATGAGATTGAGAAATGAAAATGAAAATTCTACTAGAAAAAAACAAAACTTTCTCAAGACAGTGATGAAAGAAAAAGGAACTGATGAGGAAAGAAAGCAAAGTCGCATATTAACTGTGTAATTGTTATTATTATCATCATTACTATTATATATTTAATAATTAAAATGGGATAAAATATATATATTTTTTTATATATCACATATATCCTTTATTAAATGTAATCTTGTTGTAATCAGGTAAGACTACAAAGTAAAATAATTAAATTTAACATTTAATAAAATAAATAAATTATGTTTTTAGTTTTATAACTTTAAAATATTATATTTAATATTTATTTTTCAAAATATAACAAAAGCTAATGTGTATCACTTTTATAAATAATAATGCATTACTTTTACTCACCGTTAGATTAATATCATTTTTATGGTCATACCTTATATCATACACATTCAAAGATTCCTCCCCTAACTTCCTTTGCTCGTTGAATTCCATCACTCGCCCAAACACACTAAATCACAACTATATTCTATTTTCATTTTTTTGTCAATATTTTACTCGTCTTTCTCAACAAGTACGCCTGTTCATGACTCTCACTATTTCATTAATCTAGTGGTTGGAAGGGATTTTTGACATATTCTAGTTTTATAAATTAGATTCATGTATTTTATAAATGGGTGTAGATTATTTTTCGCATCGCTTGAACTTAGTTTAATATCATGTATTTAATATTTTTTAAGTGATTATATATTAATAATATATACATTATTTTATAAAAATAAATTTGTTGTGTTTTATTAAAAATATGAGAAAAGATAAAGTACGGATGTAATGAAAATTATGTAGGTATACATAGACCATAGAAGCTCTAACCAAGAAATAAGCAATTGACTTGGCTTAGTTAATAATAATATAACTTCTTAAATTACTAAATAATGTTTTGTCTGATATAATATTGTCTTAAAATATTTTTTAATTGTAATTTCAATTTAATTATATATTCATATTTATCAATAAGGTGTGATATAGTGGATAGACAATCTTATTCCTCATGATTTGGAAATTTGATATCTAATTTGTGTGTATAAAATAATATTTGTTGAAAGAAACCAATTTCTTAAATAAATTTCAGTATTTTATAGATGTGAAGTTTAGATATATATAAGAAGGAAGTTAAATTGTATCTTTCAAAAATTTCAACACTTTTTACATAAATAGTAAGGTAGATATAAGAACTAAAGGTTTAGACAAAGTAAAGAAAAAAAATCATAATATTTTTATATTGGTTCATTTCAATCATTGATACTATGTGTAATGTTTGATCAAGTTTCATTATCTTTTACAAAGATAAAAATATTCTTTACACAAATTGTTATTGATTTAACTAAATATTTTTTAATTTGTCTTTTCAACTAAATTATTCAATTATTTTTTGTAGAACAAAATTTATTCAGACTTCAATACTAAGTATTATTTTTAACAACAAAGTTTCTAGCTAAAACATAAAGTTTGAGTTAGGTAAACAACAAAGAATTATCTAACATGAAGACATTATACAATAGTATAATACAGAATAATTTTATAGAGAAAGAATGAAGTATTTGTACTTGCCTCTTCTTCTCCTTGCTTGTCCATGCTTCTTTTTATGGGTTGCATATGAAGATGATCATTACATATTCTTGAATTATACTTGTCAACTTACTTCCTTATGTGAAGATATATTCGTTAATGCATTTTACCAAATGATCATTTCTTATTTGAATCAATGATGTCCTTCAACAACTTTAGGATACAAAAGGTAATGAATTGTAGCATGTGTCAATCTTAAACAACTTTTGACTAATTTTGCATAATTCAAGGTATCTACTCGACATTATTATAATGAAAATGTCATTTAATATATATTTCAAGTACAAAACAAAAGTTTTTATATCTTTGATTTGTTAAAAGTTGAAAATAGACAATAAGAACATTAGACACATTAAATATGCATTTAAAGTATTTTGGCATAGATGATACATTTAGTATAAATGTATAATAGATAGGCCTGCATAAGCTTTAGGCTTGTATCATCTTAACATGCACTTAAAACTATCATCTTAGGTAATGATATTTTTATGCTTCACAAAAATGTTTATGTTTGTTACCATTAAAATATAATTTTTGAGGGGTCATAATTTATCTTTTGATTTAACACGGAATTAACTAGTTATTGTCTTTTGATTAGAAAATACTTTGATTTATAAAATAAATAATAATTAATTACCTATGTTTCACGTGTATACAAAATTATCATCAAATTATGAACTCTACAAGAATGATCATGTGCACCTAATGAATGAGAAAAAGATTATGCAACTGAAAGAGAAAAATAAGCAGGAAATTTGTTAAAATAAGTAGAAAAATTTAACAAAGATATTTAAATAAATAAGAAATGTTAGTGTTCAAGTCTAAACGAGAGTCTCATATTAAATAGAGATTAGTATATTGGATAACATATAAGTGAAAAGAGCCATAAACCTTGCATTTTAAGATTTTAAGTTAAGATGTGATGTCAAGTTGTCTTATGTTATTTACACATGGTTCATTAATTTAATTCTTTCTCATGTTTAATCTTTGTATTCTTAACAATTAACATGCAAGTCAATATTTCAACTAGGTGAAATTCTTCCTATTATTTAACCCCTATGTCGTAATCCCAACAAAAAAATGAAAAAAAAAATAGTAGAAGAGAATCATTTAAGTGAGAATAAAAAAAACATGTAAATGACAAAAATGAAAGAAAAAATAACCCAATTGGGCAGGAAAAATGTGAATGACAAGAAAATAAGTAAAATAATAAAAGTATAATTTAAAAAGCAAAAACAAAATCATATAAAAATATGCAGAAAACGATGAAAATTAGGGTAATGTAATAATCATTTAAGTTGATAAAAAATAAAAAAAAAATTCAAAAAAAATAATTAAAACAAACTCAAAAGTAGATCACTGGATGGTTTCTTGATTATAATTTAATTTTGTTATTACATAGATGTAGATATTATAATATTATTTATTATGATATTATAAGCAAAATTCATTGACTTGGAAAAATTATGACAATTTGTCAAGAAAGTTATTCATAATGATTTTACAAATGAAATAACACACACTGTACATGAATAAAAAGTTTGTGTTATCTTCTCATACCTTCACACTTGGTAGATGATCAACTACAAATAAAATGCAAGAGAGACGAGGAAACTAAAAAGAAAAAAAAAAGTGAAATCAATATGACTTTCTATCTTGAACATCCCCTTGTAGGTATCTAATAATGATTCACTTATATAACAATGTCTAACTAGATTATCTTTACAATGTAATAAATTATCTTAATTTAACAATAAGTAAATAAGAATACTTAATATTCATCTGATTTCAAAGTTGTACCTTCAAAAGTGGATCAGACTATTGCAATTCTGTGATCTACAGTAGCAAATATTATTCCGAACCTGAAATAATTTCTCTTGGAGGACTTATAATCATAACTCAGCTCTCTACCAGCAGGAATGTCCTTAACAGCAAACAACATTTTGTGAGGGAGATTCTTGTCATTGTGATCATACACAATATTTTTGGCATGGAGATTTGGAGAACAGCTATGATTTATAAATCTTCCAATATTTCCACATTTTGTTCCATCAATGAAGCCCTTGCCAACACCTGCAAAACCAGAATGCTACTGTCAAATGAAGTCCAAACACAAAAAGGAATTCATCAAGATGAAACATACACCCATGTCAAATATATAGTCACTAAAACCCAGCCTGGATCCAGCTCTTTTATCCTCCCGGACTTCTCCAATGTACTCGCATACAAAGCTTCCAGACGGAATATAAGAGCGAGTTCTAACACCCCAACCTTTCAATTCTGTCATGAAGATTTCTAGTCGAAACTGAATACCATGCTGAGTTACTCGGTTGGTGCAAGATGAGAAGCACTTGAAAGAAGGACCACACTCATATATCTAAGCGATGAATTCATTGGAGAAGCAAGTCTTCTTTTACTGTCATACGGCATTCTCCCACAACCATTCTTAGCAATACAAGGACATTTCTCACTGTTCACACATGCATCTCCGCAATCACAGCCCTGAAGAATTGTCTGCTTAAACTTGTTTAAATAAATATTTTGAACTATATAATGGAAAGTTGGGGGTAGCTGAACACAGTTCACTGATGTAACTATCCGAACAGCAAAGTTTTCTTTTCTGTTGGAAATATCACTAACTCAAATAACATTCTTCTGAACTGCACTACCTCCAGATTTTTGTCTCTTCCTTGAAGTAAAACTTTCAAAGTTCTTTGAGTTGTCAGCATTGCCAGTAACATCATCCTTCAGGGCAACGCAAGATTGAGGTTGCTCCAAAATTCTATTCAGTGTAAACTTGAACACAAAATTTCTGTGTCCCTTTTTCATGTGTCATATTAGTGACTAAATACAGGCTATCGTAAACAAGTAAGCAATGAGACCTGCGGCTACTGCAATTCTCCACTCCATGAGATTTTTCCCTAACCTTGAGTATAACTCGCACTGGACTTTTAGCATCCATGCTGTTTTTGAGGGCCATTCCTTGTGCCAACTTTTGATCACAAGCTGAAACACTATACCATGTATTGTTAGGATTTCCTCCATGACCAGTGTAAACCAAGGCATCTCTAGATTTTCTTATATTGTTGTAGCGATTAGTGACCACAATGCTAGTTGCCAACGAGTTTCTACCTCTTCCCATGTAATCGATACCATTGGAAAACTGCTTGTGGAGACCAATAATATTGAGTTCAACCCTATATCGAAACTGGTCACCAACTTCAATTCCTAATACATGTCCAACGCGCTTCTGACTGTTCTCCCATTGGTTATCTCTTTTCATGCACATTGCTGCACGAATCAGAAGTTTTGATTTGGATTTAAAATTCCCAAGTTGACTTGCTTCATATTGAACCATTAGCTCGTGATGCAGGTTGCAAAACATCTCCAATGCTTGTTTCACCTTCCTGTGCCTCACAGACATTTCCTTCCCATTTCTTGCTGGAAGAAGGGATGGAGGACAGTTGCTTTCTTTTTCCAGAGGACTTCGAAGCATCCATTTCTATAAAATCAATACAAATAGAGACTATTTATTAGAAATATCCATCAATGATACTAAAACCTGAGTTTACAACATAGCAACTATGTAATATAATTAAATAATAATAACAAAAATCACATTCAGATCTGCACAGCCCACAAAAGAAAAAAAAATTAAAAATAAATCAAGATTGGGAAGCATTCAAATGCAGAAACTGGAAGCAATAGTAAAGTTTAAAATGTAAAACTTTGTGGGGGTAAATAATTAAGAAAAATGCTCTGTTTTTTCTTTTTTGGTGCTGCAACATGTAGTCTCAGTTCCCTCAACCAGAAACTAATTTCGCCGGGGCAGGGATCCACGTGTAAGTACAGGATCCCTAACCACTACATTAATTTAGTGGGTTAGAAAAAAAAGTTAACAAATTAATAATAATAATAATAATAATAATATTTTTTTACCAATAAAAAAATTATAAAACCAATATTAAAATTTGAACCTAAAATGGTGTGGATACTATACTAACCCTTTACCATTATACCAAATTTAGTAGTTTAGTAATAAAAATAATGAATAATAATATATTTAGTCTACTAACTTAAAGATTAATTCTCTTTGTAGTACCATGACTATTGTTGAGTCAAAAGATTTTTCCACACCGCAAAAATCAAACATGATTTCTCATTAAATAAATTGTGTTCATAATGTGCGACAACAATATATTAATTACTATGTTAACCTTTTTGATTGGCAAAAACAGTCTATACATAATAAGAATTCGAAGACTAATAAGAAGATGATGATGATAACAAAGACGACAAATGTAACATCTCAGTTTTCAAAATGATTATTGTTATTATTATTATTATTATTATTATTATTATTATTATTATTATTATTACATGGTATTTGGTCATAATTTGGTGATTATATTTGACTTTAATTGTAGCTAATTTATATTCCATTTATGATTAATTGTAGGCTTTAGAAAGATAGGTGTGTTGATGGACTTAATTAAATAGTTGTGAAAATTCTTGTTAAAACCGTTTTTAGCTGGGCTGTTTGGCAAGCCTCGGTGTTTAAGACATAACTTGGGCTGTGGTGGTCCAAATGATGCAAAATTGGTGTCAATAGAAAGCTAAGACAAAAACGTACAACTTTTGCAGAAATAGCCATTTGCAAATTCGGTCTTATAGAAGGTATAAATTAGAATTTTATTGATACAATTGTTTCTCGCTGGGCTGATTGGCAAGTCTCTGTTTTTTGGTCATAACTTGGGATGTGGTTGTCCAAATGATGCAAACTCGGTGGATATGGAAAGATAAGAGAAAACCCTACAACTTTCATGAAGCAATCATTTTCAGATTCGGCTGTCCAGAAGGTCCAAATCGGTGGAAAAAGTCGGTGCGGAAAAGAACATGGCACCAACTCCATAATTTCATCCAACCAACTCCACTAATTCATTCCACTAACAACACCAACTCATCCCATTTCGTTTTGTCTAAGATATTTTCATTATTTTTCATTTTTTTAATGTGCTATGGAGGTTATAAATAGGCCTTCACTTCTCCATTGCAAACCATCCCTCAATTCTCATTCTCTCTTCTCTTATACTCTCTTCTTCTCCTCTTCTTCTCTTTGAAGACCTAGAGGAATCCATAGGAGGTGGTTCTACCCTAGTAGAAGGAGCCTAGAGGAGGAAGCTCTTCTTTAGTTTCAATGCCTGTTATCCAGGTAAGGGGGGGGGGGGAGTGAGAAACCTCGCTCTGGGTGTGAGATTGTATGCTAGGTAGTGGGATTGACCCCCAATCCTGTGTTTGTTGTATGTCATATTGTTTGTATGTTCCAATTGCTTGGTTAATATGTGTGTATGAATAGAAACTGTGTTGGGATTATGATTGTGAAAGTTGTGAATATGATGTGATAATGTGAATGTGATGTTTCTAATGATATGATGTGATGATAATGTGATATGATGTCATGATAATGGGATATGATGTGATGATGAAATATGATGTGAAATGACCATGAGATATGATTAACCATGAAATAGATAATGTGATAATGTGATATGATGTGATATGATGATGTGCAATGACCATGAGATAATATGAAACGTGATTGAGACATGAGATATGAAATGTGATAATGTGATAATGAGATATGAAATGTGATAAAGAGAAATGACCATGGAAAGTGATAAAGTGATATGAGAATGCATAGAGTCTTGTTTGACATGCATCATTTGCATAAGTGTTACAGGTACGACATGGAATACACCGCCAGAGAAGGCCCCCTAGTGTAAAAGCTTTGGGGATCAGTCCTTGGGGATGGCTCGGTTTGGAAGTCCCAGTCTCGCCCATTGTGTGCATGGGATGTATCTTGCGTGACTTAGCTATCCCGACTAGACTCTGGTAGTATGTCCTTCTAGTGAGAGTGCGCAGAGGTGTGTCCCGGCATGTACTCCTAGACTACTCTTTGTGTATTGCTAGCGGCAATATACTACGTGATAAGTGACTGACGCCACATGCATGATAAAATTGTAGTCTGTATCCATACATGTGTCTTTTGATGTTATATATGGATATGCCTTGAATGAGTAAGATGTGATATTGTTATTAATCTATGTTATACATGTTTTGTTTGTGTTTGGCTATCTAGTATATATATTCCTACACTGTGAGCTGAGAGAGATGTTTTCTCACTCCCTTTTTCTTTGTGTTGTTCTTCTCTGATCATTATACAGGTGATTATCAGCATGAGGCTGAGGATGTTGGTGGTGAAGCTTAGGCTTCTATATGGGCTATGTTCTGATAGGACATGTGACATCGGGGCATAGATAAGATTAGATTAGGGTGTTATTGTTATTTAAAATTACTTTGGAAACTTTGAGATTTATTTATTTGTAATTTCCGCTGATTATGTTTGTTAGAAATGTGATACTCTTTAAACATGTTTTATTATTAAATGTTATATTATTTAAATTTATTGAGTTATGATATGCAGGGTAGAGGGTGTCACAACAAAGAAGAATATCAGCATAATGAATAAAAATATAACCATAACACTAGCAAGTATTTTTAAGAAACAAACTTTCTTACTGATAAGAGCATTCAATTCACAAAACCATGAAACAAGGATGGCAAAATCATAAGTTACATAAAGAAAAAGAACCTTTGGAAAGAAAAAAACCCCAGAAAACCAAGGAAAACAAGAAAGAAACATAACAAAGAAAAATGAAGTAAAACACTACAAAAAGAATACATTTTGTTATTTTCTAATGAATGAAGGAGATTGAGAAATGAAAATGAAAACTCTATTGGAAAAGAACAAAGTTAGGACAGTGATGAAAGAAAAATGAACTGATGAAGATAGAAAGCAAAATCGCTTATTAACTATGTACTTGTTATTATTATCACATTACTATTAATAGTTAACAATTAAAATGGGATGAAACATTTTTTTTTTGTTTATACCACATATATCCTTTACTAAATGCAATCTTGTTCTAATTAGGTAAGATCACAAATTAAAATAATTAAATGTACCATTTAAAGAAAATAAAATAAAATATTTTTTTAGTATTATAAATTTAAATAATTAAATTTAATATTTATTTTTTAAAATATGACAAAAACTAACGTGTATTACTTTTATAAATGATTTATAATGTAATACTTTTACTCATTATTGGATTTATCTCATCTTCATGGTCATACCCTATACCATCCACATTTAAAGATTCCTCCCCTAACTCCCTCTACTCATTGAATTCCATCACTCTCACAAAAAATAATAAATATAGAGAAGATTTTCATAAAAAAAATAAAAAAAATATAATTTGAGTTTAAATAAAATAAAATGGGTCTAACAGACTCCAAGAAAATAAAAAACCTTAAACATAAATTCATTTCATATATAGTGAGGATATATAGATTAAAGTCCTTTACTTTTCAAGAAAATAATATTTCTAAGGAACCCACACACAAACTTAGTAAGAAATTGATCATCTTAGTAGAAATATATTTTATTTTTTAGTTTCTTTAACGTATACATCAAGTGGTTTTTTTTTTTTTTTTTTTTTACTTGTTAGTTTTAATAACAAAATTGTTAACTTTTTTTAAACATCTCTCAACCTTTATTTTTTTTCTTCTTATTTTAATATTTTCTTTTAGCAATCCATTAAAGTTATTCTTAATTTTATTTGAAAATCAAATAGATCTTGCATACAATTTTTTATACAGAAAATGTTTCTAATCAATAATAAAAGAAATTATTCTTTTAGACATAACTATCCTTGAAGTGAGTTATTTTTCCAAAAAAAAAATTATTTTTCACAAGCACAGCCATAATCATCGATCATGCATTTTACCAACAAAATAGCTAATTTACCTTTTTTTCAAAATAAAAAAAAAACTTAATTTGACTTATATATATATATATATATATTTTTTTTTTTGAATATTTTTAATGTTCCTTTTAAATTTTAATTCACTTAACCTTCGGCTTAAAACCACTAACGAGCCCAATAAAAAAAGAGGTGCGAGTTGGATCCAAGCGACAAGGAAGGGTTTTCAGAAGAGTGAAAGGGCCAAGGGCTAGCGTTTTCGCAAGACGCAACACAAAGTTAGACGAAAAGGGAAAACTCTCCATTCTCGGGCGCGTGGCTTTCGATTCTAATCCGCGTTTCCAATGGCCTTCAACAGCGCACTCAGATCTGCCACAAAGCTAATCGCTTCTTCCGAATCCTCCCTCTCTAACTCAGGTCAAATTCCTCATTTTTTTGGAGATGTGTGTTTCGCGAAAATTTATGCAATTTTTGTTTTATCGATGATGTTCCTTATGGTTGTTCAAGGTGAATTCGTTTAAGGAGTTTTGAAATGGTCAGGCCGTTCTATTTTATTTATTTATTTGTTTATTTTTAGGGTGTTTTGTTTAACAATCGAAATAAAAAATGTTTGTTGCAGGTTGTGCTGTATTGTTATTATTGGGGCTTATGATTTATATTTTATGGATTCAATAATTTCATTAAATTCTATAGGAAACGTTGAATATAATGATGCCTACATTGGAAATGAAATGCAATCAGTGAGATGAATAAACTGTATGGCTTGATTAGATGTGTAATTCGCCCTGATTTCATTTCTTGATATTGTTGAGTATGATGGGAGAGGTGTTGGGGGTGATTTTACTGGAGGAAAATTTTCTAGCTGAATGTAGAAAGTCGACCAAAAGGGGCAGTGTTTCTTTGAGAATGCCACTTTTCGTATTGAGGGTTGTGTGTTCCTGGAGAGTAGTGGAGGTTTAGTTTGTTGAATTTCAAGTGAAAGTTTTTGAGAGGTTGGGGTTGGTCATGAGCAATGGCGAAGGTCAGAGATGGATCCAAAGCGAGGCAAGCAGGGGCTTAGCCCGCCTTCTCCCTGCTCTTTGAAAAAATATAGTATGATATATATTTGTTATAATAAGTATATGATTATTAAGAAAAAAATTAACTTATTCTCTAACTGATCCTTTTATTTGTTTTAAGATTGTTTCTTCTTGTTTCAGTTGTTATAATTAAGAGATCACTTTCAGCTATGTAGACTATGTAAAATAAACTTAAGAACAAGATGAAGATGTATTTTTAATTAATTGTTTAATTTATACTCACAGATTGATTTGTACTTGGTCGATGGATTTCATGATTTAAAAAATGATATTCATAAATTAAGCTTGTCAACCCACCTAGTGTGATGAGACTAGTTGTTGTTGTGGAGATTAAGCTTGGACTTTGGGCTTAATTAGCATTGTCTGATATTATACAAGAGCAAAATATGGAATAATTAGTTATCATACCAGTGCAGTTGAATTTAATGCATATAACATTTTATTATTGTAGCATTAGTCATTTAGTTATGTTATTTATCAATAAGGGATATGTTGTAAGCCCACTTTGCAGCTCTAATGGTTTGCTCAGCTTCATTTCACCAGGTTACTGCAAGTTTTGAGACAGTACTCCTTCTAAAACCCTTGAAATATTTTATAAAATATTTATGGCACGGAATAGCTCGCCCCATAAAAGCTACTGGGGATGGCTGTTATATCAATGTTAGTGAATAAAATATGTAATTTATACTGCACAAATCTAAATACAACAACAACAACAACAACCAAGCCTTTATCCCACTAGGTGGGGTCGGCTATATGGATCAAACGACGCCATAGGGATCTATCATAAATCATCTCTCTTGATAAGGCATTGATCTCTATGTCCTTTAGCACTGTTTCCCCTATAGTTTTCCGAGGCCTTCCTCTCCTTCTAGCTCCAACAGTAACCTCCATCTCATCGACCCTCCTCACCGGTGCGTCAGCCGGTCTCCTCCACACATGCCCAAACCATCTAAGACGGAACTCAACCAACTTCTCCACAATACTTGCAACCCCCACACTTTCTCGGATGCATTCATTTCTAATCCGATCTTTTATCGTGTGTCCCCACACTGCACAAATCTAAATGCTCAAAATTTAAAAGGTACCCCACTGAAGACATCATTGTTAAAAATCAAAAGTCATGGTCTGTGTACACTATCACCATCAATCTAAAACATAATTTGAAAAATCAATAATAATGAGAGACTGAAGCTGAGGTTGAGTGCTCTGTTGGCTGCTTGTGACTGAGATGATGCCATGGCTTCACCAAAGAGGAGCCCTGCCAGAAAATGCATTACCTGTCAGAGATGGGTGGTGGAAGGGACATAGTAGCAAACTATTGGGTCATTCTTGGAAGTGAAAGGTTGTGAACATGGGTGAAAGTGTATGAAATTTAAAAACTACATTAAAATTTCTTTGGGGTAGTTTGAACAAAATCGGCACAAAATCGGGATTTAATGGTTTGTTAATAATAGCGGCCGTAATGGCGATGATTTATGTCTGCTTTCTCCCGGTGATTCAGACTGTCTTTTAAATTTAGATATACTCTGACATTTGTTTTATTAAAATATTATTAACTTTTTAAGAATCATCAACATTTATTGATATCTGTGCGTGATTGCATATGAATATCCTTTTAGATCCTTGGAAAGTCACAGATTCCATCAGCGTTCAACTTCTTACTAGAAAATATTATGTTAACAGTGAGCAGAGGTTTTCATTCAACCGGCATGAAGAGGATGGGAGGTGGACATGGCCATGGTGAGCCAGATTATATGCATGCAAAGCACATGTACAACTTGGACAAGATGAAGCACCAGGGGTTGAAAATGTCCCTTGCAGTGCTCTCTGCTTTCAGCATTGGTGTTGCAGTTCCTGTATATGCTGTCATTTTCCAGCAAAAGAAGACAGCTTCTGCTTAACTCATCTTTACTTCATCGCAGCAATAAGTTGGATTTGGGGATCCTAGACTAGCCTATTAGTTTTGGTTTCATGATTGTTTTGAACTTTGTTTATGTTCAACCTTCTATATGGAATGTCCATATATATATCTCATAATCAATTTCTCTGCACTACCAAATACTTGTGCACTACCAAATACTTGTGCTGGGACACCTTCATGTTTTGCACGTGTGTTTCATGCGGTTTATCAATAGTTTGATAATTTGGTAAATGCATGTTTGCAACCAGTTCTTTTATTAAGTTAGGAATACCCTACCAATGTAAAAGAAGAAAACAAATTGTCAGCAAATTTTAGAAGGATGAAAAAAAAAATGTGTATCAAAATTAAAATCCAATTATTTTATAATAGTTAAGTGCATATTTTCGGGTTCCGATAATAACTTTTTACATTTACTCTTGTAATAACTTTATCCTCCTCTTATTACAAGTAGTGACATAAAATAATATTAAAATTATTTTAAAAATAAAATTATAAAAATTCAAAATCAAAGAATGTATTTTGAGATGTAGACTAACGTATGGATACGGTTGCTATGATGCAACTTTTGACCGTTACTTTTGACTGTTACGATGTAAAATTATTATATATTTACTTTGAATATAAATAATTTTATAATAATAAAATTTAATTAGACTTCTTTTTATAATTTTTCACATGTACATGATGATAATAGACTATCGAAAATGATGAGCTTGAGTTCACATGTTAATTGGAACACCTACATTTGGCATGTTGCACCGCCATTCTTTCACCCTTCACATGTTTGTCCTTCACGAGTTTCATCAATGGTTTGTTCATTTTTGTGCGAGTGATGGAATTCAATGAGCAAAGGAAATTAGGGGAGGAATCTTCAAATGTGGATGGTATAGGGTATCACCGTGAAGATGAGATTAATCCAACGATGAGTAAAAGTAATGTATTATAAATCACTTATAAAAGTGATACATGTAACACCCAAATTCTAATACCCAATTTATATAATAAAAATTATAAAATTTTATAATTATTTTTCGCAATTATATCATTAACAATATCTATATATTTATTTAATAAAAATAAAAGTAAAGAAAAGAATATTTTGTGAATTTAATACATGACATATCTTTCTAAAATATTTAGAATAACGTATTATTTTACACATTATTCCTCTTCCTTACCCTTTTTAAATACAATATTTATATTCATAATGGAAAGAAAATTACAATTAAAATAATATGATCGACAAGTAAAGTTATAACAGATCCATCAAATAGCCTTCATATTCCAAATTCCTTCCGAGTAGGATAGCAGTAACAATAACAGCAAAATGATCTGGAATCTCAAGTTGATCCATCTATTTTAAAATATATTTAATTTAAAAACAAAGAAAAGAAAGGAGTAAGAACAATATCCAATAAATAAAATAATTCAAAAGAATAAACAAAATTATTTATAATTAAAATATAAATATAACTATATATACAGATCAAATATTAGATGATACAATAAAATTTGAATTATACTTGTAGTGACTAGTCAGGATAAATGAGCATCATTATAACACCAACCAACAATAAGATATTTCACCTTTACTCATTTAAATCCCCAAGGTTAAACCTCCAGCTACATATAATTCAAACTTTATCGTCTATGGCCATAGAGTATTAATTATCTTTAAAATAAGTAAAAGACATTTTAACAAAATTACATTAATCATAAAAATAATCACACTAAATAAATTTGAAAATTTATCATTATTTAAGCTTTAATTAAATAATACAAATGAAATATATTAAGAGCACCAATTAATTGACAATGGTAATTATTATTAAACAATATAAATGTGAATATATTAATAATTATTATGGATAAGAATAATCATAGAATAAGCAAATAAATGAGGTTAACAATACCCCACTAAATAAATATACATAAAAAAAAACTAAAATAGATAAACATAATAATTAAAAGTTAAGTAGTTAGATGAGATTAGAAACACCTCACTGAATAAATATAACAATAACATAAATAAACATTGTAATTAAAAATTAAGTACTTAGATGAGGTTAGGAACACCTCACTGAATAAATATAACAATAACATAAATAAACATTATAATTAAAAATTAAGTAGTTAGATGAGGTTAGGAACTCCTCACTGAATAAATATAACAATAACATAAATAAACATTGTAATTAAAAATTAAGTAGTTAGATGAAGTTAGGAACACCTCACTGAATAAATATAGCAATAACATAAATAAACATTGTAATTAAAAGTTAAGTAGTTAAATGAGGTTAAGAACACCTCACTGAATAAATATATAAATATAGTGAGGTTAGGAACACCTCACTGAATAAATATATAAATATTGTGAGGTTAAATAGATGACATAAATAAATATACATAATAGTATATAAAGTTATTAAAGAGATAAGGTTCTCCTCCCCCCTTACCTAGATAAACAAGAGCTACAACTTGAGCAGAACTTCCTCTTTTGGATTCCCTCTCTTTCCCTCTTTCTTTCTCTCTCCTTCTCTCTATTTTCTCTTCCTTCTCACTAAATTTTTTTTTTCTTTCTGTAAACTTGTGTTTTCATTCCATGTGAAGCCTATTTATAATGTTTGAAAAATACTATTCATAATAATATTATATTAGGATTACTATTTATAAAATAATATTATATTCAAATTAAGAAATTTGGAGGAATTCATTGAATTCCGCAGCCCCCTTAGCAGCCATTTACTATTTATTAAAATAATATTAAATTTACTATTCATTAAAATAATATTATATTTACTATTTATAATATTATAAAATATTATTTTTTTAATATTTTTTATTTTTTTACATTTTTTTTAACTTTTAATAATCCCATAAATATTTAAAATACATAAAAATAATCCTTAATACTGCATAAATTTTGGGATATTACAATACACGTTAACTTTTATTATATTTTAAAAAATAAATATTAAATTTAATTATTTAAATTTATAACTCTAAAAACATATTTTATTTTATTTTTTTAAAATGTTACATTCAATTATTTCACTTTGTAGTCTTACCTGATTAGAACAAGATTGCATTTAGTAAAGGATATATGTAGTATATACAAAATAAATGTTTCATCCCATTTTAATTATTAACTATTGATAGTAATGATGATAATAATAACAACTACACACTTAATAAGTAACTTTGTCTTCTTTCCTCATTTGTTTATTTTTCTTTCATCACTGTCCTGAGAAAGTTTTGTTCTTTTCTAGTAGAGTTTTCATTTTTATTTATCAATCTCCTTCATTCATCAGAAAATAACAAAATGTATCATTTTTGTAGTGTTTTACTTCATTTTTTTTTGTTATGTTTCTTTCTTGTTTTCCTTGATTTTATGGGTTTTTTCCCCCAAAGGTTCTTTTTCTTTATGTAACTTTAAATGTGGATGGTACAGGGTAGGACCATGAAGATGAGATTAATCCAATAGTGAGTAAAAGTAATGTATTATAAATCATTTATAAAAGTGATATACGTTAGCTTTTGTCATATTTTAAAAAATAAATATTAAATTTAATTATTTAAATTTATAACACTAAAAACATATTTTATTTTTTTTCTTTAAATGTTACATTCAATTATTTCACTTTGTGGTCTTACCTTATTAGCACAAAATTGCATTTAGTAAAGGATATATGTGGTATATATATATAAAAAAAAAAATATTTCATCCCATTTTAATTATTAACTATTAATAGTAATGTGATAATAATAACAACTACACAGTTAATAAGCTTTGTCTTTTTTCCTCATCAGTTCATTTTTCTTTCATCAATGTCCTAAGAAAGTTCTGTTCTTTTTTAGTAGGATTTTCATTTTCATTTCTCAATCTCCTCCGTTCATCAGAACGTAACAAAAGGTATCATTTTTGTAGTGTTTTACTTCATTTTTCTTTATTATGTTTCTTTCTTGTTTTTCTTGATTTTCTGGGATTTTTTCTCTCCAAAGATTCTTTTTCTTAATGTAACTTCTAATTTTGCCATCCCTGTTTCATGGTTTTGTGAATTGCATGCTCCTATCAGTAAGAAAGTTTGTTCCTTAAAAATGCTTGCTAGTGTTGCGGTTATATTTCTATTCATTATGCTGAAATTCTTCTTTGTCGTGGTTGTCGTCGTCATTGTCTTCTTTTTTCGACTTCTTATTATGTATAGACTGTGTTTGCCAATTAAAAAGGTTAACATAGTAATTAGAATATTGTTGTGGCACATCGTGAACACAATTTATTTAATGAGAAATCATGTTTGATTTTTGCAGTGTGAAAAAATCTTTTGACTCAGCGATAGTCACAATACTAATCTAGCGGACTAAATATATTATTATTCATTATTTTTATTACTAAACTATTAAATTTGGTATAATGGTAAAGGGTTAATATAGTATGCACATGATTTTAGTTTCAAATTTTAATATCAATTTTATAATTTTTTGTATTGATAAAAAATTATTATTATTATTATTAATTTATAAACTTTTTTTTTCTATCCACTAAATTGATGTTGTGGTTAGAGATCCTGTACTTACACGTGGCCCCCTGCACCCGGCAAAATTAGTTTCTGGTTGAGGGAACTGAGACTACATGTTGCAGGACAAAAAAAAAAACAGCATTTTTTCCTAATTATTTACCCCACAAAGTTTTACATTTTAAACTCTACTATTGCTTCTAGTTTCTACATATTTGAATTGGCTCAGTAGTAAAGCTCTCAAAGAGAGAAAAATACTCAAAAGAGTAATTAAATTAATACTTGATTGATGAATGAAATATGTTTAAAAGGGGGTATTTATAATATTCAGAAAATAAAAGAAATAAATAAAATAATTATAACTTGATAGACAAAATGAACCAGAAATGAGCTGTAAAGGAGGATGGTGGATAGTTGGTGGAATTATTGTTGGTTTGAGTTGGCATTAGCTGGAAGGTTATGCTCCTACATCATGAATGCTTTCCAATCTTGATTTATTTTTAATTTTTTTTTTCTTTTATGGGCTGTGCAGATCTGAATGTGATTTTTGTTATTATTATTATTTAATTATATTACATAGTTGCTATGTTGTAAACTCATGTTTTAGTATCATTGATGGATATTTCTAATAAACAGTGTCTATTTGTGATATCAGGAGAACATAATAACTCTAAAAAAAAAAAAAACACAGAGAAAAACTGATTTCATCACTTCATATATTTTTCTATAACATAACGTACAGCATATGGTCTTAGGCAAAAGATGCAGCAACCAAAATAATATAATATTATATTTGAGAAACTCAATTTGGCTTTGTCTACTACAATTAACAATGTCAAATTTTACTACTTGCAATTTCAATTTCAGATATGCAGCCTTTGTGGACTTTCAAGTTCCTTGTTGCAGCAATTCAAACATTACGGGTTAGAATTATTCAAATTTCAAGGCGGCTTGATTTAATTTTCTCACAATTTGTATTGGTTTTATAGAAATGGATGCTTCGAAGTCCTCTGGAAAAAGACAGCAACTGTCCTCCATCCCTTCTTACATCAAGAAATGGGAGGAAATGTCTGTGAGGCGCAGGAAGGTGAAACAAGCATTGGAGATGTTTTGCAACCTGCATCACGAGCTAATGGTTCAATATGAAGCAAGTCAACTTGGGAATTTTAAATCCAAATCAGAACTTCTGATTCGTACAGCAATGTGCATGAAAAGAGATAACCAATGGGAGAACACTCAGAAGCGCGTTGGACATGTATTAGGAATTGAAGTTGGTGACCAGTTTCGATATAGGGTTGAACTCAATATTATTGGTCTCCACAAGCAGTTTTCCAATGGTATCGATTACATGGGAAGAGGTAGAAACTCGTTGGCAACAAGCATTGTTGTCACTAATCGCTACAGCAATATAAGAAAATCTAGAGATACCTTGGTTTACATTGGTCATGGAGGAAATCCTAACAATACATGGTATAGTGTTTCAGCTTGTGATCAAAAGTTGTCACAAGGAAACTTGGCCCTCAAAAATAGCATGCATGCTAAATGTCCGGTGCGAGTTATACTAAAGGTTAGGGAAAAATCTGATGGAGTGGAGTATTGCAGTAGCCGCAGGTCTCATTGCTTATTTGTTTACGATGGCCTGTATTTAGTCACTAATATGACACATGAAAAAGGGACACACAGAAATTTTGTGTTCAAGTTTACACTGAATAGAATTTTAGAGCAACCTCAATCTTGTGTTGCCCTGAAGGATGATGTTACTGGCAATGCTGACAACTCAAAGAACTTTGAAAGTTTTACTTCAAGGAAGAGACACAAATCTGGAGGTAGTGCAGTTCAGAAGAATGTTATTCGAGTTAGTGATATTTCCAATGGAAAAGAAAAGTTTCCTGTTCGGGTAGTTACATCAGTGACCTGTGTTCAACTACCCCCAACTTTCCATTATATAGTTCAAAATATTTATTTAAACAAGTTCAAGCAGACAATTCTTCAGGGCTGTGATTGTGGAGATGCATGTGTGAACAGTGAGAAATGTCCTTGTATTGCTAAGAATGGTGGGAGAATGCCATATGACAGTAAAAGAACACTTGTTTCTCCTATGGATTCATCGCTTATATATGAGTGTGGTCCTTCTTGCAAGTGCTTCTCATCTTGCACCAACCGAGTAACTCAGCATGGTATTCAGTTTCAACTAGAAATCTTCATGACAGAATTGAAAGGTTGGGGTGTTAGAACTCGCTCTTATATTCCATCTGGAAGCTTTGTATGCGAGTACATTGGAGAAGTCAGCAAGGATAAAGAAGCTGGGTCCAGGCTAGGTTTTAGTGACTATATATTTGACATGGGTATGTTTCATCTTGATGAATTCCATCTTGCGTTTGGACTTCATTTGATAGTTGCATTCTGGTTTTGCAGGTGTTGGCAAGGACTTCATTGATGGAACAAAATCTGGAAATATTGGAAGATTTATAAATCATAGCTGTTCTCCAAATCTCCATGCCAAAAATATTGTGTATAATCACAATGACAAGAATCTCCCTCACAAAATGTTGTTTGCTGTTAAGGACATTCCTGCTGGTAGAGAGCTGAGTTATGATTATAGGTCCTCCAAGAGAAATTATTTCAGGGTTCGGAATATTACTTGTTACTGTAGATCACAGAATTGCAATAGTCTGATCCACTTTTGAAGGTACAACTTTGAAGTCAGATGAATATTAAGTGTTGTTATTTACTTATTGTTATATTATGATAATTTATTACATTGTAAAGATAACCTAGTTAGTCACTGTTATATAAGTGAATCATTATTGAATATGTACAAGGTGGTGCTGAGTATATTAAAAATGCATGTCTTTAAGAATTAAGAATACATTCTCAAGGGTCAAACATTAATAGTGTTGATAAACTTACTAAAATTTTGGTAGTTTTGCTTACACTGTGATTACACTATCATAATAGGTAAGAAGTTTAGTTGTGATTTCTTCTCCTATAAAGCTGTCATTGAACCTTGTATAGCGATAGTCATGGTTTAATTATCTTGACACTGACACATTATTTAATATTTTTCAGGAAAACAAAATTACAAGAGTTGACTGAAGAAATTGGGATCTCATAATTGAAGTGTAGCAAACTTGTATTGTAATATTTTCACACTTACCTGTTGTGACCTATACTAGGATTGATATTGGTTGAATAATATTTTGAGAGGACCTTTTATTATGATTAATTTAAACCTCGTGGAATATTTTGTGGCAAGATATGTCCACATAGATATGTGTTAAAAGTTTTTTTTTTTTCTTTTATCATGATTTGGTAATCTTTGATTTTTTTAATATTGTTAATGTTAGAAATGTGGGTTAGATATATCTTATTTTTACAAAATTGATTTGTAAAATGATGACTGTTTTGGGATAAACACACTCTTCATATTAAGGACGGACATGCCAATTTTCTCTTTTATCCTGATTTGGTAGTGTTTTTATCGGAGATCTGCTGTAGAGATGATCTGCTAGGTAAGATCGGTGAGCCTCCTTCACTGGTACGCTGGTGTTCCACGGTGGGGGTGGTACCTGCAAAAGAGACTCCAATGCTAAAGTTAGGGTTTGTATGAGTATGAGTCTCGTATAAATAATGCACGTACCTTAGTGTGAATTAGGGCTGCGTTGGGCTTTTGGGCCCGAGATTAGTTATGATCTGATTAGGCAGGGATCTCGTCAGGATCGAGATCTCCTGAGATCAATTATGATCTACATGAGTATCGAGCTGACGTCGCGCAGTACGTATCTGAGGTCAGCCCGTGCTGTGGCGCCGAGCTCGGAGCTCGGCTTCGGAGTACGGATAGTACACTAGCCCCCCGAGCTCTGAAGACCGTAGGTCGAGGAGTTGGGACCGAGCTCGCCGAGTGGCCGTGACTTCTCGCATACGCCTGCTTGTTGAGGTGTCATGTGTCATAATTGTCGTTTTTTATTTCGGTAACCGAGGCCAGCGCGTTAATGGGTGTGACGGTTATGTAATGATGGCTCCTTTTGTCATAATGGGTCTCATTTAATACGTGGTCAGGTGTGTCCCCTAGTTGACACGTGGCGTGACCGTTTGAATTTTGTGAGACCCCTTTTCTCTTACTCGTGCCTTTCCCCCTTTCACTTTACTCTTTCCATTCTCTCTTTCTTTTAGCACTACAAGAAAAATTGATATTATCTACGGAATATTATCTACGGAAATTTTTCCGTAGATAAAATTTAATTATCTACGGAATATTATCTACGGAATATTTTCCGTAGATAATATTTAATTTTCTACGGAATATTATCTACGGAATTTTTAACATCATTAAAAAAATTAATTATTATAAAATTTATTTTTTTTTAGTTTAATTATTTATTATAATACTTTTTATTTACTAAAAAATTATTTTTAATTAAAATATAATTTAGAATAATGAATAGCTTTAACTTTTGTGTACCATATTTAATGGAAAACATAAAGAAAAGATGAATTCAGTTTTACTTTATTAAACGTAAGAAACAAATTAAAGATTAAATTTTTTTAACAAATAAAAATTAATATAACAATTAATAATTTATATTTCTATTTATATTAATTATAAATATTTCTTATATTATATAATAATTCATATAATTTATTTAATATTTTTTAAGTTAAATTTGATTATCTTATTTTTAAAAGATTCAATAATTAATTTTCTTATTTAAATATTAAATTTATTTTGAAAATACTCAATTGAGTCTTTAATTTTTTAAAATATATTAATTTAATCAAATTTCTTTTCCTTTTAACTTCAATTATTTTTAAAGATTAATTAAATATATATATTATTATTATTCATAATATAATAATTAATTATCGAGTGGTGTGTAATACTTAATAAAAGTTACACCCGGTATTACTGTTAGTATAACCTGTTTGTCTATATATATATATAGAGAGACAGAGACAGAGAGACTGAGAAAATGAATGGAAGAAAAATAGTTAAACATATAGTTGTTTGATTATATGTATATAGTAATAGATAAAGGGAAATATATATACGTCATCTTGTAACTAATTTTTGTCTCCAAAATAATGGATAATTATATACCCTCAATTCTTAAGAAATAAATAAATAATTTTTAGTTATTAATTTAACTTTTTATTAAAAGATTTAAAGACATGAAATGTATAATGGTATGTGATAACCTAAATAAATAAATAATTTTTAATTATTATTAACGATCAAACTGTTCAATTTAAAAATTTTAATGCATAGATCAAATTTACAAATTTGTAAAAAATTTAAAAATCATTTGATACTTCATTTCATTAATTCAAATTGACGGATAATCATAGAATCATTTTATACATTGATTAAAATTAATGAAACGAAGTATCAAATGATTTTTAAATTTTCTAACAATTTACATATTTGATCTATGCATTAAGAACTTTAAATTGAACGGTTAGATAATTGAAATTTCATAGAGAAAATGAGTTATTGAACGGAGTAAGTCTATGTAACTCTTAGAGTAAAAAGATCCATCTTCTTTAATATATATATATATATATATATATATATATATATATATATATAATTTGCTTTCCTTTTGTGTTTCATTTTCTGTTTATGGTTTTTTAGTTTATTAGTTGTCATGGTACATGTGTTTGTTACCTTTTTCTTTAATTTGGATTTTATACGATGTAAGTTTTAATTAGATATTCAGCGAATCATATTAATAAAGATTTGAACAAATTATATTACTATTAAACATCCGATAAATAAGGATATATTTAAAGAAATAACTTATTTAAGATATTATATAATAATTTTTTATGTAATAAGATCAATGAATAATGATATGTTTTAAGAAATAATACTTGTTTAAGATCTTATATAATAAGTTTTTATATGATAAGATCTTATAATGTTATATTACTATATATTTTTGAGAAAGTTGAATTGAATCTTTAATTTTTAAAAATAAGATTAATTTAATCAATGTTTACTTAATTAAAAAATAACTTATTTAACATATTTTAATAAATAAAACTTAATTGATACCTTCTAAAATAAAAATAATGTTATTAAACGTAAGAAACAAATTAAAGATTGAATTTTTTTAACAAATAAAAACTAATATAACAATTAATAATTTATATTTCTATTTATATTAATTATAAATATTTCTTATATTATATAATAATTTATATAATTTATTTAATATTTTTTAAGTTAAATTTGGTTCTCTTATTTTTAAAAGATTCAATAATTAATTTTCTTATTTAAATATTAAATTTATTTTGAAAATACTCAATTGAGTCTTTAATTTTTTAAAATATATTAATTTAATCAAATTTCTTTCCTTTTAACTTCAATTATTTTTAAAAAATAAGAGTAAATTTAATTTTAAAATAAATCAAATTCAATAAATTTGAATAAATAAAAACTTAATTAATACTTTTTAAAATAAAAATTATAAAATTAAAATGAGTATAGTTGCTGACCCTCTAAAACATTCTCAAATGCACTCTCGAACCCTACCTCTTGCTCACTCTAGAACGCTCTCTCTCGCACACCGTAAGACCCAAACCCTCTCAACTCAGTGAAACCTAAAACGCTTGTTTATCTTCAACAACCCTCGAAGGAAACATTGAAGTCGTATTCGACGAAGGGCAACACAGGGAAGTCATTTTAGGTGCGTATCTTCATTTTGTGTTTTGGTTGTTTTTGCCTCTCTCATCTTGTACAAATGCGTGGGTGCTAATGTTTTAGGGTGTGGAGGAACTCCCGGAGGAGGTTTTCGGAAACGCAGTCGTCCTATTGTGCGACTCCCTTGTGAAGGTATTTGTTTCATTTTAGGGTTTCCTCTGTTTCCTCTGTTTCATCATTCTGTATGAGCCTGATTTTGCAAAGTTGATATAGCCCTCTGTTTTGTTTTTGCGATGCTTCATTCTGTGTCCAGTATGTCGTTTAAAGCATCTAATTTATTTATTTTATATTCTATTTGTAGTGATTCAAAATGTCTAACAATGTGATTGTTGTATTATCCAAATAAATTGATTTTTAAATAACGTAGTTTGTGCTTGGATTTGGGTTTGCAAACTTTATTCTATATGAGCCTGATTTTGCAAAGTTGACTTTGGTTAAAGAATGGGTTTGAGTGAATGGATTTATATGTGTTTGAGTAGACACATGAAAAATTGATTTTTTTTAGAAAATATGATTGTTCTATTACTAAATATAATCGCCAGGAATGCTAATAAAAGACACCTTCTAACGATTTCTTCTTAATATTTTTCTTATTATTAGTTGAAATAGATTAAAAATTATAAATTTTGTGAGTCTCATTTTATGCATGATCTAATAGTGACCCAATAACGCATGATTGGAAACATTCAACTCTCATTGATCGTATATTAGAGTTAAAGAAAGAGGATGATAAATAGAGTGTGGCTAGAAATTTTCTTTTAATCATACATGGAGAAGTAAATTCAACAACCACAAGACCATAATTGCATTGGCTTGTGATATTTTTTTACAATGTTGACGATAGCCTCTGTTTCAGGTTTATCAGGTTCCTGATTTGATATATTTACAACATAAGAATTTACTAGCAAGTGCTGCAAGGACTTATTTGAACTACGAAGACAAAATCAAGTGCTGCAAGGATCCTCATATGTAAGTCAAAATTACCTTATGTAATATCGACTTTTTCACAAACTTTCTCATTTAATTTTTTCACAAACACCTATAAAGTTACAAGGGATTTTTTGCAAGTTAAGGAATCAAATACCTATCTCAATCAAAAGGCTCTCAAGCTAGATGCTAATCTAAACTAAGCCTAAATCTCAATCTTGATTACCGCAATTAAATAGTCACTAGCTTATACTAATAGTCAATCTTTTTTCAGCTAACAAATTTTTTTAAAGTAAAATACTGATCTTTTATAATAATTAGCTTTCATATTTTTTCATTCTTTTGTGACAATGGAGCTTGATGCAGAGTTGAATTTATCTCACATTGGCTGTTCTAGCTGCTATTCTGGTCAAAGAGATTCCTGTGCTGGTGGAAATCAAAACAAGGAAGAGGAAAAGAAAGTCAATACGGGTTTATTGGTAGGAAGTGGGGAATATACTCTTGTTTATTCAATTCAATATTTTTTTCCATGCCAGCGAGTCAATTCGGCTTTCCTGTGTTATTGTTTTAATTTTGTGTTTATAATTTAGTTATTGGAAACAATATGTCGGTAATAATTTAATTGCCTTTGTAGTCTATAGTGAGAACTTTGGGAATGATAGTCAACTAGTCAGAAACATTTCAAAGGATTTTTAAAACTTAGCACCCAAACAATTAGAGTGGTGGGTATATAAAAGCATATTGAATGCTACTGATAAACAAGTGAATAGAAATCCAACTCCACTTCACTTTTAGTCTATATTTCCTCAACTTATGAATAATGCTAAATAGTACAGTACAATTATTTTGGCATTCGTATATTCCTCTTTTATGTCATCTATAACAATCAAAACTGGAATCACTTCAGTAGTTAAAATTGTAATGGTGGTAGTTAAAATGGTGCATAAAATTAATAGTTATTATAAAATAAGTTTCGAAACTGTATGTTATAAATAAACTGTAATAGATGATCGACCAAATTGGTTCTTTAATAATTGACTCCTGAAATAAATAAAATGATCAAATTATAGTAACTTGGAATTTATATAATCAAATAATGATAGCATGGGAGATTGATTTTAATATTGAATTGAGGCTGGTGTTGATCTAGATGGAAATTTAGTACTCCTATTAGCATGTAACACAGGAAGGAATCTAAAGTTAAAACTTTGTTTCTAACTTGTACAGCTGACTTTTACCTCATAACATGGGTAAATTTTACCACATGTTAAAACATTAGTTGTAATTTTAGTGTTGTTTCATAATTGTAGGCAACTAGTATGTGTCATCCAAAGTTTGTTCGTTCATAATCTATTGTTCGTTCATAATCTCACTTACCATATTAATGTGTTTTCTTGGCAGCATGTTTGTGTCGACAGTGAAGAGGCTGAGGGTGTTGAAGAGATCTGATCTTCCTGCTTTTACCCGTGAGTTGGAGTATTTAACTTAATTTAGCAGAATTTATGTTTTGTTTTGGTTGTGATGAATGATTGAAGAAATGTGTTTGATTTTTGTTTTGATTTTTTTCTCTTAAAAACGCTATTGGAGAAGTTTATGCACACATACTCTATGTATGTGTTATATGTACCTCTTGTATCAAACACAATCTTTTGTACAGTGGCATAAATCAAAATGTGTATTTTTCTATTAAATGTAACTTTAAACTGATATCGAGCTATAAACTTATTAATTTAATACCAAGTGTCAAAAACTAAAAAAAACTGTCTCCGAAACAAAAATCCCTGTTCTAGGCTAACCTCATCTAATTTATAACCTAAAAGGGTAAAAAGGTAAAACTACCAAGATAAAAATTACAAAGATAAAATAAAAATAAAACATAAAACTTAAAAAGCTGGGACGCGAAGTGAATCACGGCCGTGACTGAGAATCACGACCGTGATCTTCTCTGGAGCACATCTATGAAGGGTCAGTGGCGTTCACGGGTGTGATTGGGAATCACGGCCATGATTTTCTCTGGTGAATCACGGGCGTGATTTAGAATCACGACCGTGATTTTCCCTGTAGCTCAGCATTTCCTCTTTAATTCTTAAATCTTGATCCTGCTCAGAGAAAACACAACACATACCAAGAAAAGCATAAAATAGGAAAATGATATAAAAATTTATTAAAAACATGAAAGATATGCATGATTATGCTATGAATTCTTGTGAATTAAAGTGCTAAAATACGAGTAAAATACACAACATCACTGGTGCTTGTGTAATTGTGTTGATTGTTGAAGTGGATTGATGAAGTGGATTTTATTTTTTTTGTTTTATTTGATTTGAATTGTTTGACTGTTTTGAATCTGAGTTGCTATTAGATATTTTGGTGCTGGTTTTCATTTTTTATTATTGTTATGCAGTTTTTTGTTACATTTTATTTTCTGATTGGATCTTGTTTTCGAGTTGTGTTGCTGGTGCTTGTGTAGTTGTGTTGATAATCAAAGAGAAATTGTTGATTTTTTATTTTTTTTATTTTATGTTTTAATCTGTGGCGAATCTGAGTTGTTAGATATTTTGATGGTTGGATCAAAATTGGGAAACCAGAATTGCCTAATTAAAAATAGGAAGACCAGAATTGTTTTATAGGTTAACCTACGGAAATTCCGTAGATAAGTTACCTACGGAAATTTCCGTAGGTAATTTATCTACGGAAATTTCCGTAGGTAAGTTATCTACGGAAATTCCGTAGATAAGTTACCTACGGAAATTTCCGTAGGTAAGTTATCTACGGTATTTCCGTAGATAATTTACCTACGGAAATTTCTGTAGATAAATTACCTACGAAAATTTCCGTAGATAAATTACCTACGGAAATTTCCGTAGATAAATTACCTACGGAAATTTCCGTAGATAACTGCATCCGTAGATATATTCCGTAGATAAACGCATCCGTAGATAAATTCTAAATCCGTAGATAAAATCCGTAGATAACGTTATCTACGGAAAAATTTCCGTAGATAATGTTATCTACGACCTTATTATCTACGGATTTTTTTCCGTAGATAATCCGTAGATAATTATCAGTTATCTACGGATTTTCATCATTATCTACGGAAAAATTCCGTAGATAATGCTGATTTTTCTTGTAGTGTAGTTTCTTGCGTAAGCTCTTTCCTGCGCCTTTGCTTCTGTTCAATCTCCGTCGCTGTTTCCGGAAACTTCGTCTCTTCCTATCCCTTCTTTCTTTTGTCAAAGGGGTACCATGTACTTCAATTTCTTTGTTCTCTCTTCTTTCTCCCATCTTCTCCTTCTTCGAGTCTTTTCATTTTCTTGATGGGTAGAGAGGCTGGGGCTGGGTCTTCTGCGCCTGCTAGGGGCAAGGGTAGGGAGCGCGGTAAGGCGGTGCCTACCGGAAAGGCCACTGCCGAGGGAAACGATCCGCCCAAGGGTCTGGAACCAGGTGTTCCTGGTTACGACTGGGTGTAATGCGATGTGGCGGGGGTCCAAAGCGTGTTCCGGACGTTCCTCGAGGTTAACGCGTTATGGAGGACACATTGGATTTGTGACCCTTTCATTTCGCGAATGATCCGGCTCGAACCCTGCGAGGCCGGTGAGGGTGTGTATATGGGGAGGTCCACTGACCCTCCCCATTTCTATATGTTCCAGTGTTTCTTCAGAGACCAGGGTGTCCGACTTCCTTTCACTCAGTTTGAGTGTGCTTTTTTGGAGTTCAACAACGCGGATCCTTGCCAGTTGCATCCCAATAGTTGGGGTTTTTTGCGGGCTTTTCAAGTCCTCTGTACAGTTCTAGGGATAGAGGTGTCTCTTCCCGTCTTTCTTCATTTTTATCAGTTAAAGCTAGGCGTTCCCCCCTATGGCATATTGTCCTTGAATGGGGGTAGGAACGAGGGTTTGTTCACTCTCTACTTCTAGTCTTACAAAAATTTTAAACAGGAGTTTTTCTGGGCCGCTCTCGTGGATGTTGACCCGATGGAGGATGGGGCTTTCTACTTCGGCGGGTTGCCAAAGTTCCCCTTTTATTGGTGCCCCAAACCGTCTAGATTTCATGGAGAGGGCCAATTGCAATTGACGGCTGCAGAGTTGGCCGCCATTGAAGATCTCAAGGCGCTTCCTCGGTCGCTGAATTGCAAGCTCATCCTGTCGCTTGAGAATTTGGCTTACAGGGAGAGGGGCCTAGAGAGTGAGTATCCTGCGTTTTGGTGGTTTGTTAGGGTTTGGGCTTGGGATTCCTTTTCTGATGTGTTTTGTATTCTGTTTGTAGACATTATGGGGAGGAACTTGTGGCGCGAGCTTAAGCACCGCTACAACGTTACTAAGCTCGAGGTTCTCGAGCTCCCAGAGGAGGATGTTCCCCCCTTGAAGGACATCCAGAAGAGAAAGAGGGGGGAAAGGAGGTCGGGGGGACCTCCGCCCCTCCGGATGCCGAGGAGGTGACCTCCAAGGCTATCGATGCTGATGCGGTGGATTTCACCGAGAGTCCGCCGCCCCAAGGGGCCTCTCAAGCGGCTACTGAGGAGGTGGCGCAGGTCACTGAGCCTGCTGCTCAGGCCGCCAAGGTGGCAACCTCGGCTGCTGAGCCAACTATTCCTTTTACTGAGGTGAGTGTCTTACTTCCTTGTACATTTCTTCTGTGTTGATTTTGCTCAGTTTATTGAGGTGGTATGGACCTTTTTATAGGCCAGGGTGACCATCACCGAGGTAGGTGCCCAGGTTACTAAGCACGATGCTCGGACGACTGAAGTGAGTATTTCTCTTCTTAATTTTTTTGTTTAACTTGTGTGTTGTCTTGTTTTTTGACACGAGATCATTTTTTGTAGGTGGGGGGTGCTGCTGAGGCCCCGGTTCCCCCGAGGTCGGAGGCGGCCGACTTGGACCCTCTTGTTAGCGAGCAGGGGGTGCCCGCTTCCACCGCTGCTGAGGCTCGTGGCAAGGGGCCGAGCTCTGAGACCCTGACGACGATGCCTGCCATGTCTGCTCCTTCACCTGGTTCGTCCCAAGGGGCTTCTCGAAGCCGATACCTTGCTCACCGCTTCGGGAAGGATCACTCTGACGTGAGGTTGGACCATGTTAGTGCCTCGGCTGACATGGACTCGTTATGGAGCGCGGGGGTGACCGCTAAGAAATTCTTCCCTACAGGCTCGTTGAGCGTTGGGGACCAGGAAATGATCGAAGGGGCAGGGCCTATGGAGAGCTTTGACGCGGCTCAGGTCCTTTTGCAGAGGGCTATGACCATCATGGGCCACTAGAAGCATAGGTGGGCCAAGCAGTAAGAGGACTTGGCCAAGTTGAGGGGCCCACTCCAACCATGGAAGGATGCAAATAAGATCCTGAGGGAGGAGAACAAGGTGTTGACCGCCACCCTGAGCGAGGCGAAGATGCAAGGGGCTGAGCTTCAAGCGATGAGGGGGGACCTTTCCAGGGTTCAGAAGTCGCTGGAGATTGCCCTTCGTTCCAATGAAGCTTATGCCTCCCAGGTAGGCGAGTTGCAAGGCCTCATTGCTTTGTCTCGAGGTCGGGTCCGTTCTCTGGAGGACGAGGTGACAACGTCGCGGGGTCAGGTTCGCTCTTTGGAGGATGAAGTAACCCTCCTGCGCGACGAGGTCATTCTCAGAAGCTGAGAATAGGAGATTTCTGCCTTGAAATCGGAGCTTTCGCAACTGGTGGCGGGGAAGGTGGTAGTAAAGGGGAGGCTGGCAGAGGTTGAACACTCCGTTGTAATGGAGCACAAGAGGGGCTTCCAAAAGGCTGCTCGCCAGGCACAGCTCCTTGCTCCTGGGTTTGACTTCTCCTCCATGCATGTGAAGAAGGTTGTCCGCTTTGGGAGGCTGGTCAAGGAGGATGATGTCGATGACAGTTCGAGTGAGAATGCCTCCGCCTAGGCCGCCCTTGTAATAGCTTAGTTTATTGTTCTCTTTTTCATTTCCTTGTTTGGTATTTTCCTTTGAACTCAAGTGTCGAACTTTGCAATTATTTTTGTATATATATTGTTTTTTGAGATTCAGTTTTGTTTTACTTTGGTTGCCTTTCTTGTTTCATCGGCCTCAATTTTGGCCTGGCGTGAACGCGTTGTCCTATCGTTTGCGTTCGTTCTGTAGCATAAACTGTATCGGGGTTTGGGATTTGATTTTGTTTGCTCTGATTGTTTTTCTGTCTTATCGGGCTCAATCTTGTTTTTAGAGTAGGACAGACTGTGTTAAGGTTCTAATTCGACCTCGGATGAACGCCTCAAGGTTCAAACTCGACCTCGAGTTTGAGTAAAATAAATTGTATGTTTAGAGTAGGACAGACTGTGTTAAGGTTCGAATTCGACCTCGAATGAACGCCTCAAGGTTCAAACTCGACCTCGAGTTTGAGTAAAATAAATTGTATCGAAGTTCGTACTCGACCTCAATTTTGGTTAAAATGGATTTTTGTCGAGGTTTGTACTTGACTTCGATTAAGGGCATTGCAGTTCGTGTTCGACCTTGGATTAGAGTAAGGTGAAGTACATCAAGGTTCGGACTTGACCTCGGATAATCGTGTCAAGGTTCGTACTAGACCTCAAATAAACGTGTTAAGGTTCGTAGTCGACCTTAGATAAACGTATTGGGGTTCGTGTTCGACCTTAGATGAACGTATTGAGGTTCGTATTCGACCTCAGATTAGAGTAGGATGAGGTACATCAAGGTTCGTGCTCGACCTCAAATAAATGTGTCAAGGTTCGTACTTGACCTTGGATAAACGTGTTAAGGTTCGTACTCGACCTTAGATAAACGTATTGAGATTCGTATTCGACCTCGGATGAACGTATTGAGGTTTGTATTCGACCTCGGATTAGAGTAGGATGAGGTACATCAAGGTTCGTGCTCGACCTCGGATAAACGTGTCAACGTTCATACTCGACCTTGGATAAACGTGTTAAGGTTTGTACTCGACCTTAGATAAACATATTGAGGTTCGCATTCGACCTTAGATGAACGTATTGAGGTTCGTATTCAACCTCGGATTAGGCGTAAATCGTGAGATCATGCGAAGAGAATATGAGTTGAGTGGAACAAATTATTTTATTGATCATGTAATTGTGCCTCGTTAAAAACCCTCTCAGTCAAAACCCATTTTTCTGCTTTTCGAGACAAAAGACTGGGTCGGGAAAATAGTACACAATTTGTTCGTACAAGACTACCTAAAACGGGACTTAAGATGTGGAGCCTTTTGGGCTCGCAGTGCTCGTTTTTTGCCATGTTCCATGCTCTTGTAGTCGAGGAGCGTGTGTTTCTTGCGCTTCGTCTCCAGGCTTGCTAGCGAGGCTTAGCCCTTCATTACAGTTATCGGGTATTGAGCCGAGGTTAGTGGTCTCCGTGTGGGTAACGTGGGCCACAGTGAGGGACTCTTTCTTGCTTTGCTTGCTAGACGGGGAGATTTTCAGGCTCTCGGTGTAGCACTGCCGGGCTGTCTTCAGATTTGCTTTGACGGAGATAATTTTACCGTTACTTCCTGGGAATTTCATGGTAAGGTGTGGAGTGGACACCACTGCTCCGAGCTGATTCAATGTCGGTGATAGACCATGGACCAAGGGTCAAGTCACTAGAGCTATGGCTAGAAGAATCCAAGAAGAGATGGATCTTGTGATGACTAGTGGACTTGCCAAGTCCAAGGTAATCTTCACTTGGAATGCTCTATCATGAAGAGAAGGCCTAGTTCTACTTGTACAGTTATACATAGTCTTTTGTATAGGTTATTTTGCCTTTGTATTTGTGAGGCACATTATTTGCTTTTCTTAATGTTTGTATATTGATTTTGAGGTAGGTTACTTGGAGAGTTTAACTCCATTTAACCTCCCTAGTTGATACTTTCATTTTGTATTTTTTCAGTAGGGAAAAGGGGGGTGACATTTAGCAATGCTTGAGGGTGTGCTTAGAAATTGGACCTGAGTTGGGCTTAGGCAAAATTTTGCATATTGGACTCATTTTGCTCCTAATTTTTCATAGATTTGATTTAGCTAGGTTTCATCATCAAATGATGAACCTAACTAAACCAAATCAAAGATTTTCAAAATTAATTCATGGAGCATTTGAACCAAGGGCCGCCTAGCTTGTTCCTTCTCCTTTGGCCGAATTTCTCAAGCATTCCTTCTTGAGTTTAAAGCTTGTCTTGCAAGCTTCTAAACTCAAGTAAGGTTAGCTTACCTTACCATGGTTCCTAAGTGAACCATGGTCAAGGTTTAGCTTCTCCTACAAGCTAGCTAAACCGTGGGAGTTTAAGTTAACCCTACCATGGTTCCTAGTGAACCATGGTTAAGGATAACTTCTCCTACAAGCTACTCTCCTCTATATATTTGATTTTCCTACACTTGTACTCACTTTTTAACAATTTGAGAAATAATATTCAGATTTCTCTCTCAAGAGTCCTCTCCTAAAAACGTAGAGAACCTCCACTCTAGGTTTCTAGCAAAGTTCTTCAACTTTGTTTTGGTTTCTCAAGCTTCCTGTGCAAGCTAAGGAACACCGAATCACTTCAAGGCTTCTTCTCCATTGAAGAACACTTCAAGGAGCTTCAAAGATTCATTGGAGTCTTAACCTCAAGAACATTCACGGTCCTAAGCATGGAGCAAAGTGAAGGAACATCAATCTCCTCACCTAGTTCCATCATTTTTGGTATCAGAGCCTAGTGCTCTTGAGGTTTTTGTTTCTAACTTTTCCTACTTGAATCCGTGTTGTCTAATCTTCCTTTTCTATGTCTTAATGTGTGTTTGCTGTATGGATCTAATTTTTGTTCATATCTTGATGGATCCTAATTGTCACATGAGAATTAATTGATTCATATTGTTGCTTGTCCTTATTCTTGAATCAATTTGTGGTGCGCCTAGGTTCTTGTACTTGTGCTTTTATTTTTGCTTGAGTCTCTCTATTCCTATAAGCATGAGTCCGTGATTGGACATTGATAATACTTAGTGTATGTTTTTGTTTTTGAATCATACGTTTTGTCTAGAGTCATGTGTAGTCCTTTGAATGTCATTGATTCCTAGACTAGCTTGTTTGTCCTAATTTTGTTTTGTGTTTTTGAATCCGAATTTGGTGTGTCTTTTCTTATTAAATCTGAACCTTACTATAAGTGCTTTTGATTTACATGTTTGAGTTCCTAATTTGCTATTAGTTCTAGCAAATTTCCTAGAGTTAGGTTTCCTTTATGTCATATTAAAAAGTTTTGTCAAGAAAAGTTCATAAACACTCTCCTATTAGGTTCCTTTGTGATTTGTTGTGTGGCTGAACCTTATTGAAATTTTTTGAGCTATAAAACAGAGGCAAAACAGAGGTGTATGTGTCCTAATTTCATGAGAAAAACAAAGAAAAAATAGTGCTTAAAAATTTTACCTAAAATTCCTATAAAATAGTGAAGCACTAGTGAAAACATGCTTGTTGACATCTCTTGTTTTGTGTAAAATTTTTACTGCAGTTTTTTCTACATTAAAACTGAGACATATATGTGTGTAAAAGGCATTGAAACTCCTGAACATTTAAAGAAAAATAAGGGAAAAATATTTTGGCAAAAGAAAAAGAAAGTAAAGTGCAAAAGAAAAAGCCAAAGGAGTGAAAATTTTGTGGTGTATTGCTCTCGGATTTGGTGACTTTGTGTGACATGTTTGCATTGGTCCAGCCACATCTTTGAGTCTTATTTTGTTTTCTAATCTTAGCTTTTGATTTGGTAATCCATTCTAGTGCCATTCATAGGTTATTCTTGTGAGTGCTAGCTTTCCAAATTTCCTTTAATTGTTGCTTGTCATTTTTGTGGAACTCTTCCTAGTTTGTCACATTCTCTTCTACCATTTGGTGTAGCTATTCTAAATTGTTCTTTTTCAGTTTTAGCACTAATATTCAGTCTTGAAGGTGGTTGAGTGCTTCTTGAAAGGTGTAGGAGGCCAAGGCAAAGGACATCCACTTGAAGGCTTTGGTGGTTGCTTAGGGAGTTTGTTCTCTCTTGGTGGCTAGGCTCTTGAAAAACACCTAGAAGTGACTAACATCAAGGTTGCTTCTAAAGAGAGGAGTGAGACACCTTGTGAAGCTGCAGTTGGTGGCTGAATTGGAGCAACAAGAAACTAAACCATTTGTGTAAGTTTGTGAAAATTTAGAACAAATTTTAGTGACGGAAATTTTTGATTCTAAAACTAGTTTTCTTTCAAAATCTGTGACTAAAATTTGCTTCTAATTAGTGGCTAATTTGTTTTTCTTAAAATTAGGTGCAGCCACTAATCTCATTTGAGTGTGAATTTACATTTCATTTGGAGTGTGAATTTACATTTCATTTGAAGCATATTTGAATTTCATTTTCCTTGTAATTTTTGCTTTCTAAATTTTTGTACAAGGCCTTTATTAAGGAGTGTCTTGGAGTGCCTTTGGTGTATCTCCATCTCTCCTTAAGAGTTTTCATAGTAAATTACGTGTAGTACTTGTGGGAGTGGTCCTTGAAGGTCTTTGGTGCCTGTCAAGCTCTCACCTAGGGTTAATTGCTTTAAACGCCTAGTTTAAGTTTTCTTGTCTTTAAGTTTTCAAGCAATTTATGTTTTAAGCAATTTATGTTTTCAGTCATTTAAGTTTACAAGAAATTTATGTTTTCTTGTCTTTATGTTTTCAAGCAATATATAAATTGTACACGTAAGCACTTGTTTGTTATTTTTCTTTAAGAAAAGTTCTTTGTGAAAATTGTTTTGTGCAAGACAAAAGTACAAGGGGGTTTAGAGATTTTTACTTGAAGAGGCTTGGTTATTAAGTGGCTCTTTAGTAGCTCACCTCCCTCCAAAGTTCAATTTGTACTCTTAGACCTCTAAGTGCCAAGTCTAAAGCACTCCAAAACCTTATTTTCATAAAAACTATTTTTGTGTGAAAAATATCTCTTGAATTAAAATGTCTCAAAATTCCTCCAATAGTGAAAGTGATGGCTCTCTAAAAAGTCTTTCTTATATTACTAAAGAGCTCAGATCACTTAAACTATGGAAAAAGCAAGAGTCCATTGAAAGAGAGAAGGAAAGAATTGAAAGAGAATGACATCTTGCTTATCTTGAGGAAGATTTGAGAATTTTAAAGCAAGAGGAAGAAAAATTGAAAGAAGATATGAAGAAACAGAGAAAAAAAAAGTAGGAGCTCACATTCCCATTATACATCCCCAAGTGAAAGCATGAATCAAGGGGATCACTACCATCCTACCCCTAGAAGGTCCATAAGACCTAGGGAAGTCAAAGTTGACCTTCCACATTTCTTTGGTAAAGATGATGTGGAAGTATACTTAGATTGGGAAATAAAGGTTGAGCAACTCTTTGCTTGCCACAAAGTAAGTGAAGAGAGAAAAGTCCCTCTGGCTACCCTTAGCTTCCAAGGGCATGCCATGTATTGGTGGACAACTCTAGAAAGAGAGAGACACCTCCACAGTGATCCTCCAATTCAATATTGGAATGATCTTAGAAGTGCAATGAGAAGGAGGCACATTCCCACCTATTATGGAAGGGAGCTTATGAATAAGCTCCAAAGGCTTCAACAAAGGGATATGTCTGTAGAACTCTATAGACAACAAATGGAGCTTTTAATGATGAGGGCAAGTATAAGGGAAGATGAAGCTACAACTGTAGCTAGATTCTTAAGTGGTCTTAATTTAGAAATAAGAGACCAAGTGGAGCTACTACCCTACAGGGACCTAAATGACTTGGTCCAACTTTGTGTAAGGGTAGAACAACAGAAAATGAGAAAATCTTATAAAAAAGATAGCTCCCACTCTTCATTTCCAAAGAAAGATTCCAAGAAGGAGGGAAAGATTTTTGAAAGAAGAAAGCTTTTGAACCCTCAAAGAATCAAGCTACAGAAAAAGACAAAGGAAAGGGAAAGGACACTACACACACTAGTTCTAGGACTAGTGACATTAAGTGCTTTAAATGTTTAGGGAGAGGCCACATTGCTGTAGACCCCTAAAATTGTCCGGGTCGGAAATAAGACTCGAAGACTCTCAAAGATCGAAGGAAAGTCAGCCAGAAAGACTCCTAGAAGACCATAGGATGACTATCTATAGGCTTAGAGGTCTTAGAGTAGCTAAAAATAAGAAAGTGGGAGGAATGGAGCTTAGTACGACCCCTTTAGAGCTTAGTACGGCCTGTATTGCATTTTTGTACTGCAATAAGGCCGTACTGAAATCAATACGGCCGTATTGACGTTTTTGAACCTCAATACGGCCATATTGAAATCAATACGGCCGTATTGCAGTTCAAAAATGCAATACGGCCCGTATTGACTCCAGAGGCCGTATTGCGCCTCATCCCTATATATAGGACGTCATTTGGACGTCATTCCACACTTTTTGACACTTCCACACAGTGTTTTGACTCTCTCCTTGAGTGTTCTGGGGTTTTTGAGCAATGTTCTGCCCTAGAAATCGCTCTAAGAGTCAATCCGACAAAGTTCTTGAGTCACGAGCCATTTGCTTGAGTCTCGAACCTAGTCGAAGGGAAATCCTTTGGATTTCCATAGTCAAACATTATTTCTAGGAAGGAGCGAGCGAGCTTGTAGAGGGAAGGAGCGCCAAAAAGCCTCCTAAACTTCATTGATATATAAAAAAAGCACGCTTCAAGAGGTTTCTTTCTTAAAATCCCTTCTTTTACCGCTTTCTGATTGTTGCATATTTAAAATTGTCATCATGTAGATATTTAATTTATAATCGCTTAAATAAATAGGGGTAATTTAGTAACTTTGCGCTATTATTTAAAAAATAATCTGTCATAGGGAACCCTAATGGGGCGTTGTGGGGTGTTAACACCTTCCCCGCACGTAACAGACTCCCTTACCCAACTCTGGTTGTAATGGCCAAGGTTGATTTATAAAAATCAATTGCCTTATCCCTTTTTCCAATGTTTTGAGTAAAACATTGGTGGCGACTCCAAGAACCCTATTTTTTCAAAAAACCACTAATCCATGGAGGGTCCCGCTTGGGATTAACATGGATTGGTGAATCATTTTAATAAAATTATTAGTTCGACAAGGTCTCAGTTTGAGAATAAGTCGTTCTAATAATCCACCACTTTAAAAAATTAGAACGAGTCCAACCATCGTTGCGATTGCCAAGGTCCGTTTCGGCGGGTGGCGACAGATGGCGACTCCACTGGGGAAGCCTCGAGAGTCAGTCCCATTTAGTGATGGATTATTTTTTTAAAATAATAGTTTAAAATTACTTCACTACCCCTTTCTTGTATGATAACATGTTTTACCTATTTGGCTTTAATAACTATTGTATGTTTAAATTTCCGCAATTGTTTGAAATATAAATTGCACACGAACCTTTGCACACAACAGTTCCCTCTATACCCGGGGGCATGAGTGGCAAGCCATAGGGAGTGGATGTTAGTACGGCCGGTTGTCGAATGGGTCTATAGGTGCCCGTAGACCGTTGTCGGAAAGCATCACTCAAGGTGATAACCATGAACTCGAGTCCGCCAGTGCGTTGGAACTTTCCATCGGCTTACGACGAGAGGAATTGGGTCCCTATAATGGGGGCACCTTGGGGGCCTCAGACCGGTGAGAACAGTTAGAACCTCCTTGAATATGCACTTTTCTGCAGGATACCCCTACCTCGTGATTCGCTCGTGACTGCTCGTGGATGAGTGAATTGTTTTGTGCATTGTTTATGTGACATTGTATGAGCATACATTGCATTATTTAAACATACAACATTCCTTTTAAAATAAGAATAAATAGAAATAAGAATCTTCCATTACATGGTGTTAACATCTACCTCCATCACAGTCATATAGGTAGTTTCCCTTTTCACCCAAAAAAATACAAAAAAAAAAATATTCAAAAAATAAAAGAAATATTTATCCCAAACCAAGCAATATCATGCATCATCTTAGGAACATCCCAAAAACATGATAACGCTTAGTTGAATAAACACTATGCATGCATATTCACCACCATCATCTCATATCATGCATTTTATTGTAGATTATGGAGGGATCTAGGGGAATGCAAGGGCAGTTGAAGAAAGTGGACTTCTTATTGTACCGTGCCGAGAGGTTGGATCACCTCTGTACCTTGATGCCACGAGATGCTCGTTTGGAGTTTGAAAAATCTTATGGACGAGTTCTCGATTTGATGAAGATTTGTGTGGATCCAGCTTTTCTGAGAGCCTTGGTCCATTTTTGGAGTCTCGATCTGCATTGTTTCGAGTTCCCCCAGTTTGACTTAGTTCCTACTCTCGAGGAGTATGAGCTCATGCTACGATGGCCCAAATCAGCAGGGGTCTATATCTTTCATGGAAATCATGTGGCCGTAGAGAGGGTCGCAACTCAAGTCAAACTGCCATCACGATCATCCGCTTTAGTGGGGAACGGCAGTATCAAGGGTTGGAAGCTCGCGATGATTGAAGACCACCTTTCTTCTTTGGCTGGTGAGGGAGATTGGTTAGCTTTCAACAAGACTCTAGCGTTAGCTGTGTTTGGGACGATCTTATTCCCCTTTCACGCTAACACAATGGACCATGCTGCTATGGACGCTTTCTTCGCTTGGGACGTACATATGAAGAGTCCCGTGCCTGCCATTCTTGCCGACACCTTGCTTTCTGTCAACCTATCTCAGCAGAAGCAAGGGAAGATTATCCGGTGCTGCACCTCCTTGTTGTATGTGTGGGGCATCACACACTTTTATGCCTCTAGTCATATGGGGACCTTGCCCGATCCTTTGAGAAGTTTTTCGAAGGTCCCTGTACGCCGTCGATATGCTTCCGAATGGAAGGAAGAGATGGAACAGTGGAGTATTGAGCACTTCACGTGGGTTTGCCCTTGGTTCCGTCCAAGCAATGTATTGACAAGATGCGGCAATTATCCAAGCATACCATTGATGGGCCTCAGAGGTTGCATAGCCTATTCACCTAAACTGGCTATGAGGCAACTCGTGAGGACTCAAATTACGCCTACTAAAGAGGAGCTTGGAGGGTTGTGTTTCTCCTTTGATTTCGATCATCAGAGGGATATGCACGCTGTCATTAGAGCGTGGGAGAAACCAATCTATGAGGGAGATCGAGAGCTTGGGAAGCCTCGGGTATCCGCCTCCACCGACTATGAGATATGGAGGAGCGAGAGGGGGGTGTCTCAACCATCTACCTCTTGCGCAACCGCAACTACAAGGAGGTTAATGCAAGAACAAGTCGAAGCCTTGACCAAGAAACTGGAAATCATGGGAGCTCAGATGAGAGTTCTTGAAGAGAAAAATGAAGAATCTAGTTTCGTCATCGATGGTCTACAAAGGCAACGCAAGAAGAAAGACCACGAGATAGAGCGGCTCAAGGATGAGTGTGCTAACCTCAATGAAGAGGCTACTCGGGCATCCAAAATGCCAAAGGTTGAACCGAGTAGTCAACTCCAAGAAGTCAACGCAAAGATAGCACGCCTTGAAGCCGAGCATGCGAGGCAGGCACAGTTGATCAAGGACATGCAAGACGATCTGCTCTTGACTCGATCCGATGCACAATAATGGCGGGAAGTTGCTCAACAACAAACCGCAAGCCTTTCCGATTTCCGCAAAAGAGAAAGGGAAGGACTAGCACAAATGGCTAGACTCCGAGAGGAGAAGGATCAAGCCGAAGACGAGCTTAATGAGCTGCAGGCCATGATCAACTATCACATTCAAAAGGCGAAGGACGCTCAGAAGATCAGCGATGATATGAGCCAAGTCGTCCATATGCAAGTTAAAGCAATGGCACGCCATGTGGAGGAAGCCGAAGACGAATGGAGAAGAAAAATGAACCCGCCTGTGGGTTTTTATCGGCTTTTCTTATATTGTAAAAAACTGCTTCAAAGCATTGTATGATAAGTTGTACATTTTCTATGATCAATAAAATCGAGTTTTTGATTTATGGAATCTTTCAATTGCCTTTGCATTTCATAGTCATTCATTTGCATACATCTCTCCAAGTAATTTATTAATAAACATTAATAAAAAGAAAGAATTAATCGATGCGTATGTTCAGAATGGAACGCACGCCATTGGTAATCAAATGCAAACCAACAACCACGCCAAGCGAGCACACGTCAGCTCCGTTGTTGGTAATCAAGACAAATAAAGGGGAAGGTCCAACACCGTTAAGGATCATTGCTCCAAGGCCTTTTCCCTACGAATCAAATAAGGCTGTGCCATGGATATACGACATCCATTCTTCTGCCGATAGCGATATTTCCAACATCGCTGGACTTGGGGGCATGACTAGGAGTGGCAGGATCTACACTCCCGAAGATCTTCATGATAAAGCCCCCAAGAATAAAGAAAAAGAAAAAGATAAAACCGAGGAAAAAGAATCCGAGACAGACGAGCTGTTAAAGTTTATCCGACAGAGCGAGTACTCCATCGTGGATCAACTTCATAAGACGCCAGCGAAGATCACTCTGTTGTCGTTGATCCTAAGCTCCGAACCGCATCGGCAAGCTCTGTTGAAAGTCTTGAACGAGGCATATGTATCGCACACTATCTCCCAAGACAAATTTGAGGGGATTGTTAGTCACATCACGGCTAATGATCACCTCACTTTCACCGATGAAGAGATCCCCGCCGAGGGACCAAATCACAACAAGCCCTTGCACATCTCTGTAAAGTGCAAGGAGTATCACATCGTAAAAGTCTTGGTAGATAACGGATCTTCCTTGAAGGTGATGCCCAGAAGAACGCTTGATCAAGTGGCAATCAAGGGAGTTCAAATGCGCCCGAGCAACATGATCGTTCGAGCCTTCGACGGTTCTAAAAGAGAAGTGGTGGGAGAAATCGATCTTCCAATCCAAATTGGACCCACTATCTTTAATGTCGAATTCCAAGTGATGGACATTACTCCTGCATATAGCTGTCTCCTCGGCCGACCTTGGATTCATGATGCGAAAGCTGTTCCTTCTACGCTCCACCAGAAAGTCAAGTTCATAGTGGGTGACAAGCTGGTGACTGTACAAGCTGAAGATGACATACTCATCAGCAAGCCATCCGCCATACCTTATGTGGATGCAGCGGAGGAAGCTTTGGAAACCGCCTTCCAAGCATTGGAGATTGCCAGTGTCGAAACGTTTCCCCGAGAAATGAAGAAGGTAGCCTCCATGCTCACCAGGAATGGATACTTGCCCGGACAAGGACTTGGCAAGGATTCCCAAGGAATTCCCGAGCTACCCGTCATCAAAGATAATCCGGGGAAACAAGGGTTAGGATATGACCCTAATAAAGATCAAAGAACGAAGAGAAATAAAGATCCTTCTCGATGTTCTTTAAGCCAGATCTTTAGGAAGGCCGGTTCACAAGCGTCAAGGCCGGTCGTCGTCATCAAGTGTTCTTCTCCTTCCGATAGGGATGTGTAAACCTGATGACTATTAGAGATTACTCCTCGGGGACAACCCGACCCCCGAGCCTCGATAGGGCACATGTTTCCATTATGATTATAATAAAATCATTCTTTATTCATTTCTTATTGCTTCTTTTCTTGCTTACAATAAACTTCTAGGCCGTATTATTTAACCCTGTTTGAATAAGCATAAATAAGGTTAAAATTGTCTTAATAATAAACCCGCATCATTCTTATGTGGAAGTGTGCGACAGCTTAGAGCACCTTTCCTTGGCCTCGACAAGTGCCATCATGGGTAAAAAGAAATCTTCAAAACAAAAAGCTCGGCAGGAAACCCAAAAGGGGAACTGCGCAAAAATAAGAGCAGAGAACCCGCTAGGGATCCCACGAAAGGGTGACCTAGGCAAAAATTAGGGTTGCAAAAATAAAACAAAAACAAAAGTCCGCTAAAACGCCGCAAAGAGGTGTTTCAGGCAAAATAAGGATAAATCAAAAGAAATCCATGATGGTACCATGAACAGAATTCAAAAAAGAAAAAGTTCAGGGAAAGCTATCTAAGTTGTCAAATCACAACGTCAATAACAAGATTTGATTAACTTCATAAATGCTTAAACAAACAAGCCTAAACACATAAGCCTACCTTGGCCAGCCATTCTTACAAAAACCATTTTTCAAAATAAAAATAAATCCCCTCTAAAACACAAACTTTCGAAAAAATATACCTTTCCTTTCTTTTCTCTCTTGTCCCAAGCGATTTTAGGATAATCTAATGGAAACATGGAGATATAGTAGTCAATAGGAGGGTTGACATATCTTCTAAAGGAAGGGAAGGATCATTTGGTTGATGACACCAAATCTCAATATAACATGCATCATTCCTCGGTTACAGAAGTCGGCAGCGCACAGTCCGTCTTGAGGAATGGCAGAATCCAAACAAAAACGCATCGGTTAATTCTTTTGAAAGATGAATCAAATAGAATTAGGTGCATCATACATCATACATGCATACAGATGATAGGTGTAATGGAAGATCACTTATTCTCTGTTTATTAAAAAAAAAAAAAAAAAAATTTCTATACGGGCCGTATTCCATTCAATACGGGCGTATTGAAGCTAGGGTTAAGGCAACCCTTTAGCTTCAATACGGACGTATTGAACCCAATACGCCCGTATTAACCCCAACGGACACATCAATACGGGCGTATTGAGTTCAATACGGCCCGTATTGGTCCCCAGATTTGCTTTATAACGACCATGTCAGTACGGGCCGTATTGGATTTAATACGGGCCGTACTGACGTAAATACTTCTATAAATAGCCCATTTTTCCCTCATTTCTGCACAACATTCTTCATTCCTCTATCTATATTGTTTGTGAGTGAGTTAAAAGTCTTCTCAAGTCCAAAGACATGGCCGAATCTTCAAAGAAAAGGCAAAGGGTCCCCGCCCAAAGAGAAATGACTGCGAAGCATCAAGAGAGGCTGGAGCTCTTCGAGACTTTCGTCTTCAAGCCGTCGCGTGTACTAGACTTGAAGATCCTCCAAGCGATGGAGTGGGATGTCGACGTCCTAGGCTTTATCAACGCCATAGGATGGGGGTTCCTCCTTAACCCTCACGCCAAGATCTTCCCGACAGCAACAAAGGAGTTCTTGGCTACCGTCGGCGTCACTGAGTCAACAAACAGCTTCAGGGAGACAGTCTACTCAGTAGACTTTTGGATGAACGGCGGGTACCATTCTTTGTCATTGGACGAATTCAATGTCCAAGCAGGCTTTTTCTCACGACAGGATCAGTTGGAGTATAGGGATGCCGTTTGCAAGTGTCCAGATGGTCTGACCCCGAATGAGATGTGGAAGGAGGTTACGGGTCAGTCAGACTACCACGCTGGAGTGAAGGGCACTCGACTCCCTCCTGCACTCCGCATCTGCCATAAGCTGATCACTAGCTCCGTTCATGCAAGGCAGAAGAGCCCAGAGTCGGTAACACAGAGGGACCTGCTGGCTCTATACTGTATGGCCACCAGACAGAAGGCCAACCCTGGATTCTTTTTCCTTGAGCACATCAAGAATCTAGGAGTAAGAGAGGGAGGCGAAGCCCGGCGAGGTTACATCCTGGTCTCCACGCTTATTTCGACGCTCGCCGAAGCTTGGGGATGTCCCGACGGCACAGATGCGGAGGAATTGGCGCCTAAGCCCATTGGTGCCCCCACCTTAATCAACATGAAGATGATTGTCAAGGTGGGAAGGCAATACGTGCGGGCTACTGATGAGTTTAGCGAGCTCTTTGCTGATATTGAGCTCCCAAGAGATGAGGTCCCGCAGCATGAGGCCGACACCTCCCAGCATGACAGGGCCTACTTCGATGCCCGCTTCGATGCCTTACAGCAGAGCATCGACAGTCGATTTGATGCCACTCAGCATAGCATCAACGCCTTGCAGCAGAGTTTCGACGCTCGCTTTGATGCTCATCAGCAGGGTATCGAGGCCCTCAGACAGGGGTTTGACAGCCTGTCCGTCTGGATGCACCGTCGCTTCCCGGACCCGCCACAGGACCCGCTGGCAGAGGAGTGAAGACCGGCTACTTTTTTCCGCTTTTTGTGTATTTGTTTGATTAGGCTTTGCCCCATTTTTAATCATCTCTGTACAAATTCATTCTATTAATGAAATTTGTCATTCAAAATTCTTTAGCATTTTTTATTTCTGTACAGCAAAAGCCAAAATCAATAAAAAGGCAAGATACAGCAAAAGCCAAAATCAATAAAAAAGGCAACATACAGCAAAAGCTAAAATCAATAAAAGGCGAAATACAGAAAAAGCCCAAAAAACGACAAAAAGGCAAAAATTCAGAAAATCTGCCCAATCATACAGAATAACTGAGCCTGGAGAGGCTTGTCGAAATAATACTCCCCAATTGTACAGAATAACTGAGCCTGGAGAGGCTTGCCGAAATAATACTCCCTCAGAATAACTAAGCCTGGAGAGGCTTGCCGAAATAATACTCTCTCAGAATAATTGAGCCTGGAGAGGCTTGTCGAAATAATACTCCCCAATTGTACAAAATAACTGAGCCTGGAGAGGCTCGCCGAAATAATACTCCCCAAGAGATATCTCAGCTTCCACTCACGGGCCAAATTCCCCAGTGAAAGCTATCAAGCTATGATCAGCAAAATTCCCCAAGGGAGATCTGATCATCCAAACAGAATATCCAAGTCGAAAGGACTACAACTTCCTCAATGGAAGATAGCTTTCCAACTCAAGCGATGAGTGAAGCTAAGCCTGAAGAGGCTTTCTAAATAATACTCTGGGATATATGAACTTCGAATCCCCAGTCGCCTACTAAAAGGCATCCCTACGAAAAGCAAAAATCCAAAAGATCAATAATTATTCCCCAAGTGGAATCCGGCTTTCAGCCAAACATTGAACATCAAGATGATATGCCTAACAGAAGAGGCCAATCAGAATCAACAACCAGAATCCCCAGTGGATAACGAGCCTACACAGAGGCAACAAAATCAGAAAATCAAAAAAGAGTCACCCGAATAAGGATAACCGGGATACTCCACCAACGTCGAAAGGACGTCAGCCAATCAGAAGGCACCGCTCATCTCAGAAAGAGCATCTTCGTGTCTACACCCCAAGGAAACAGAAATTCCTCAATGGGCACCAACTACGCAATGCAAAGTTGGGACACAAGAACCTATGAGTAACTGCACATCCCCTAGACGGATCCCTGCGTTATCCAGCCCTCAGCGGCATCAAAATCAAAAACAAACCGTCGAAGTAGCATCGTGGACTGTGGAGACAAAACCATCACAGATCCCTGGAGAGGGCAAACTCACATTGCCAACGTCGTCAAGAACACGGAGGCAGACCCTGGGGAGGGCAAACCGCAGACCCTGGAGAGGGCAAACTCAACTGCCTAGGTTGTCAGAAACACCGAAGCAGAGCCTGGAGAGGCGGTACTCATGCTACCGAAGTGACCAAAAGCACGGAGGTATGCAGCTTCCAGCTCGGGCGGCGAGCGAAGCAAAGCCTGGAGAGGCGGTACTCACAGCTTCCAGCTTGGGCGGCAAGCGAAGCTAAGCCTGGAGAGGCGGTACTCACAACTTCCAGCTCGGGCGTCAAGTGAAGTTGAGCCTGGAGAGGCGGTACTCACGCTACCAAAGTGTTCAGAAGCACAGAGGTATACAGCTTCCAGCTCGGGCGGCGAGCGAAGCAAAGCCTGGAGAGGCGGTACTCACGGCTTCCAGCTTGGGCGACAAGCGAAGCTAAGCCTGGAGAGGCGGTACTCACACTACCGAAGTGTTCAAAAACACGGAGGTATACAACTTCCAGCTCGGGCGTCGAGCGAAGTTGAGCCTGGAAAGGCGGTACTCACGCTACCAAAGTGTTCAGAAGCACGGAGGTATGCAGCTTCCGACTCGGGCGGCGAGCGAAGCAAAGCCTGGAGAGGCGGTACTCAACCTGGAGAGGCTACTCAGCAATTTTCCACCGGAAGACACTACAAGTCGGAAGGATGGCCTTTTCCCCGGACAATTGGGTCAACTCCTTTACTTGTTAACCGGTACATTAAAAAGCCGTTTGACTAAGTAAAGGGGGGGGGCAGCTGTAGATCCCTAAAATTGTCCGGGTCGGAAATAAGACTCAAAGACTCTCAAAGATCGAAGGAAAGTCAGCCAGAAGGACTCCTAGAAGACCATAGGATGACTATCTATAGGTTTAGAGGTCTTAGAGTAGCTAAAAATAAGAAAGTGGGAGGAATGGAGCTCAGTACGGCCCCTTTTGAGCTCAGTACGGCCTGTATTGCATTTTTGTACTGCAATACGGCCGTACTGAAATCAATACGGCCGTATTGACGTTTTTGAACCTCAATACGGCCGTATTGAAATCAATACGGCCGTATTGCAGTTCAAAAATGCAATACAGCCTGTATTGACTCCAGAGGCCGTATTGCGCCTCATCCCTATATATAGGACGTCATTTGGACGTCATTCCACACTTTTTGACACTTCCACACAGTGTTTTGACTCTCTCCTTGAGTGTTCTGGGGTTTTTGAGCAGTGTTCTGCCCTAGAAATCGCTCTAAGAGTCAATCCGACAAAGTTCTTGAGTCACGAGCCATTTGCTTGAGTCTCGAACCTAGTCGAAGGGTAATCCTTTGGATTTCCATAGTCAAACATTATTTCTAGGAAGGAGCGAGCGAGCTTGTAGAGGGAAGGAGCGCCAAAAAGCCTCCTAAACTTCATTGATATATAAAAAAAGCACGCTTCAAGAGGTTTCTTTCTTAAAATCCCTTATTTTACCGCTTTCTGATTGTTGCATATTTAAAATTGTCATCATGTAGATATTTAATTTATAATCGCTTAAATAAATAGGGGTAATTTAGTAACTTTGCGCTATTATTTAAAAAATAATCTGTCATAGGGAACCCTAATGGGGCGTTGTGGGGTGCTAACACCTTCCCCGCACGTAACCGACTCCCTTACCCAACTCTGGTTGTAATGGCCAAGGTTGATTTATAAAAATCAATTGCCTTATCCCTTTTTCCAATGTTTTGAGTAAAACATTGGTGGCGACTCCAAGAACCCTATTTTTTCAAAAAACCACTAACCCATGGAGGGTCCCGCTTGGGATTAACATGGATTGGTGAATCATTTTAATAAAATTATTAGTTCGACAAGGTCTCAGTTTGAGAATAAGTCGTTCTAATAATCCACCACTTTAAAAAATTAGAACGAGTCCAACCATCGTCACGATTGCCAAGGTCCGTTTCGGCGGGTGGCGACAATTGCCTCCCAATGCCCCACAAAGAAGGTCATGATCATAAGGGGGCATGACATTTATAGTAGCCAAGATGAGGCTACTACTTCTTCTAGTAATAGTGAGGAAGAAGCAAGTGAGCAAGAAGAAGGTGTAGAGTCTACTTTTCCTTATGAAGGGGAGCTCTTAATGATTAGGAGACTCCTCAACAACCAACCTAGTGATACTCTATCACAAAGAGAGAACATATTTCATACTAGATGCAAAGTTTCTAACAATGCATGTTCTCTCATTGTTGATAGTGGCTCATGGTGCAATTGTTGTAGCACTAGGCTGGTTGAGAAGTTAGGTTTAACAACTATATCCCATCCTAAACCTTATCAACTCCATTGGATTAATGAGGATGGTGATCTAGCAGTTGACCAACAAGTAAAGGTCAAACTTTCCATTGGGAATTATGAAGATGAGGTGCTATGTGATGTAGTACCAATGGAAGCTTGCCATATCTTATTAGGAAGGCCATGGCAATTTGATAAGAAAACCATGCATAATGGCCTTACTAACGAGATTACCTTTACTCATAAGGAAAGAAAATTTGTGCTTCATCCTCTTTCTCCTCAACAGGTGGCTGAGGATCAAGCACAAATGAAACTTAAGAGAGATAGTGAGAAAAGATTTAAAAAAAAAAAAAGAAAAGAGAGAAAAAAAAAGTCTGTGAAACTTAAGGATAGAGAGGAATCTAGGGAGAAAGGAGTTCCCTCCCTAGAGGTTGTTAATCAAGAGAATGAAATTTCCAAGAAAACCCTCTTGATTCAACAACCCTCTTATATCCTTCTCTGTAAAGGAACTCTTTCTTGCACTGCCACATCTAGTGGACATGAGACTTTACCTAAGGGGGTCAAAACTCTTTTAAAAGAATTTGATGATCTATTTCCTCTTGAGGGTCCAATGGGCCTTCCTCCTTCTAGAGGGATAGAACATCAAATTGATTTGGTACCTGGGGCTAGCCTACCTAATAGGCCAGCCTATAGGACCAACCCCCAAGAAATAAAAGAAATAGAGTCTCAAGTCCAAGAGCTGTTGGAGAAAGGTTGGGTTCGAAAGAGCTTAAGTCCTTGTGCTGTTCCAGTGTTGTTGGTTCCCAAGAAGGATGGCAAGTGGAGAATGTGTTGTGATAGTAGAGCCATCAACAACATCACTGTAAAATATAGACATCCCATCCCTAGGCTTGATGACATGTTAGATGAGCTTCATGGAGCCATTATATTTTCCAAGGTTGATCTTAAAAGTGGTTATAATCAAATAAGAATTAAAGAGGGTGATGAATGGAAAACCGCTTTCAAGACCAAGTTTGGATTATATGAATGGTTGGTGATGCCTTTTAAGCTAACCAATGCTCCTAGTACCTTCATGCATCTCATGAATCATGTCCTTAGGGATTGTATAGGTAGATTTGTAGTAGTTTATTTTGATGATATTCTCATATATAGTAGGAGCCTAAGTGATCACATAGGACACTTAAGGCAAGTTTTTGATATTCTTAGGAAAAATCAACTTTTTGGAAACTTAGAAAAATGTACCTTTTGTGTAGATAGTGTAGTTTTTCTAGGGTTTATAATTAGCAAAAAAGGGGTTCATGTGGATCCCGTGAAAATCAAGGCCATCAAAGAATGGCCCACTCCTAAGAGTGTTGGAGATATTAGGAGCTTCCATGGTTTGGCAAGCTTCTATAGGAGGTTTGTTCCTAATTTCTCCACACTAGCCTCCCCATTAAATGACTTAGTCAAGAAAAATGTAGAATTCATATGGGGAGAAAAACAAGAAAATGCCTTTTCAACTTAAAAGCATAAGCTTACTCATGCACCACTTCTAGCTCTACCTAATTTCTCAAAAACTTTTGAGTTAGAATGTGATGCTTCTGGAGTTGGCATAGGGGCAGTTTTGTTACAGGGTGGGCACCCCATTGCATATTTCAGTGAAAAACTTAAGGGTGTCTCTCTTAACTACCCTACCTATGACAAAAAGCTCTATGCTTTGGTTAGGACCCTTCAAACTTGGGAACACTACCTTATTCCCAAAGAGTTTGTCATTCATAGTGACCATGAGTCACTTAAATATTTGAGGGGCCAAGGCAAACTAAACAAAAGGCATGCTAAGTGGGTAGAGTTCTTAGAACAATTTCCATATGTGATTAAATACAAGAAAGGGAAAAATAATGTTGTGGCTGATGCCCTTTCTAGGAGACACACTTTGTTAGTCTCCCTTGGATATCAAATCTTGGGATTTAATCACATTAAGGAATTGTACACTAATGATCTCGAGTTTAAAGATAATTATACCCAATGCTTGGCAAAACCTCAAGGGGGCTTCTATATTTCTGAGGGGTACTTGTATAAAGAAGGAAGAATTTGTATACCCCAAGGATCTATAAGATAACTCCTTGTTCAAGAAAGTCATGATGGTGGTCTCATGGGGCACTTTGGAGTTGAAAAGACTCTAAGTTTTCTAAAGGAAAAATTCTTTTGGCCCCATATGAGAAGGGATGTTGAGAGGTTTTGCTCTAGATGTATAGCTTGTTTACAAGCAAAGTCTAAAGTAATGCCTCATGGCATCTATACACCCTTGCCTGTTGCTAACTCTCCATGGGTTGATATTAGCATGGACTTTATTTTGGGCTTGCCCAAGACCCAGAGAGGCATGGATTCGATTTTTGTGGTAGTGGACAGATTTAGTAAAATGGCCCACTTTATACCCTGCCACAAAATAGTGATGCAAGCAACATAGCAAGAGTCTTCTTCAAGGAAGTGGTTAGACTTCATGGTATACCCAAAACCATTGTTTCAGATAGGGATACTAAGTTCCTTAGCCATTTCTGGAAAACTCTTTGGAGTAGGCTAGGAACTAAATTGCTTTTCTCTACTTCTTGTCACCCACAAACTGATGGGCAAACAGAAGTAGTCAATAGATCCCTATCTACAATGTTAAGGGCAGTCCTTAGGGGTAACCATAAGTCTTGGGATGAGTACTTGCCCCACATTGAATTTGCTTACAATAGGGTAGTCCATAAGACTACCAAAATCTCACCTTTTGAAGTTGTATATGGTTTTAATCCTCTTACTCCTTTAGACCTAATACCCCTACCAGATTCTTCTCATTATTTTCATAAAGAAGGGGTATCTAGGGCTGAATTTGTTAAGAAATTACATGAGAAGGTTAGAACTCATATACAACAACAAAATGAGAGAACTGCTTTAGATAGAAGCAAGGGAAAAAAAGCCCTCATTTTTTAGGAAGGGGATTGGGTTTGGCTTCACTTGAGAAAGGAAAGATTTCCTTCTCAAAGAAAGTCTAAACTCAACCCAAGAGGAGATGGTCCCTTCCAAGTCCTCCAAAGAATTAATGATAATGCTTACAGGTTAGATCTTCCCAGTGATTATGGAGTGAGTAACACTTTTAATGTAAGTGATCTTATTCCCTTTGCAGGTTATGATGAGGAAGATGAGCCTACAGATTTGAGGACAAATCCTTCTCAAGAAGGAGGGGATGATAGACCATGGACCAAGGGTCCAGTCACTAGAGCTATGGGTAAAAGAATCCAAGAAGAGATGGACCTTGTGAAGACTATTGGACTTGCCAAGTCCAAGGTAATCTTCACTTGGAATGCTTTATCATGAAGAGAAGGCCTAGTTCTACTTGTACAGTTATACATAGTCTTTTGTATAGGTTATTTTGCCTTTGTATTTGTGAGGCACTTTATTTGCTTTTCTTAATGTTTGTATATTGATTTTGAGGTAGGTTACTTGGAGAGTTTAACTCCATTTAACCTCCCTAGTTGATACTTTCATTTTGTATTTTTTCAGTAGGGAAAAGGGGGTGACATTTAGCAATGCTTGAGGGTGTGCTTAGAAATTGGGCCTGAGTTGGGCCTAGACAAAATTTTGCATATTGGACTCATTTTGCTCCTAATTTTTCATAGATTTGATTTAGCTAGGTTTCATCATCAAATGATGAACATAACTAAACCAAATCAAAGATTTTCAAAATTAATTCATGGAGCATTTGAACCAAGGGCCGCCTAGCTTGTTCCTTCTCCTTTGGCCGAATTTCTCAAGCATTCCTTCTTGAGTTTGAAGCTTGTCTTGCAAGCTTCTAAACTCAAGTAAGGTTAGCTTACCTTACCATGGTTCCTAAGTGAACCATGGTCAAGGTTTAGCTTCTCCTACAAGCTAGCTAAACCGTGGGAGTTTAAGTTAACCCTACCATGGTTCCTAGTGAACCATGGTTAAGGATAACTTCTCCTACAAGCTACTCTCCTCTATATATTTGATTTTCCTACACTTGTACTCACTTTTGAAAAATTTGAGAAATAATATTCAGATTTCTCTTTCAAGAGTCCTCTCCTAAAAACGTAGAGAACCTCCACTCTAGGTTTCTAGCAAAGTTCTTCAACTTTGTTTTGGTTTCTCAAGCTTCCTATGCAAGCTAAGGAACACCGAATCACTTCAAGGCTTCTTCTCCATTGAAGAACACTTCAAGGAGCTTCAAAGAGTCATTGGAGTCTTAACCTCAAGAACATTCACGGTCCTAAGTTTGAGTATGAGTCTCGTATAATTAATGCACGTACCTTAGTGTGAATTAGGGCTGCGTTGGGCTTTTGGGCCCGAGATTAGTTATGATCTGATTAGGCAGGGGATCTCGTCAGGACTGAGATCTCCTGAGATCAGTTATGATCTACATGAGTACCGAGCTGACGTCGCGCAGTGCGTATCCGAGGTCAGCCCATGTTGTAACATCTCAGTTTTCAAAATGGTTATTATATTATTATTATTATTATTATATGGTATTTGGTCATAATTTGGTAGTTATCTTTTACTTCAATTGTAGCTAATTAACACTCCATTTATGCTTAATTATAGGCTTTAGAAAGATATGTGTATTGTTGGGCTTAATTAGATAGTTGTGTATTTTTTTGTTTCTCGCTGGGCTGATTGACAAGTCTCTGTTTTTGGGGCATAACTTGGGATGTGGTTGTCCAAATGATGCAAGCTCGGTGGCTATGAAAAGATAAGAGAAAACCCTACAACTTTCATGAGGAAGACAGTTTCAAATTCGGCCATCTAGAAGGTCAAAATCGGTGGACAAAATCGGTGCAGAAAAGAACATGGCACTAATTCATCCTACCAACCCCACTAATTCATTCCACTAATTCATCCCACCAACTCCACTAATTCATTCCACTAATTCATCCCACCAACTCCACTAAGCCTAATTTAATTATATTTTAATGTGTTATGGGGGCTATAAATAGGCCTTCACTTCTCTATTGCAAACCATCCCAAGAAACACTTCTCATTCTCATTCTCTCTTCTCTTATGCTCTCTTCTTTCCCTCTTCTTCTCTTTGAAGACCAAGGGAAATCTAGAGGAGGAGGTTCTATCCTAGTTTTAGCTCCGGTCCCTATTTTAGACGGAAGGAGCCTTGGGGAGGCAGCTGTGCTATAGTCTCAGTTTCTGCTTATCCAGTTAAGGGGGGAGTGAGAAACCTCGCTCTGGGTGTGGGATTGTATGCTGGGTAGTGGGACTGGCCCCGAATCCTGTGTTTGTTGTATGTCATATTGTTTGTATGTTCCAATTGCTTAGTTAACATGCATGTATGAATAAAAACTATGTTGAGACTATGATTGTGAAAGTTGTGAATATGATGTGATAATACGAATATGATGCTAAAATGTAATGAGGAGATTTTGATAATATGATGTGATGATGAAATATGATGATGTGAAATGACCATGAGATAATGTGAAATGTGATTGAGATATGAGATATGAAATATGACATGAAAAGTGATAATGAAACGTGATCATGTGATAATGACCATGGGAAATGATGTGATATGAGAATGCATAGAGTCTTGATTGACATGCATCATTTGCATAAGTGATAAGGGTACGATATGGAATACGCCGCCAGAGAAAGCCCCCTAGTGTAAAAGCTTTGGGGATCAGTCCTTGGGGATGGCTCGGTTTGGAAGTCCCAGTCTCGCCCATTTTGTGCATGGGATGTATCTTGCGCGACTTAGCTATCCCGACTAGACTCTGGTAGTATGTCCTTCTAGTGAGAGTGCGCAGAGGTTGTGTCCCGGCATGTACTCCTAGACTACTCTTTGTGTATTGCTAGCGGCAATATGCTACATGATAAGTGACTGGCGCCACATGCATGATAAAATGTAGTCCGTGTCCATACATGTGCATTTTAATGTTATATGACAAATTGATATGCCTTGGATGAGTGAGATATAATATTGTTATTGATCTATGTTATACATGTTTTGTTTGTGTTTGGCTATCTAGTGTATATTCCTACACTGTGAGCCGAGTGAGATGTTTTCTCACTCCCTTTTTCTTTGTGTTGTTCTCCTTTGACCGTTATCCAGGTGATTATCAGCATGAGGCTGATGATGTTGATGGTGAAGCTTAGACTTCTATGTGGGATTCGCTCTGATAGGACATGTGACATCGGGGCGTAGATAAGATTAGAAAAGGGTGTTATTTCTATAAAATTATTTTGGAAACTTTGATTTTATTTCTTTGTAATTTCCATTGATTATGTTATTTGTTAAGTTATGGATGTGATACTCTCTATGTTTGATTATATAATGTTATATTATTCAAATCTGTTGTGTTTTAATATGCGGGGTAGAGGGTGTCACACGTGCTGTGGCGCCGAGTTCGGAGCTCAGCTTCGGAGTACGGATAGTACAGATAGTATATTTAACTTAATTTTCAATGTTTCACATATAAAGAAACTAAATTTAGACTTAATCAATCTCTTAAATAAATTTGTAAAGTGATGATTATCACTTATATACATCATTATAGTCATTTTTCTAGTTCTCAATCTCATTAAAAATTAGATCTCAAGTATGTTATTTGTAAGATTAGGTTGTGAGTAATCTGATAACATTTTTCAATTTTAAAAAGGTAATTTTAAAAATTTAAAATTTCAAGCAAAACCCTTCTTAAAGGTTTTAGATAATTCTATTATGTAAATTTGAATAATTACTTAATAATTAACACCAACTATTTCCTCTTTTTGGAAAGTTCTTATATTATTTAAAAAAATTTAAACCTTCGAGATAACTTCAATAAAAACTTGTAAACAAACTAAAATTTTAGCGACCGACAAATACAAACTAGATAATTATTATACATAGCGAAAATTTATAAATATATATACCAATAAATATTATATTTAAAATTTATATATATAAATATTTTTAAACACATAAATTATATTTTTAATTTACAATAAATAATTTATATTGTGATACAAGATTATTTTTTTTAGGGGAGGCACAAGATTATCTTAATTATTGATAATTTATTTAAAAATATTAAAATTTAATTATTAAATAAATATTATAAATAAAAATTAAGTTAGATGAATAATTAATTAAATGAATTTGTAAAAATTCTTTTACCGACGAAAAATCTGTAAAATATACAAAGTTTTTTATTATATATAAAGAAGCTCTAAAAATCTCTTATATAAAATAGTCTCTGGTATTTAAAATATAAAGGTGAAACTAATTTTATTCCCAACGATTTCAAGTTTCAAGAAGATAATTGAAAGTACATATGACGTTTTTTAAAATTTTATACTTTAAAGATAGCAATAGTACATTTTTTTAAAATTAATTATTAAAATTAAAATAAGTAACTTAATTCGAACTATTCCAACTTTCCAGAAAGAAATTTTTATATTTTTTAAAATTTAAATTTTAACAAACAATTATAAAAAACTTAAATAATAAAATTTAAAAATGATAATTTTATCCAAATATTTTTAGTTTCAACAAAATATTTATTATATTTTTAAAATGATTAAAATTTTAAAAATACTAGCAATTTTGTATGTGCAATGCACCGGTTTACACATGCTAAACATTTATTATAATAAATTATATATGCAAATAAAAATTATATTTAAATATTTTTTTGATTGAACTATATTTTAATATTTAAATTATATTTGAAATTTATATAAATAAATTTTTTAAATATATAAATTATATTTTTTTAATAAAAAATTTATATTGTGACATAAATTTATTTTTAATTAATGATAAATTATTTTAAATTCTTAAAATTTAAATTATAAATAAATATCATATATTAAAATTAGTTTAAATTAAAAGTTAAAAAAATATCTAAAAATTTTCTTGTCAAATTTATTTTAAAATACTGTAATATTTAATTCACAAATAAATGTGATAAATAAAAATTAAATTTTATATGAAGTTAAAAAATCATTAAAAATGTCATTGTTAAAGAAAATTTTCTAAGCATTCTCATTCACCTTTAACACTTTAAGTTTTTTTTTTTTTTTTTTTCCATTTTTTTAGTCTAATATTTAGTCTAATAAAAGAAAATATTAGACAATTCAATCTTTTATTTTTATTATTTTTATTGCGATTGGATATACACCCGCACTATATTTATAATTTGTATTGGGTTGTTAACTCAATGGTAGAGTACTCGACTTTTAAGAGCGGCTCTATTTTTTACACATTTTTATGAAGCAATTGGTTCGTCCATACCATTGGTAGAGTTTGTAAAACCATGACTGATCCAGAAAGGAATGAATGGAAAAAGTAGCATGTCGTATCAATGAAGAATTCTAAAAAGATTTCATTCTTATTGGATCCGGCCCAAATTTTTATTTGAATTATGGGCTCAGAACATAAAAATTTAGTTGAGTTTAATTAATAAAGGGATAGAGCTTGGCGGCTCCAATTATAATAAAGAAACATAAAGCAACGAACTTTCTTTCATTTTTTCTATTGAATGATTATCCCATCTAATTGTACGTTAAAAAGAGGTTAGTGCTTGATGTGCGAAAAGTTTTTCCTGTGAATGAATTATTTATTTTTGTTATGAGTCCTAACTATATAGCCATTTTCCATTATAATATATTGGGGGGTAGCTATAAATGTGTAAAATAAAGAGTATATTGATAAATATTTTTTTTCCAAAATCAAAAGAGCGATTGAGTTAAAAAAAATAAAATAAAGGATTCCTAACTAGCTTGTTATCCTAAAAAAAAATTAGGTGGAAAAGTGATTAGAGAGAGTCTGTTGATGGGTTTTACTCGTTTTTTTAGGTATCTTATATATTATATAGAATTCCCTGTTTTGACTGTATCGCACTATGTACCATTTGATAATCCAATGAATCTCTGATTCTTTGTTTGACCAAATAGACTTTTTAAATGAAGGAATATCAAGCATATTTAGAACTCCATAGATCTCGCTACCAGGACATCTTATGTAATACCCCAGTTTTCAAAATGGTTATTATTGTTATTATTATTATTATATGGTATTTGGTCATAATTTGGTGGTTATCTTTTACTTCAATTGTAGCTAATTCACACTCCATTTATGCTTAATTGTTGGCTTTAGAAAGATATGTGTATTGTTGGGCCTAATTAGATAGTTGTGAAATTTTTTGTTAAAACCGTTTCTCGCTGGGCTGATTGGCAAGCCTCGGTGTTTAGGGCATAACTTGGGCTGTAGTTGCCCAAATGATGAAAACTCGGTGGCTATGGAAAGATAAGAGAAAAACCTACAACTTTCATGAAGAAGCCATTTTCAAAGTCTGCCGTCTAGAAGGTCAAAATCGGTGGCCAAAAGCGGTGCGGAAAAGAACATGGCACCAACTCATCCCACCAACTCCACTAATTCATTCCACTAATTCATCCCACCAACTACACTAATTCATTCCACTAATTCATCCCACCAACTCCACTAATTCATTACCCTTTGACCTTCTAGACGGCCGAATTTGAAAATGGCTTCTTCATGAAAGTTGTAGGGTTTGCTCTTATCTTTCCATAGCCACCGAGTTTAAATTTTGTACCAATTAGACGTCTCTTTTTGGAAGTAAGATGGTAGACTTTAATTGTAGGTTTGTCTGAGACGTTTAAGAGATTGACTTTATTTGTGTTTTAGTGGATAGACTCGCAAAATATACTTATCTTACCCTTAGACATTTCTTGGTAAAATGGATAGAGTTGTATATCAGTAAGAAGTGAGGAGTCTACCATTATAAAAAATTTCGGGGACGAAATTTCAGAAAGGAGGGGAGAATTGTAACACCCCAGTTTTCAAAATGGTTATTATTATTATTATTATTATTATTATTATTATTATTATTATATGGTATTTGGTCATAATTTGGTGGTTATCTTTTACTTAAATTGTAGCTAATTGACACTCCATTTATGCTTTAGAAAGATATGTGTGTGTTGTTGGGCCTAATTAAATAGTTGTGAATTTTTTTGTTAAAATCGTTTCTCGTTGGGCTGATTGACAAGCCTCGGTTTTTAGGGCATAACTTGGGCTGTGGTTGTCCAAATGATTCAAACTCGGTGGCAATGGAAATCTAAGAGAAAAACCTACAACTTTCATGAAATATTCATTCGCAAATGCCTTCATCTACCTTGTTCAAAATTATAAAAATCGCAACAGCTATAAGCAATGCTGGCAGCTTGACCCCTCTTCACTATAACAGACATATCTGAAGTTATAGAACTCCTTTTTGGGTGATTCCAGCGCCATCGGAAAGATAACATCCAAGGCTACAACTTTCATGAAGACTTTGAGACCTAATTCGGCCGTCTAGAAGGTCAAAATATGCGTGTAAAAGAACAAATCCACTAACTCATCCACCAACTCCACTAACTCATCCACCAACTCCACCAAGCCCAATTTCTTTATATTTTACTGTGTTTTGAAGGCTATAAATAGCCCTTCAATCTTCCATTTCAATTCATCCCAAAAACACCTCTCATTTCTTTTCTCTACTAGTATTTCTGTTCTTTCTCTCTATGTCTTGTTTTAGACGGAAGGAGCCTAGGGGAGGAAGTTCTGCTCTAGTTTCAGTGCCTGTTATCCAGGTAAGGGGGGAGTGGGAAACCTTGCTTGGGGGTGTGGGAATGATTGTTAAATAGTTTGATTTCCGGATTGGCTCCCGATCCCTTGCCTGTTGTGTTGTTTCTTGAACATTATGCATTATTAATGTGTTTTGTTTTATTTTTTATGTGCATTACTTCATTCGTTGATTTTAGTAATTAAATAATGTGTAATTAATGTTAAAATGAATAATAAAGATGTTCCCTGTGAATACCTAGGTGAATCTTATGAGGATATTTTTAATATACCATGACAATAAGAATTATATGATACCTAAGCTACCCTTGAACTATTGAACCATTGAACTGTTGTACTATTGAACTGTTGGACTATTGAACCATTGAACTGTTGGACTATTGAACTGTTAGACTATTGAACTATTGAACTGTTGGACTATTGGACTATTGGACTATTGAACTATTTGACTATTGGACTATTGAACTATTTGACTATTGGATTATTGGACTATCGAACTAGATTATTGGACAATTGAAATAAACTATGATCAAAAGAATGAAATATGATAATATTATGTAATAAGTTGAATGTTGAGTCAATGAATGTATGACATGCATCATATGCATATATTATTCTAGGTGTGTCGCTGAGGCCGCATACCGGTGAAACTAACAAGGTGTACCTGAGAGTCACCGATAGTTGTGATATACTAATAAGGTGTACCTGAGAGTCACCGACAGTTGTGATATGCTAACAAGGTGTACCTTAGGGTCACCGACAGTTGTAACAAGGTGTGCCTTTGGGTCACCGGTGATGACATGTGAAACTTCCTTATGGCGCCACATGCATGCATTTATGAGTCGAGTCCATAACATCATAACATAATAAATGAGTATATATGTGATATTGATTATGTATGTGTATTATTTACATGTAACCTATGTTTATTGTGTGTGTGTGTGTTATTTAACTTTTATTTCTACATCTGCAACTGAGTGAGATGTTTCTCACTCCCTTGTTGCTTTTGTATGTGTTTAAATTATGATGCAGATGATCAGCATCATGAAGATGTTGGTGATGAGGCTTAAGGCTTCAGTTAGGCATGCTCTGATAGGATGTGACATCGGGCTTAGCTAGGCTTACTCTTGCGTTATTATTATTTTAAAATCATTTTCTTTTCTTTTGTAATATTATGATTTAGAAATTATAAATTAATTCCTAACTAGTGTAGACCCCTAAAATTGTCCGGGTCGGAATTAAGACTCGAAGACTCTCAAAGATCAAAAGAAAGTCAGCCAGAAGGACTCCTAGAAGACCATGGGATGACTATCTGTAGGTTTAGAGGTCTTAGAGTAGCAAAAATAAGAAAATAGGAGGAATGTAGCTCAATACGGCCTCTTTGGAGCTCAGTACGGCCCGTATTGCATTTTTGAACTGCAATACGGCCGTACCGAAACCAATACGGCCGTATTGAAGCTTTTGAACCTCAATACAGCCGTATTGAATTCAATACGGCCGTATTGAAGTTCAAAACTTCAATACGGGCCGTATTGACCCCAGGGGCCGTAATACGCCTCATCCCTATAAATAAGACGTCATTTGGACGTCATTTGACACTTTTCCACACTTCCTTGACTCTCTTCTTGAGTATTATGGGGTTTTTGAGCAGTGTTCTGCCCTAGGAAACTCTCTGAGAGCCGAAACCGACGAAATTCTTGAATTCTGAGCACTTTGCTTGAGGATTCGAATTAGTCGAAGGGAAATCTATTTGATTTCCACAGTAACAAAATTATTTTAGGAGAGGAGCAAGCGAGCTTGTAGAGGGAGGGAGCGCCAAAAAGCCTCCTAAGCGTCCGTTTGAATTTATAAAAGCTTGCTTCAGAGGTTTCTCTTCTAATCCTTTCTTTTATCGCTTTATTTATTGCTTTTTGACTGTTGCATAGCACGTTTACAGTTTTTCATAATGTAAATACTTAGTTTATAATTGCTTAAATAAATAAATAGGGGTAATTTAGTAATTTTGCACTATTATTTATAAAATAATCCGTCATAGGGAACCCTAATGGGGCGTTGTGGGGTGCTAACACCTTCCCCGCACGTAACCGACTCCCTTACCCAACTCTGGTTGTAATGGCCAAGGTTGATTTATAAAATCAATTGCCTTAAATCTTTTTCCAATGTTTTGAGTAAAACATTGGTGGCGACTCCAAGAACCCTAGCTTTAGCGAAAACCACTAATCCGTGGAGGGTCCTGCTTGGGATTAACATGGATTGGTGAATAATTTAATAAAATTGGTAGCTCGACAAGGTCTCAGTTTGAGAATAAGTCGTTCTATCAATCCATATTTTTCTAGACTTTTAAAAAGAGTCTGACCATCGTCGCGATTGCCAAGGTCCGTTTCGGCCGGTGGCGACAGATGGTGACTCCACTGGGGAAGCCTCGAGAGTCAGTCCCATTTAGTGATGGATTATTTTTAAAATAATAGTTTAAAATTACTTCATTACCCCTTTCTTGTATGATAACATGTTTTACTTATTTGGCTTTAATAACTGTTGTATGTTTAATTTCCGCAATTGTTTGAAATACAAACTGTACACGAACCTTTGCACACAACAGTTCCCTCTATACCCGGGGGCATGAGTGGCAAGCCATAGGGAGTGGATGTTAGTACGGCCGGTTGTCGAATGGGTCTATAGGTGCCCGTAGACCGTTGTCGGAAAGCATCACTCAAGGTGATAACCATGAACTCGAGTCCGACAGTGCGTTGGAGCTTTCCATCAGCTTACGACGAGAGGAATTGGGTCCCTATAATGGGGGCACCTTGGGGGCCTCAGACCGGTGAGAACAGTTAGAACCACCTTGAATATGCACTTTTCTGCAGGATACCCCTACCTCGTGATTCGCTCGTGACTGTCCGTGGATGAGTGAATTGTTTGTGCATTGATTATGTGAAATTGTTTGAGCATACATTTGCATTCTTTAAACATACAACATTCCTATTCTTTTAAAATAAGAATAAATAAGAATAAGAATCTTCCATTACATGGTGTTAACATCTACCTTCATCACATTCATATAGGTAGTTTCCCTTTTCACCCAAAAATACAAAGAAAAACAAAATATTCGAAAAACAAGAAAAAACATTATTTATCCCGAACCAAGCAATATCATGCATCATTTTAGGAACATCCCAAAAACATGATAATGCTTAGTTGAATAAACACTACGCATGCATATTCACCACCATCATCTCATATCATGCATTTTATTATAGATTATGGAGGGATCTAGGGAAATGCAAGGGCAATTGAAGAAAGTGGACTTCTTATTGTACCGTGCCGAGAGGTTGGATCACCTCTGTTCCTTGATGCCACGAGAGGCCCGTTTGGAGTTCGAGAAATCTTATGGACGAGTTCTCGATTTGATAAAGATTTGTGTGGATCCAGCTTTTCTGAGAGCCTTGGTCCATTTTTGGAGTCTCGATCTGCATTGCTTCGAGTTCCCCCAGTTTGACTTAGTTCCTACTCTCGAGGAGTACGAACTCATGCTTCGATGGCCCAAATCAGCAGGGGTCTATATTTTCCATGGAAATCATGTGGCCGTAGAAAGGGTCGCAACTCAAGTCAAACTGCCATCACGATCATTCGTTTTAGTGGGGAACGGCAGTATTAAGGGTGGAAGCTCGCTATGATAGAAGACCACCTTTCTTCCTTGGCTGGTGAGGGAGATTGGTTAGCTTTCAACAAGACTCTAGCGTTAGCCGTGTTCGGGACGATCTTATTCCCCTTTCACGCTAACACAGTGGACCATGCTGCTATGGACGCTTTCTTCGCTTGGGACGTACATATGAAGAGTCCCGTGCCTGCCATTCTTGCCGACACCTTGCTTTCTGTCAACCTATCTCAGCAGAAGCAAGGGAAGATTATCCGGTACTGCACCTCCTTGTTGTATGTGTGGGGCATCACACACTTCTATGCCTCTAGTCACATGGGGACCTTGCCCGATCCTTTGAGGAGTTTTTCGAAGATCCCCGTACGCCGCCGATATGCTTCCGAGTCGAAGGAAGAGATGGAACAGTGGAGTATTGAGCACTTCACATGGGTTTGCCCTTGGTTCCGTCCGAGCAATGTATTGACAAGATGCGGCAATTATCCAAGCATACCATTGATGGGCCTCAGAGGTTGCATAGCTTATTCACCTAGATTGGCTATGAGGCAACTCATGAGGACCCAAATTGTTCCTACTAAAGAGGAGCTTGGAGGGTTGAGTTTCTCCTTTGATTCCGAGCATCAGAGGGATATGCATGCTGTCATTAGAGCGTGGGAGAAACCAATCTATGAGGGAGAACGAGAGCTTGGAAAGCCTCTGGTATCCGCCTCCACCGACTACGAGATATGGAGGAGCGAGAGGGGGGTGTCTCAACCATCCACCTCTTGCGCGACCGCAACTACAAGGAGGTCAATGCAAGAACAAGTCGACGCCTTGACCAAGAGGCTGGAAATCATGGGAGCTCAGATGAGAGTTCTTGAAGAGAAAAATGAAGAATCCAGTTTCGTCATCGATGGTCTACAAAGGCAATGCAAGAAGAAAGACCACGAGATAGAGCGGCTCAAGGATGAGTGTGCTAACCTCAGCGAGGAGGCTACTCGGGCATCCAAAATGCCAAAGGCTGAACCGAGTAGTCAACTCCAAGAAGTCAAAGCAAAGATAGCACACCTTGAAGCCGAGCATGCAAGGCAGGCACAGTTGATCAAGGACATGCAAGACGATCTGCTCTTGACTCGATCCGATGCACAACAATGGCGGGAAGTTGCTCAACAAAAAACTGCAAGCCTTTCCGATTTCCGCAAGAGAGAAAGGGAAGGACTAGCACAGATGGCTAGGCTCCGGGAGGAGAAGGATCGAGCCGAAGATGAGCTTAATGAGCTACAGGCCATGATCAACTATCACATTCAAAAGGCGAAGGATGCTCAGAAAATCAGTGATGATATGAGCCAAGCCATCCATATGCAAGTTGAAGCAATGGCACGCCATGTGGAGGAAGCCGAAGACGAATGGAGAAGAAAAATGAACCCGCCTGTGGGTTTTTATCGGCTTTTCTCATATTGTAAAAAATTGCTTCAAAGCATTGTATGATAAGTTGTACACTTTCTATGATCAATAAAATCAAGTTTTGATTTATGAAATCTCTCAATTCCCTTTGCATTTCATAGTCATTCATATGCATACATCTCTCCAAGTAATTTAATAATAAACATTAATAAAAAGAAAGAATTAATCGATGCGTATGTTCAGAATGGATCGCACGCCATTTGTAATTAAATGCAAGCCAACAGCCGCGCCAAGCGAGCACACGTCAACTCCGTTGTTGGTAATCAAGACGAACAAAGGGGAAGGTCCGACACCGTTAAGGATCATTGCTCCAAGACCTTTTCCCTACGAATCAAATAAAGCTGTGCCATGGATATACGACATCCATTCTTCTGCTGACAGCGATATCTCCAACATCGCTGGACTTGGGGGCATGACTAGGAGTGGTAGGATCTACACTCCCGAAGATCTTCACGATAAAGCTCCCAAGAATAAGGAAAAAGAAAAAGATAAAACCGAGGAAAAAGAATCCGAGGAGGAGACAGACGAGCTATTAAAGTTTATCCGACAGAGCGAGTACTCCATCGTGGATCAACTTCATAAGACGCCAGCGAAGATCACTCTGTTGTCGTTGATCCTAAGCTCCGAACCGCATCGGCAAGCTCTGTTGAAAGTCTTGAACGAGGCATACGTGTCGCATACTATCTCTCAAGACAAATTTGAGGGGATTGTTAGTCACATCACGGCTAAGGATCACCTCACTTTCACCAATGAAGAGATCCCCACTGAGGGACCAAATCACAACAAGCCCTTGCACATTTCTGTAAAGTGCAAGGAATATCACATCGCAAAAGTCTTGGTGGATAATGGATCTTCCTTGAATGTGATGCCCAAAAGAACGCTTGATCAAGTGGCAATCAAGGGAGTTCAAATGCGCCCAAGCAACATGATCGTTCGAGCCTTCGACGGTTCTAAAAGAGAAGTGGTGGGAGAAATCAATCTTCCAATCCAAATTGGACCCACTATCTTTAATGTCGAATTCCAAGTGATGGACATTACTCCTGCATACAGCTGTCTCCTCGGCCGACCTTGGATTCATGATGCGAAAGCTGTTCCCTCAACGCTCCACCAGAAAGTCAAGTTTATAGTAGATGACAAGCTGGTGACTGTACAAGCGGAAGATGACAGACTCATCAGCAAACCATCCGCCATACCTTATGTGGATGCAGCGGAGGAAGCTTTAGAAACCGCCTTCCAAGCATTGGAAATCGCCAATGTTGAAACGTTTCCCCGAGAAATGAAGAAGGTAGCTCACATGCTCACCAAGAACGGATACTTGCCCGGACAAGGACTTGGCAAGGACTCCCAAGGAATTCATTAGCTACCAGTTATCAGAGATAACCCGGGGAAACAAGGGTTAGGATATGACCCTAATAAAGATCAAAGAACGAAGAGGAACAAAGATCCTTCTCGACGTTCTTGAAGCCAGATCTTTAGGAAGGCCTGTTCACAAGCGTCAAGGCCGGTCGTCGTCATCAAGTGCTCTTCTCCTTCCGATAGGGATGTATAGGCCTGATGACTATTAGAGATTACTCCTCGGGGACAGCCCGACCCCCGAGCCTCGATAGGGCACATGTTTCCATTATGATTATAATAAAATCATTCTTTATTCATTTCTTATTGCTTCTTTTCTTGCTTACAATAAACTTCTAGGCCGCATTATTTAACCATGTTTGAATAAGCATAAATGAAGTTAAAATTGCCTTAATAATAATAAACCCGCATCATTTTTATGTGGAAGTGCGCGACAACTTAGAGCACCTTTCCTTGGCTTCAACGAGTGCCATCATGGATAAAAAAGAAATCTTAAAAACAAAAAGCTCTGCAGGAAACCCAAAAGAGGGACTGCGCGAAAGTAAGAGCAAAAAGCCCGCTAGGAATCCCACAAAAGGGTTACCTAGGCAAAAATTAGGGTTGCAAAATAAACAAAAAACAAAAGTCCGCTAAGACGCCACCAAGGGTGTTTTAGGCAAAAATAAGGACAAATCAAAAGAAATCCATGATGGTACTATGAACAGAATTCAAAAAAGGTTCAGGGAAAGCTATCTAAGTTGTCAAATCACAACGTCAATAACAAGATTTGATTAACTTCATAAATGCTTAAACAAACAAGCCTAAACACATAAGCCTACCTTGGCCAGCCATTCTTACAAAAACCATTTTTCAAAATAAAAATAAATCCCCTCTAAAACACAAACTTTCGAAAAAATATACCTTTCCTTTCTTTTCTCTCTTGTCCCAAGCGATTTTAGGATAATCTAATGGAAACATGGAGATATAGTAGTCAATAGGAGGGTTGACATATCTTCTAAAGGAAGGGAAGGATCATTTGGTTGATGACACCAAATCTCAATATAACATGCATCATTCCTCGGTTACAGAAGTCGGCAGCGCACAGTCCGTCTTGAGGAATGGCAGAATCCAAACAAAAACGCATCGGTTAATTCTTTTGAAAGATGAATCAAATAGAATTAGGTGCATCATACATCATACATGCATACAGATGATAGGTGTAATGGAAGATCACTTATTCTCTGTTCTTCTAAAAAAAAAAAAAAAATCAAAAAATCAAAATTCAATACGGGCCGTATTCCATTCAATACGGGCGTATTGAAGCTAGGGTTAAGGCAACCCTTTAGCTTCAATACGGGCGTATTGAACCCAATACGCCCGTATTGACCTTAACGGTCACACCAATACGGGCGTATTGAGTTCAATACGGCCCGTATTGGTTCCCAGATTTACACATAAACGGGCAAGTCAGTACGGCCGTATTGAATTCAATACGGGCCGTACTGACGTGAATTTCTCTATAAATAGCCCATTTCTCCCTCATTTCTACACAGCATTCTTCATTCCTCTATCTATATTCTCTGTGAGTGAGCTCAAGGTCTTCTGAAGTTCAAAGAAATGGCCGAATCATCAAGGAAAAGGCAAAGAGTCCCCGCCCAGCGAGAGATGACTGCAAAGCATACAGAGAGGCTGGAGCTCTTCGAGACGTTTGTCTTCAAGCCGTCGAGAGTGCTAGACTTAAAGATCCTCCAGGCAATGGAGTGGGATACCGAGGTCCTAGGCTACATCAACGCCATAGGATGGGGGTTCCTCCTTAACCCTCATTCCAAGGTCTTCCCTACAGCAACAAAAGAGTCTTGGCTACCGTCGGCGTCACAGAGTCGACGAACAGCTTCGGAGAGACAGTCTACTCAGTAGACTTCTGGATGAACGGGGGGTACCGTTCTTTGTCATTGGACGAGTTCAACGTCCAAGCCGGCTTTTTCACACGGGCTGCTCAGCTGGAGTATAGGGATGCCGTGTGCGAGTGTCTAGATGGTCTGACTCCGAATGAGATGTGGAAGGAGATCACGGGTCAGTCGGACTACCACGCTGGAGTGAAGGGCACTCGGCTCCCTGCGGCACTCCGAATCTGCCACAAGCTGATCACCGGCTCCATTCATGCAAGGCAGAAGAGCCCAGAGTCGATGACACAGAGGGACCTGTTGGCTCTATATTGTATGGCCACTGGACAGAAGGCCAACCCCGGATTCTTCTTCCTTGAGCACATAAGGAATCTGGGGGTGAGAGAGGGAGGTGAAGCCCGGCGAGGTTACATCTTGGTCGTCACGCTTATCTCGACACTCGCCTGTCGCCACCGGCCGAAACGGACCTTGGCAATCGCGACGATGGTTGGACTCGTTTTGAATTTTTAAAAGTGGTGGATTGCTAGAACGACTTATTCTCAAACTGAGACCTTGCCGAACTAACAAATTTATTAAATGATTCACCAATCCATGTTAATCCCAAGCGGGACCCTCCATGGATTAGTGGTTTTCGCAAAAAGTAGGGTTCTTGGAGTCGCCACCAATGTTTTACTCAAAACATTGGAAAAAGATTTAAGGCAATTGATTTTCAAAAATCAACCTTGGCCATTACAACCAGAGTTGGGTAAGGGAGTCGGTTACGTGCGGGGAAGGTGTTAGCACCCCCACAACGCCCCATTAGGGTTCCCTATGACGGATTATTTATTAAATAATAGTACAAAATTACTAAATTACCCCTATTTATTATAAGCGATTAAAAAGCTAAATATCTACATGATGATGAAATTAAAAGTGCAGCAATCAGAAAGCAGTAAAAGAAGGGATTTTTAGAAAAGAAACCTCTTGAAGCGTGCTTTTTATATATCAATGAAGTCTAGGAGGCTTTTTGGCGCTCCCTCTCTCTACAAGCTCGCTCGCTCCTTCCTAGAATAAAATTTTTACTATGGAAATCCAAAGATTTCCCTTCGACTAAATCCGAGACTCAAGCAAATTGCTCAGAACTCAAGAATTTCGTCGATTTTGGCTCCCAGAGAGTTTCCTAGGGCAGAACACTGCTCAAAAACCCCAGAATACTCAAGAAGAGAGTCAAGGAAGTGTGTAAAAGTGTAGAATGACGTCCTATTTATAGGGGTGAGGCGCAGTACGGTCCCTGGAGTCAATACGGCCCGTATTGAAGTTTTGAACTTCAATACGGCCGTATTGAATTCAATACGGCCGTATTAAGGTTCTAAAACTTCAATACGGCCGTATTGGTTTCAGTACGGCCGTATTGAAGTTCAAAACTTCAATACGGGCCGTACTGAGCTCCAAACAGGCCGTATTGAGCTCTATTCCTCCCACTTTCTTATTTTTTGCTACTCTAAGACCTCTAAACCTACAGATAGTCATCCTATGGTCTTCTAGGAGTCCTTCTGACTGACTTTCCTTTGATCTTTGAGTGTCTTCGAGTCTTATTTCTGACCCGGACAATTTTAGGGGTCTACAGCTGCCCCCCTTTACTTAGTCAAACGGCCTTTTGGTGTACCGTTTGATAAGTAAAGGAGTTGACCCAATTGTCCGGGGAATAAGCCATCCTTCCGACTTGTAGTGTCTTCCGGTGGAAAATTGCTGAGTAGCCTCTCCAGGTTGAGTATTAGTCGTCGCCTCTCCAGGCTCGTTGCATACCTCCGTGTTCTTGACAACCTCGGGGTAGCCGAGTACCCGCCTCTCCAGGCTATACCAACGTGTTCTTGACAACCTCGTGGTAGTTGCATACCTCCGTGTTCCTGACAACCTCGGGGTAGCTGAGTACCCGCCTCTCCAGGCTATACCAACGTGTTCTTGACAACCTCGTGGTAGTTGCATACCTCCGTGTTCTTGACAACCTCGGGGTAGCTGAGTACCCGCCTCTCCAGGCTATACCAACGTGTTCTTGACAACCTCGTGGTAGTTGCATACCTCCGTGTTCTTGACAACCTCGGGGTAGCCGAGTACCGCCTCTCCAGGCTATACCAGCGTGTTCTTGACAACCTCGTGGTAGTTGCATACCTCCGTGTTCTTGACAACCTCGGGGTAGCCGAGTACCGCCTCTCCAGGCTATACCAGCGTGTTCTTGACGACACTGGCAGTTGCATACCTCCGTGTTCTTGACAACCTCGGGGTAGCTGAGTACCGCCTCTCCAGGCTCTGCTTCGGTGTTTCTGGCAACCTAGGCAGTTGAGTTTGCCCTCTCCAGGGTCTGCGGTTTGCCCTCCCCAGGGTTTGCCTCCGTGTTCTTGACGACGTTAGCAATGTGAGTTTGCCCTCTCCAGGGATCTGTGATGATTTTGTCTCCACAGTCCACGATGCTGCTTCGAAGGTTTGATTTTGATTTTGATGCCGCTGAGGGCTGGATAACGCAGGGATCCGTCTAGGGGATGTGCAGTTACTCATTGGTTCTTTGTGTCCCAACTTTTCTTTGCATAGTTGGTACCCACTGAGGAATTTCTGTTTCCTTGGGGTGTGGACACGAAGATGCTCTTTCTGAAGTGAGCGGTGCCTTATGATTGGCTGACGTCCTTTTGACGTTGATGGAGTATCCCGGTTATCCTTATTCGGGTGATTCTTTTTGATTTTCTGATTTTGTTGCTGTCGCCACCGGCCCAAACGGGCCTCGGCGGTCGCGAAGACGGTCGAGCTCGCTTTTATTTTAGTTTTGAAAATGTATTGGATTATTAGAACGACTTGTTCTCAAACTGAGACCTTGTCGATCTTATCCAATTTATTTATTAAATGTCTCACCAATCCATATTAATCCTAAGCGGGACCCTCCATGGATTAGTGGTTTTCGCAAAAGGAGGGTTCTTTGGAGTCGCCACCAATGTTTTACTCAAAACATTGGAAAAAGGGATAAGGCAATCGATTCAAAAATCGACTTCGGCCATTACAGCCAGAGTCGGGTAAGGGAGTCGGTTACGCGTGGGGAAGGTGTTAGCACCCCACAGCGCCCCTTTCGGGTTCCCTATGACAGATTATTTCTAAAATAATAGCGTAAAATTACTAAATTACCCCTATTTATTTTAAGCAATTATAAATTAACTATCTACATGATGACAGTTTAAATATGCACACAGAAAGCAGTAAAAGGAAGGATTTAAGAAGAAACCTTTGAAGCGTGCTTTTATATATTTCGTAAAACTGGGAAGCTTTTTGGCGTTCCCTCGCTCTATAAGCTCGCTCGCTCCCTCCTATAAAATTTTAACTATGGAAATCCGGAGGATTTCCCTTCGACTAGGTTCGATCCTCAAGCAAAATGGCTCGGGGCTCAAGAACTTCGTCGGATCAACTCTCCGAGTGATTTCTAGGGCAGAACACTGCTCAAAAACCCCAGAATACTCAAGGAGAGGGTTGAAACTATGTTCCAAAGTGTGGAATGACGTCCAATTGACGTCATATTTATAGGGAATAAGCGCAATACGGGCTACAGAATCAATACGGCCGTATTGAAATTTTTGAACTTCAATACGGCCGTATTGAGTTCAATACGGCCGTATTGAAATTCAGAAATTTCAATGCGCCCGTATTGAGTTCACTGCGGCTGTATTGAAGCTTCAATACGGCCGTATTGATTTCAGTACGGCCGTATTGAAGTTTCAGAAACTTCAATACGCCGTATTGAGTTCACTGCGGCCGTGTTGAAGCTTCAATACGGCCGTATTAAGTTTAGTACGGCCGTATTGGGCTTCATTCCCTCCACTTCCTTATTTTAAGCTACTCTAGGACCTCTAAATCTACAGATAGCCATCCTATGGTCTTCTAGGAGTCCTTCTGGCTGACTTTCCTTCGATCTTTGAGGGTCTTCGAGTTTTATTTCCGACCCGGACAATTTTAGGGGTCTACAGCTGCCCCCCCTTTACTTAGTCGGACGGCCTTTTGGTGTACCGGCTGACAAGTAAAGGAGTTGACCCAATTGTCCGGGTGATGTGCCGACCTTCTGACTTGTAATGTCTTCCGGTGGAAAATTGTTGAGTAGCCTCTCCAGGTGAGTGCATACCTCGGCGCTTCTGACATCCTCGGTAGCTGAGTTTACCCTCTCCAGGGTCAACTTCACTCGACGCCCGAGCCGGAAGTTGAACACCGACGTGCCTCTGGCGATGCTGGTGATTGAGTACCGTCTCTCCAGACCTAGCCTCACTCGACGCCCGAGCCAGAAGCTAGACACCAGTGTTTTAACATCACTGATGATTGAGTATTGCCTCTCCAGGCCCAACCTCACTCGCCGCCCAAGCCGGAAGTTGGACATCAACGCACCTCTGATGACGCTGATGGTTGAGTACCGTCTCTCCAGACATAGCCTCACTCGACGCCCGAGCCGGAAGCTAGACACCAATGTGTTAACATCACACTGATGATTAAGTATTGCCTCTCCAGGCCCAACCTCACTCGCCGCCCGAGCCGGAAGTTGGACACCAACGCACCTCTGATGACGCTGATGGTTGAGTACCGTCTCTCCAGACCTAGCCTCACTCGACGCCCGAGCCGGAAGCTAGACACTAGTGTGTTAACATCACCCTGATGATTGAGTACCGCCTCTCCAGGCTCTGCCGCTTAACATTTGGCAGTTGAGTTTGCCCTCTCCAGGGTCTGCGTCTTAACATCGGCAGGTGAGTTTACCCTCTCCAGGGACTGCGTCTTAACATCGGCAGCTGAGTTTGCCCTCTCCAGGGACTGCGTCCGTGTCTTCTGATCACTTCGGCAATGCGAGTTTACCCTCTCCAGGGACTGCGTCCGTGTCTTCTGATCACTTCGGCAATGCGAGTTTACCCTCTCCAGGGATTTGAGATGATTTTTGTCTCCACAGTCCACTATGCTGCTTCGACAGTTTTTTCTGATTTTGTGCCGCTGAGGGCTGGATAACGCAGGGATCCGTCTAGGGGATGTGCAGTCATTCACAGGTTCCTGTGCCCCAACTTGCATTGCATTGTTGGTACCCATGGGGAATTTCTGACTCCTTGGGGTGTAGACACAGATGCTCTTTCTCTCTGAGTTGAGCAATGCCTTATGTTTGGCTGACGTCCTTTGACGTTGGTGGAGTATCCCGGTTTATCCTTATTCGGGTATCTCTTTTTGATTTTCTGATTTTTGCTGCCTCTGTGTAGGCTGTTATCCGCTGGGGATTCTGGATGTTGATTTTGTCTCCACAGTCCACGATGCTGCTTCGACGATTGTTTTTGATTTTTGTGCCACTGAGGGCTGGATAACGCAGGGATCCGTCTAGGGGATGTGCAGTTACTCATAGGTTCTTGTGTCCCAACTTTCCATTGAGTAGTTGGCGCCCATTGAGGAATTTCTGTTTCCTTGGGGTGTAGACACGAAGATGCTCTTTCTGAGATGAGCAGTGCCTTATGATTGGCTGACGTCCTTTGGACGTTGGTGGAGTATCCCGGTTATCCTTATTCGGGTAACTCTTTTTAATTTTTGGATTTTGTTGCCTCTGTGTAGGCTGTTATCCGCCAGGGGATTTTGTCATTGGTTGTGATTGGCCTCTTCTGTTAGGCAGATCATCTTGATGTTCAATGATAGGCTGAGAGCTGGATTCCGCTTGGGGAATGATTATTGATCTTTTCAATTTTTTTTTTCTTTTTTGAAAGAGTGCCTCTGAATAGGCGAATTATCTTGATGTTTGATGATTGGCTGAATGCCGAATTCCTCTTGGGGAATGATTATTGATTTCTTTTTTTTTTTTTTTTTTTTTTTTTTTTTTTTGGGTTTTTCCTTTTTGAAGGAGTGTGATGGAATAACACTAAGGCCGAGAAGACCAAGAGGTGATATACTAAAGGAGGCAAGAGGAATGGGATAGTAAGGCCATTTTTGGACCTTAGCTCCTAGGTTTTATAGCATTTATTTCTTTATTCCTATTTTGCCCTTGTCTTTAATTTCCTATTTTACCCTTGTATTTTGGGGTATTTTAGTCATAGAATTTATTTTACTTGTATTTCCAATTTTACCCTTGTATTTTGGGGTATCTTAGTCATAGGATTTATTTTCTCTTGTATTTCCCATTTTACCCTTGTATTATGGGGTGCTTTAGATGATTAGGGTTTTAATTTTGGGCTAGGGTGTACATTAGAAGGGTGACGCATATTTTGGTGACCATTTGACCTATTTTTGGTGTTAGAAAGGCTTAGGCCCAAGTGGAGGGCAAAGGTTGCATGGTCTTATCATGCACCTTGATGTAGCCAATCTAGACCCATAGATTCCAAACTTGGTCACCAAGTAGCATCTAGGGTTCATTTGGCATGTCATTTGGAGTGCATTTGCCTTATGAATTTCGGCCATGCATGTCCCAAATGCAACCCTAGATGCCTCCCTTCCTATAAATACCCAACACCCCACCACTTGTAAATACTTTGGATTATATGAATTTGAGAGAGCATTTCTTTGCCTCAAATCCTATCCTTAGTCACTAGGTTAGTTTCGGCTAGCCACCTTCATTCTCCACCCTTGGAGAGTGAAACCCTAGATTGGCCTCCATCTACACTTGGAGTGAGCCAACTTTGAGCTCCCAAACACCACCACCCTAAGTGCTTCCGCCAAACACCTCCCTTTTCACGCAACCCACTCCTTTCTCCACCCCAAAATCTCCTTGTGTCTTTCCTTTGTTGAACCTAGATCAAGGGAAAGGCTTCCTCTCCATCATCTCTACGTCATTTCATGGAGAAGGAACCCATCAAGTGGTATCAAGAGCCAAGGTTCTTCAAGGGTAACATCTAGTCTTTTCTTGTCTCCTTGAGTCTTTTTTGTTGCTTTCGGTCATTCCTTCTTCTTGTTCTTCTTTGTGTGGCCGAATAGTTTTAGGTTCATTTTCTCATTCCTTGTGAACCTTCCTTGTTTTTTTTAGGTTTCCATTATTAGGTTATTACTTTGCTTTTCTAATTTTTTGTTTGAGTCTCATATGAACATGCCATGAACATACTTTTTACTTTTGAATCCACCTAAAGTTTTGTCTTTTGTTTCCTATATTTTGTCCACATAAATTCCATGTATGTGCCAAACACTTTGCATGACTACATGATCAAAATATATGCCATATTGCATGATAGTGGGCGTGACATTTAGAAGCTTTTTAGAGGTCATTCATGCATGCTAAATAGTCCTAGCATGTTCCTTGTAATTTTGAGTTTCCATGTGTGAAATGCTTCCTTGCACATGCATATAACTTGCTGCCCACTTTTCCTTTGCATTCCACTTGTTTTGGTTAATTTTGTATGCTTAAAGGAACCCTAAAAGAATCTAAGAGGTGGCTGAAAAAAAAAAATTGTGCAAACAACTTGTACTAACTTGTACAAAACAATTTTCCACTAAAAAAGATTCCTTAAGGTACCTCTAAGAAACCGCCACTTGTCATCACTTCCTCTCCTAAAGTTTAACCTAATTTTTGACCATCCACAAGTGCAAAACCTAAGCAACATTTGGGCTTAATTTAACAAAAAAATTTCGGACCCAAGACATATAAAAGAAAACATTGCCATGAAAAGAAAGAAAAAGACTAGAACAAAAAAAAAAAATCTTGGACCAAAAAGGACTTGTTGCTAGACTTGTGGACTTGGACCAATACCTATGCATTTGGGAGTTGGACTTATGACATTTTGACCTTAATTTGGGACCTTACCTTTGGCTGGACCGAAACATATAAAGGACTTAATCAAGTGGACTAAACACTAACCTAATTCTAGTGCCTTTCTAGGATTACTCTTTGTGTGCTTCCTTTCTTTGATTGAGTCTTAATTTTTTTGCTTGTCTTTCTTGGCCTCTTTTGTTTTGTCTCCATAAATTCTCTCTGAGTTTAGCCTTTCCTAATTGTGCTTTTCAGTTTTATTTCTTGGACTCTTGCTTTGGGTTGGTTTCATTTTGATTGTAGGTGAAAAACCACTCTAGTCAATTTTCACACCTTTGGTGGATTTGAGTGGAGGGGTGAACCGAATCCAAGCCTAGCCTTTGGAGGGATTTACACCACATCAAAAGGAGTGAACAAACACTTGGAGAGGTCTAACAAGTTTGCTCATTGTGAAGGAACCCAAGTGGAGGAGTTTGAAGACTTAAATTCTTGTTTTGCATAATTTTTGCTTGAAATTTTCTATTTTCGGCCTCTTTGTTTTTGGCCTTGGTTTCATTCTTTTGGTTTGTAATTTGGCCATTTCTAAACCTCTTCAACTTGGTTTTAGTTCGTGTAGTTGAAGGTGATTTGAAAACCTTCACCTAGGACCTCGACTAGAACATGTTTTAAGTGCTTTCCTTTTGCATGTTTTAGAGCTTTTGGTAGTATAATTGTTTAGGCTTTTATCTTTGTCTTCAAATTCGTTTAGAAGGCTTGCTATTTGCCTACTAGGGGTAACGTGCACACACACACTTTATTGTTGTGCCAAATTGTTTTGTAAGAAAAGTAGAAAAGGCTTAGTGATTTTTACTTGATAGGGCTTGGTTATTAAGTGATTCTTTGTAGTCCACCTCCCCTTGAAAGTTCACTTTGTACACTTAGGCCTTTTCCTACCTATCTTGCACTTTGAAAACCTTTTGTGAAAACCATTTTTTATCACTCACTCTTTGTGAAAACTTTTCTAACCCCTTTGAAAACAATTTGTGAAAACCTTTTTCTTGATCAAAGATGAGTGATCATTTTAGTGCACATGGTCATAATTCTTGCAGTACTAGGTATAGTGTTAGGGATGAACTTAGGAAACTCAAGGAGTACCTAAAAAAAAATATAAAAAGAGAGGAAGAATTAAGACAAAAAGAAAAAGAGTTTGAAAAGAATAATGAGGAAATAAGAAATTTACTTGCAAAGTTGGTAGAAACTAGTGGATCCAAACCTAGGATTGTTCCAACTAGATCTCAAATAGGAAAAGAAGTTAGAGTCCCTAGGAGTATGCATGAGGAGGAAAATACAAAAAGAGAGGAAGAACTTAGAAGAAAAGAAAAAGAAAAGAAAATAGAAAAGAAAGAAAAAATGAAGAAAAGCATAGAAAAAGTTCAAGAGTGGTTAGAAAATGAAAAACAACAAACACTCTTAGAAAAGAGTAAGGAGGATAATGTTTCCTCCAAAGGGCTTATGCTTGAAGAGAGTCACTTTCCCATTAAAAATGATTTAAAAGAAACTCTCTTTATTCATCAAGACCTCAACTCTTTCTCCCATGTTGCCACTAGTCATGAAGTGGAGATTCAAAAACAAACCCTTTTTAAAGAAAAAGAATCTCAACTTCAAGATTTAGTGAAGAAGAAATGGACTTCACTTAGTTCCACTTCTTGTGCTACTTCCTTGGTGGTGCCCAAGGTAGATAGCCTTCCTTTGTGTAGGACTTTTCCTACCTTAGTTGTGTCAATAATGCACCCAATTTATGGAATATATTATTTGTTGGATATAACATATGAACCTTCAAGGTTCCTTGTGACAAATTCTTTTCATAACTATCCAACAAAGAATATAATCCAAAATTGCTTAGGAAATTTTCTAGTTGTATTTCCTTTGTTTTCTAGGAAATGCCTAGGTTACCACATAGGGTACTTTAGGCAAGATGTTCTAGTTTTTAGGACTAATGCATTAGTGTGCTATAGTTTTAGTCTTTTTAACTTTTTAGGTTTTAGTTATACACCTAGACTTCATTATGGGGAGGATCCTATCCTTAGCATTAGGGAGTCTAGTCTTTTTAGTTTAGAAAATCTTTTTAGCATTTTTAGTGGCACTCCTCTTAGGATGCACTTTCCATCTATATCATATACTATTACCTCTCATGCTTACTTTTATGTTTTTGTTGGTCATGACGTCCACCATAAAGAACCTCTTGATTTGAGGTCAAATCCTTTTCAAGAGGGAGGGAATGATGGAATAACACTAAGGCCGAGAAGACCAAGAGGTGATATACTAAAGGAGGCAAGAGGAATGGGATAGTAAGGCCATTTTTGGACCTTAGCTCCTAGGTTTTATAGCATTTATTTCTTTATTCCTATTTTGCCCTTGTCTTTAATTTCCTATTTTACCCTTGTATTTTGGGGTATTTTAGTCATAGAATTTATTTTACTTGTATTTCCAATTTTACCCTTGTATTTTGGGGTATCTTAGTCATAGGATTTATTTTCTCTTGTATTTCCCATTTTACCCTTGTATTATGGGGTGCTTTAGATGATTAGGGTTTTAATTTTGGGCTAGGGTGTACATTAGAAGGGTGACGCATATTTTGGTGACCATTTGACCTATTTTTGGTGTTAGAAAGGCTTAGGCCCAAGTGGAGGGCAAAGGTTGCATGGTCTTATCATGCACCTTGATGTAGCCAATCTAGACCCATAGATTCCAAACTTGGTCACCAAGTAGCATCTAGGGTTCATTTGGCATGTCATTTGGAGTGCATTTTCCTTATGAATTTCGGCCATGCATGTCCCAAATGCAACCCTAGATGCCTCCCTTCCTATAAATACCCAACACCCCACCACTTGTAAATACTTTGGATTATATGAATTTGAGAGAGCATTTCTTTGCCTCAAATCCTATCCTTAGTCACTAGGTTAGTTTCGGCTAGCCACCTTCATTCTCCACCCTTGGAGAGTGAAACCCTAGATTGGCCTCCATCTACACTTGGAGTGAGCCAACCTTGAGCATTCATACACCATTCACCATACACTTCCGCCACCTACAACCATTTCACGCCTAGCTTCCCTTGTCACCATAAACCTCCCTTTTGTCTACCCTTTGGTGAGCCTAGATCATGGGCTAGGAGTCTCCTTTCAACCACCATCATCATCCATGGAAGGAACTACTCCATCAGAGTGCCTCTTGAGTAGGCGACTGGGGATTTAGGGATCTTATGTATCCCAGAGTATTATTTAGGAAGCCTCTGCAGGCTTAGCCTCACTCAGCGCTTGAGTCAGAGAGCTATCTTCCACTGAGGAAGTTTCAAGTCCTTTGACTTGTATATACTGTTTGGATGATCGCACTTCCATTGGGGATTGCGTCGATTTTGCTTTGATAGCTCTCGCTGGGGATTTTTCCGTGAGCTTGAGCTGAGGTTCCCTCTGGGGAGTATTATTTCTGCGAGCCTCTCCAGGCTCAGTTATTCTGCATACTGTGGAGGATGTGGAGTATTATTTTGGTAAGCCTCTCCAGGCTTAGTTATTCTGTACAAACTGTTTGTTGGATTTTCTATATCCTTGCCTTTTTTCATTTTCGGCTTTTTCTGTATTTTGCCTTTTCTTCTGATTTGGCTTTTTCTGTATTTTGCCTTTTTTATGTTTTTGGCATTTGCTGTACAGAAATTAAAAGTGCTAAAGAAATTAAATTCAGTTATTATGAGAGAGTATTATTTCGGCAAGCCTCTCCAGGCTCAGTTATTTTGTAGGAGTATTATTTCGGCAAGCCTCTCCAGGCTCAATTATTCTGAAGGAGTATTATTTCGACAAGCCTCTCCAGGCTCAATTATTCTGTGGGAGTATTGTTTCGGCAAGCCTCTCCAGGCTCAATTATTCTGTACGAGTATTATTTCGGCAAGCCTCTCCAGGCTCAATTATTCTGAGAGAGTATTATTTTGGCGAGCCTCTCCAGGCTCAGTTATTCTGAGAGTATTCTTTCGGCAAGCCTCTCCAGGCTCAGTTATTCTGAGAGTATTCTTTCGGCAAGCCTCTCCAGGCTCAGTTATTCTGTATGACGCTGTTGATTTTCTGAATCTTTGCATTTTGTTTGCTGCTGTCATACACAAGCAATTTTTTCTATTTTTTCTATTTTATGCAATTGCCTCATGACGAGGTCTTTGAAAATTTCTTTATGGCCAATACGGCCGCATCCATTTCAGTACGCCCATGTTTGAGTTAAAATTTTGTTCATAACCCTGATTTTAGTACGGGTGTACTGAACATGGTACGGGCGCATTGTTTTTTCTGAAGTTTATATTTTTTGTTTTTTTTTGTTTTTTCAATAAACAGAGAATAAGTGATCTTCCAGTACACCTATCATCTGTATGCATGTATGCGGTATGATGCACCTAATTCTATTTGATTCTCTTTTCAAAAGAATTAACCGATGCGTTTTTCTGTTTGGATTTTGCCATTCCTCCAGACGGACTGTGCTCTGCCGATTTCTGTTACCGAGGAATGATGCGTATTTGATTTTGGTGTCATCAACCAAATGATTCTTCCCTTTCTTTAGAAGATGTGTCAACCCTCCTATTGACCACTATATCTCCATGTTTCCACTAGATTATTAAAAAATCGTTGGGACAAGAGAGAAAAGAAGGAAATGATATATTTTCAAAAGTTTGTGTTTTAGAGGGGATTATTTTATTTTTTGAAAAATGGATTTTGTAAGAATGGCTGGCCAATGGTAGGCTTAAGTGTTTAGGTTTGTTCGATTAAACACTTATGAGGTTAAGCACATCTTTGTTATTAATGATTGTGCTTTGACAACTTGGATAGCTTTTCTTGAGCCCCTTGTTGAATTCAATTGATGGTACCATCATGGATTTATTTTGTTTTTTTTTTTTTGACGGCCCTAATTTTTGCCTAAAACCCCCTTTTGTGATGTCTTAGCGGGCTTTTGTATTCATTTTGTAACCCTAACTTTTGCCTAGGTCACCCTTTTCGTGGGATTCCTAGCGGGTTTTTGTCTTCATTTTGTAACCCTAACTTTTGCCTAGGTCACCCTTTTGTGGGATTCCTAGCGGGTCTTTTGCTCTTATTTTTGCGCAGTCCCCTTTTTGGGTTTCCTGCCGAGCTTATTATCTTTAGGATTTCTTTTATCCATGATGGCACTTATTGATGCCAAGAAAAGGTGCTCCAAGCTGTCATGCACATTTCCACATAAAAATGATGCGGGTTTATTGTTATCAAGATGATTTTAACCTCATTTATGCTTATTCAAACAGGGTTAAAATAATGTGGTCTAGAATTTTATTGCAAGCAAGAAAAGAGGCAATAAAGAATTAATGAAGAATGATTTTATTATAATCGCAGCGGAAACATGTGCCCTATCGAGGCTCGGGGGTCGGGCTGTCCCCGAGGAGTGATCTCTAATAGTCACTGAGTCTATACATCCCTATCGGAAGGAGAAAAACATTTTGACGACGACGACCGGCCTTGACGCTTGTGAACCGGCCTTCCTAAAGATTTGGCTTAAAGAACGTCGAGAAGGATCTTGATTCCTCTTCGTTCTTTGATCTTTAACAGGGTTGTATCCTAACCCTTGTTTTCCCGGATTGTCCTTGATAATGGGTAGCTCCGGGATTCCTTGGGAGTCCTTGCCTAATCCTTGTCCTGGCAAGTATCCGTTCTTTGTGAGCATATGAGCTACCTTCTTCATTTCTCGGGGAAACGTTTCAACATTGGCAATTTCCAATGCTTGGAAGGCGGTTTCCAAAGCTTCCTCTGCTGCATCCACATAAGGTATGGTGGATGGCTTGCTGATGAGTATGTCATCTTCAGCTTGTACAGTCACCAGTTTGTCACCCACTATGAACTCGACTTTTTGGTGGAGCGTAGAGGGAACAGCTTTCGCATCATGAATCCAAGGTCGGCCGAGGAGACAGCTGTATGCGGGAGTGATGTCCATCACTTGAAATTCGACGTTGAAGATAGTGGGTCCAATTTGGATTGGAAGATTGATTTCTCCCACCACTTCTCTTTTAGATCCATCGAAGGCTCGAACGATCATGTTGCTCGGGCGCATTTGGATTCCCTTGATTGCCACTTGCTCGAGCGCTCTTTTTGGCATTACGTTCAAGGAAGATCCATTATCTGCCAAGACTTTAGCGATGTGATACTCCTTGCACTTTATAGAGATGTGCAAGGGCTTGTTGTGGTTTGATCCCTCGGCGGGGATTTCTTCATCGATGAAGGTGAGGTGATCATTAGCCTTGATGTGACTAACAATCCCCTCAAACTCGTCTTGGGAGATAGTGTGCGACACGTATGCCTCGTTCAAGACTTTCAACAGAGCTTACCGATGCGGTTCGGAGCATAGGATCAACGACAACAGCGTAATCTTTGCTGGCGTCCTATGAAGTTGATCCACGATGGAGTACTCGCTCTGTCGGATAAATTTTAACAGCTTGTCAGTCTCCTCCTCGGATTCTTTTTCCTCGGTTTTCTTTTCTTCTTTTTCTTTATTCTTGGGGGCTTTGTTATGAAGATCATCGGGAGTGTAGATCCTACCACTCCTAGTCATGCCCCCAAGTCCAGCGATGTTGGAGATATCGCTGTCGGCAGAAGAGTGGATGTCGTATATCCACGGCACAGCCTTATTTGATTTGTAAGGGAAAGGCCTTGGAACTGTGATCCTTAATGGTGTTGGACCTTCCCCTTTGTTTGTCTTGATTACCAACAACGGAGTTGACGTGTGCTCGCTTGGCGCGGTTGTTGGCTTACACTTGATAACGAACGGCGTGTGATCCATTCTTTGAATATACGCATCGATTATTTCTTTCTTTTTATTAATGTTTATTAATGGATTACTAGGAGAGATGTATGAATGACTCCTAGATCTCTCCATGATCTATATGCATGATATGAGATGATGAGGTTGAATATGCATGCATAGTGTTTATTCAACTAAGCATTATCATGTTTTTAGGATGTTCCTAAGATGATGCATGATATTGCTTGGTTTGGATAAATAACCCTTTTTTCTTTTTTTTGGGTATTTTTTATTTTATATATTTTTTGTATTTTTTGGGTGAAAAGGGAAACTACCTATATGAATGTGATGAAGGTAGATGTTAACACCGTATAATGGAAGATTCTTATTCCTATTTATTCTTATTTTTAAAAGAATAGGAATGTTGTATGTTTAAAGAAATGCAATGTATGCTCAAACAATTTCACATAAACAATGCACAAACAATTCACTCATCCACGAACAGTCACGAGCGAATCACGAGGTAGGGGTATCCTGCAGAAAAGTGCATATTCAAGGTGGATCTAACTGTTCTCACCGGTCCAAGGCCCCCAAGGTGCCCCCATTATAGGGACCCAATTCCTCTCGTCGTAAGCCGATGGAAAGCTCCAACGCACTGTCGGACTCGAGTTCATGGTTATCACCTTGAGTGATGCTTTCCGACAACGGTCTACGGGCACCTATAGACCCATTCGACAACCGGCCGTACTAACATCCACTCCCTATGGTTAATCACTCATGCCCCCGGGTATAGAGGGAACTGTTGTGTGCAAAGGTTTGTGTACAGTTTGTATTTCAAACAATTGCGGAATTTAAACATACAACAGTTATTTAAAGCCATATAATAAATCATGTTATCATACAAGCAAGGGGTAACGAAGTAATTTTAACTATTATTTGTTAAAAACAATCTGTCACTAAATGGGACTGACTCTCGAAGCTTCCCCAGTGGAGTCGCCATCTGTCGCCACCCGGCCCAAACGGGCTTTCGGCATTCGCGAAGGATGGTTGGACTCTTTTATTTGTTTAAAATATGGATTGCTAGAATGACTTATTCTCAAACTGAGACCTCGTCAAACGAGCAATTTTATTAAAATGGTTCACCAATCCATATTAATCCTAAGCGGGACCCTCCATGGATTAGTGGTTTTCGCAAAAGGAGGGTTCTTTGGAGTCGCCACCAATGTTTTACTCAAAACATTGGAAAAAGGGATAAGGCAATCGATTCAAAAATCGACTTCGGCCATTACAGCCAGAGTCGGGTAAGGGAGTCGGTTACGCGTGGGGAAGGTGTTAGCACCCCACAGCGCCCCTTTCGGGTTCCCTATGACAGATTATTTCTAAAATAATAGCGTAAAATTACTAAATTACCCCTATTTATTTTAAGCAATTATAAATTAACTATCTACATGATGACAGTTTAAATATGCACACAGAAAGCAGTAAAAAGAAGGATTTAAGAAGAAACCTTTGAAGCGTGCTTTTATATATTTCGTAAAACTGGGAAGCTTTTTGGCGTTCCCTCGCTCTACAAGCTCGCTCGCTCCCTCCTATAAAATTTTAACTATGGAAATCCGGAGGATTTCCCTTCGACTAGGTTCGATCCTCAAGCAAAATGGCTCGGGGCTCAAGAACTTCGTCGGATCAACTCTCCGAGTGATTTCTAGGGCAGAACACTGCTCAAAAACCCCAGAATACTCAAGGAGAGGGTTGAAACTATGTTCCAAAGTGTGGAATGACGTCCAATTGACGTCATATTTATAGGGAATAGGCGCAATACGGGCTACAGAATCAATACGGCCGTATTGAAATTTTTGAACTTCAATACGGCCGTATTGAGTTCAATACGGCCGTATTAAAATTCAGAAATTTCAATGCGCCCGTATTGAGTTCACTGCGGCTGTATTGAAGCTTCAATACGGCCGTATTGATTTCAGTACGGCCGTATTGAAGTTTCAGAAACTTCAATACGCCGTATTGAGTTCACTGCGGCCGTGTTGAAGCTTCAATACGGCCGTATTAAGTTTAGTACGGCCGTATTGGGCTTCATTCCCTCCACTTCCTTATTTTAAGCTACTCTAGGACCTCTAAATCTACAGATAGCCATCCTATGGTCTTCTAGGAGTCCTTCTGGCTGACTTTCCTTCGATCTTTGAGGGTCTTCGAGTTTTATTTCCGACCCGGACAATTTTAGGGGTCTACAGTTGCCTCTGTGTAGGCTGTCATCCGCTAGGGGATTGTGATTAGCCTCTTCTGTCAGGCAGATCATCTTGACACTTGATGTTTTGGATGAGAGCTGGATTCCACTTGGGGAATGATTATTTGTCTTTTGTGATTTTTTGCTTTTTGCAGAAATGCCTCTTGGTAGACGACTGGGGATTTGAGGTTCTTATGTATCCCAGAGTATTATTTAGAAAGCCTCTTCAGGCTTAGCTTCACTCATCACTTGAGTTGGAAAGCTATCTTCCACTGCGGAAGTCAAAGTCTTTTGACTTAGATATTCTGTTTGGATGATCGAGCCTCCTTTGGGAAATTTTGCTGACCGTATTCTGATAGCTTTCACTGGGGAATTTGGCCCGTGAGTGCAAGCTAAAATATCTCTGGGGAGTATTATTTCGGCAAGCCTCTCCAGGCTCAGTTATTCTGTACAATTGGGGAGTATTATTTCGGCAAGCCTCTCCAGGCTCAGTTATTCTGTATGATGAGGGAGTATTATTTCGGCAAGCCTCTCCAGGCTCAGTTATTCTGTATGATGCGGTTGATTTTCTGAATTTTTTGCCTTTTTTTTTGTCGTTTTTTGGCTTTTTCTGTTGACTGCTGTCATACACAAGCAATTTTTCTATTTTTCTATTTTATGCGACTGCCTCATGATAAGGTCTTTGAATGTGCAACTAATGTATGTGTGATGCATGGTTAATTTTAATGTTTTTAGAAAAATGAATGGCTCTCCCTATCCTCTTCTTGGAGGAATTTCTGTCGTCGACGTGAGGGATGATTTTTGTGAGCCTTTTACACAGGAGTTTACAGATTTTATAAGAACCCCTCCAATTTTCTTTATTGACCGATTATTCAAAGGAATTTTGTACAATTTTAAAGAAACACCAATTTAGAGGCATAATCACATGGTCAAGAGAGAAAAGAAATGAATAGATATTTTATTGATATTCACAAACGTTTTTACAGAAAGATATACAAAAGGAATTTCTGAAGAATGGCTGGCCAAGGTAGGCTATATATATTAGGCTTAACAATTATATCTGTAATTGTTGTCCTTACGTTCCCCTAATCGCTTCGGATGAGATGCCTGAGCCAGGAGTGTAGACGCTGCTTGCTTCTAGAAGATAATCACCTGAACCGCCTTTCGGTTTTCGATTCAAGTGATCGTTGCTTGCTTTGTTTTTGTATCTTATTCTTTCGCCCCTAATTTTTTTGCCTAGGACGTATCCTAGCGGGGATAGATTCGCCTTTATTTTGCCTAGTACCCTTGTACTTGCGGGCTTTTATTTTGCCCTAACTTTTGCCTAGGACGCCCTTTTCGGGTTTTCATCCTAGCGGGCTTATGCAAGCAACGTCTTCAAGCATAATACTTCTTTACCACGTCAGCGTTGACTGGGTATCGAAGTTCTCCTCCATCCATGTCCGTGAGGATCAATGCTCCTCTTGAGAAGGCTCGCTTCTCCACGTATGGTCCTTCGTAATTCGGGGCCCACTTTCCGATTTTGTCCTTTTGAGCTGGTAACAGCTTCTTCATTACCAGCTCTCCCTCATGGTAGACTCGAGGGTGGACTTTCTTGTCAAAAGCCTTTTTGATCTTCCTCTGATAGGCTTGACCATGGCATATGGCGTTCAGCCGTTTTTCTTCGATAAGGTTCAATTGATCATATCGGCTTTGAACCCACTCTGCCTCGGAAAGTTTTGCTTCCATGATTACCCTTAGAGAATGTATTTCGACTTCGACGGGTAGAACTGCCTCCATCCCATAGACGAGGGAGAATGGAGTAGCTCCTGTAGATGTGCGTACAGAAGTCCTATAACCATGGAGAGCGAAGGGTAACATCTCCTGCCAGTCTTTAAATGAGGCAACCATCTTTTGCACTATTTTCTTGATGTTTTTATTGGCTGCCTCGACTGCCCCATTCATCTTTGGCCGATATGGGGAAGAGTTGTGATGTTGGATCTTGGATTCTTGGCATAGTTCTTCCACCATTTTGTTATTCAAATTAAATCCATTATCAGTGATGATTTATTTCTCCATGTTTCCACTAGATTATTCTAAAATCATTTGGGACAAGAGAAAAGAAAGGAAAGGAAAGATATTTTTGAAAGTTTGTGTTTTAGAGGGGATTATTATTATTTCGAAAAAAATGGTTTTTGTAAGAATGGATGGCCAAGGTAGGCTCATGTGTTTAGGCTTGTTTGATTAAACACTTATGAAGTTAAGAAAGCCTTTGTTATTAGCGTTTTGATTTGACAACTTAGATAGCTTCCCTTGAACCTTTCTTTTTGAATTCTGTTCATGGTACCATCATGGATTTCTTTTGCTTTTTTTTTATTTTTTATTTTTTTTATTTGTTTGTCCTTATTTTTGCCTAAAACACCCCTTGGTGGCGTCTTAGCGGACTTTTGTTTTTGTTTATTTTTGCAACCCTAATTTTTGCCTAGGTCACCCTTTTGTGGGATTCCTAGCGGGTTCTTTGCTCTTAATTTTGCGCAGCCCCCTTTTTAAGTTACCTGCCGAGCTTTTTTTGTTTTTAGGATTTCTTTTTTTATCCATGATGGCACTTGTCGAGGCCAAGGAAAGGTGCTCCAAGTTGTCATACACACTTCCTCACAAAAATGATGCGGGTTTATTGTTATTAAGACGATTTTAACCTCATTCATGTTTATTCAAACAGGGTTAAAAATGATGTGGTCTAGAAATTTATTGCAAGCAAGAAAAGAAGCAATAAGAACTAATAAAGAATGATTTTATTATAATTCTAGAGGAAACATGTGTCCTTTTTTCATCACTGACATGGGTTTCAATGTTGACCTTTTTTATTTCTTGGCCTTGCCCCAAATTCACGGTCTCCAATTTCTCTTGATACGATTGGAGTAGGCGAGCTTCTTGATCTAGCAGTCTTTGCAGATCCGGAGAGATGGTCTCCTTATCACTGTCCAACTCAACCTATTCATCTTCAACTTTTGGATCCCGGTCGGAGCGAACAATCACAGACATAATTGTTTTATTGGTTCTGTTTATGGTTTAGAATTATTAATATTAATGAGAGAAAGAGAGAAAAGAACAAATGAAAGAATGATGTGTGAAAAAATGCCTCTTTATTGATATGTATTAAAAACTGTACAAAACCCTTATTTACATGAAAAGGTTCTCATGATCTCGGGTATTGATCATGAGTCCCTAAAAGAAAAATGTGGAGGGGCCCTATCATGGCTTGTTCTTCTCTTTATTCCTGCTTTGGCCGAGGATTCTTGCTCACGTCGGGCGCTATCGAATCAAAAGTGATCCACCCGGCATCGATAAGGTCTTGGACCTTATATTTGAGAGCTCTACAGTTTTCCGTTGAATGCCCCGGTGCCCCTGAATGGTATAGACATTTGTCTTGCGGATTGTACCAATCGGGGTAAGGTGGATCAACTTTCCTTAGTGGAATGTAAGCTAGAAGATGATCTTGCACTAGCTTCGGCAGGAGGTTGCTATATGTGGTCGGAAGTTTATCAAACTTCTTCACAGGGTTGTACTGTGACTTTCCCGACTTCGAAGCAGAGGAAGATGAGGAAATGGTTATGGCGCTGACTCCTCTCTCCTTCTTCTTCCCAAAGGTCTTCTTAGCTTTAAATGATTGGGAAGGCTTAGCTAACTTCCCACTTTTCAGCCCTTGTTCCACTCTTCTTCCAACATGCCCCTCCATAGCCCTCAGCCACTCCTCGAGAGCGTGGTCTTGATCTTTTGAAATCTCGGGCTTTTTAATCGTAACCTCCGCCTCAAGGGGTACAGCTAGCGGAGGATCTTGCTCGTGTTCCTCCTCATGATGGGACTCATGGTCACTGTGCTCAGCCCCGTGTATGTTGTGGTGACGCATGAGTTCCATCATTTGCGTCATTTCCTCCTTGAGCTGTGAGAGCTCGGCTGTAAGCTTCTTATTTTGTTCCTCCAACGCTTCCATTTTCTTGAGTTTTTGCGCGCGCGTGAGGACAGAGAGATGACCAGCCACTTTCTAAAATGAATGCTTAATCTAATTAGTTTATTTATGGCATGAATACATTCTTGACATGAGCTTGATAACCCCCCATTTTTAAGGCGTTGCCTTTTTAAAACGGAGTGTTACCACCCTCCTTGACTTATGATCTCTCCCCAATGGAGAATCTCGATAATTATGGGTCTCTTTTACTCATGTCAAAAGGTATTGATGAACCTAAAATGCATGGTTATGAGGATGCATGATGTTTTATTGGTAATGATGCACATGCTCCTCTCTTTTATTATATTTTCACACATGGTCTTTCCTCTCATGTCATGACATTTTTCATGCATGGGGATTATTCTTAGACCTTATCATGAGGTTTATTATTGATGCACAAACAACGTCACATAAACCTATACACAAACAATTCACTCATCCACGAACAGTCACGAGCGAATCACGAGGTAGGGGTATCCTGCAGACAAGTGCATATTCAAGGAGGTTCTAACTGTTCTTACCGGTCCAAGGCCCCCAAGATGCCCCCATTATAGGGACCCAATTCCTCTCGTCGTAAGTCGATGGAAAGTTCCAACGCACTGTCAGACTCGAGTTCATGGTTATCACCTTGAATGATGCTTTCCGACAACGGTCTACGGGCACCTATAGACCCATTCGACAACCGGCCGTACTAACATCCACTCCCTATGGCTTTCCACTCATGCCCCCGAGTATAGAGGGAACTATTGTGTGCAAAGGTTTGTGTGCAATTTATTTTTCAAACAATCGCGGAAAATTAAACATACAACAGTTATTAAAGCAAAATAGATAAAACATGTTATCATGCAAGAAAGGGGTAATGAAGTAATTTTAAGCTATTATTTTGAAAATAATCCATCACTAAATGGGACTGACTCTCGAGGCTTCTCCAGTGGAGTCGCCATCTGTCGCCACCGGCCGAAACAGACCTTGGCAATCGCGACGATGGTTGGACTCGTTTTGAATTTTTAAAAGTGGTGGATTGCTAGAACGACTTATTCTCAAACTGAGACCTTGCCGAACTAACAAATTTATTAAATGATTCACCAATCCATGTTAATCCCAAGCGGGACCCTCCATGGATTAGTGGTTTTCGCAAAAAGTAGGGTTCTTGGAGTCGCCACCAATGTTTTACTCAAAACATTGGAAAAAGATTTAAGGCAATTGATTTTCAAAAATCAACCTTGGCCATTACAACCAGAGTTGGGTAAGGGAGTCGGTTACGTGCGGGGAAGGTGTTAGCACCCCCACAACGCCCCATTAGGGTTCCCTATGACGGATTATTTATTAAATAATAGTACAAAATTACTAAATTACCCCTATTTATTATAAGCGATTAAAAAGCTAAATATCTACATGATGATGAAATTAAAAGTGCAGCAATCAGAAAGCAGTAAAAGAAGGGATTTTTAGAAAAGAAACCTCTTGAAGCGTGCTTTTTATATGTCAATGAAGTCTAGGAGGCTTTTTGGCGCTCCCTCTCTCTACAAGCTCGCTCGCTCCTTCCTAGAATAAAATTTTTACTATGGAAATCCAAAGATTTCCCTTCGACTAAATCCGAGACTCAAGCAAATTGCTCAGAACTCAAGAATTTCGTCGGTTTTGGCTCCCAGAGAGTTTCCTAGGGCAGAACACTGCTCAAAAACCCCAGAATACTCAAGAAGAGAGTCAAGGAAGTGTGTAAAAGTGTAGAATAACGTCCAAATGACGTCCTCCCACTTTCTTATTTTTTGCTACTCTAAGACCTCTAAACCTACAGATAGTCATCCTATGGTCTTCTAGGAGTCCTTCTGGCTGACTTTCCTTTGATCTTTGAGTGTCTTCGAGTCTTATTTCCGACCCGGACAATTTTAGGGGTCTACACTGCCGAGGCTTGGGGATGCCCCGACGGCACAGATGCAGAGGATTTGGCGCCCAAGTCCATTGGTGCTCCCACCTTAATCAACATGAAGATGATTGCCAAGGTGGGAAGGCAATATGTGCGGGCCACCGATGAGTTCAGTGAGCTCTTTGCAGACATTGAGCTCCCAGGAGACGAGGACCCGCAGCCAGAGGCCGGCACCTCACATCATAACAGGGCCTACTTCGATGCCCGCTTCGATGCCTTACAGCAGAGCATCGACAGTCGATTCGATACCACTCAGCATAGCATCAGCGCCTTGCAGCAGAGTTTTGATGCTCGCTTTGATGCTCATCAGCAGGGTATCGAGGCCCTCAGACAGGGGTTTGATAGCCTGTCCATCTGGATGCATCACCGCTTCCCAGACCCGCCACAGGACCCGCCGGCAGAGGAGTGAAGACCGGCTACTTTTTTTCGCTTTTTGTGTATTTGTTTGATTGGGCTTTGCCCCACTTTTTAATTATCTCTGTACAAATTCATTCTATTAATGAAATTTGTCATTTTGAATTCAAATTCCTTAGCATTTTTAATTTCTGTACAGCAAAAGCCAAAATCAATAAAAAAGGCAAAATACAGAAAAAGCCAAAATCAACAAAAAAGGCAAAACACAGAAAAAAGCCAAAAACATCGATAAAAGGCAAACATAGAAAATCCATAAAATTGTACAGAATAACTGAGCCTGAAGAGGCTTGTCGAAATAATACTCCCTTATCAGAATAACTGAGCCTGGAGAGGCTTGCTGAAATAATACTCTCTCAGAATAACTGAGCCTGGAGAGGCTTGCCGAAACAATACTCTCTCAGAATAATTGAGCCTGGAGAGGCTTGCCGAAATAATACTCTCTCAGAATAATTGAGCGTGGAGAGGCTTGCCGAAATAATACTCTCTCAGAATAATTGAGCCTGGAGAGGCTTGCCGAAATAATACTCTATCAGAATAATTGAGCCTGGAGAGGCTTGCCGAAACAATACTCTCATCAGAATAACTGAGCCTGGAGAGGCTTGCCGAAATAATACTCCCCAGAAATATCTTAGCTTCCACTCACGGGCCAAATTCCCCAGTGAGAGCTATCGAAACAAGATCAGCAAGATTCCCCAAGGAAGACTTGATCATCTAAACAGAATATCCAAGTCGAAAGGACTTAAACTTCCCAAGTGGAAGATAGTTTTCCAACTCAAGCAATGAGTGAGGCTAAGCCTGAAGAGGCTTTCTAAATAATACTCTGGGATATATAAACTATAAATCCCCATTCGCCTACTCAGAGGCACCCCTTTTAAAAAGCAAAATCATAAAAGATCAATAATTATTCCCCAAGCGGAATTTGAATTCCAGCCAATCATTGAACATCAAAATGATACGCCTAACAGAAGAGGCCAATCAGAATCAACAACCAGAATCCCCAGTGGATAACGAGCCTACACAGAGGCAACAAAATCAGAAAATCAAAAAGAGTCACCCGAATAAGGATAACTGGGATACTCCACCAACGTCGAAAGGACGTCAGCCGATCATAAGGCACCGCTCATCTCAGAAAGAGCAATTTCGTGTCTACACCCCAAGGAAACAGAAATTCCTCAATGGGCACCAACTACGCAATGCAAAGTTGGGACACAAGAACCTATGAGTAACTGCACATCCCCTAGACGGATCCCTGCGTTATCCAGCCCTCAGCGGCATCAAAATCAAAAATAAACCGTCGAAGCAGCATCGTGGACTGTGGAGACAAAACCATCACAGATCCCTGGAGAGGGCAAACTCACATTGCCAACGTCGTCAAGAACACGGAGGCAGACCCTGGAGAGGGCAAACTCAATTGCCTAGGTTGTCAGAAACACCGAAGCAAAGCCTGGAGAGGCGGTACTCACAGCTTCCAGCTTGGGCGGCAAGCGAAGCTAAGCCTGGAGAGGCGGTACTCACAACTTCCAGCTCGGGCGTCGAGTGAAGTTGAGCCTGGAGAGGCGGTACTCACGCTATCGAAGTATTCAGAAACACGGAGGTATGCAGCTTCCAGCTCGGGCAGCGAGCGAAGCAAAGCCTGGAGAGGCGGTACTCACAGCTTCCAGCTTGGGCGGCAAGCGAAGCTAAGCCTGGAGAGGCGGTACTCACACTACCAAAGTGTTCAAAAACACGGAGGTATACAACTTCCAGCTCGGGCGTCGAGTGAAGTTGAGCCTGGAGAGGCGGTACTCACACTACTGAAGTGTTCAAAAACACGGAGGTATGCAGCTTCCAGCTCGGGCGGCGAGCGAAGCAAAGCCTGGAGAGGCGGTACTCAACCTGGAGAGGCTACTCAGCAATTTTCCACCGGAAGACACTACAATTCGGAAGGATGGCCTTTTCCCGGACAATTGGGTCAACTCCTTTACTTGTCAATCGGTACACTAAAAAGCCGTTTGACTAAGTAAAGGGGGGGCAGCTGTAGACCCCTAAAATTGTCCGGGTCGGAATTAAGACTCGAAGACTCTCAAAGATCAAAAGAAAGTCAGCCAGAAGGACTCCTAGAAGACCATGGGATGACTATCTATAGGTTTAGAGGTCTTAGAGTAGCAAAAATAAGAAAATAGGAGGAATGTAGCTCAATACGGCCTCTTTGGAGCTCAGTACGGCCCGTATTGCATTTTTGAACTGCAATACGGCCGTACCGAAACCAATACGGCCGTATTGAAGCTTTTGAACCTCAATACGGCCGTATTGAATTCAATACAGCCGTATTGAAGTTCAAAACTTCAATACGGGCCGTATTGACCCCAGGGGCCGTACTGCGCCTCATCCCTATAAATAAGACGTCATTTGGACGTCATTTGACACTTTTCCACACTTCCTTGACTCTCTTCTTGAGTATTATGAGGTTTTTGAGCAGTGTTCTGCCCTAGGAAACTCTCTGAGAGCCGAAACCAACGAAATTCTTGAATTCTGAGCACTTTGCTTGAGGATTCGAATTAGTCGAAGGGAAATCTATTTGATTTCCACAGTAAAAAAATTATTTTAGGAGAGGAGCAAGCGAGCTTGTAGAGGGAGGGAGCGCCAAAAAGCCTCCTAAGCGTCCGTTTGAATTTATAAAAGCTTGCTTCGGAGGTTTCTCTTCTAATCCTTTCTTTTATCGCTTTATTTATTGCTTTTTGACTGTTGCATAGCACGTTTACAGTTTTTCATAATGTAAATACTTAGTTTATAATTGCTTAAATAAATAAATAGGGGTAATTTAGTAATTTTGCACTATTATTTATAAAATAATCCGTCATAGGGAACCCTAATGGGGCGTTGTGGGGTGCTAACACCTTCCCCGCATGTAACCGACTCCCTTACCCAACTCTGGTTGTAATGGCCAAGGTTGATTTATAAAATCAATTGCCTTAAATCTTTTTCCAATGTTTTGAGTAAAACATTGGTGGCGACTCCAAGAACCCTACCTTTAGCGAAAACCACTAATCCGTGGAGGGTCCCGCTTGGGATTAACATGGATTGGTGAATCATTTAATAAAATTGGTAGCTCGACAAGGTCTCAGTTTGAGAATAAGTCGTTCTATCAATCCATATTTTTCTAGACTTTTAAAAAGAGTCCGACCATCGTCGCGATTGCCAAGGTCCGTTTCGGCCGGTTGCGACAACTAGGAGACACTGCCACCTTTACTGGGATTAATTTATAATCTTTGTTTTATTATGACTTCTTGAGTTTGATACTTATGTTTATGAATTATGAATGTGCATCTTCTATCTTATGATACTTATTGTTTTATATCACTCTATGAAAATTTTTATAAATATAGTTTATGCTTATTATGTAATTATGTTGGGGTAGAGGGTGTCACATTAAGTCCTTTCATATTAATAGAACTCAATTATCTTAAATTATCTAATTATTTAATTGACCAAACTTGATAACAACAAATTTATGTTATTTATATTTTTTTTTTAAAATTATCATTTTATTATTTATTTTTCTTAATTACTATATATATATATATATATATTCTAATAAATTAGAATACATATCTTATGCTATTTATTTTCCTAATTAATGTTTATCTTTCTTTGAGGGGCCTAATTAATGTTTATCTTGTTCTTAACTCATTAATTAGAGGGGAGTTTATAAATAATGTATTTTATCAAATTAAGATAATACATTTTAGTTAAAGATATTTTAATTTAAAAATAATAAATATATGAGATAATATGAATTAAGTATTATATAAAAATAATTCTTTTAAGTTGAGCCTTATAATTAATAACAAAATAACAAAAGTAGTAAATTTGTTTCGTTTAGTCATTATAAATTTTTTTTTTATTATTTTAAATTCATGACATTTTTTAGTGTATTTTTAATTTTTATCATTAATTATATTTAATTTGTTTAGTGCTGACATAATGAAATAAATGAAAAATATTAAGATAAGAATAAATATTTAAATTAACATAACCATATTACTTTTAGGTGCATTACTTAACTATATAATGTGTTCATTGTTTTATATAGATAAGGTAATTACATATAATTAACCTTAATTTTTTAATTTTTAATATGTTATGAACACTTACTTTTCAATTCACTAATTTAAATTTAATATTTTATTATTTAAAAATTTAATTTATTTAGATAATAGTTTTCCTGTATGACTTAACTGTTTGTGATGTATATTGAAGAATATATTACATTTACTCAAAATGTAAAAATAATAAATAATAGATAAAAGAAATATATATTTTTTATTTTTACATTTCTTAAAGCTCATTATCCATTAACTGCATTTCTCCTCTGTGTGTCAACACCTTTATTTGATAATTTTTACACTCTCTTTTAACTGCACCACCCTTAATGTGTAAATATAAAAGTTTAAACTTTTAAATCGAGATCACTCTCTTTCTTCTTTCTTTTTTTTTTTTTATACTGTCAACAAGAGAAGAGAAAAAAAAAAGATAAAGATAAAGGGAAAGTCACACTAATCCCGTAACACGGGGAGACCCATGGCATCAGCAAAGAGCTGAGCTTCTAACCCAGTCGGAGGCTCTTCGAGCTCCAAAAGTGCGATTCTAGAATTAGGCCCCATTTTAGCAAGCATGTTCGCACACATATTTCCTTCCCTCCAAGAATGGATCAGACTAAGAGTCCATGGTTTAGCCATTAACTCTTTAATGTGACAGAGGACCCCCGCATACCCGTGAGAATATTGAATTGGTTGCTTGACTAACTCCAAAGCCATTTTTGAGTCTGAAACCAAGAGAATAGACAGATACCTTCTAGTCCAACATAATTGAAGATCATGTAAAATAGCTAACAATTCAGCTTTAAGGCTAGTATCCATTCCAATATCTCCCTTAAATCCCCACAACCACTTGCCATCAGAATTTCGAACTAAACCTCCAAAACTTGTAGGTCCTGGATTCCCAAGAGAGCTTCCGTCAACATGAACACTCACTTGAGGACCTTCTGCCAGCACACATGAAACCCACTCGGGGACTTTGCAGGTTGGTGTCGCCTCCTTACAAGCTGCAAAGCTAGTTTGCATGATTGTATATAGCTCACGAATCTGTCGAATTTGGTTCCACGGCTTCCCAACGAGCCCGTTAAACACATGCCTATTCCGGTCTTTCTAGAGCTGCCAACAAATGATTGCTGGTAAAATGCGAAATTTTTTGAAACATCGAAGCATCCAATCCATCCAAGACACATTATCATTCCATCGGACCACCTCTGTCAAGCCAAAAACCTGCCAAACTCGATCAGCACTACCACACTTAAAGAGTATATGTTGCATGTCTTCATCAGCGTCACCATACCGCGGACACGTCGTGTCCTGCCCCCCATGATGATTGACTAGCCAGCTATGCATAGGTAAAGCCTGTTGTCCGACCTGGCAAACAAAGAAGCGAATGGATTTCGAACAGGTAAACTCCAAATCCATTGCCAAGTACTCCTTGTTACAACTCCAACATCACATAACCACCTATAACCGGCTCTGGTAGTGTACTCTCCATTAACAGAACTGCTCCACACAATAACATCCTCCGCATTAGGATGGAGGCATAGTGTAAGAGCCTGAAGGCGTGCCTTGGTCTCATCTAACAGCCATGAGAACAATTTCTCAAGAGCCCAATGTCCATCATCCCAAACATCACACACACGAATATTAAAATCTTGCAGATGAACAAAAGGAACGGTAGGAGAAAGGTATGTGCCATAAAACCAATTTGTAAACCAGAAACTACTATGTCCATTGCCAAGCTGCAACTGAAATCCAGGTTGTAAACTATCATATGCCTTTCGCAAGGACCTCAAAAAATATGAACCCGAAAGTTGCAGGAGTGAGGTGACATTATCGACATGATATTTAGAGAAGATAACCTGTACCCAAAGCTTGGTAGGGTGGGCAAGGAGGTCCCAAATCAACTTTCCTAATAATGAGGTATTCTGGAAACGAGCCACACGTACTCCCAGCCCTCCATCTTTCCTTTGTTGCATAATTTTGTCCCATTTAACCAAGTGCATCCAATGAGAGTCAGACCCACTCTAGATAAATTTTCGGCTAATAGCATCTAGCTTCTCACATGTACCTGATGGTAGCCAATGAGTTTGCATAGTATATGCAGGAATAGAGGATAACACAGAGTTCGCTAATGTAACGTGTCCTGGACGAGCCAACAAATGACCCTTCCACGCAACAAGACGTTGTTGCACCTTTGACATAACTTCCGCAAAAGTGCGATTAGAAACTCGACCTTGCACCATTTGGAAACCCAAGTACTTCCCCAACTCACTTGTAAAGTTGATATGAGTAATAGAAGTGATTTTATTTTTACGGCGAGTAGGCACCCCGCGAGATGCTAAAGCTTTAGACTTATGAATATTAACTTTAAGACTTGAGGTAGTACAAAATTTCTCCAAAACAACAACAACCCTCTGAATTTGTGCGGGTTTAGCTTTGGCAAAAATAAGCACATAATCGACAAAGAACAAATGAGAGATGGGAGGTTTGTCAGAATTAGTCTGGTAAGGCTCCCAAATTCCTGCTGATACTTTTGCCTGGATCATATGCCCAAGCCTCTCCATGCATAACACAAATAAGTATGGAGATAAAGGATCACCTTGTCGTAACCCCCGTTGTGGCTGAAAAACCCTCCATACGCTCCCCATTCCAAAGAAGGGAAATAACCGAAGACTTTATGCCTGACATAATCAGCCAGATCACGATTATCAAAAATCCAAAGGTTACCAACACCTCCTCTAAAAAATGCCAGTCAACTTGGTCATAAGCCTTCTCTAAGTCAAGTTTAAACACCACATCTCCTTTTTTCCGTCCAGATTTAGACATACTATGGATAATCTCCTGTAAAACAATGGCATTGTCCATAGTACCTCTACCTGGTATAAAACTACTTTGAAGGGGGCTCACCAGCCTCATTAGAATAGGTCGTAGACGATTCACCAAGACTTTAGAAACTAATTTATACACAACATTACATAAGCTAATCGGCCAAAAGTCTTTAAAGGTCGTTGGGTGATCAATCTTTGGAATAAGGACTAGTAGAGTTTCAGTGGCCTAAGGGTTAATCCTTCCCGTCTCAAATGCCATAGCTGCAAACCTCCAAACATCCTCCCCCACCTCATTCCAATAATTTTTTTAAAATATTGGTTGAAAGCCATCAAGGCCTGGAGCTTTATAAGATTGCATACTCTGCAATGCCCAAAAAACCTCCTCCTTTGATATAGGCGCTTCTAGTGATGTGCATTCCTCCCCTGATAAAGAGATGGGGCAAGGTGGCATTTCCACATGGGTTCCTTCTGACCGACCCAACAAGTTTCTATAGAACACCACAGCTTTATGTTTCAAAACATCTGTATCAGTACACCAACCCCTAGGAAGATTAAGTCCTATAATTTTGTTATGTTTTCGGTGAATCATAGTTTTTGCATGAAAAAATGCATTGCTTCGATTCATAAGTTCAATCCATCTCTCTCTGGACTTTTGATACCAAAGTATTTTCTCTTGCCGAAGTGTGTCTTCATATTCCTCAAACAAACGGTTGTAGAGTTGTGTATGTCTAACAGAATCAACTCTCTCAAGATATCGTTCCAACCCTCATAAACGAGCTCCTAAACTTTTTTTCCGAACAAAAATATTGCCAAACACTTCGTGGTTAAAGACTAAGGAATCTTCGCGGACCTTTTTAAGGGCTTCAAAAATATTATCTGAATGTTGGTGCCATGCATTAGCCACCACCGTTTTATACTCCCTATGTGTAAACCAGGCTGCTTCGAACCGGAATGGCCGGTTCTTGACTGGTGGAAGGAATCCTCAACATCTGAGAAGGAGGGGATTATGATCAGAATGCCCTCTCAGAAGTACTTCAATCATAGCATTAGGAAAATCCAAAATCCATAGGATATCACTTAATCCCCGATCTAGTTGTTTATGAATTTGAATCATGCCATTTTGTTTCCTATGCCAAGTAAATTTTTTTCCAAGTAGCTTCCAATTCACCAAACAACAATCATCTAGATGCTGTGCAAACGCAGTAGCTCTAGATAGTTGAAATATACCACCCCTCTATTCAGTAAGAGAGAGTATATCATTGAAGTCACCCTTAAGGAACCATGGAAGGACCATCACCTACCGAAGCTCCTTTAAATATTGCCATAATCAATCACGTTCAGCTGGGACAGGATTGGCATACACCCCCGTGCAACACCACACCTTCCCAGACATAGAGACTTGCACTAAAATAGCTTGTGGGTGGGAGCCAACTACCTGACATTGTAAGGTCAAAGTAACCTTAACCAAAGCCCACACACTGCCAGCATGACCACGACCTTCTTGGATATCCATAGGATAGTAGCCCGGTCATTCCCAAAATGATTCAACCTTTGCAAATAAAGTATGGAGTTCAAACAAAAACACCATATCTGGCTTAACCTTACGCAGTGTTTCTTTAAGATGAATTTTGTTCATCCTTCCTGCTGCCCTTCTAACATTCAGGCCAATATATTAACATTCATCATAATCCAACCAAATACAGAGGGGTGACACGTGCACTCCCCACGCAGTTAAGGCATGACTAGCGCTTCCTCCTCTAAATCCATATCACCTTTTGAGATACTCCCATCAAGTGTTTCCACCTCAACAACATTTTTTCCCACCAAGGTCGTACCCATCAAAGAGTCAGGTGGACGTGGCGTATGGAATGTAGCCACACATACATCCCTTACCACATCATGAGAACTAGTCTGTAACTTATCACCCCCACGTAGTCATGCAAATCCGCACATGAATGTCTCTCCTCAACGGGACCCACATGCCTAGACTTACTATGGTTAAATTGCCCCTCGCGTGTACTGGACCCCATAATTATACTTGTTGCATGCCCCACACCAAACCACGCATGATGGTTTCCTCCTGCCATACTTGTTCGAAACTTTATGGAATCCCTATGCACTTCCTTTTCTTGTCTTAATCGTTTACTCCTACTTTTGACCCATGTCTTTGGAGCTCAATCCACTTCCACTTTCTCAGCATTAAATTGACTATTCTTCAATACCACCAAATCAGCCTCATTTTGTTGCATGTATTGTTTCTTTTGCATATCACCATCAAGTAAAGATTCATCCTGTAAAATCCGGAAAGGATTTTTTTGAGACATAACTCGTGCCAAATCATTTTTGTTGCCTCCTTTGTTTCCGCCTTCCGTTACACCCCGTGATTTACTCCTTTTCCGTGATTTTGAAACCACTAACCACTCCCTATGTACTGCCTCTCCCTCGCCGTTAACGGCCATAGCAGGGTTGGGAATTGCTGCCGCCATAGATGACTGCACATCCCCGTCAACCTCTTGCCGTTGCTACCTTTCATTCTCACTGCTTGGCGGCACTCCTTCCTTGCAGCTACGTGCTACATGTCTGTAACGTCCACAAGTTGCACAAAAGAGATGAAGACCTTCGTACTCCACTTTAAACCAAAAATCCCGAAACCATACTCTACCAACCACCGGGTTGTTAAGATCGATTTCAACACACACCCTAGAAAACTTCCCCCATGATGCCTGTAATGTCATCATGTCCACCTTTATAGGACGACCAACAGTCGTAGCTAAGGCTAGCAAAACGTTCTCTTCATAGTAGTCCATGCCCATTCTCGAACTCGAATCCAAACCAAAGTTTTGTCAATCTTGACATTAGCTGCAACAAAATTCGGAACCCATTCTCGAACTGCCAAATAATGGTTAAACATCATCAATGGCCCTCCAATGATGACTTTCTCCCTATCATCAGGAAGATCAAATTTAACCATGAAGAAACCATGCCCAATATCCATAACATCATATCCGCCCACCAACTTTCAGGTTGTTCGAAGCCTTTCTTTCATAGTGAAATACCCTACCGTCTTTCTTAGCAACTTAATACACTACTAGAAAAATTAATATTTGTGACAAATTTTTGTGTCAAAAAAAATATCATCTCTAATAATGACGAATTTTGTGAGGGAATTTTAATTTTTGTAACGGACTACCATTTATTGAAGTTTGTGATGGATTTTGTGACGGATTAAATTATGTCTCTAAAAAATCTATCACTAAATAAAAAAATAAAATTAGTGACGGATTTTGTGACGGATTAAATTTTGTTTCTAAAAAATCCATCACAAAATCCGTCACTGAATAAAAAAGTAAAATTTGTGACGGATTTTGTGAAGGATTAAGTTTTGTCTCTAAACAATTCGTCACAAAATCCGTCACTAAATAAAAAAGTAAAATTTGTGATGGATTTTTTAGAGATAAAATTTAATCCGTCACTGAATAAAAAAATAAAATTAGTGACGAATTTTGTGTTTGATTAAGTTCCTCTATAAATATTCTTTCACAAAAATGCGTCATAGCACTATAATAAATAAGTCAGTAACGGATTTTGCGTCGGAATTTTTGTCAACATTTATGAAGAATTATTGATCCCTATCAAAATATTAAATTTTATCTATGAAATTTTTATATGTAAGAATTATGCAGAATTAAAGAATATATGTTAAATTGTTTTTTAAAATTATGACAAATTAATCCATCGAAAAATTTATATTTTTGATGGAAAAAAAATTCGTAAGAAAAGTTATATTACCGATGGAATATGTTCGACAAATTTATATTTGTCAAAAATGTAAAAACTTTTTACGAAAATTGACAATCATATAAAAATAAAGGTCCATAAAATTATATATATATATATATATATATATATATATATATATATATATATATATATGATGAGGGTTATAATAATACCGGTATAACTTTTATTAAGTATTACACCGCTCAATAACTTTATATTAAATGAGAATTTTGTAAATCTAATCGTTAAATTGAAAATTCTTTACTCTTAAATCATGTGTACAAAATTTTATATTAATCCAAGATGATTTGATACTTCATTCTTTTAAAACAAAATTAATGTAATATATACATTTCAAAATATACTAAAATATGAATATTTTGATTACCTTCATGTTGTTGTTCACATTTAACAAAATTTGATATAAACATATAAAGTGATATGAACTTATAATCTAATGGTTGGATTTACAAAATTCACATTTAATATAAAGTTATTGAGCGATGTGTAATACTTAGTAAAAGTTACATCAGTATTAGAATAACCCTCCTCTCTCTCTCTCTCTCTCTCTCTATATATATATATATATATATATATATATATATATATATATATATATATATATATATATATATAAAGAGAGAGAGTGGAGGAATGAAATAACTTACAAAATAACTCTTGGTAAAGTTATTCTGTTCAATAACTCATGGTGTGTGTTAAATTTTATCGATCCAATTGTTAAAATAAAAGTTATTAAATTTTACTAATAATTAATTTAGAAAAAATTAATTAGCTTTGGAATAAATTATTTGCTAATTAACAATATAATTGAAACATTAATTATTTTAAATTATTAAACTAAAATCTTATTGACAATTTACTATATGATCTTAATATTTTTGAATAACTAATAACTGGTTTTAAATTTAATGTGAAAATACTATGATATAATTAGATAAGATTTTAAGTTAGTATTATACTAATGGTTGATAATTAGAAAATAAAACAAGGATAAATACATTTTTTGAATTTTATATCTTTGATTTAAGGTACATAAATATATTAAATTATTGAATAATTTATTTAAAATGTTAAAATTTAATTTAAAAGTATGTAATAAATAAGTATTTATAATTTTTTAAATTATATTATCATTATAAATTATAAAAATAAATAATTTAAATTATAATTTTAAATAGAAAGAAGTAGACTGTTAATTATAAACGTAAGTATATATAAATAAAGATTAATTAAATATATTATTATTATTATTCGTAATACAATTATTATATATTATTATATTTTATAGTAATCTAACTGTTAGATTTATAAAATTTACATTTAATATAATGTTATTAAACGATGTGTAATACTTAGTAAAAGTTATACCGGTGTTAGTATAACCTTCCTCGCTCTCTTTGAGAGAGAGAGATGGAGAGGGAAAGAGAGAGAGTTGAGGAATCAAATAATTTAAGAAATAGCTCTTGGTAAAGTAATTCTGCTCAATAACTCATGGTGTGTGTTGAATTTCATCGATCCAATTGTTAAATTAAAAGTTGCTAAATTTTACTAATAATTAATATAGAAAAAATTAATTAGCTTTGGAATTAATTATTTGCTAATTAACAATATAATTGAAACAATAATTATTTTAAATTATTTAACTAAAATCTTATTGACTATTTACTATATGATCTTATTATTTTTTTTATAAGTAAGATCTGATTTTAAATTTGATGTGAAAATATTATGATATAATTAGATAAGATTTTAAGTTTGTATTTTGTAACATCCTGAGAAAAAAAATAAAATTTACTCAATAAAAAAAAATTATTATTTTAGTAGCCCAGAACGGGCCGTTCCGAAATCGGAACGGGCCGTTCCGGATTACTAAATATGCCTACTTTTGATTGCCCAGAACGGGCCTTTCCAAAGGTGGAACGGGCCGTTCCAATTGTTGAAAATGAACCCATTTTTTAATAATAGAACGGGCCGTTCCAAAATGGAAAATTTGCCTATTTGGGTTGTTCCAAAAAGGGCCGTTCTCAAAGTGAAACGGGCTGGTCCGGAATAAGAAAAATGCTTTAAAAATTTTAGTTGGAATGGGCCGTTCCAGTGAACAATTTTGCGTATATTTGAAGGTCCCGGAACGGGCCATTCCGCTTTCAGTATGGGTCGTTCCGGGTAGGTGAGCAAAAATGCCTATAAAAAGGCCCCTCCTCCCTCTCAAATCCTCACACCTCTCATCTTCTCTCCCTTCTCTCTTCTTTCTCTCTCTACTTCCTGCTGTAGGTGGAAGGAGCCTAGGGGAGGAAGTTCTGCCCTAGTTCCGGTTACTATTTGAGGAAAAAGAGGAGGAGGTTCTGCCCAAAATTTTGTATATCCAGGTAAGGGGGGAGTGGGAAACCTCGCTTGAGGGTGTGGAAATAATTGATCATAGAAGTAAAACCAATATTGTGGCAGATGCTTTGATTATATTGACCTCTGATATATCATTTTTGATGATTTAAGGATTGGATTTGATTGAAGAATTTAAAATACTTATGTTTGGTGTGTGAGATTAACCTTAGGAACATTGAATTGACTATGTTGAAAGCAACTAGTGAATTAATGGATGAAATTAGAGAAGCTTAGGAGTCAGATTCTTTCTTAAGGAATCAAGTGGAGAAGGAGTATAGATAACAATTTATGTGTAGAAATCAACGTTGTTTTGAAGTGCAAGAGCAAATTTTGGGTGCTTAGTAACCTTGAATTAAGAAAGTTGATTTTAGAGGAATGACATGAGAGTACTCTTAGCTTTTATTTAAAAGTTATTACGATGTATCAGAGTAGCACAGTGGAAGTATTGTGACCTAAGATGAAGAGAGGAGTAAAGCAATTGTATACTTGTGGTTAGCATACTAGAAGTCTCTAAGAATTTTATAGCACTTAGATGTTCCATTTTGGAAGTAAGATGGTGAATGGATAGACCTTAGTGGTAGGTTTGTCTGAAATGCTTAAGAGATTGATTTTGTTTGTAAGACTCGCCAAGTTTACTTGTTTTACCCTTAGAAATCCTTTGAGGAAATTGATAAGAGTTGTATATCAACAAGGTAGTGAGGTTGCATAAGAATTAGAAGAAATAAGGAGTCTACCATTGCAAAATTTCGAGGACGAAATTTCTAAAAAGAGGAGAGTATTGTAACATCCTGGAAAAAAAAAATTTACTCAATAAAAAAAAATTATTATTTTAGTAGTCCAGAACGGGCCATTTCGAAATTGGAACGGGCCGTTCTGGATTACTAAATATGCCTACTTTTGATTGTCCAGAACGGGCCGTTCCAAAGGTGGAACGGGCCATTCCAAATGTTGAAAATGAACCCATTTTTTAATAGCAGAACAGGCCGTTCCAAAATGGAAAATTTGCCTATTTGGGTTGTTCTAGTACGGGCCGTTCTCAAAGTGAAATGGGCCGTTCCGAAATAAGAAAAATGCTTAAAAATTTTAGTTGGAACGGGCCATTCCAGTGAACAATTTTGCGTATATTTGAAGGTCCCGGAATGGGCCGTTCTGCTTTCAGTACGGGCCGTTCCGGGTAGGTGAGCGAAAATGCCTATAAAAAGGCCCGTCCTCCCTCTCAAATCCTCACACCTCTCATCTTATCTCCCTTCTCTCTTCTTTCTCTCTCTACTTCCTGCTGTAGGTGGAAGGAGCCTAGGGGAGGAAGTTCTGCCCTAGTTCCGGTTACTGTTTGAGGAAAAAGAGGAGGAGGTTCTGCCCAAATTTTTGTATATCCAGGTAAGGTGGGAGTGGGAAACCTCGCTTGGGGGTGTGGGAATAATTGTTAAACAGTCTATTTGTTGGATTGGCTCCCAATCCCTTGCCTGTTGTTTGTTTCTTTGAATATGTATTATTGATGTGGTTTGTTTTATATCCTATTTATTTACATATTAGAATCTATTATTTGAATGGAAGGCTGAGCCTCCTAATTATTTATAAATTTGTAATCTACTATTTGAATGGAAGGCTGGGCCTCCTCATTTTCTTTTATTCTCTTTTAAGCTTCCTATTTTACTTAAGAATCTTAATATATCATGATAAAATAAAATATATGATAACTAAGTGACACTTTAATTATTGGATTATTGAACTATGTATAAATGACATGATTGAGACAAGTATTGATTATGGAATATGAATAGTGATGATATGATAAATTACATGAAATTCTGAATAAGTCAAAAGTTGAGTCTATGAATGTATGACATGCATCATATGCATATATACTCCAGGTGTGCCGCTGAGGCCGCATACCCACGACTAACAAGGTGTACCTTTGGGTCACCCACGATATGCTAACGAGGTGTATGAACACCAGTGATAGGTGTGCCTTCGGGACACCAGTGATGTAACATGCTAACGAGGTGTATGAACACTAGTGATAGGTGTACCTTTGGGTCACCAATGATAAATTTTGAGACTTCCGTATGACGCCACATGCATGCATTTGTGAGTCGAGTCAATATAATCATTGCATAATTTATGAGCATAATTGTGATATTAATTATATATATATATTATGTTGTGTATATGTGTGTGCTATTTAACTTTTATTTCTTCATCTACAACTGAGTGAGATGTTTCTCACTCCCTTGTTATTTTTGTATATATTTAAATTATGTTGCAGGTGATCATCATCATGAGGATGTTGGTGATGAGGCCTAAAGGCCTTAGTGGGCATGCTCTGATAGGATGTGACGTCGGGCTTAGCTAGGCTTACTTTTTATTATCTTCTTGTTTATGATTTTGAACAATCAAATTTGTAATTTTATAATGACTTGGAAATTATAAATTAGTTCCTAACTAAGAGGCACTGCCACCTTTACTGTGATTAATTTATAATCTTGGATTGATAATAAATTCTTGAGTTTAATATTTATGTTTATGAATTATGAGTGTGCATCTTTTACCCTATGACTTTTGAGGTAATTATTTTATAATAAACTATGGAAGTTTTTAAATATATATATATATATATATATATATATATATATATATATATATATATATATATATATATATGGTTTATATTTATTGTATAATTAAGTTGGGGTAGAGGGTGTCACATATTTTATTAATGGTTGATAATTAGTAAATAAAATAAGGATAAATACATTTTTTGAATTTTATATCTTTGATTTAAGATAAATAAATATATTAAATTATTTAATAATTTATTTAAAAATGTTAAAATTTAATTTATAAGTATGTAATAAATAAATACTTATAATTTTATAAATTATATTATCATTATAAATTATAAAAATAAAAAATTTAAATTATAATTTTAAATAAGATTAAGTAGATTGTTAATTATAAAATTAAGTATATATAAATAAAGATTAATTAAATATATTATTATTATTATTATTATTTGTAATATAACTATTATATATTATTATATTTTTATAATAATCTAACGGTTGAATTTATAAAATTCACATTTAATATAAAGTTATTAAGCGGAGTGTAATACTTAATAAAAGTTACACCGGTATTAATATAATCATCCTCTCTTTGAGAGAGAGAGAGATAGAGAGAGAGAGAGAGTGGAGGAATCTTATAATTTACAAAATAACTCTTGGTAAAGTAATTTCGCTCAATAACTCATGGTGTGTGTTGAATTTCATCGATCTAATTGGTAAATTAAAAGTTGTTAAATTTTACTAATAATTAATATAGAAAAAATTAATTAGCTTTGGAATTAATTATTTGCTAATTAACAATATAATTGAAACATTAATTATTTTAAATTATTAAACTAAAATCTTATTGAAAATTTACTATATGATCTTAATATATTTGTATAACTAATATATGGTTTTAAATTTGATGTGAAAATATTATGATATAATTAGATAAGATTTTAAGTTAGTATTTTATTAATGGGATAATTAGAAAATAAAACAAGGATAAATATATTTTTTGAATTTTATATCATTTAAGATAAATAAATATATTAAATTATTTAATAATTTATTTAAAATGTTAAAGTTTAATTTATAAGTATGTAATAAATAAATACTTATAATTTTATAAATTATATTATCATTATAAGTTATAAAAATAAATAATTTAAATTATAAATTTAAATAGAAATAAGTAGATTATTAATTATAAAAGTAAGTATATATAAATAAAGATTAATTAAATTTATTATTATTGTTATTATTATTATTATTCGTAATATAAAATTATTATATATTATTATTATAGTACAAGTATGAGATTGTACAGTTGAGGAGGACTTAAATGAATTAATTTGTACAAGTTATACTGACAACATGCATATACATCTTGGTAGCTTATCTCATAAGAACTTCACAGTTAAGCGTGCTTGACTTGGAGTAATGTAGGGATGGGTGACCTTTTGGGAAGTCTCCTAGAAATTGTGCAAGCAAGGATAAAACACAATAAAAAGTGAAATGTTCTAAAAATAGACCCTTCTTGAGAGGCCAACATCCCTATCAACATGTGGCGTTAAGAAGAGGCACAAATTTCGTCACAAATTTGTGACGGAGTTAATCTGTCACAAATTCCATCACAAATTTGTAATGAGGTAAATCCATCACAAATTTGTGATGGAAAAAAGTCCCCTCACTAAAATCGTCACAATTTGTGACAGAAATTTATTAATTTATGAACATTTAATATTATATATTAGTGACAGAATTTGTGATGCCTTAATTTCGTTACTGATTGTGACAGACTGAAATTATCTATCACTAAATATTTTGTGACGCCAATTTTTGTGACGAAATCAGTTTCGTCACTAATTTATTTTGTGACGGATTTTAACATATTTAGTGACAGATTTTGTTCCCTCTCTAATTTTAATTTTTTCTAGTTAGGTGATAATTACAATAGATATTATAATGTGATATAAATCAATTAAGAAAATAAAAAGTGAAATGTAAACTCATAAGAGAATAAAATGAGTTTAATATATGTATTGTAACATTTACGATAGAAAGAGAGTGATCTATAATCATTAATTAATAATGATTTTTAACTTGCTGTAATCAGCTGATGCAATTACTATCAAATTGCAAATAAGAATTTATAAAAACTGCGGTGTGAATTCTGAATATGAGTGGCGAGAGTTTGGGTACGGAAAAGCAATCCCGGCCACCAGATGGAGCGACAACACGCGACCCACAATTTTCTTTTCGGGATAAATAAATAGGTGATAAGGTTGCTACCCCATAACCTTCACGAGTTGATTTGATCCAAGAAAATTTCTTCAAGATAGAGTTAGAGGAGGGCAATAGATTGAAACCCAAGTGCTTCATAGATGAGAGGGTTTTACTAACGCTCAGGGAGCCTTGGTCGGAAGTAGTAATTATAGTTCATTTGTTACCCAAATTTCATGGACTTTCAGGTAAAGATCCTCACAAGTACTTGAAAGAGTTTCATGTTGTATGTTCAACCATGAAACCTGTCGGTAGCAATGAAGAAAGCATAAAGTTGAAAGCATTCTAGTTTTTACTAGTTGATGCAGCCAAGGAGTGGTTGTATTATCTTCCTCCTAAAAGAGTCACATGGGATGAGATGAAGAGGCTATTTCTAGAAAAATACTTTCCTGCTTTTAGAACTGTAGCCATAAGAAAGAACATATGTGGCATCAAGCAAATGAATGATGAAACGCTGCATGACTATTGGGAGAGATTTAAGAGGCTATGTGCAAGCTGTCCACAACATCAAATCAGTGAGCAACTTCTAATTCAATACTTCTATGAAGGTCTCCTACCAATGGATAGAAGCATGATCGATGCTGCTAGTGGTGGTACTCTAATGGATAAAACTCCTGCTGTTGCCAAAGACTTGATTGCAAATATGGTAGCCAACACACAACAATTTGGTGCAACAAGAGGAACTAGTTCAAGGTCAGTAAATGAGGTACAATTATCTAGTACTGAACATCAAAGACTAGAGAATAAACTAGATGAATTGACCTCTTTGGTGCGAGGATTGGCCATGATGAAACAAGCGCCTGCTAAACTCTGTGGCATTTGTGCTTGTTCCTCTCATCCAACTGATGCATGCCCTCAGCTACAAGAAGATAATCCCGAAGAAGTAGCTGCTGTAAATAACTTCCCAAATTCCTCACAACCAAGAAATGACCAAGCTAGAAATAACTTCAATCCTAGATACAATGATCATGCTGGTTTCAGATGGAGCAACAACAATAACACATCGCAACAACAAGCATTTCCAAATAGGCAACCTTTCCAATAAGCTCCAAGGCAGTCAATACAACAACCACAACAACAACAAAATAACCCTTCCTTGGAGGACCTTGTAATACAAATGGCTATGCAAAACTTGCAATTCCAACAAAGAATTGATGCTAGCATTCAAAACTTGGAAAAGCAAATGGGACAAATGGCATCCTCCATAAGCCAACTTCAAGCACAAGGATCAAGTAAGTTGCCTTCTCAAACTATTCCTAATCCCACAGGAAATGTTAGTGCCATCACACTTAGATCTGGAAAGACTGTGGAAGTTAAAAATGATGTGAAACCTGCCACTGCGTCTGAGGAATCTAAAACCAAGGAGAAGCAATCTTTCCAGTCAAGGGATGAAGAGCCAAGCATTCCACTACCCTTTCCACAAAGAGCTGTACAAACTAGGAAAGTTGAAGCTGAAAAAGACAAGGAATTGCTTGAGACTTTCAGAAAGGTAGAAGTGAACATTCCTCTATTAGATGCAATCAAACAAATCCCTAGATATGCCAAGTTCTTGAAAGAAATATGTACCCGCAAAAGAAGGCTGAAGGGGAATGAAAAAATAAGTCTAGGAGAGAATGTGTCTACTATCATTCAACCAATGCCTCAGAAATGCAAAGACCCAGGTACGTTCACTATCCCTTGTACAATAGGTAATTGCATATTTGAAAATGCCATGTTAGACTTAGGTGCATCTATCAATGTCATGCCTATGTCTATCTTTAAATCTTTGGGGCTCGGTCCTTTAATTCCAACTGGTGTGGTGATTCAACTTGCAAATAGAAGTAGTACTTACCCTTCAGGATTAATTGAAGATGTCTTAGTTAGAGTAGGAGAACTAATTTTTCCTGCTGACTTTTATATCCTAGAGATGGAGGGTGAAACTGCAACTAAGGTACCAATCATTTTAGGTAGACCTTTCCTTAAAACTGCAAAAAAAAAAAATAGATGTGCATGCTGGAACTTTTTCCTTAGAGTTTGGTGATAATGTAGTCAAGTTCAACATTCTAGATGCCATGAAACATCCTAGGGAAGAATACTCTGTATTTCACATTGATTTGTTTGATGACTTGGTTGATTGTTAAGCACATGACCATTTATGCACTGAATTTCCTGACATATATGATCTTGATGATACCATAAATTGTCATTCATGCATAAACAATGAATTAAAATGTGCTGCTTATATTGAAATAGAAGAATTTTTAAACACTAACAATTTTACTAAGGAATATGAAAAAGAAAAACATGCAGAAATTTTAGCTGCAGAATTGATAACAACAAATAGAATGTTGCCCTCCATTGTGCAACCACCAGCATTAGAGCTAAAATCGCTTCCTGATCATTTGAAGTATGCTTACCTTGAGGAAGGTTATAAACTTCCGGTCATTGTTGCGAAGAACTTGGATGTTGAACAAGAAAGGATGTTGTTACAAGTTTTGAAGGATAACAAAAAGGCAATAGGGTGGACACTTGCAGATCTCCCTGGAATCAGTCCTTCCACCTGTATGCATCGGATCCTTCTTGAAGAAGATGCTAAACCAGTAAGGCAACCTCAAAGGAGACTCAATCCTCAAATTTTGGAAGTAGTAAAGAAAGAGATATCTAAGTTGCTCCAAGCAGGTATCATATATCCTATCTCTGACAGCAAATGGGTAAGCCCCGTTCAAGTTGTTCCAAAAAAATCTGGAGTGACTGTAGTGGAAAACAAAGACAATGAACTAATTCCAACTAGAGTACAAAATAGTTGGAGAGTTTGCATTGACTATAGAAAATTGAACCAAGCCATAAGAAAAGATCACTTTCCACTGCCATTCATTGATCAAATGCTTGAACGATTGGCTGGCAAATCCCATTACTACTTTTTGGACGAATACTCAGGATACTTCCAAATCCACATAGCACCTGAAGACCAACATAAGACCACATTCACTTGTCCTTTTGGAACTTTTGCATACAGAAGGATGCCATTCGGCCTATGCAACGCTCCTGGTACATTTCAGAGATGTATGGTAAGTATTTTCTCTGAATTTCTAGAAGATTGTATGGAAGTTTTTATGGATGATTTCACTGTCTATGGGTCTTGTTTTAAAACATGTCTAGATAATTTATCCAAGGTGCTACACAAATGCATTGACTCTAATCTTGTCTTGAATTTTGAAAAATGTCATTTCATGGTAAAACAAGGCATAGTTTTAGGTCATGTCATTTCTGAAAGAGGTATTGAAGTAGATCCTGCTAAAGTAGAGGTTATTTCTGGTTTATCTTATCCCGCATGCGTGCAGGAGGTGCGTTCCTTTCTTGGTCATGCAGGATTTTATAGGCGCTTTATCAAAGACTTCAGCAAGATAGCATTGCCACTGTCTCGATTGCTACAAAAGGACGTTGAATTCAATTTTGACCAAAAGTGCAAGGAGGCATTCCATACACTGAAGAAATCTTTGACAAGCATGCCTGTAATACAACCACCATACTGGACACTCCCTTTTGAACTGATGTTTGATGCATCCAACTATGCTCTGCGAGCAGTTTTGGCCCAAAGAATGGGCAAGGCACCTCATGTCATATATTATGCTTCTAGAACTTTGGATGCTGCACAAGTCAATTACACTACCACAGAAAAGGAACTCTTGGCTATTGTTTTTGCATTAGACAAATTTCGATCTTATTTGCTCGGTTCCAAGTTGATAGTGTTCTCTGATCATGCTGCTCTGAAGTTCCTATTAAAAAACCGGATGCAAAACCTAGGTTACTGCGGTGGATGCTTTTACTCCAAGAATTTGATTTGGAAATAAGAGATAAAAGTGGAGCTGAAAACTTGGTTGCTGATCACTTGAGCAGAATTGAGCGACCACTTGATCTAGTACCCATACATGATACTTTTCCTGATGAGCAATTATTGAAAGTTCAGACAGTCATTCCATGGTTCGCGGATTTGGTAAACTTTCTTGTTGCTAATGTTTTTCCTAAAAATGCATCTAAATCTTACATTGCTAAATTAAAGAGTGATGCAAAATATTTTGTATGGGATGATCCTTATCTTTGGAAATATGGTAGTGACCAAATAATTAGGAGATGCATACCTGATCATGAAATTCACTCCATTTTTAGCTTTTGTCATAATCATGCATGTGGTGGACATTTTGGTCCCCAACGAACAACTAGGAAAATTTTGGAATTAGGATTTTATTGGCCTACTATTTTCCATGATGCATATCAATTTTGTAAAACTTGTGAACAATGTCAAAGGACTGGCAATATAACTCGAAGGAATGAGATGCCCCAACAACCTATGTTATTCCTCGAGAGACGACCTTAGGGCACTAGTGTGCTACAAGTTTAAACTAATTTTACATTTGTGTTTGATAGAGGCTGTGACAACCTCTCGTCAAATTGGTGCCGTTGCCGGGGAACGAACCTGGGTCACTCGTGTGACAGGCGGGAATACTTACCACTATACCCAGGTCAATTTGACGAGAGGTTGTTGCAGTCTCTATCAAACACAAATGTAAAATTAGTTTAAACTTGTAACACAGTAGTGCCCCAAGGTCGTCTCTCGAGGATCAAAGGAAATTCTTTTCATTATATTAGCAGTATTAACAAAATTTTGGAAAGAGGGGGGGTTTGGAGTTTGATATATCTTTAGAACAAGAAGTTAAATAATAAACTTAGATGATGAAAAACTTCAACTTGTGGATTTTCGTTCTTTGGATTTATCCTTGATTCAAAATCTCAATCTCAAATAATAATTGAATTCTTGCATTTAAGTTTAATTAGTCAAGCACCAACAAAACTTAAATAGATTCTTTCCAAAGTTCAGGCGAACATCATTTGAGCCCATTAGGTTAGGATCAAGCGTCCAAATTTAATCCCTATTTGGTATCTAAGTCCAAGAATCCAACAAGCCATCCAATGGAGAATTTAATTAATCAATTCTTGCTTGTCCCAAAGTTAACCAATCAAGCGTCAATTAATTTAGGAGATTCTTCAAATGTTTAAGCAAACATGATTCGAGTTAACAAGGTTAGAATTATTAATTCACATTTAATCCCTAGTTAAACTCTAAGTCCTTGAATCGGCAAGCAATTAATGAGTCAATCAATTAAGACCATGAATGTTCCTTTGTCTTTCTCAAAATTAATGTAAACAAGCATCACATAATCCTTGGTCTTGCATTCCTTCTTTAGTCCAATGTAAATAAGCATCACATAGGTCTTAGTTCAAGGATTTACTGAGAACATCTTATGTAATGAATTCAAGTGATCAATTCAAATTCAATTATATAAGCATAAACAAGATAGAAAGATAAAGGTAAATTCAATTATTAAGAGTTGAGTAAGCACAAAATCTTCTTCAAACCTCAAAATCCATTAGAACTTATTACCACAAGCTGAATTAGAAACTTTAGCTATCCATAAAATTAAAAGGCATTATAACATTAAATAAAAAGAAAGACTAAGAAGAAATTGAGAAGAGGAAGAAGAAAGGAGGTAGAAGAACACCCAAGAGTAACTTATTTGAAGGTGTTTAGGAAATCTTGCAATGGAGAAATGAAGGCCTATTAATAGCCTTCATACAACACATAAAAATTGTAAAATAATGGGGAAAAGCATAGGCAAAACGAAATGGGATGAGCTGGTGTAGTTGGTGGAATGAGTTGGTGTTGTTGGTGGGATGAGTTGGATGCCTTGTTCTTTTCCGCACCGATTTTGACCTTCTAGATGATCGAATTGGCCAACAGCTATTTCTGGGTAAGTTTTAGGGTTTTGTCTCAGCTTTCAAAGGCCACCGAGTTTGCATCATTTGGATAACCACAACCCAAGTTATGCCCTGAAAACCGAGACATGTTCATCAGCCCAGCGAAAAACGAGTTTAACAACAAAAAAATTCACAACTATCTAATTAAGCCCAACAATACACATATCTTTCTAAAGCCTACAATTAAGCATAAATGGAGTGTAAAGTAGCTACAATTGAAGTAAAAGATACACACCAAATTATGATTGATCAGAGACTATGAAAAATGATGACATGGTGTATTAAATGAAATTCTGTAATAAGTTAAATGCTGAGTCAATAAAATAATGAATGTATGACATGCATCATATGCATATATTACTCCAGGTGTGCCGCTGAGGCCGCATACCAGTGATGCTAACAAGGTGTACCTTAGGGTCACCCACGACTAACAAGGTGTACCTTAGGATCACCCACGACGTAACATGCTAATAAGGTGTACCTTAAGGTCACTAGTGATGTAACCAAGTGTGCCTTAGGGTCACCAGTGATGAATTGTGAAGCTTCCTTATGGTGCCACATGCATGCATTTATGAGTCGAGTCCATGACATCATAGCATGATAAATTAGTATATATGTGATATTGATTATTTATGTGTATTGTTTACATGTGACTTATATTTGTTGTGCGTGTGTGTGCTATATAACCTTTATTTCTGCACCTAAAACTGAGTGAGATGTTTCTCACTCCCTTGTTGTTCTTGTATATGTTTAAATTATGTTGTATGTGACCATGATGTTGGTGATGAGGCTTAAGGCTTCAGTTGGTCATGCTCTGATAGGATGTGACATCGGGGCATAACTAGCTTAGTCTAATATGTTATTGTTTTAATAACTTTAGTTTCTTTTCTTTTGTAATTTCTAGCGAAGAAATAACGTAATAAAGTCTTTTATTTTCTTTTGTAATTTTGAACATTCTTGATAAAAGATCAAAATGTACATCTTTGTCATATTATTTTTATTATATGATTTGAAAGTTATAAATTAATTCCTAACGAGGAGGTATTGCCACCTTTGTTGGAATTAACCTATATTTTCCTTTATATGATTTCTTGAGTTTTGATACTTATATGTTGACTTCTTATGATTTATGAGTTACGAATGTGAATCTTCTACCTTATAATATTTGAGACATTTGTTTTATCATGAAAGATGTTGTCAACTATAAAAGATTTTATTCTCTAAAAAAAAATTTATTGTTTACATTTATTGTGTATTATGTTGGGGTAGAGGGTGTCACAGATAACTATAAAAGTATTTTATATGTTGGTTTGAATTAATGAAATGACATATTAAATAGTTTTCATTTTTTTATTAAAATTTGCATACTTGATCTATGTATTAAAAACTTATAATTTAATAGTTAGATCATTGAAATTTGATGTAAAATATAAATTGTTAAGTGGAGTTAGTCTAAGCACACTTATTTTTGGAGTAAATAAATTTATACATACATACATATATATATATATATATGTGTGTGTGTGTGTGTGTGTGTGTGTGTATAAAGGATCCACTTACTTCAATCATTAACTCGTGTTTTATATCAAATTTTAACGATGCAACCACTAAATTAAAATTCTTAATGTATAGAGCAAGTTTAAAAAAAAAAAATTTAAAAATTTGAAAGCCATATGACATTTTATCATATAGATTGAAATTAATGTATAAAATGATTTTATGATTATCCATTAATTTGAATAGATGAAATTGTAATGACCAAACAAATCATAACACTTAATACAGTACAACATTACACAATGCAAAACCTAAAGAATTCAACTATTCTAGGATTTTAATACAACAATACCTAAACATTCTTGCAACAAATATATGTATAGGATTACATGAAATAATTCCTACCAGTATGACTTGAAAACATAAAGCCCTTTATATATAGGGTTACATGTAAATTTTGTACATATATACAACATACATCAAAGGTACAAAAATACTGTAAGCATAAAATCTTACTGTCGGTCAAACATCTCTATACAAAATACTATATTAGAATAGTATAACAAAACAAGGTTATCTCCAACATGACAATACACCAAGCGTGCCCTCAAACCTAATCATATCCTACTCTCATACCAAGTTTAATCATGTCATTCCAACAATATGGAAAAATAAGGGTAAACTTGTGAAAGAAAATAACATAATAACATAATAAGGAAGTAACAAGTATAGCAAATATAATCAACTTAAAGCAACATGTTAGTTTTCCAACTTAGAAAATAACCACAAATACTAATCAGTCACCACTTACAAAACATGCAACATAAAAAACTTTAAATCATAACTAAGTACCTTAAACAACTAATGCTTTGTTATACATATCATCTTATGAAGATCTCCTACAATTAAGGTAAGTAGTTTAAGTGGTTTTATCCTATCAAACCACAATATCTGACCTATCTTCTCTAGGTCAAGTATAAAAAACTTTAGGCTATTTTGAACACCTATTTAACAACTTACACTACAAAAAAAAACAAATTTTTTACGGACATAATCCGTTGGTAAAAAGGAATATTCATCGGAAAAAGAGAATTTCTTACAGATGCAAATCCATCGAAAAAAGGGACATTGAAAAAAAAATTCGTTAGAAACTTTCGATGGATATATCTGTAGATAATTATTCGTCAAAAATTACCAACAGATATATCTATCAAAAATTGTTTGAAAATATTTATGTGATTTTGACAGATAAATCCATTGGAAAATTTTTGTTTAATTTTAATAAATTTATTAATGTAACACCCTTCATATTTGGTCTCTCAAGGGTTTCATTTCACGACACTTCAATTTTCAGCGTGCTTTGTCCTTACTTGCTCAATTTCTGGGAAACATCCCAGAAGGTCACCCATCCCTTCCAGGCTAGGTGTAGATGTTGTTGCTCGGCAAGATCTACTGATGTCTTGCAGCTTGAGCAATTGAGTTCACCTTTATCGAGCTTATCCAAGTTCACTAGGGATGCTGAGTATTTCTATGTGGCCTCTCGAGGCATGTTAGGGGTTTGAGTATTCCTTGAGCTCAACCTCTCTAGGCTAGATGAGGATTTGCAATTCCTCTCGACTGATGAGTATTTTTGTGTGGCCTCTCCAAGCCTACTAAAGGTTTGAGTATTCCTTGAGCTCAACCTCTAGGCTGGACGAGGATTGACGGTTCTTATCGATTGATGAGTATTTATGCGTAGCCTCTCTTGGTTTATTGAAGGTTTGAATATTCCTTAAGCTCGTCCTCTACAAGCTGCATGAGGATTGGTGGTTCCTATCGACTGATGAGTATTTTTGTGCGGCCTTTGCAGGCTTACTAAGGGGTGAGTATTTCTACGCAGCCTCTCTAGGCCTACAAAGTTGAATATTCCTTGAACTCAACCTCTTTAGGTTGGACGATGATTAGTGGTTCTCACTGACTGTTGAGTATTTCTATACGACCTCTTTAGGCCTACAAAGTTGAGTATTCCTTGAGCTTAACCTCTCTAGGCTGGATGGGGATTAGCGATTCTCTCTGACCGTTAAGTATTTTTATAAGGCCTCTCCAAGCTTACAAAGTTGAGTATTTCTAAGAGGCCTTTCCAAGCCTACACATGGTTATGCTTAACCACAATGCCTCTTGTATTTTAGGCAAGGGAGTCCAACAAGGATGATGATCTAAGGGTTGCCCCTATGTTGGGCAAAAATATGGCTGAGAAGGATCCTGTTAGGGATGGAATGCTTTTCATAAGCTTTGTTGAGCTGAGGAGTGAGCAAACGATGCTAAAGATGTCTCTTAAACTTAGGCGCATATGTCTAACAAAGACGATGAGCTGAGGATTACCCCTTTGTGTTGGGCGAAAATCCGAGCAATAACTTCTTTGGGGGATAAATTACCTTTCTAAGCTTTATTGGGCAATTAAGTGTATCTTTATAGGACTTTTTCAGGCTCTATCGAAGTATTTCCTAAGGATGTGTCTAGTTTACCACCTAAGAGAGAAGTTGATTTTAGCATAGATTTAGTGCCAGGTACCTCATCCATATCTATAGCACCATATAGGATGTCTCCAAAAGAGTTAGTTGAGCTTAAGAAACAAATAAATGAACTACAAGAGAAACAATTCATTAGGCCTAGTGTTTCACCTTAGGGAGCGCTTGTTTTACTGGTCAAGAAGAAAGATAGGAGCGTGAGGTTGTGTGTAGATTATAGGCAATTAAATAAAGTGACCATTAAGAATATGTATCCTTTGCCTAGGATAGATGACATTATGGATCAACTAGTTGGGGCTTGTGTGTTTAGTAAGATAGATTTAAGGTCAGAATACCATCAGATTAGGGTAAGAGCTGAGGATGTTCCTAAGACTGCTTTTAGGACCTGATATGGGCACTATGAGTATTTAGTTATGCCTTTTGGCGTGACTAATGCACCTAGTGTTTTTATGGATTACATGAATAGAATCTTTCACCCTTACTTGGATAGATTTTGATGGAGCTAAGTTGAAGAAGATTGATAATATTCAATAACTCCATGCTAAGGACCGAAATGCCTTGAGGTTGACACCTTTAGAATTCTGAAATCTCCTTTGAAGAAGCTTCAATGGAGGAGAAGTCCTTGACGGAGGTTCGGCCACTCCTTAAGCTTGTGAAGGAAGCTTGAGGAACCAAACAAAGTTTGAAGAACTTTGCTAGAAACCTAGAGAGAAAATTCCCCTACGGTTTTGGAGACTCTTGAGTGAGAGAGAAAATCTGATTTTCATTCTCAAAATGTTCAAAAGTGAGTACAATAGAGGTATTTACAAATATATAGGGAGAGGTAGCTTGTAGAAGAAGCTAACCTTAACCATGGTTCACTAGGAATCATGGTAGGGTAAGCTTTAACTCCCACGGTTTAGCTAGCTTGTAAGAGAAGCTAACCTTGACCATGGTTCACTTAGGAACCATGGTAAGGTAAGCTAACCTTACAAAGGTTTAGAAGCTTGCAAGGCAAGCTTCAAACCTTGAGAAGGTGACAAGCAAATTTCGGCCAAGGAGGAAGAAAGAGCTAGGCGGCCTTGGTTCACATTTGCTCCTTGAATTAATTTAAAAATGTTTGATTTGGTTTAGTTAGGTTCATTATATGATGATGAGACCTAGCTAAATCAAATCTATGAAAAATTAGGAGCAAAATGAGTCCAATATGTAAAATTTTACCTAGGCCCAGTTCTGGCCCAATTACTAGTCACACCCTCAAGCATTGCTAAACGTCACCCCCTTTTCCCTACTGAAAAAAATACAAAATGAATGTATCAACTAGGGAGGTTAAATGGAGTTAAACTCTCCAAGTAACCTACCTCAAAATCAATATACAAAACTAGGAAAAGCAAGTAAAGTGCCTCACAAATACAAAGGCAAAAATAACCTATACAAAAGACTATGTATAAACTGTACAATATAAACAAGTAGAACTAGGCCTTCTCTTCATGATAGAGCATTCCAAGTGAAGATTACCTTGGGCTTGACAAGCCCACTAGTCTTCACAAGATCCAACTCTTCCTATATTCTTCTAGCCATAGCTCTGGTAACTGGGCCTTTGGCCCATGATCTATCATCCCCTCCTTCTTGAGAAGGATTTGTCCTCAAATTTGTAGGTTCATCTTCCTCATCATAACCTGCAAAGGGAATAAGATCACTCACATTAAATGTGTTGCTTACTCCATAATCACTGGGAAGATCTAACCTGTTGGCATTATCATTGATTCTTTAGAGAACTTGAAAGGGACCATCTCCTCTTGGGTTGAGTTTAGACTTTCTTTGAGAAGGAAACCTTTTCTTTTTCAAATGAAGCCAAACCCAATCCCCTTCCTCAAAAATGAGGGTTTTCTTTCCCTTGCTTCTATCTAAAGCAGTTCTCTCATTTTGTAGTTGTATATGAGTTTTAACCTTCTCATGCAGTTTCTTAACAAATTCAGCCCTAGATACCCCTTCTTTATGAAAATAATGAGAAGAATCTGGTAAGGGTATTAGGTCTAAAGGAGTAAGAGGGTTAAAACCATACACAACCTCAAAAGGTGAGATTTTGGTAGTCTTATGGACTACCCTGTTGTAAGTAAATTCAATATGAGGCAAGTACTCATCCCAAGATTTATGGTTACCCTTAAGGACTGCCCTTAACGTTGTAGCTAGGGATCTATTAACTACTTCTATTTGCCTATCAGTTTGTGGGTGACAGGTAGTAGAGAAAAGTAATTTAGTTCCTAGCCTACTCCAAAGAGTTTTCCAGAAATGGCTAAGGAATTTAGTATCCCTATCTGAGACAATGGTTTTGGGTAGACCATGATGTCTAACCACTTCCTTGAAGAAGAGTCTTGTTATGTTGCTTGCATCATCTATTTTGTGGCAGGGTATAAAGTGGGCCATTTTACTAAATCTGTCCACTACCACAAAAATCGAATCCATGCCTCTCTGGGTCATGGGCAAGCCCAAAATAAAATCTATACTGATATCAACCCATGGAGAGTTAGCAACAGGCAAGGGTGTATAGATGCCATGAGGCATTACTTTAGATTTTGCTTGTAAACAAGCTACACATCTAGAGCAAAACCTCTCAACATCCCTTCTCATATGGGGCCAAAAGAATTTTTCTTTTAGAAAGCTCAGAGTCTTTTCAACTCCAAAGTGCCCATGAGACCACCCTCATGACTTTCTCTAACAAGGAGTTTCCTTATAGATCCTTGGGGTATACAAATTCTTCCTTCTTTATACAAATACCCCTCAGAAATATAGAAACCTCCTTGAGGCTTTGCTAAGCATTGGGTATAATTTTCCTTGAATTCGAGATCATTAGTATACAACTCCTTAATATGATTAAATCCCAAGATTTGAGATCCAAGGGAGACTAACAAAGTGTGTCTCCTAGAAAGGGCATCAGCCACAACATTATTTTTCCCTTTCTTGTATTTAATCACATATGGGAATTGTTCTAAAAACTCTACCTACTTAGCATGCCTTTTATTTAGTTTTCCTTGGCCCCTCAAATATTTAAGTGACTCATGGTCACTATGAATGACAAACTCTTTGGGAATAAGGTAATGTTCCCAAGTTTGAAGGGCCCTAACCAAAGCATAGAGCTCTTTGTCATAGGTTGGGTAGTTAAGGGAGGCACCCTTAAGTTTTTCACTGAAATATGCAATAAGGTGCCCACCCTGTAACAAAACCGCCCCTATACCAACTCCAGAGGCATCACATTCTAACTCAAAAGTTTTTGAAAAATCTGGTAGAGCTAGAAGTGGTGTATGGGTAAGCTTATGCTTCAAGGTTATGAAGGCATTTTCTTGTTTCTCTCTCCATATAAATTCTACATTTTTCTTGACTAAGTCATTTAATGGGGAGGCAAGTGTGGAGAAATTAGGAACAAACCTCCTATAGAAGCTTGCCAAACCATGGAAGCTCCTAATATCTCCAACACTTTTAGGAGTGGGCCATTCTTGGATGGCCTTGATTTTGTCGGGGTCCACATGAACCCCTTTTTACTAATGATAAACCCTAAGAAAACAACACTATCTACACAAAAAGTACATTTTTCTAAATTTCCAAAAAGTTGGTTTTTCCTAAGAATATCAAAAACTTACCTTAAGTGTCCTATGTGATCACTTAGGCACCTACTATAAATGAGAATGTCATCAAAATAAACTACAACAAACTTACCTATACAACCCCTAAGGACATGATTCATGAGACGTATAAATGTACTAGGAGCATTGGTGAGCCCAAAAGGCATCACCAACCATTCATATAATCCAAATTTAGTCTTGGAAGCGGTTTTCCATTCATCACCCTCTTTAATCCTTATTTGATTATAACCACTTTTAAGATCAACTTTGGAAAATATGATGGCTCCATGAAGCTCATCTAACATGTCATCAATTCTAAGGATAGGATGCCTATATTTCACAGTGATGTTGTTGATGGCTCTACTATCACAACACATTCTCTACTTGCCATCCTTCTTGGGAACCAATAACACTGGAACAACACAAGGACTTAAGCTCTTTCGAACCCAGCCCTTCTCCAACAACTCTTGGACCTGAGACTCAATTTCCTTTGTTTCTTGGGAGTTGGTCTTATAGGTAGGCCTATTAGGTAGGCTAGCCCCAAGCACCAAATCAATTTGATGTTCTATTCCTCTAGAAGGAGGAATGCCCATTGGACCCTCGGGAGGAAATAGATCATCAAATTCCTTTAAAAGTGTTTTTACCCACTTAGGCAAAGTCTCATGTTCACTAGATGTGGCAGTACAAGAAAGAGTTCCTTTACAGAGAAGGATATAAGAGGGTTGTTGAATCAAGAGGGTTTTCTTTGAAAAATTCTTCTCTTGAGTAACAACCTCTAGGAAGGGAACTCCTTTCTCCCTAGATTCCTCTCTATCCTTAGGTTTCACAGACTTTTTTTTCACTCTTTTCTTCTTTTTTTTTTTTTTAAATCTTTTCTCACTATCTTTTTTGATTTTCATTTGTGCTTGATCCTCAGCCACCTGTTGAGGAGAAAGAGGATGAAGCACAAATTTCTTTTCCCTATGAGTAAAGGTAATCTCGTTAGTAAGGCCATTATGCATAGTTTTCTTATCAAATTGTCATGGCCTTCCTAATAAGATATGACAAGCTTTCATTGGTACTACATCACATAGCACCTCATCTTCATAGTTCCCAATAGAAAGCTTGACCTTTACTTGTTGGTCAACTGTTAAGTCACCATCCTCATTAATCCAATAGAGTTGATAAGGTTTAGGATGGGGACTAGTAGTTAAGCCCAACTTCTCAACCAGCCTAGTGCTACAACAATTGCACCATGAGCCACTATCAACAATGAGAGAACATGCACTGTTTGAAACTTTGCATCTAGTATGAAATATGTTCTCCCTTTGTGATAGAGTATCACTAGGTTGGTTGTTGAGGAGTCTCCTAAGCATTAAGAGCTCCCCTTCATAAGGAAAAGTAGACTTTACACCTTCCTCTTGCTCACTTGCTTCTTCCTCACTATTACTAGAGGAAGTAGTAGCCTCATCTTCGCTACTATAAATGTCATGCCCCCTCATGATCATGACCTTCTTTGTCGGGCATTGGGAGGCAATGTGGCCTCTCCCTAAACATTTAAAGCACTTAATGTCACTAGTCCTAGAACTAGTGTGTGTAGTGTCCTTTCCCTTTCCCTTATCTTTCTCTATAGCTTGATTCTTGGAGGGTTCAAAAGTTTTCTTCTTTTTAAAAGTCTTTCCCTCCTTCTTGGAATCTTTCTTTAGAAATGAAGAGTGGGAGCTATATTTTTTGTAAGATTTTCTCATTCTTTGTTGTTCTACCCTTACACAAAGTTGGACCAAATCATTTAGGTCCTTGCAGGGTAGTAGCTCCACTTGGTCTCTTAGTTCTAAATTAAGACCACTTAAGAATCTAGCTACAGTTATAGCTTCCTCTTCCCTTATACATGCCCTCATCATTAAAAGCTCTATTTGTTGCTTGTACTGTTCTACAGACATGTCTCTTTGTTGGAGCCTTTGGAGCTTATTCATAAGCTCCCTCCCATAGTAAGTGGGAATGTGCCTCCTTCTCATTGCACTTTTTAGATCATTCCAATATTGAATTGGAGGATCATTGTGGAGGCGTCTCTCTCTTTCTAGGGTTGTCCACCAATACATGGCATGCCCTTGGAAGCTAAGGGCAGCCAAAGGGACTTTTCTCTCCTCACTTACCTTGTGTCAAGCAAAGAGTTGCTCAACCTTCATTTCCCAGTCTAAATATAACTCCACATCATCCTTTCCAAAAAATTGTGGGAGGTCAACTTTGACTTCCCTAGGCTTTGTTGTCCTTTTAGGTGGAGGTTGGTAGGGATCCCCTTGATTCATGCTTTCACTAGGGGATGTATAGTGGGAATGTGAGCTCTTACTCTTTTTTCTGTTTCTTCATGTCTTCTTTCAATTTTTCTTCCTCTTGTCTTAAAATTCTCAATTTTTCCTCTAAATAAGCAAGTTGTCCTTCTCTTTCAATTCTTTCCTTCTCTCTTTGAATGGACTCTTGCTTTTTCCATAGTTTAAGTGATTTGAGCTCTTTAGTGATGTAAGAAAAACTTTTTGGAGAGCCATCTCTTTCACTATTGGAGAAATTTTGAGACATTTTAATTCAAGAGATTTTTTTCACATAAAAATAGTTTTTATGAAAATAATTTTTTTTGAAATGCTTAGACTTGGCACTTGGAGGTCTAAGAGTACAAATTGAACTTTGGAAGGAGGTGAGCTACTAAAGAGCCACTTAATAACCAAGCCTCTTCAAGTAAAAATCTCTAAACCCCCTTGTACGTTTGCCTTGCACAAATCAATTTTCACAAAGATCTTTTCTTAAAGAAAAATAACAAACAAGTGCCTATGTGTACAATTTATATAATGCTTGAAAACATAAAGAGCAAGAAAACATAAATTGCTTGAAAACTTAAATGACTGAAAACATAAATTGCTTAAAACATAAATTGCTTGAAAACTTAAAGACAAGAAAACATAAACTAGGCATGGTAAGCAATTTAAACCTAAGTGAGAGCTTGAGAGGTACCAAAGACCTTCAAGGACCCTCTCACAAGTGCTAAACGAAATTTACTATGAGAACTCTTAAGGAGAGATGGAGATACACCAAAGGCACTCCAAGACACTCCTTAATAAAGGCCTTGTACAAAAATTTGGAAATTAAAAATTACAAGAAAATGAAATTCAAATTTTCTTCAAATGAAATGCAAATTCACACTCCAAATGAAATGTAAATTCACATTCAAATGAAATTAGTGGCTGCACTTAATTTCAAAGAAAACAAATTAGCCACTAATTAGAAACAAACTTTAGTCACGGATTTTGTAAGGAAACTAGTTTTAGAAACAAAAATTTCCGTCACTAAAATTAGTTCTAAATTTTTCACAAAAATTTTCACAATTGATTTAACTCCTTCTTGCTCCAATCCAGCCACCAAGTTGCAGCCTCACTAGGTGTTTCACTCCTCTTTTAGAAGCAACCTTATCTTTGGTCACTTCTAGGTGTTTTCAAGAGCCTTGCCACCAAGAGAGAACAAACTCCCTAAGAAACCACCAAAGCCTTCAAGTGGATGTCCTTTGCCTTGGCCTCCTACACCTTTTAAGAAGCACTCAACCACCTTCAAGACTAGAATATTAGTGCTAAAACTGAAAAGGAACAATTTAGAATAGCTACACCAATTGGTAGAAAAGAATGAGACAAGACTAGAAAGAGTTTCACAAAAATGACAAGCAACAATTAAGGTTAATTTGGAAAGCTAGCACTCACAAGAATAACCTATGAATGGCACTAGAATTGGATTACAAAATCAAAAGCTAAGATTATAAACAAAAACAAGACACAAAGATGTGGCTAGACTAACAAAACATGTAAGCAACTCACACCAAATCCGAGAGCAACACTTAACAAATTTTCACTCCTTTTTGGCTTTTTCTTTTGCTATTTTCTTTCTTTTTCTTTTGCAAAATATTTTTCACTTATTTTTCTTTTGATGTTCAGGAGTTTCAATGCCTTTTAAACACTTAGAACTCTCAGATTTAACGTAAAAATACTGCAGCAAAAATTTCACACAAAACAAGAGGTGTTCACATGCATTTTGTAACTAGTGCTTCACTATTTTGTTTTATTTTGAGGTAAACTTTTTAAGCACTCTTTCTTTTGTTTTTCTCATGCATTTAGGACACTCACACCTCTGTTTTGCCTCTGTTTTAAGGTTCAAAAATTTTCAATAAGTTTCAGCCACACAACTAGATACAAAGAACCTAATAGGAGAAGTGTTTAACAATTTTTTTGACAAAACTTTTTAACAAGACATAATAGAAACCTAACTCTAGGAAATTTGCTAGAACTAATAGCAAATTAGGAACTCAATCATGTAAAGCAAAAGCACATATAGTAAGGTACAGATTTAATAAGCAAAGACACAAAAATTTTCGGATACAAAAACACAACAAAATTAGGTCAAACAAGCTAGTCTAGGAATTTTCAACATACAAAGGACTACACATGACTTTCTAGGACAAAACAAGTGATTCAAAAACAAAATCTATGCAATATGAATGTTGTCCAATCATAGACACATGTTATAGAATGGAGAGACTCAAGCAAAAATTAAAAACGCACAAGAACAAGAGTACCTAAAGCACAAAACAATTGATTCACGGATTCAAAGGAACAAGCAATAACATGAATCAATTTAGTTCACATATGAAATATAGGATCCATCAAAAAAATTTAGAAGACATAGATCCATGCAGAAAACACAAGTTTAGACAAAAATAAGGAAGGAACAACACGGATTCAATGAAGAAAAAATTAGAACACATAACCTCAAGAGCACTAGGCTCTAGATACCAAAAATGATGGAGCTAAGTTGAAGAAGATTGATTATCTTCAATAACTCCATGCTAAGGACCGAAATGCCTTGAGGTTGACACCTTTAGAATTCTGAAATCTCATTTGAAGAAGCTTCAATGGAGGAGAAGTCCTTGAAGGAGGTTCGGCCACTCCTTAAGCTTGTGAAGGAAGCTTGAGGAACCAAGCAAAGTTTGAAGAACTTTGCTAGAAACCTAGAGAGAAAATTCCCCTACGGTTTTGGAGACTCTTGAGTGAGAGAGAAAATCAGATTTTCATTCTCAAAATGTTCAAAAGTGAGTACAATAGAGGTATTTACAAATATATAGGGAGAGGTAGCTTGTAGAAGAAGCTAACCTTAACCATGGTTCACTAGGAACCATGGTAGGGTAAGCTTTAACTCCCACGGTTTAGCTAGCTTGTAAGAGAAGCTAACCTTGACCATGGTTCACTTAGGAACCATGGTAAGGTAAGCTAACCTTACAAAGGTTTAGAAGCTTGCAAGGTAAGCTTCAAACCTTGAGAAGGTGACAAGCAAATTTCGGCCAAGGAGGAAGAAAGAGCTAGGCGGCCTTGGTTCACATTTGCTCCTTGAATTAATTCAAAAATGTTTGATTTGGTTTAGTTAGGTTCATCATATGATGATGAGACCTAGCTAAATCAAATCTATGAAAAATTAGGAGCAAAATGAGTCCAATATGTAAAATTTTTCCTAGGCCCAGTTCTGGCTCAATTACTAGTCACACCTTCAAGCATTGCTAAACGTCACCCCTGATGGAAAACTTGTTGGAGAATCCGGATTGATGTGAATCCTCTTCAAGTTCCTCCCTAGATCTTTGGCTCCTTGATTCTTCCTATGCTTTGATAAGGCCTTGATAGTCATATTTTAGTATATCTTTCTTTATGTGATTTTACCTTGTTTGATTCTTTTTAGTAGCCTTTATTCATGTTTTAGTTCAGATTTGCATTAGTGAATCATTTAGGAATTAGTTATAAATTTTACTAATTTTCCGTAAGAATTTCCTGTTTTGACACAGTTTCTTGTACAAGCCATATCTAGAGCTATTCAACTCGGAATTTGGCAAACTTGGTGTCCCTGTAAAGATAAGACGGAGATCTACAATTCACATGTTGGACGAAAAGCCCAGTTTGGACATTTTCAGACCCAAAATTGTGCTTTAAGGTCGCGGCGCTGCACTTGATTGTTCAGCTTGTCATGAAACTGTTTTGTTTAGTTAATTAGGCTTTTGAATTGTAATTAGTGGACTGGACCTTTGGTTTTAGACCCATTATTTTGTCTTTAAAAGCATGTAATGACTCAGGAGTTGGGTCTTGGACAATTCATTTTTTTAGATTTTCAGATTTGAGATAACTTCCTCAAGAAGTTTCTCTCAAAAGTCTCTCTTCTCTCTTTAGAAACTTCTCATCTTCTCCCTCACTCTCTCTTTACACGAATCCTTTTCTCTCTCACGGAATTTCTTCTCTCAATTGGAATTTGCTGCAACATGATAATGAGGCACGGCTAATTCCTTAATCGGGTTAAGGTTTCAAGAACTACGGTAAATTTGAGTTTCTAATTTTTACCGAACGAATTCTTTCTTCTTCTCTTTTTTTTGTTTAGTGTAAATTCTGTTTTTCATGATATTGAATCTCTGTTTTGAACCCTAAATGAAAATGAGAAGAAGTATTTTCTAATTAGAAATAACCTAAATCCCTAATTCAATCGGTTACTTTCTTGAATTTTGTTGAAATTTGGAATGTGCGATTGTAGTTTCTGTTTTAATAAAATTCACAATCTAGATTTAGATTACTGTTTGGATTAATTTCGGATTGAATTAGATGGATTAATAATTCGTATTTGTTGTGAACAATGATGATTATACCGTAGGAATTGAAACCTTGAACCGAATTTCTATTCTACTGAAATTTTGTGTTGATTTGATTTCTTTGCTTTCTTAATGCTTTGCTCTAATTGTTTGCTGGAAAATCTTTTCCCCCTGAGTTCTAAATTGATTTACATACATGATTAAATTCAAAATATAATGTGCTTGTGTCCTTGAGAGATGACCTAGGTTAAGTCCTCTATATTACAGAAATTTGTTGAGGAACCTAGAATTGTTTGATAGTGATACGACTGAGCTATCAGGCCTCCAATGGAGGAGGAGACCATAGAACCACCAAGGTTTGGTGGAGAACTCTCCCAAGAGGCGCCACTCCTTGTTGAAGAGATAAGTCCCTTCAATTCTCACCACACTCTTCTATGAAGGGATAAGAGAATTGGATGAATATCAAAGAGGTTTAGGGACTTTTAGAAGAGAGAAATCTGAACAATTCTTCAGAAAATAATTCTCAATACATCCAAAAGTGTTTTACAATGAAGTAAAAACGAAAATATAGGAGTAGGAAGCTTAGAGAGTAAGCTAGTCTTAACCATGGTTCACTAGGAACCATGGTTGGGTCTAGCTAAACCGTCCAAGGTCAAGAGGCTTGGAGAGCAAGCTTCTCTCTTAGCTTGCTTGGTAAGCTTGCTAAGGAGAAGCTTGTGCTTCAAGCTTCCAAGCTTGAGAAGCACCAAGCTATTTGGCCAAGTGTGAACACAAGTGTGAACAAAAGTGTGAACACATCTAGGTGGGCGGCTCTTTGGAATTATTTTACTCCAATCACGTTTTTAAATTGTTAATTTGGTTTAGTTAGGTTCATCCAATGTGAATGGAACCTAGCTAAATCAAATCTATGAAAAATTAGGAGTAAAATGAGTCCAATATGTAAATTTTAGCCTAGGACCACCTTTGGCTAAATTGCTAGGAGCATACTCTAACTTACTAAGGACACTCTCTATTTTGCTAATGCCACTCCTACTAGAAAAACTAAAAATAATGTATTTCTAGGTTAGATTATATGGAGTCAAAGTGCCCAAGTGACCTACCCTAGAAACAATATACAATAGCTACTAGAAAGGAAATAAAGTGCCTCACAAATACAAAGGCAAAAATACACCTATACAAGTATCTACTATATACAAGGTACAAGAAATTAACTATACAAGTATGTACAATGGAAACTCAAGAAACTAATAAGAGGAAACATAATCAATGCTCATGAAGAGCAAAGGTCTAAGAAGCACCTCCTCTGTAGAAGTCTCTTCGAGCTTCCTAACCATGGACCTAGTTAAAGGCCCAATGGTCTTCAAGTGTGAGCATCCTTGGTTCACCCTTCACCCTTCTTGGTCTTACTTCTTCCAAAGGGATCCTTGGGGATTAGATTTCCATCAACCCCCTTTTCCCTACTGAAAAAATACAAAATGAATGTATCAACTAGGGAGGTTAAATGGAGTTAAACTCTCCAAGTAACCTACCTCAAAATCAATATACAAACACTAGGAAAAGCAAGTAAAGTGCCTCACAAATACAAAGGCAAAAATAACCTATACAAAAGACTATGTATAAACTGTACAATATAAACAAGTAGAACTAGGCCTTCTCTTCATGATAGAGCATTCCAAGTGAAGATTACCTTGGGCTTGACAAGCCCACTAGTCTTCACAAGATCCAACTCTTCCTGTATTCTTCTAGCCATAGCTCTGGTAACTGGGCCCTTGGCCCATGGTCTATCAGATTTGTAGTAGTCTTCATAGATGATATCCTAGTGTATTCCAAGACCAGGGGCAAGCATGTTGAACACCTTAGGATCGTTCTTCAAACCCTTAAGGAAAAGTAGTTGTATGCTAAATTGTCAAAATGTGAATTTTGGTTGGAAAGTGTAAATTTTCTAGGACATGTGATATCCAAGGGTGGAATAGCTATAGATCCTTCTAAGGTAGAAGCGGTTCTTGAATGGAAAGTACCTAAATCTGTATATGAGATTAGGAGTTTCTTAGGACTAGCCGTTTATTATAGAAGGTTCATAGAGAATTTCTTTAGGATAGCTCTTCCTTTGACTAAGCTGACAAAGAAGAACTAACCTTTTGTGTGGGATTCTAGGTGCGAGGAAAACTTTCTAGAGCTTAAGAGGAGATTAACTAGTGCCCCTGTGTTAGTGTTACCAGATCCTAGTAAGACTTTTGAGGTATTTTGTGATGCTTCTAAATTGGGTTTAGGAGGAGTGCTTATGCAGGAGGGTAAGGTAGTAGTCTATGCTTCTAGACAACTTAAAAGCCATAAGCAAAACTATCCTACCCATGACCTTGAGTTAGCTACTATAGTTTTTGTACTTAATTTATGGAGGCACTACTTGTTTAGGTCTAGATTTGAGGTGTTTAGTGATCATAAAAGCCTTAAGTACTTGTTTGATCAAAAGGAATTAAATATGAGACAGAGAAGATGGTTAGAGTTTCTTAAGGATTATGATTTTCAATTAAATTATCACCCCGGCAAAGCTAATGTTGTGGCTGACGCTTTAAGTAGGAAATCTTTGAAAGTGTCTTCTTTGATGATTAAGGAGTTGTGTATGATTGAGGAGTTTAGGGATATGAGTTTAGGGTGTGAGTTGACCCTTAAGAGTATTAGGTTGGGAACCTTGAAAGTGACTAATAACTTGATAGATGATATTAGAAAAGGTTAGAAGATAGATCCTTTCTTATTGAATCAAGTTGAGAAGTTGAATCAAGGTGTAAAGAGTGAATTTAGACTTGGAATGGATGGAGTGTTGAGATTTAGAGATAGGTTGTGTATTCCTAGTGTGCCAAAGCTTAAGAGAGCAATCCTTGAAGAAGGTCATAGGAGTAGTCTCAGTATTCATCCTGAAGCCACTAAGATGTACCAAGACCTTAAGAATATGTTTTGGTGGCCTAAGATGAAGAGGGAAGTGGAGGAATTTGTGTATGCCTGCCTAGTATGTCAAAAACCTAAGGTAGAACACCAAAAACCTTCAGGTCTGATGTAACCTTTAGATGTGCCTATGTGGAAGTGGGATAGCATCTCTATGGATTTCGTAGTTAGGTTACCTAAGACTGTGAAGAACTTGGATGCTATATGGGTCATTGTGGATAGATTAACTAAGTCTGCTCATTTTATTCCCATTAACATTAGATACCCTTTGGAGAGGCTAACCAAATTGTACATAAGTGAAATTGTGAGATTGCGTGGGGTTCCTACTAGTATAGTTTCTGATAGAGATCCTAGGTTTACTTCTAGATTTTGGGAGAGTTTGCATGAGGCTTTAGGTACTAAGCTTAGATTAAGTTCAGCCTACCATCCTCAAACAGATGGCCAAACCGAAAGAAACATACAATCTTTGGAAGATTTGTTGAGGGCTTGCATCTTAGAACATAAGGGTAGTTGGGATAGTTTCCTACCTTTAATAGAGTTTACCTACAACAATAGCTACCATTCCAGTATTGGGATAGCACCCTATGAGGCTCTATATGGTAAGATATGTAGAACACCTTTTTGTTGGATAGAACTTGGAGAGAATGCTATCTTAGGACCTGAGATAGTTCAACAAACTACTGAACAGGTGTCGCCACCGGCCGAAACGGACCTCGACAATCGCGACGATGGTCGGACTCTTTTTAAAAGTCTAGAAAAATATGGATTGATAGAACGACTTATTCTCAAACTGAGACCTTGTCGAGCTACCAATTTTATTAAATGATTCACCAATCCATGTTAATCCCAAGCGGGACCCTCCACGGATTAGTGGTTTTCGCTAAAGGTAGGGTTCTTGGAGTCGCCACCAATGTTTTACTCAAAATATTGGAAAAAGATTTAAGGCAATTGATTTTATAAATCAACCTTGGCCATTACAACCAGAGTTGGGTAAGGGAGTCGGTTACGTGCGGGGAAGGTGTTAGCACCCCACAACGCCCCATTAGGGTTCCCTATGACGGATTATTTTATAAATAATAGTGCAAAATTACTAAATTACCCCTATTTATTTATTTAAGCAATTATAAACTAAGTATTTACATTATGAAAAACTGTAAACGTGCTATGCAACAGTCAAAAAGCAATAAAGCGATAAAAGAAAGGATTAGAAGAGAAACCTCCGAAGCAAGCTTTTATAAATTCAAACGGACGCTTAGGAGGCTTTTTGGCGCTCCCTCCCTCTACAAGCTCGCTTGCTCCTCTCCTAAAATAATTTTTTTACTGTGGAAATCAAATAGATTTCCCTTCGACTAATTCGAATCCTCAAGCAAAATGCTCAGAATTCAAGAATTTCGTCGGTTTCGGCTCTCAGAGAGTTTCCTAGGGTAGAACACTGCTCAAAAACCCCAGAATACTCAAGAAGAGAGTCAAGGAAGTGTGGAAAAGTGTCAAATGACGTCCAAATGATGTCTTATTTATAGGGATGACGCGCAGTACGGCCCCTGGGGTCAATACGGCCCGTATTGAAGTTTTGAACTTCAATACGGCCGTATTGAGGTTCAAAAGCTTCAATACGGCCGTATTGAATTCAATACGGCTGTATTGAGATTCAAAAGCTTCAATACGGCCGTATTGGTTTCGGTACGGCCGTATTGCAGTTCAAAAATGCAATACGGGCCGTACTGAGCTCCAAAGAGGCCGTATTGAGCTACATTCCTCCTATTTTCTTATTTTTGCTACTCTAAGACCTCTAAACCTACAGATAGTCATCCCATGGTCTTCTAGGAGTCCTTCTGGCTGACTTTCTTTTGATCTTTGAGAGTCTTCGAGTCTTAATTCCGACCCGGACAATTTTAGGGGTCTACAACAGGTTAAGGTGATCCAGGAAAGAATGAGAGCAGCCCAAAGTAGGCAAAAGAGCTACAATGACAAGAGAAGGAAAGACCTTGAGTTTAATGATGGTGATCATGTATTCCTTAAAGTTATTCCTTAGACAGGAGTAGGCAGAGCACTAAAATCCCGTAAACTTACTCTACGTTTCATTGGTCCTTATCAAATCCTTAAAAGAATTGGTGAAGTAGCCTATCAAATTTCCTTACCACCATCTCTTTCAAATCTTCATAATGTCTTTCATGTTTCCCAACTCAGAAAATATGTCCATGATCCTTCCCATATTATTGAGTCTGACAACATTCAGTTGAAAGATAACCTCACCTATGAAATAGTCCCTTTGAGAATTGATGATACGAGGGTGAAACAACTGAGAAGAAAGAAAATTCCTTTAGTTAAGGTCGTTTGGGGAGGAAATTTTGAAGAAGGCGCTACATGGGAATTGGAAAGCAAGATACGAGAAGAATATCCATTTCTGTTTTTAGGTAAATTTCGAGGACGAAATTTCTAAAAGAGGGGAGAATTGTAACACTTACTTTTTTATTATTTTATTGAAATGGCATTTTCGTAATTCCTATAAAGTTTTGGGATATTTTTGGGCACCGAAATGGGCCGTTCCAAAAGTAAAACGGGTTGTTCCAAGTAAGGAATTTGGGCTGCTTTTATTGAAGCAGAACGGGCCTGGAACGGGCCGTTCTCCAAAGGAGAACGAGCTATTCTGCTTGGAGACGGGGCATTTTCCTTGCAGAACGAGCCGTTCCAGAAGGAGAACAAGCCGTTCTACTGGGATTGGGAACGGGTCATTCTTGGGCAGTTCTAGTTCCAGAATTTACGTACATTTGAAGGTCCCAAAACGGGCGTTCCGCTTTTCGGAACGGCCGTTCTGAGTTAGGTCGTCCATATTCCTATAAATAGGGGCTAAGGGCTGAAGGAAAAATCACAACTTGAGAAGAAGGAATTTTAGAGAGAGAAAATAGAGAGAGAAAGAGAGAGAAGGAGAAAGGAAGAGAGAAGAAGGAGAAGGAATCCAGAGGAGGAGGTTCTGCTCTACGTTTTAGCGAGATTCTGCCCAAATTTTTGTATATCCAGGTAAGAGGGGAGTGGGAAACCTCGCTTGGGGGTGTGGGAATAATTGTTAAATAGTTTGATTGATGGATTGGCTCCCAATCCCTTGCTTGTTGCTTGTTTATGCAAATTATTTATATGTTCTGTTGTACTTTCTGTTTGCTCTATTTTGTTCTTCTTTATGGTATAAATTTATAATTAATATTAAAAGTGAGTAAGTTTAATATGAATAATAATGCCGCCTGTGGGGACCTATATGGACCTTATGAGAATTTTATGACTATATGATATATATGCCTGGACTGTTGGACTATTGGACTATTGGACCTTTGGACTATTAGACCATTAAATTATTGGCCTATTGGACTATTAGACTAATGAGATATAGTATAATTATGAAATATGAATATGATATGGTGTAATATAGAAAATTCTGTAACATATATGTTAAATATTAAGTCAATGATTGTAAGACATGCATCATATACACATATTACTCCAGATATGCCGCTGAGGCCGCATACCAGTGATGCTAATAAGGTGTGCCTTCGGGACACCAGTGATGTAACATGCTAATAAGGTGTGCCTTCGGGACACCAGCGATGTAACATGCTAACGAGGTGTATGGACACCAGTGATAGGTGTACCTTTGTGTCACCAGTGATAAATTCTGAAACTTCCGTATGGCGCCACATGCATGCACTTGTGAGTCAAGTCAATAAAATCATTGCATAATTTATGAGCATAAATGTGATATTAATTATATGTGTATTATGTTGTTTGTGTGTGTGTGCTATTTAACTCTTATTTCTACATTTGAAACTGAGTGAGATGTTTCTCACTCCCTTGTTATTTTTGTATATGTTTAAATTTATGCTGCATGTGATCATCATAATGAGGATGTTGGTGATGAGGCCTAAAGGCTTCAGTGGGCATGCTCTGATAGGATGTGACATCGGGCTTAGCTAGACTTACTCTTATTATCTGTTTCTTTTCTTTTATGATTTTTTAACAATTAAATTTATATTTTTATAATATTTTGATTTGGAAATTTTAAATTGATTCTTAACTAGGAGGCACTGCCACCTTTACTGGAATTAATTTATAATCTATTTTATTATGACTTCTTGAGTTTGATACTTATGTTTATGAATTACGAATGTGCATCTTCTACCTTATGATACTTATTGTTTTATAACACTCTATAATTTTTTTTTAAATATAGTTTATTGTGTAATTATCTTGGGGTAGAGGGTACAGAAACTTGATGAGGTTTTTTTCGCAACCTACCACTTGGCAAGTGAACCAAGTTTCGAAATAGTATTTAAAGATCGTTCTCAGGGATTTGAGTGTTTAGTAATTCTTGCTCTAATGATTTATAAGAAAATGATGTTCAAATTGCAGATGAGTGAAAATATATAAAACAACACAATAAAACAAACGTAGTAAAAAAACCAATGGTTAAGAAACAAGGATTGGTTTGGAAGCACTTGCTAACTCGTAGATCTTCTTAAAATAAATGCTATTCTAATTCCATTATTTCCACGTTCATTAAGTAATTCAACAAGATTCCTCAAGGTTGAATCCTAAAGTCATTAAGCTCAAAACATGATTCCTTTATGTTTTGAGTTCAACACTTCGCATTAAGAACAAGAACTTGAAACATGTGACTAACCAAATCAAGTCTATCCCTATAACAAGAATTGATTAGGTGCAAGATTCAGTTCGGGTTTTCAAAAACGTTTTCCAACTGGATTCAAAAACCAAAAATCATACAACGGGTGATCAAGCCGATATAAGCATTAAGTAAAGAATCATACACAAATAATGAGATTAAAATGCATATATTTAAGAAGAAGAAGAGTTAGTAGTTACATCCAACCAATCCTCAATGAGTTTAGCTACCCATGGCCATTACAAGTTCTCCAGCAAATTCCATAAGAGAGTACAGAGTTGGAAGTGAAAAACAGAGGTTTTGGGAGCTCTCTCTAAGTGGCCCAGCTGCTACCACAAGTTCAGTGTCATCTAGTTGTAGTCTCCAATCAATGTATATACAGCTGTTTTTGCATTAGTGCTTCAATTAGTGGTTTTCCACTAATGATTCCCCTTTTTTTCTTGTTTGTTTCTCCTTAATTTCAGGCCCTTTGTCTTTCTTTTTAATTTAGTGCTCATGTGCTTCTTGTTTCTTTCCTTAATTTTGTGCCCCACTATTTGATGGAAGATTTGTAGAGAAACCCGGATTGATGTGAGTCTCCTTCAATCTCCTCCCTAGACCTTGAACTCCTTGATCCTTCCTATGCTTGGTTAAGGCTTCCTATGGAGGAGGAAGCCTTAAAGCCACCACGGTTGGTGGAGGAACACTTCCAAGAGGCGCCACTCCTTGAAGAAGAGATAAGCCCCTTCAATTCTCACCACACTCTTCTATGGAAGGGATAAGAGAATTGGATGCACTCAAAGAGGTTTAGGGACTTTTGGAAGAGAGAAATCTGAACTCAACTCAGAAAATACAATCTCTAATTCATCAAAAGTGTCTTACAAGGTAAGGTTTACAAGTATATAGGAGTAGGAAGCTTAGAGTGCAAGCTAGTCTTGACCATGGTTCACTAGGAACCATGGTTGAGTCTAGCTAAACCATCCAAGGTTTAAGAGGCTTGAAGAGCAAGCTTCTCACTTGGCTTGCTTGGTAAGCTAACCAAGGAGAAGCTTGTGCTTTAAGCTTCCAAACCAAGAAGGCTTCAAGCAACTCGGCCAAGGAAGCAAGTGTGAACACAAATCCGGCCAAGTGTGAACACACTCCAAGGTGGGCGGCCTTTTGGTCTCAAGTTACTCCATCCGGTTCTAAAAAGGTTAATTTGTTTTAGTTAGGTTCATTCAATGTGAATGGAACCTAGCTAAATCAAATCTATGAAAAATTAGGAGTAAAATGAGTCCAATATGTAATTTTTAGCCTAGGACCACCTTTGGCTAAATTGCTAGGAGCACACTTTAGTTTACTAAGGGCACTCTCTATTTTGCTATTGCCACTCCTACTAGAAAAAACTAAAAAGGAATGTATTTCTAGGTTAGGTTAAATGGAGTCAAAGTGTCCAAGTAACCTACCCTAGAATCCATGTACAAAAGCTACTAGAAAAGAAAACAAAGTGCCTTACAAATACAAAGGCAAAAATGCACCTATACAAATATCTACTATATAAAAGGTACAAAAAGTATATACAATGGAAACTTAAGTGACTAATAAGAGGAACTATAATCAATGCTCATGATGAGCAAAGGTTTAAGAAGCACCTCCTCTTTACAAGCCTCTTCTAGCTTCCTAACCATGGATCTAGTCAAAGGTCCAATGGCCTTCAAGTGTACATCTTCCTTGGATGGTCCTCCATCATACCCTCCTTCTTGAGAAGGATCTGTCCTCAGATCTACTATCTCATCATCAGTGTCAGCATCACCTGAAAAAGGCATAAGATCACAAACATTAAATGTATTACTAACACCATAATCAGAAGGTAAATCTATCTTATAAGCATTATCATTTATCTTTTGGAGGACTTTGAATGGACCATCTCCTCTTGGACTTAGTTTGGACTTCCTTTGAGTGGGAAATCTTTCTTTTCTTAAATGAAGCCAAACTAAGTCTCCCTCTTCAAAAGTAAGTTTCTTTCTCCCTTTGTTGTTGTATTCAATATACTTTTGAGTTTGTTTTTCAATTTGGTCTTTAACCTTCTCATGAAGTTTTCTAATAAAATCAGCCTTAGACACTCCTTCTTTATGCAAGTAAGAAGAAGTACTAGGCAATGGAAGTATATCCAAAGGAGTGAGAGGGTTAAAGCCATAAACAACCTCAAAAGGAGAAAGATTGGTAGTCTTGTGAACTACCCTATTATATGCAAACTCAATGTGAGGAAGATGTTCATCCCAAGACTTTTTGTTGTTCCTTAAGATAACCCTCAATAGTGTAGATAGGGATCTATTTACTACTTCAGTTTGCCCATCAGTTTGTGGGTGACAAGTAGTAGAAAATAGAAGTTGAGTTCCTAGTCTTTCCCAAAGTGTTTTCCAAAAATGACTAAGGAACTTAACATCCCTATCTGAAACTATTGTTTTAGGGATTCCATGTAATCTAACAACTTCTTTAAAGAAAAGTCTTGAGATATGGCTAGCATCATCTACTTTGTGGCATGGAATAAAGTGAGCCATTTTTGAAAATCGGTCCACAACCACAAAAATAGAGTCATGACCCCTTTGGGTTCTTGGAAGACCAAGTATAAAATCCATGCTAAGGTCAACCCAAGGAGTGCTAGCTATAGGTAGAGGTGTGTAGAGTCCATGAGGCATAACTTTGGATTTAGCTTGCAAACAAGCTATGCATTTTGAACAATACCTTTGGACATCTAATCTCATGTGTGGCCAATGAAACTTTTCTTTTATAAAACTTAGAGTTTTATCAACTCCAAAATGGCCCATGAGACCTCCTTCATGACTTTCCTTAATTAAGAGCTTTCGAATGGATCCTTTGGGTATGCACAATTTTCCCATTTTAAACAGGTACCCATCAATGATGTAGAATCCATCAAATGCTCTTTTTAGACATTGTTCATAAGTGGATTGAAAATCTAGATCATTTTCATACAATTCCCTAATGTTATCAAATCCAAGAATTTGGGAACTCAAAGTAGTAAGTAATGTGTATCTTCTAGAAAGTGCATCAGCCACCACATTACTTTTTCCCTTCTTGTATTTAATTACATATGGAAATTGCTCTAAATATTCCACCCACTTAGCATGTCTTTTATTTAACTTACCTTGCCCTCTCAAATACTTTAGTGACTCATGATCAGTATGAATGATAAAGTCTTTAGTCACTAAGTAATGTTCCCAAGTTTTGAGGGCCCTAATGAGAGCATAAAGCTCTTTATCATAGGTGGGATAATTCAAGGTGGGACCACTAAGTTTTTCACTAAAATAAGCAATGGGGTGGCCACCTTGAACTAAAACCGCACCTATACCTATTCCACTTGCATCACATTCTAGCTCAAAAGTTTGGGAAAAATTTGGAAGAGCTAAAATGGGTGCATGTGTGAGTTGGTCCTTTAAGTTATAAAAAGCCTTCTCTTGTTTCTCCCCCCATATAAAAGGCACATCCTTCTTGACCAACTCATTAAGAGGAGATGCTATGGTGGAGAAATCTTTAACAAACCTCCTATAGAAGCTTGCTAATCCATGGAAGCTCCTAATGTCTCCCACACTCTTAGGGGTAGGCCATTCTTGAATGGCCTTAACCTTTTCGGGGTCAACCTTAACCCCCTCCTTGCCAACTATAAAACCTAGGAAATTCACATTCTCTTGGCAAAATGTGCATTTCTCTAAGTTAGCATAGAGATGGTTTTCCCTAAGAATGAGTAAGACATTTCTAAGGTGTCCTAAATGTTCTTTAAGGCTTTTGCTATAGATAAGGATGTCATCAAAATAAACAACTACAAACCTACCTATACAATCCCTTAAGACATGGTTCATTAATCTCATGAATGTGCTAGGAGCATTGGTCAAACCAAAGGGCATGACTAACCATTCATATAATCCAAACTTGGTCTTAAAAGCAGTTTTCCATTCATCTCCTTCCTTAATCCTTATTTGGTGATAACCACTTTTAAGATCAATTTTAGAAAATATGAGTGCTCCATGCAACTCATCTAGCATATCATCTAGTCTAGGGATTGGATGCCTATACTTAATAGTTATATTATTAATTGCTCTACAATCTGTGCACATTCTCCAAGTTCCATCCTTCTTTGGAACTAGAAGAACAGGCACAGCACAAGGGCTTAGGCTCTTTTGAACCCATCCCTTCTTCATCAAATTTTCAACTTGGGTCTTTATTTCCTTAGTTTCTTGGGGATTGGTCCTATAGGCAGGCCTATTAGGTAGGCTTGCCCCGGGCACCAAGTCAATTTGATGTTCTATTCCCCTTAAAGGAGGAAGTCCACTTGGAACTTCTTTGGGAAATAGGTCATCAAATTCTTTTAAAAGATTTTGGATCCCCTTTGGTAGAGATTCAAGTTCAAAATTTGTGGCAGCAAGTGTCTCTTTAACATAGAGAAGGAAAAGAGGTTGTTCAACTAAAAGACATTGTTTTATTGCATGGTTTATTGAAAATTGGCTTCTAGGAACAACTTCCTTGGAAGGGACACTTCCTTCCAACTCTATAACCTTCTCTTCCTCCTTTTCAAGACTTAGGAGGTTTTTTTTTTTTTTTCTATCTTTTCCTTTTTTTTTTCTTCCTCGATTTTTTTTTTCATGGCTACTTGATCCTCCAACACTTGGGAAGGTGTAAGAGGAATCAAAGTATGTTTCTTGCCTAGATGAACTAGGCGGATTTTATTGCTAACACCATCATGAATGGCTTGCCTATCATGTTGCCATGGCCTCCCAAGTAGAATGTGGCTTGCATCCATTGGAATGATATCACATAAAACTTCATCCTTGTATTTTCCAATGGAGAAAGGCACATTTACTTGATCTTTAACTTCTATAGGTCCATCCTCATTAAGCCATTGAAGTTTATAAGATTTAGGATGGGCTATAGTAGTTAAGTGGAGTTTATCAACCAACCTTTTGCTTACAAAATTGTTACAAGATCCACTATCAACAATGAGAGAACATGTATTCTTAAAAATTTTACATCTAGAATGAAAAAGATTCTCTCTTTGTGATTGATCTTGTTCTTTAAGTTGGTTGGTCAATAATCGTTGGGCAACTAATAGATCACCCTCACATGGTGCTTCCTCACTAGAACTATGGATTTCGTCTTCTTCACTTGAGGAAGATGAAGAAGATGAAGTGCTCTCTTCACTTAGGATTTCATTGCCCCTAATGATCATGGTCTTTTTTGTAGGGCATTGGGAAGCTATGTGTCCCCTTCCTAAGCACTTAAAACACTTAATGGAACTAGTCCTAGTATCATGGGAAGGTTTTTCTTTTGATTTTTCCTTTTGTGGCCTTTCTTTTGAATAGGAGGGAGCACCCTCCTTCTTGAAGTCCTTTTTAGGGTAGGGGTAGTTTCTTTCCTAAAACTAGGCTTTCTTCTTAGTTGTTGCTCTACCCTCACACAAAGTTAAACTAACTCATTTAAATCTCTATAGGGTAATAGTTCAACTTTATCCCTAATCTCTAGGTTTAGGCCACTTTGAAACCTAGCAATGGTGGTTCTTTCCTCCTCTCTTATGCCAGCCCTCATCATAAGCAACTTCATTTGTTGCCTATATTCCTCAACACTAAGGGATCTTTGTTGGAGTCTTTGGAGCTTGTCCATCAACTCCCTTTCAAAATATGGAGGAATGTGCCTTCTCCTCAAGGCACTTTTAAGCTCATTCCAATATTGTATTGGAGGCTCATGATGAGTTCTTCTTTCTCTCTCAAGGGAAGTCCACCAATACATGGCATACCCTTGAAAGCTTAGGGTAGCCATGGGAACCTTTCTCTCTTCACTCACATTGTGGCAAGTGAAGAGTTGTTCAACCTTCATCTCCCAATCTAAGTAATCATCCACATTATCTTTTCCATGGAAGGGAGGAAGGTCAAATCTAGGTTCTCTAGAAGTTGTTTCATGCCTAGGCCTATGATGCCTAGGGGGTCTTTGATAGTAGCCATCATCATGGTGACTACTATAAAACCCTTCACTTGAGGATGGGTGAGTGTGTGAATGGTGACTATTGGACCTAGATGATCCTTCTTCATGTTTAGGCCTATGGGACCTAGAAGGCCCCTCACCATTATGTCTTTTGGGCTTAGAAGGCCGATGACCCTCATTGGCATGGGGTTTGCTAGCCTCACCCCCCACCACAAGTTTACTCAACAACTCTCTAATGGTCTCATTATTTTTTTCATTTTCTAAGTCTTTTTTTCTAATATACTCCCTAAGTTTTCTAAGTTCATCTTTAGTGCTCTTATGACTCTTAGGGGAATGTTGACCATGCACACTACTATTATGAGAATGATCACTCATTTTTGCAAGAGAAAGGTTTTCAAAAATCTTAAGGAATTTTGCAAAGTGAGTGATAAAAATTTTCACAAAGAGTTTTTCTTTTTTGGTGTAATACTAAGTACTTGGAGGTCTAAGTATACAAGTTGCACTATCAAGGGAGGTGAGCTACAAGGAGCCACTTAATAACCAAGCCTTTTCAAGTGGAAATTACTAAACCCCCTTATACTTTTCTTACAAAACAAAGTTTTCACACAAGTAAGCAAAATAGTTGTGTGTGTGTGCACGAAACCCCTATTAGGCAATGGAAGCCTTCTAAACGAACTTAGAAGCTAAACAATTAAAAGGAAAGCAAGTAAATCATATACTAGTCGTAGGATCCTAATGTGGAAGTCCAAGTGGCACTTGAAGCTTTTTGGGACACTTCCACAAGTCTAAACGAATTATGAAAGTAATAAAGCTAGGCGTGTCCTAATGGAAGCCCAAATGGCACTTAAAGCCTTTGGGGACCCTTCCACATGTACTAACCGAGTATATTAGACTTTATTTAGAACTATTTAGGAAGTGGTGGAACTTAAACAATGTCTCAAAACAACCACTCCTAAATGTAGGTTTGTATACAATAGAAAAATTAAACAAAAACTAACCCAATTAGGGTTAAGGAGTTACAAATCAATGGAAACAAAACCAAATCAAAATCTTCTTGAAGAAACTCCTTCAAGGGTAGTTAGGACAGGTTTGGAACAGCCTTGAAGTCAAGAGAAAACGTCCCAAGTTGGTCTCCACCAAGCCTTCACCAAGCCCTCCAAATCCGTCACTAATTTCTTCAAAATCCGTCACAAATTTGTCTCCAAATCCGTCTCTAATTGAAACCTAAAAATCAAACAATTCTTGGCTGCAAAATAACAAACAAGTGAGCCTATCCAAAGGTGTTTCACTCAGTTTGGGGTGTACCTCAATCTCCTTCAAGTATAGACTCCTTTGAGATTAGCCAATATGTCTCAATTATTCCTTCCTTCCAAGTGTGATGGCTTGAAAAGAATTGTCTCAACAAGGAATAACAACCAAGCAAGAGAGAATAGAGGCCAATGAATGAAAACTAAAAAAAGCACAATTTAGAAAAGGCTATACTCTAATAGGAATTAGTGTGACAAAACAAGGAGAGCCAAGAAGACACAAAGCAACAAATAAGGGCAAATTTCAAAAAGCTAGCACACAAAAGATTATACCTAAGAATGGTACTAAAATGGATTACAAAAACCAAAATAAAATTTGTGCAATTGTTTTGAAGGTTTTAAAGTGTTTTTCCAACCACTGGACAGCAAGCAAACCTCACAAAAATTCACACAAAAATTCAAGGCCAAGTGCTACAAAACTTGTTTAGTTTTCACTTTGATTTTTCTAGAATTTTTTTTTTCTTTTGTTTTCTTTTCTTTTTCTTTTCTATTTTTTGTCTCTTTTCTTTCTTTCTTTTCTTTCAATACAGTGAGTAAGCACTTCAAAAAGAGGCCAAACAATTAATAAAGAGGTTTCCAAGTGGTGGAGAAAAGAAGAACAAGAAGAGTAGAAGTGTAAGTGTACTAGTCAAAAATTTCAACACTAAAATGTTACTAGTTTTAGTACTAGTTTGTTAACTTCTTTTGTACACTTTAATTTTCGTTTTCAATACACTTCTACCTCTGTTTTCTTTTGTCAAAACAAGCACAAGACACACAAGGAATTGCTGGTCACAAATTGCTAAGAAACTATTAGCAAAAGAAGTTCACAAAAATTGACTCTAGAACATGTTAGGTCTAATAACATGCATTGGAATCTTTTTATGGGCACACTAAGAGTTATTTAATGTTCAACCAGCAATGACACAATCAAGAACAGAGGTTAACACATTAAGATTCAAAAAGAAAAAGGCACAACAAGGATTTAATGACAAGTACAAGAACTACACATGACTCTAAGACAAAACTAGTAGATTAAGAAATGTAAAAAGCTTGTAATCTTGTTTCTTTTTAGGGGTTTTCTTTTAGTCCGAATTTATAGGAGTCCAAAGGGAGATAAAAGCAATCCTAAAACACTCAAAAAGACATACAAAGAATACCTAAAGGCACATACAAGGATTGATTCACAAGAAATTATAAAATGAATCAAGAAAAGCAAGACAAGGTGAGTGTGTTCTATAGATTTATATATGTGACACAAGAACCACTCAAGGCACACAAACTCAAAACTCAAAAAGGAAATACATGGAGGAACAGTAAAGACACATATTAAGATGATATACACTGAACAAAACAAGACAAAGAAGCATAGGAACGAATTTACCAAGGAGACCTAGCTCTGATACCAAATGATGGAAGAATTGTAGAGAAACCCGGATTGATGTGAGTCTCCTTCAATCTCCTCCCTAGACCTTGAACTCCTTGATCCTTCCTATGCTTGGTTAAGGCTTCCTATGGAGGAGGAAGCCTTAAAGCCACCACGGTTGGTGGAGGAACACTCCCAAGAGGCGCCACTCCTTGAAGAAGAGATAAGCCCCTTCAATTCTCACCACACTCTTCTATGGAAGGGATAAGAGAATTGGATGCACTCAAAGAGGTTTAGGGACTTTTGGAAGAGAGAAATCTGAACTCAACTCAGAAAATACAATCTCTAATTCATTAAAAGTGTCTTACAAGGTAAGGTTTACAAGTATATAGGAGTAGGAAGCTTAGAGTGCAAGCTAGTCTTGACCATGGTTCACTAGGAACCATGGTTGAGTCTAGCTAAACCATCCAAGGTTTAAGAGGCTTGAAGAGCAAGCTTATCACTTGGCTTGCTTGGTAAGCTAACCAAGGAGAAGCTTGTGCTTTAAGCTTCCAAACCAAGAAGGCTTCAAGCAACTCGGCCAAGGAAGCAAGTGTGAACACAAATCCGGCCAAGTGTGAACACACTCCAAGGTGGGCGGCCTTTTGGTCTCAAGTTACTCCATCCGGTTCTAAAAAGGTTAATTTGTTTTAGTTAGGTTCATTCAATGTGAATGGAACCTAGCTAAATCAAATCTATGAAAAATTAGGAGTAAAATGAGTCCAATATGTAATTTTTAGCCTAGGACCACCTTTGGCTAAATTGCTAGGAGCACACTTTAGTTTACTAAGGGCACTCTCTATTTTGCTATTGCCACTCCTACTAGAAAAAACTAAAAAGGAATGTATTTCTAGGTTAGGTTAAATGGAGTCAAAGTGTCCAAGTAACCTACCCTAGAATCCATGTACAAAAGCTACTAGAAAAGAAAACAAAGTGCCTTACAAATACAAAGGCAAAAATGCACCTATACAAATATCTACTATATACAAGGTACAAAAAGTATATACAATGGAAACTTAAGGGACTAATAAGAGGAACTATAATCAATGCTCATGATGAGCAAAGGTTTAAGAAGCACCTCCTCTTTACAAGCCTCTTCTAGCTTCCTAACCATGGATCTAGTCAAAGGTCCAATGGCCTTCAAGTGTACATCTTCCTTGGATGGTCCTCCATCACTATTTCTCCTTAATTATAGGCCCCAAATATGTTCTGTCCAAGGAAAAGTTTGGATTTTTAACCCAAGGCTGCAGCTCTAGAATGGGGGCTGCAGCTCTGGAGTTGTTTCCATACGCACAAAGCTTCAAGGCTGCAGCTCTGGAATGGGGGCTGCAGCTCCAACTCTCTGGAATTGGTTTCTATACGCACAAAAGCTCCAAGGCTGCAGCTCTGAAATGGGGCTGAAGCTCCAACTCTCTGGAATTGGTCCAGGCTTCACGGTTGCAGCTCTGATTCTGGAGCTATAGCCTTAACTCTCTGGAACACTTCTTTTTGGTTCATGCTTCATGGCTGCAGCTCTGGTTTTGGGGCTATAGCCTTGGATTTCCAGTTTTATCAAAACCTACACAAAAAAGGAATATTTTCAACCAAAGCAACTACACTCTTCTAACTCCTTAGATTAATCCTAGTTCATCTATTTGGAGGGCAAACATAACCAAAATTACTTATATCTCTTCCAAAATAAGTGCCAAATTAAGCATAAAAATATGCAATTTGAGCACTTATCAACTCCCCCCAACTTACTCATTTGTTTGTCCCCAAACAAAGGTTTCACTGTGATTGCAAACTGACAACACTTTCCAATTCACAAATTGCCTCTATATCAACAAGAGAATAAATCATCAATCAATTCACCTTCATCAAATTAATTCCTACTCACTTGAGGTGCCCACATTTTCAAACATACTTAATCAAAGAATTCACAAACAAATCACAAACTTGAGTATTATGAATCAGTGATTGAATAAATACTCCTCACTGGTGTATCTCTCCTTGGGTGAGTGTTTCTCTCAACTACACACATCATTTCTATGAACATAAGCATTGATATCATCTCTCCATTACCACTCTTGAAAAGAGGATGAAGGATCACAAGGTCTTTTGATAGTTGTAATGGGGCTTGGTTAACAAAGAAATATGATTTTTCTGGTAAACAAGGTTCAAAGTTCAAACTCTAGAGAGCACAATAAACATAAGCAACAAGACTCAAAATTTGTTCACTCTTGAATTTTCAACTCCAACCATATATCTCAGCCCAATTTCTACCTTCATTTTTCCCATATTTACCCTCATAATTTATTGACTCAATTGTAAGAATACCACCTCTTTTGAGACTTTTTGTACAATAACCTAGCTTCTTCTTTTTCTCTTTTTTTTTCTTTTCTTTCTTTTTTTTAAGCTATTTTGAATGAAATTGTACATTACAATGATAACATTAAAGAGGTAATTCTCACTTTAACACTTCACAACATGGTATTTCTTTTCTTTTTCTTCAACCTTTGACAATTTTCACTCCCCCCAACTTAACCCACATTCATTTTCATCATGCTCTCTAAGGTTTGGTTAGGGTGAGGAATTTACAGTTGGTATAGGCTTAAGGGTTGAATAAAGGGTATTGCTCAAATGGGTTTCAAACAAAGATTTTTCTCAAATGAAGGGTAGCTGTTTGGTTCTAGGTTCAACAAATCTTCAATATGAAAAACATAATGCCTTGATCTTTTCCAACATTTCTTACAAGAGCAACAAATTCAAGAATCAAACAATGCAAACACATATGCTATGATGGTGACCCTCAAACATATAAGTGTATTTTTATTGTTAAACCCAAGGATATACTCAAAGCTCCAAAAGATGATGGCAACTCAAATTATAGAGTCTCTAGCATCTTCTGATCACCAAGCAGAGCATGGAAGGCATCAATCCCATAAAAGAGGAGTTCTTGATCTTAACACTAATGATGCAATCCTTGCTCGGAATAAACTGCCAAATATTTTGATGCCTTTAGGTTGCGAAAAAATTACCCTTACCACTGCCACAAGGATATACTCATTCCCAAAAGATGATGGCAAAGGCCCAATGAAATCAATTCCCCAACAATCAAAGATTTCCACTTCTAAGATGTTTTGCAGGGGTAACTCATGTCTCTTGGAAACTGTTCCTGTTCTTTGACACTTACACATCTTTTGCAATGTTCATATGCATCTCTAAACAAGGTTGGCCAATAAAATCCAGATTGGAGAATCTTTGCTGCTGTTCTTTCACCATTGTAATGTCCACCATAGGGCGAGTTATGACAATGCCAGAGAATATCTTTAATCTCAGCCCCAAATACACACCTTCTTAGCAAACCATCAGTACCTATCTTGAACAAATAAGGATCATCCCAAACATAGTAGTGAGAATCTCTGAAGAACTTCTTCTTTTGTTGCCAGTTGTATTCTTCTGGAATAACCCCTGCTGCTTTGTGATTTGCCATATCAGCAAACCAGGGTCTTTCACTTACTGCAAACAACTTCTCATCTGGAAACTCTCCTAAGATTTCTTCTTCTTGACTGGTCACTTCCTCATTAACAAGTCTAGATAGGTGATCAGCAACATGGTTCTCACATCCCTTCTTGTCCTTGATTTCTAAATCAAACTCTTGTAGCAAAAGAATCCACCGAATCAGTCTTGGCTTTGAATCTGCCTTTGTCAATAAATACTTGATAGCAGCATGGTCAGTATAAACAGTGATCTTTGAACCCACAAGGTAAGAACGAAATTTTTCTAGTGCATACACTATGGCAAGTAACTCTTTTTCAGTTGTTGCATAGTTAATTTGATTTTCATTCAGTACCTTACTTGCATAGTGAATAACATGAAAAATTTTGTCCCTCCTTTGGCCCGAAGCAGCTCCTACAGCATAATCACTTGCATCACACATTAGTTCAAAATCAAGTTTCCAATTTGGAGCAGTGATTATAGGAGCTGAAACAAGCTTGCTTTTTAACAATTTAAAAGCATGTAAACAATCATGATCAAAATCAAACTTGTTATTTTTAATAAGAAGGTTACTAAGAGGCTTAGCTATCTTGGAGAAATCTTTGATAAATCTTCTGTAGAATCCTGCATGCCCCAAGAAACTTCTAATCCCCTTCACATTGATTGGTGGTGGCAACTTTGAGATGATATCGACCTTCGCTGGATCTACCTCTATACCCTTCTGAGAGACTTTGTGACCAAGAACAATGCCCTCTCTGACCATGACGTGACATTTCTCCCAGTTCAGCACCAAATTAGTCTCTACACACCGTTTGAGTACAGTGTTGAGATTATTAAGACAAATTCCAAAAGATGAACCGAACACAGAGAAATCATCCACGAAAATTTCTATACATTGCTCCACCAAATCAGAGAAGATTGCAAACATACAATGCTGAAAGGTAGCTGGTGCATTACACAACCCAAATGGCATCTTCCGGTATGCGAATACACCAAAAGGGCAAGTAAAAGCTGTCTTCTCTTGGTCTTCCGGATCCACAACAATCTGATTGTAACCTGAGTAACCATCCAGAAAACAATAATACGCTTGCCCTGCTAACCTTTCAAGCATTTGATCCATGAAAGGCAATGGGTAGTGATCTTTTCTTGTGGCTTGATTCAACTTCCTGTAGTCTATGCACATCCTCCACCCAGTCACAGTACGAGTGGGAATCAATTCATTCTTCTCATTATAAACTACAGTCATACCTCCTTTCTTAGGCACAACTTGCACAGGACTAACCCAAGCACTGTCAGAAATTGGATAAATCATACCAACCTCAAGCAACTTGGTAACTTCCTTTCTCACCACTTCTTTCATAGTTGGATTCAAACGTCTTTGAGGTTGGGCTACTGGCTTATAATCCTGCTCCATATGAATCTTGTGCATACAATAGGAAGGACTAATCTCTTTCAAATCAGATAGGGTCCAACCAATAGCACCTTCATTGGCCTTTATCACTTGAATCAAACTATCCTCTTGCTCTTTTGAAAGCTGGCTGCTGATTATTATTGGCTTCCCACCATTTTCTTCTAAGAAGACATACTTTAACTGTGGTGGCAATGGTTTCAAATCCAACTTTACTATTTGATCTTTTGCCTCGTTCTTCAATTCTTCCTTTGGCTGAACATTGGTTGATGAGCTTTCACCTTTATTCAATGCATCAATCACATCCTGGACTTCCTTGTCTATAACTTTATCCAACTCCTCATCAAACATAGACAAAGATTTCTCCAATGGTGATGAATTCTTGAAATTGCTTTGAGTTTCCAAATACACATCATCTAACACATCAATTCTGAAACAATCCTTATTACCTTTGGGAAACTTCATTGCTTCAAAAACATTGAAATTCACCTCTTCATCTTGAACTCTCACCTTCAGCTTTCCATCATCCATGTCTATGATAACTCTAGCTGTCTTCATGAAGGGTCTGCCCAGAATTAGTGGAACTTCCGAATCTTCTTCCATGTCCATGACTACAAAATCAACTGGAGACGGAACAGGAAATAATAATGGTGGAAATGGACCAACCAGGCCTCCCAGAAGGACCCTAAGTGATTATGCACAACAACAGGGTCCTAGACATTTCTCTAGTATCGCAGCTCCAAACACTTCTAGAGCTATGGAGATGAAGCCTGCCTTCCTTACCTTGGTTAGCTCACAACAATTTGCTGGCCTTGATCATGAAGACCCATACTCACACCTATCAAATTTCTATGAGTTATGTGGAACTATGGGAATTCCTAAGGCTGATGAGGAAGCTGTATATTTGAGGTTGTTTCCATTCTCTTTGACAGGAAAAGCTAAAGTTTGGTTACAATCTCACCCAAATCAAAGTTTGACAAGCTGGGGTGATGTGGAAAACAAGTTTGTGAACAGATTTTATCCTTCATCCAAGTATATTAAGGCCAAGTCAGAAATTACTACTTTCAGGCAAGGTGTAGATGAACCATTTTGTGAAGCCTGGGAGAGATTTAAGTCATTGCTCAGAAAATGTCCTAACCATGGGTTTGAAGATATAGCTCAACTTAATTTCTTTGTCAATGGAATCAAGCCTGAGGTGAAGATGTTATTGGATGCAGCAGCTGGTGGCACCATGATGACTGTGAGTCTAGAAGAGGCTACTCAAATTATAGAGTCTCTAGCATCTTCTGATCACCAAGCAGAGCATGGAAGGCATCAATCCCATAAAAGAGGAGTTCTTGATCTTAACACTAATGATGCAATCCTTGCTCAGAATAAACTGCTGTCTCAACAGATTGAAGCATTGACTAAACAGATGGCCAAGATTCCACAACAGCTTCATGCTATTGCTTCTTCTTCAACTCAACAAAATCCTTCCTTAAAATGTGATTTTTGTGGAGGAGATCATCCCAATGGTCACTGTTCAGAAATTCCAAATGAAGAAGAGGTCAACTATGTGGGGAACCAACAACAAGGAGGTAATTTTAATTCCCGTAATTATAACACTAACAATTATATGCAGGGAAATCAAGGTTGGAGAAGCAACAACAACAACCAAGGATATGGATGGAGGAATGAATCTGGAACATCCAATAGGCCACCACCACAACAACAACAGCAACAACAACCTGTGTATCCCTCTATACATGAAAGAACTAGTAAATTGGAGGAGACTCTGAACCAGTTCATGCAAGTGTCTATGAACAACCAGAAAAACACTGAAGCTTCCATCAAGAATTTGGAAGTGCAGGTGGTTCAGCTATCTAAACAATTAGCTGACATGTCTGGAGGCCCATTTTCAGCCAATACCATGACTAACCCCAAGGAGCATTGTAAAGCTATAACAACAAGAAGTGGGAAGGTAGTTGGTGTAGATGTTGGAGTGAGTAAGAATAATGAGGGTGCTGAGAATGAGGGAGAAGATAATGAATTGAAGGAGGTTGAGGTAGAAAGTGAGAAGAATGAGGGAGAAAAAAATAAGAGTGAGAGTGTAAATAGTGAGAAAATAAAAGATAAAAATGAAGTTAAGAAGGAGAAGAATAAAAAGAAGGGCAAGGAAGTTAGTTCTACTGTTCCTATTAAAGACTTACCTTACCCTCATGCCCCTTCTAAAAAAGAGAAGGAAAGATAATTTGCAAGGTTTCTGGACATCATCAAGAAGCTACAGATTAATATCCCTTTCACTGAAGCCATGGAACAAATGCCTACATATGCTAGATTCATGATGGAATTATTAACTAAGAAAAGAAGAATTCTTGAAGAAGAGACTGTGGAGCTTGAGGCAGGTTGCAGTGCTATTATCCAAAAGTCTCTACCTCAAAAGTCCAGAGACCCAGGCAGTTTCACTCTCCCTGTATCAATTGGTAATCTATCAGTGGGTAAGGCACTCTTAGATCTTGGAGCCAGTATTAACTTGATACCTTTATCCATGTTGAAGAAGATAGGAGAAGTGGAAGTGAGACCTACAAGAATGACCTTACAATTGGCAGACAGATCTATTAAGCTTCCATATGGCATAGTGGAAGATATGATAGTAAAGGTTGACAAGTTCATGTTTCCAGTTGATTTTGTAGTCATGGACATGGAAGAAGATTCGGAAGTTCCACTAATTCTGGGCAGACCCTTCATGAAGACAGCTAGAGTTATCATAGACATGGATGATGGAAAGCTGAAGGTGAGAGTTCAAGATGAAGAGGTGAATTTCAATGTTTTTGAAGCAATGAAGTTTTCCAAAGGCAATAAGGATTGTTTCAGAATTGATGTGTTAGATGATGTGTATTTGGAAACTCAAAGCAATTTCAAGAATTCATCACCATTGGAGAAATCTTTGTCTATGTTTGATGAGGAGTTGGATAAAGTTATAGACAAGGAAGTCCAGGATGTGATTGATGCATTGAACAAAGGTGAAAGCTCATCAACCAATGTTCAGCCATGTAGACCCCTAAAATTGTCCGGGTCGGAAATAAGACTCGAAGACTCTCAAAGATCAAAGGAAAGTCAGCCAAAAGGACTCCTAGAAGACCATGGGATGACTATCTGTAGGTTTAGAGGTCTTAGAGTAGCTAAAAATAAAAAAGTGGGAGGATTGGAGCTCAATACGGCCTCCTTGGAGTTCAGTACGGCCCGTATTGCATTTTTGAACTGCAATACGGCCGTACTGAAACCAATACGGCCGTATTGATGTTTTTGAACCTCAATACGGCCGTATTGAATTCAATACGGCCGTATTGTAGTTCAAAAATGCAATACGGGCCGTATTGACTCCAGAGGTCGTACTGCGCCTCATCCCTATATATAGGACGTCATTTGGACGTCATTCCAGACTTTTTCACACTTCTTTGACTCTCTTCTTGAGTATTCTGGGGTTTTTGAGCAGTGTTCTGCCCTAGGAAACTCTTTGGGAGCCAAAACCGACAAAATTCTTGAATTCTGAGCACTTTGCTTGAGGATTCGAATTAGTCGAAGGGAAATCTCTTTGATTTCCACAGTAAAAATTATTTTTAGGAGAGTAGCGAGCAAGCTTGTAGAGGGAGGGAGCGCCAAAAAGCCTCCTAACATCTGTTTGAATTTATAAAAGCTTGCTTCGGAGGTTTCTCTTCTAATCCTTTCTTTTATTGCTTTATTTATCGCTTTTTGATTGCTGCATAGCACGTTTGCAGTTTTTCATAATGTAAATACTTAGTTCATAATTGCTTAAATAAATAAATAGGGGTAATTTAGTAATTTTACACTGTTATTTATAAAATAATCCGTCATAGGGAACCCTAATGGGGCGTTGTGGGGGTGCTAACACCTTCCCCGCACGTAACCGACTCCCTTACCCAACTCTGGTTGTAATGGCCAAGGTTGATTTATAAAAATCAATTGCCTTAAATCTTTTTCCAATGTTTTGAGTAAAACATTGGTGGCGACTCCAAGAACCCTAATTTTTGCGAAAACCACTAATCCATGGAGGGTCCCGCTTGGGATTAATATGGATTGGTGAATCATTTAATAAAATTGGTAGCTCGACAAGGTCTCAGTTTGAGAATAAGTCGTTCTAGCAATCCACCACTTTTAAAATATTAAAACGAGTACAACCATCGTCGCGAATGCCAAGGACCATTTCGGCGGGTGGCGACAGATGGCGACTCCACTGGGGAAGCCTCGAGAGTCAATCCCATTTAGTGATGGATTATTTTTAAAATAATAGTTTAAAATTACTTCATTACCCCTTGCTTGTATGATAACATGCTTTATCTATTTGGCTTTAATAACTGTTGTATGTTTAAATTTCCGCAATTGTTTGAAATACAAACTGCACACGAACCTTTGCACACAACAGTTCCCTCTATACCCGGGGGCATGAGTGGCAAGCCATAGGGAGTGGATGTTAGTACGGCCGGTTGTCGAATGGGTCTATAGGTGCCCGTAGACCGTTGTCAGAAAGCATCACTCAAGGTGATAACCATGAACTCGAGTCCGACAGTGCGTTGGAGCTTTTGATGTTGTGTATTTTACTCGTATTTTAGCACTTTAATTCACAAGAATTCATAGCATAATCATGCATATCTTTCATGTTTTTAATAAATTTTTATATCATTTTCCTATTTTATGCTTTTCTTGGTATGTGTTGTGTTTTCTCTGAGCAGGATCAAGATTTAAGAATTAAAGAGGAAATGCTGAGCTACAGGGAAAATCACGGCCGTGATTCTAAATCACGCCCGTGATTCACCAGAGAAAATCACGGCCGTGACTCCCAATCACACCCGTGAACGCCACTGACCCTTCATAGATGTGCTCCAGAGAAGATCACGGTCGTGATTCTCAGTCACGGCCGTGATTCACTTCGCGTCCCAGCTTTTTAAGTTTTATGTTTTATTTTTATTTTATCTTTGTAATTTTTATCTTGGTAGTTTTACCTTTTTACCCTTTTAGGTTATAAATTAGATGAGGTTAGCCTAGAACGGGGATTTTTTGTTTCGGAGACAGTTTTTTAGTTTTTGACACTTAGAGAAGGTTGGGCGCCTGTGCCATCGACTCTAAGGTTTGCTTTTCTTTTATTCTTCTTTTCTTGGAGAACTACTATGAACTCCTGTGAGTAGTTTCCCTTGTTCTGGGATCAGGGCTTAGCCTCTGAGAACCTCTTTATTAATGCATTATTCAGTTTCTTAATTTTATTCCAATTCTTGATCTGTTCTTTTATATTTTATATATGAACTTTAATATTATTGTTTTCATAATAACATTAATTAAGGATGAACTGAGAGGAGAACTTGATTATAATTATGATAAACAATTAATCGTAATTTTCATAATCATAGATAATTAGGGATGAACTGAGAGGAGAACCTAATTATCGGAACCTAAAGGAACAGACTTGAGTGTTAAATCACGAGAGTTGATTTAAGCTTTCGAGGAGCAATAGATTAACAAAGATCTTAATGGGTTTAATTGAACGTAATTACCACGAGAGTAGAGATTAATTTTAATTAAACACGTCCTCGTAGCCTGAGAAGGTGCAAGGATTAAATTAGGTTAAGACTACCTTCAAGATGGAATAGAATTAATTAATGAAAATAATAATTCAATATTGTTGGAACTCTTTGTGCGAACCCTAGATTCCCGGAAATCTCCTTATCTTATCTTAAAGTTTTATCTTATTCTTTAATTGCATTACTATCTCTTTTACCATCAAATCTGATCTTATCATCTCAAAACAAAAATTCAATCTGTTTTAAAATTCAAATTAAAATACTAGTAATTCTAGGTCAAACACGTAGTCCCTGTGATTCGATATTTATTACTTGACGACAACCGTACACTTGCGGTTTTCCATACATCAACTTTCCATCGGCTTACGAAGAGAGGGATTGGGTCCCTATAATGGGGGCACCTTGGGGGCCTTGGACCGGTGAGAACAGTTAGAACCACCTTGAATATGCACTTTTCTGCAGGATACCCCTACCTCGTGATTCGCTCGTGACTGTTCGTGGATGAGTGAATTGTTTGTGCATTGATTATGTGACATTGTTTGAGCATACATTGCATTATTTAAACATACAACATTTCCTTTTAAAATAAGAATAAATAGGAATAAAAATCTTCCATTACATGGTGTTAACATCTACCTTCATCACATTCATATAGGTAGTTTCCCTTTTCACCCAAAAAATACAAAAAACAAAATACCCAAAGAAAAATAAAGAAAAATATTATTTACCCAAACCAAGCAAAATCATGCATCATCTTAGGAACATCCCAAAAACATGATAATGCTTAGTTGAATAAACATTATGCATGCATATTCAACGCCATCATCTCATATCATGCATTCTTATCGAAGATCATGGAGGGATCTAGGTGCATTTCATAGTCATACATCTTTCCTAGTAATTCATTAATAACATTAATAAAAAGAAAGGATTAATCGATGCGTATGTCAAAGATGGATCGCACGCCATTTGTTATTAAGTGCAAGCCAACAACCGCGCCAAGTGAACGCACATCAACTCCGTTGTTGGTAATCAAGACGAATAAAGGGGAAGGTCCGACACCGTTAAGGATCACTGCTCCAAGGCCTTTTCCCTATGAATCAAAAAAGGCTGTGCCATGGATATACGAAATCCATTCTTCTGCCAACAGCGATATCTCCAACATCGCTGGACTTGGGGGCATGACTAGGAGTGGCAGGATCTACACTCCCGAAGATCTTTATGATAAAGCTCCCAAGAATAAAGGAAAAGAAAAGAAGAAAACCGAGGAAAATAAAGAATCCAAGGAGGAGACTGACGAGCTGTTAAAGTTTATCCGACAGAGCGAGTACTCCATCATGGATCAACTTCATAAGACGCCAGCAAAGATCACTCTGTTGTCGTTGATCCTAAGCTCCGAACCGCATCGGCAAGCTCTGTTGAAAGTCTTGAACGAGGCATATGTATCGCATACCATCTCCCAAGACAAATTTTAGGGGATCGTTAGTCACATCACGGCTAATGATCACCTCACTTTCACCGATGAAGAAATCCCCGCTGAGGGACCAAATCACAACAAGCCCTTGCACATCTCTGTAAAGTGTAAGGAGTATCACATCGCTAAAGTCTTGGTAGATAATGGATCTTCCTTGAATGTGATGCCAAAAAGAACGATCGATCAAATGGCAATCAAGGGAGTCCAAATGCGCCCGAGCAATATAATCGTCCGAGCTTTCGACGGTTCTAAAAGAGAAGTGGTGGGAGAAGTCAATCTTCCAATCCAAATTGGGCCTACCATCTTCAACGTCGAATTTCAAGTGATGGACATTACTCCCGCATACAGCTGTCTCCTCGGCCGACCTTGGATTCATGATGCGAAAGCTGTTCCTTCTACGCTTCACCAGAAAGTCAAGTTCATAGTGGATGACAAGCTGGTGACCGTACAAGCTGAAGATGATATACTCATCAGCAAGCCATCCGCCATACCTTATGTGGATGCAGCGGAGGAAGCTTTAGAAACCGCCTTCCAAGCATTGGAAATTGCCAATGTCGAAACATTTCCCCGAGAGATGAAGAAGATAGCTCACATGCTTACCAAGAACGGATACTTGCCCGGACAAGGACTTGGCAAGGATTCCCAAGGGATCCCCGAGCTACCCATTATCAAAGATAATCTGGGGAAATAAGGGTTAGGATATAACCCTAATAAAGATCAAAGAACGAAGAGGAACAAAGATCCCTCTCGACGTTCTTTAAGCCAGATCTTTAGGAAGGCCGGTTCACAAGCGTCAAGGCCGGTCGTCATCATCAAGTGCTCTTCTCCTTCCGTTAGAGATGTATAGGCCTGTCGCCACCAGCCGAAACGGGCCTTGGCAATCGCGACGATGGTTGGACTCGTTTTGTATTTTGAAAAATGGTGGATTGCTAGAACGACTTATTCTCAAACTGAGACCTTGTCGAACTAACAATTTTATTAAATGATTCACCAATCCATGTTAATCCCAAGCGGGACCCTCCACGGATTAGTGGTTTTCACAAAAGGTAGGGTTCTTGGAGTCGCCACCAATGTTTTACTCAAAACATTGGAAAAAGATTTAAGGCAATTGATTTTATAAATCAACCTTGGCCATTACAACCAGAGTTGGGTAAGGGAGTCGGTTACGTGCGGGGAAGGTGTTAGCACCCCCACAACGCCCCATTAGGGTTCCCTATGACGGATTATTTTATTAAATAACAGCGTAAAATTACTAAATTACCCCTATTTATTATAAGCGATTATAAATCAAATATCTACATGATGAAGAATTTAAATATGCAACAATCAGAAAGCAATAAAAGAAGGGATTTTTAGAAAAGAAACCTCTTGAAGCGTGCTTTTTATATATCAATGAAGTCTAGGAGGCTTTTTGGCGCTCCTTCTCTCTACAAGCTCGCTCGCTCCTTCCTAAAATAAAATTTTTACTATGGAAATCAAAAGATTTCCCTTCGATTAAATCCGAGACTCAAGCTAATTGCTCAGAACTCAAGAATTTAATCGGTTTTGGCTCTCAAAGAGTTTCCTAGGGCAGAACACTGCTCAAAAACCCCAAAATACTCAAGAAGAGAGTCAAGGAAGTGTGTAAAAGTGTGGAATGACGTCCAAATGACGTCTTATTTATAGGGGTGAGGCGCAGTACGGTCCCTGGAGTCAATACGGCCCGTATTGAAGTTTTGAACTTCAATACGGCCGTATTGAATTCAATACGGCCGTATTGAGGTTCTAAAACTTCAATACGGCCGTATTGGTTTCAGTACGGCCGTATTGAAGTTCAAAACTTCAATACGGGCCGTACTGAGCTCCAAACAGGTCGTATTGAGCTCCACTCCTCCCACTTTATTATTTTTGCTACTCTAAGACCTCTAAACCTACGGAAAGTCATCCTATAGTCTTTTAGGAGTCCTTCTGGCTGACTTTCCTTTGATCTTTGAGTGTCTTCGAGTCTTATTTCCGACCCGAACAATTTTGGGGGTCTACAGCTGCCCCCCCTTTACTTAGTCAAACGGCCTTTTAGTGTACCGGTTGACAAGTAAAGGAGTTGACCCAATTGTCCGGGGGATAAGGCCATCCTTCCGACTTGTAGTGTCTTCCGGTGGAAAATTTCTGAGTAGCCTCTCCAGGTTTTGCTTCGCTCGCCGCCCGAGTCGGAAGCTGCATACCTCCGTGTTTCTGAACACTTTGGTAGCGTGAGTACCGCCTCTCCAGGCTCTGCTTCGGTTCTTCTGTTAACCTAGGCAGTTGAGTTTGCCCTCTCCAGGGTTAGCTTCGCTTGCCGCCCAAGCCGGAAGCTGTGAGTACCGCCTCTCCAGGCTCTGCTTCGGTTCTTCTGTTAACCTAGGCAGTTGAGTTTGCCCTCTCCAGGGTTAGCTTCGCTTACCGCCCAAGCCGGAAGCTGTGAGTACCGCCTCTCCAGGCCCAACTTCACTCGACGCCCGAGCCGGAAGTTGTGAGTACCGCCTCTCCAGGCTTTGCTTCGGTTCTTCTGTTAACCTAGGCAATTGAGTTTGCCCTCTCCAGGGTTAGCTTTGCTTGCCGCCCAAGCCGGAAGCTGTGAGTACCGCCTCTCCAGGCCCAACTTCACTCGACGCCCGAGCCGGAAGTTGTGAGTACCGCCTCTCCAGGCTTTGCTTCGGTTCTTCTGTTAACCTAGGCAATTGAGTTTGCCCTCTCCAGGGTCTGCCTCCGTGTTCTTGACGACGTTGGCAACATGAGTTTTCCCTCTCCAGGGATTTGTGATGGTTTTGTCTCCACAGTCCACGATGCTGCTTCGACGGTTTGATTTTGATTTTGGTGCCGCTGAGGGCTGGATAACGTAGGGATCCGTCTAAGGGATGTGCAGTTACTCATAGGTTCTTGTGTCCCAACTTTGCATTGCGTTGTTGGTGCCCATTGAGGAATTTCTGTTTCCTTGGGGTGTAGACACGAAGATGCTCTTTCTGAGGTGAGCGGTGCCTTATGATTGGCTGACGTCCTTTCGACGTTGGTGGAGTATCCCGGTTATCCTTATTCGGGTGACTCTTTTTGATTTTCTGATTTTGTTGCCTCTGTGTAGGCTGTTATCCACTGGGGATTCTGGTTGTTGATTCTGATTGGCCTCTTCTGTTAGGCATATCATCTTGACGCTTGATGTTTGGCTGAGAGCCGGATTCCGTTTGGGGAATGATTATTTGTCTTTTGTGATTTTTTTGCTTTTTGCAGAAATGCCTCTTGGTAGGCGACTGGGGCTTTGAAGTTTTTATGTCCCAGAGTATTATTTAGAAAGCCTCTTCAACCTTAGCTTCACTCGTCGCTTGAGTTGGAAATCTATCTTCCACTGAGGAAGTTGTAGTCCTTTCGACTTGGATATTCTGTTTGGATGATCAGACCTCCCTTGGGGAATTTTGCTGATCATAGTTTGATAGCTTTCACTGGGGAATTTGGCCCGTGAGTGGAAGCTTAAAATTTCTCTGGGGAGTATTATTTCGGCAAGCCTCTCCAGGCTCAATTATTCTGAGAGAGTATTATTTCGGCAAGCCTCTCCAGGCTCAGTTATTCTGAGAGAGTATTATTTCGGCAAGCCTCTCCAGGCTCAGTTATTCTGTACAATGGGTTTGATTTCTGAATTTTGCCTTTTGTCTTTTTGGCTTTTTCTGTATTTTGCCTTTTTTATTGATTTTGGCTTTTTCTGTATTTTGCCTTTTTTATTGATTTTGGCTTTTACTGTACAGAAATTAAAAGTGCTAAAGAATTCTGAATTCAAAATAACAAATTTCATTACTAGAAATGAATTTGTACAAAAATGATTAAAGGTGGGGCAAAAGCCCAATCAAACAAATGCACGAAAAGCAAGAAAAAAAAAAGTAGCCGGTCTTCACTCCTCTACCGGCGGGTCCTGTGGCGGGTCCGGGAAGCGGCGGTGCATCCAGACGGACAGGCTATCAAATCCCTGTCTGAGGGCCTCGATACCCTGCTGATGAGCATCAAAGCGAGCATCGAAACTCTGCTGCAAGGCGCTGATGCTATGCTGAGTGGCATCAAATCGACTGTCGATGCTCTGCTGTAGGGCATCGAAGCGGGCATCGAAGTAGGCCCTGTCATGCTGGGAGGTGCCGGCCTCATGCTGCGGAACCTCATCTCCTGGGAGCTCAATATCAGCAAAGAGCTCGCTGAACTCATCAGTAGCCCGCACGTATTGCCTTCCCACCTTGACAATCATCTTCATGTTGATTAAGGTGGGGGCACCAATGGGCTTAGGCGCCAATTCCTCAGCATCTGTGCCGTCGGGACATCCCCAAGCCTCGGCGAGCGTCGAAATAAGCGTGGAGACCAGGATGTAGCCTCGCCGGGCTTCGCCTCCCTCTCTTACTCCCAGATTCTTGATATGCTCAAGGAAGAAGAATCCGGGATTGGCCTTCTGTCCAGTGGCCATACAGTATAGAGCCAGCAAGTCCCTCTGTGTTACCGACTCTGGGCTCTTCTGCCTTGCATGAACAGAGCCAGTGATCAGCTTATGGCAGATGCGGAGTGCAGCAGGGAGCCGAGTGCCCTTCACTCCGGCGTGGTAGTCTGACTGACCCGTAACCTCCTTCCACATCTCATTCGGGGTCAGACCATCTGGGCACTCGCAAACGGCATCCCTGTACTCCAGCTGATCCTGTCGTGAGAAAAAGCCGGCTTGGACATTGAACTCGTCCAATGACAACGAACGGTACCCGCCGTTCATCCAAAAGTCTACTGAATAGATTGTCTCCTTGAAGCTGTTTGTCGACTCAGTGACGCCGACGGTAGCCAAGAACTCCTTTGTTGCTGTCGGGAAGATCTTGGCGTGAGGGTTAAGGAGGAACCCCCATCCTATGGCGTTGATAAAGCCTAGGACGTCGACATCCCACTCCATCGCTTGGAGGATCTTCAAGTCTAGTACCCGCGACGGCTTGAAGACAAAAGTCTCGAAGAGTTCCAGCCTCTCTTGATGCTTTGCGGTCATCTCTCGCTGGGCGGGGACTCTTTGCCTCTTTCTAGACGATTCGGCCATTTCTCTGAGCTTTGAAAGACCTTGGACTCACTCACAAAGAAGGTATGCAGAGGAGGGAAGAATGCTGTGCAGAAATGAGGGAGAAATGGGCTATTTATAGAAGGTCTTACGTCAGTACGGCCCGTATTGGATTTAATACGGCCCGTACTGACATGGCCGTCATTGTAAAAATTTGGGGACCAATACGGGCCGTATTGAACTCAATACGCCCGTATTGGTGTGGCCGTTACGTTCAATACGGGCGTATTGGGTTCAATACGCCCGTATTGAAGCTAAAGGGTTGCCTTAACCCTAGCTTCAATACGCCCGTATTGAATGGAATACGGCCCGTATTGATTTTGATTGATTTTTTTTTTTTTTTTTTTAAATAAACAGAGAATAAGTGATCTTCCATTACACCTATCATCTGTATGCATGTATGTGATGTATGATGTACCTAATTCTATTTGATTCTTCTTTCAAAAGAATTAACCGATGCGTTTCTGTTTGGATTCTGCCATTCCTCAAGACGGACTGTGCGCTGCCGACTTCTATAGCCGAGGAATGAGGCATGTTATATTGAGATTTGGTGTCATCAACCAAATAATCCTTCCTTTCCTTTAGAAGATATGTCAACCCTCCTATTGACCACTATATCTCCATGTTTCCATTAGATTATCCTAAAATCGTTTAGGACAAGAGAGAAAAGAAAGGAAAGGTATATATATTTTTTGAAAGTTTGTGTTTTAGAGGGGATTCAATTTTATTTTGAAAAATGGTTTTTGTAAGAATGGCTGGCCGAGGTAGGCTTATGTGTTTAAGCTGGTTTGTTTAAGCACCCATGAAGTTAATCAAATCTTTGTTATTGACGTCGTGATTTGACAACTTAGATAGCTTTCCTTGAACTTTTTCTTTTTGAATTATGTTCATGGTACCATCATGGATTTCTTTTGCTTGTCCTTATTTTTGCCTAAAACACCCTTTGGTGGCGTCTTAGCGGACTCTTGTTTTTGTTTATTTTTTGCAACCCTAATTTTTGCCTAGGTCACCCTTTTGTGGGATTCCTAGCGGGCTCTTCGCTCTTATTTTTGCGCAGTCCCTCTTTTGGGTTTCCTGCCGAGCTTTTGTTTTGAAGATTTCTTTTTATCCATGATGGCACTTGTCGAGGCCAAGGAAAGGTGCTCTAAGTTGTCACACACTTCCACATAAAAATGATGCGGGTTTATTATTGTTAAGACAATTTTAACTTCATTTATGCTTATTCAAACAGGGTTAAATAATGCGGCTTAGAAATTTATTGTAAGCAAGAGAAGAAGCAATAAGAAATGAATAAAGAATGATTTTATTATAATCATAATGGAAACATGTGCCCTATCGAGGCTCGGGGGTCGGGCTGTCCCCGAGGAGTAATCTCTAATAGTCATCAGGTTTACACATCCCTATCGGAAAGAGAAGAACACTTGATGACGACGACCGGCCTTGACGCTTGTGAACCGGCCTTCCTAAAGATCTAGCTTAAAGAACGTCGAGAAGGATCTTTATTTCTCTTCGTTCTTTGATCTTTATTAGGGTCATATCCTAACCCTTGTTTCCCCGGATTATCTTTGATGACGGGTAGCTCGGGAATTCCTTGGGAATCCTTGCCAAGTCCTTGTCCGGGCAAGTATCCATTCCTGGTGAGCATGGAGGCTACCTTCTTCATTTCTCGGGGAAACGTTTCGACATTGGCGATTTCCAATGCTTGGAAGGCGGTTTCTAAAGCTTCCTCCGCTGCATCCACATAAGGTATGGCGGATGGCTTGCTGATGAGTATGTCGTCTTCAGCTTGTACGGTCACCAGCTTGTCACCCACTATGAACTTGACTTTCTGGTGGAGCGTAGAAGGAACAGCTCTTGCATCATGAATCCAAGGTCGGCCGAGGAGACAGCTGTATGTAGGAGTAATGTCCATCACTTGGAATTCGACATTAAAGATAGTGGGTCCAATTTGGATAGGAAGATTGATTTCTCCCACCACTTCTCTTTTAGAACCGTCGAAGGCTCGAACGATCATGTTGCTTGGGCGCATTTGGACTCCCTTGATTGCCACTTGATCAAGAGTTCTTTTGGGCATCACATTCAAGGAAGATCCGTTATCCACCAAGACTTTTGCGATGTGATATTCCTTGCACTTTACAGAAATGTGCAAGGGCTTGTTGTGATTTGGTCCCTCAGCGGGGATCTCTTCATCGGTGAAAGTGAGGTGATCATTGGCCGTGATGTGACTAACGATCCCCTCAAATTTGTCTTGGGAGATGGTATGCGACACGTATGCCTCGTTCAAGACTTTCAACAAAGCTTGCCGATGCGGTTCGGAGCTTAGGATCAACGACAACAAAGTGATCTTTGCTGGTGTCTTATGAAGTTGATCCACGATGGAGTACTCGCTCTGTCGGATAAACTTTAACAGCTCGTCTGTCTCCTCCTCGGATTCTTTCTCCTCGGTTTTATCTTTTTCTTTTTCTTTATTCTTGGGAGCTTTGTTATGAAGATCCTCGGGAGTGTAGATCCTGCCACTCCTAGTCATGCCCCCAAGTCCAGCGATGTTGGAGATATCGCTGTTGGCAGAAGAATGGATGTCGTATATCCATGGCACAGCCTTATTTAATTTGTAGGGAAAAGGCCTTGGAGCAATGATCCTTAACGGTGTCGGACCTTCCCCTTTGTCTGTCTTGATTACCAACAACGGAGCTGACGTGTGTTCGCTTGGCGCGGTTGTTGGCTTACATTTAATAACAAATGGCGTGCGATCCATTCTTGAACATACGCATCGATTAATCCTTTCTTTTTATTAATGTTATTAATGAATTACTAGGAGAGATGAATGACTATGAAATGCACCTAGATCCCTCCATGATCTTCGATAAGAATGCATGATATGAGATGATGGCGTTGAATATGCATGCATTGTGTTTATTCAACTAAGCATTATCATGTTTTCGGGATGTTCCTAAGATGATGCATGATATTGCTTGGTTTGGGTAAATTTTTCTTTATTTTTCTTTGGGTATTTTGTTTTTTTGTATTTTTTGGGTGAAAAGGAAACTACCTATATGAATGTGATGAAGGTAGATGTTAACACCATGTAATGGAAGATTCTTATTTCTATTTATTCTTAAAAGGAATGTTGTATGTTTAAAGAATGCAAATGTATGCTCAAACAATTTCACATAATCAATGCACAAACAATTCACTCATCCACGAACAGTCACGAGCGAATCACGAGGTAGGGGTATCCTGCAGAAAAGTGCATATTCAAGGTGGTTCTAACTGTTCTCACCGGTCTGAGGCCCCCAAGGTGCCCCCATTATAAGGACCCAATTCCTCTCGTCGTAAGCCGATGGAAAGCTCCAACGCACTGTCGGACTCGAGTTCATGGTTATCACCTTGAGTGATGCTTTCCGACAACGGTCTACGGGCACCTATAGACCCATTCGACAACCGGCCGTACTAACATCCACTCCCTATGGCTTGCCACTCATGCCCCCGGGTATAGAGGGAACTGTTGTGTGCAAAGGTTCGTGTACAGTTTGTATTTCAAACAATTGCGGAAAATTAAACATACAACAGTTATTAAAGCCAAATAGGTAAAACATGTTATCATACAAGTAAGGGGTAGTAAAGTAATTTTAAACTATTATTTTAAAAATAATCCATCACTAAATGGGACTGACTCTCGAGGCTTCCCCAGCGGAGTCGCCATCTGTCGCCACCGGCCGAAACGGGCCTTGGCAATCGCGACGATGGTTGGACTCGTTTTGTATTTTGAAAAATGGTGGTTTACTAGAACGACTTATTCTCAAACTGAGACCTTGTCGAACTAACAATTTTATTAAATGATTCACCAATCCATGTTAATCCCAAGCGGGACCCTCCACGGATTAGTGGTTTTCACAAAAGGTAGGGTTCTTGGAGTCGCCACCAATGTTTTACTCAAAACATTGGAAAAAGATTTAAGGCAATTGATTTTATAAATCAACCTTGGCCATTACAACCAGAGTTGGGTAAGGGAGTCGGTTACGTGCGGGGAAGGTGTTAGCACCCCCACAACGCCCCATTAGGGTTCCCTATGACGGATTATTTTATTAAATAACAGCGTAAAATTACTAAATTACCCTTATTTATTATAAGCGATTATAAATCAAATATCTACATGATGAAGAATTTAAATATGCAACAATCAGAAAGCAATAAAAGAAGGGATTTTTAGAAAAGAAACCTCTTGAAGCGTGCTTTTTATATATCAATGAAGTCTAGGAGGCTTTTTGGCGCTCCTTCTCTCTACAAGCTCGCTCGCTCCTTCCTAAAATAAAATTTTTACTATGGAAATCAAAAGATTTCCCTTCGATTAAATCCGAGACTCAAGCTAATTGCTCAGAACTCAAGAATTTAATCGGTTTTGGCTCTCAAAGAGTTTCCTAGGGCAGAACACTGCTCAAAAACCCCAAAATACTCAAGAAGAGAGTCAAGGAAGTGTGTAAAAGTGTGGAATGACGTCCAAATGACGTCTTATTTATAGGGGTGAGGCGCAGTACGGTCCCTGGAGTCAATACGGCCCGTATTGAAGTTTTGAACTTCAATACGGGCCGTATTGAATTCAATACGGCCGTATTGAGGTTCTAAAACTTCAATACGGCCGTATTGGTTTCAGTACGGCCGTATTGAAGTTCAAAACTTCAATACGGGCCGTACTGAGCTCCAAACAGGCCGTATTGAGCTCCACTCCTCCCACTTTATTATTTTTGCTACTCTAAGACCTCTAAACCTACGGAAAGTCATCCTATAGTCTTTTAGGAGTCCTTCTGGCTGACTTTCCTTTGATCTTTGAGTGTCTTCGAGTCTTATTTCCGACCCGGACAATTTTGGGGGTCTACAAGGCCTGATGACTATTAGAGATTACTCCTCGGGGACAGCCCTACCCCCGAGCATCGATAGGGCACATGTTTCCATTATGATTATAATAAAATCATTCTTTATTCATTTCTTAATTGCTTCTTTTCTCGCTTATAATAAACTTCTAGGCCGCATTATTTAACCCTGTTTGAATAAGCATAAATGAGGTTAAAATCGTCTTAATAATAATAAACCCGCATCATTTTTATGTGGAAGTGTGCGACAACTTAGAGCACCTTTCCTTGGCCTTGACAGGTGCTATCATGAAAAAAAAAGAAATCTTAAAAACAAAAAAAGCTCGGCAGGAAACCCAAAAGAGGGACTGCGCAAAAATAAGAGCAAAGAACCCGCTAGGAATCCCACAAAAGGGTGACCTAGGCAAAAATTAGGGTTGCAAAAATAAAACAAAAACAAAAGTCCGCTAAAACGCCGCAAAGAGGTGTTTTAGGCAAAAATAAGGACAAATCAAAAGAAATTCATGATGGTACCTTGAGCTAAACCCGAAAAACAAAAGTTCAAGGAAAGCTATCTGAGTTGTCAAAACACAACGTCAATAAATAAGATTTGATTAACTTCATAAATGCTTAAACAAACAAGCTTAAACACATAAAGCCTACCTTGGCCAGCCATTCTTACAAAAACTATTTTTCAAAATAAAAATAAATCCCCTCTAAAACACAAACTTTCGAAAAATATACCTTTCCTTTCTTTTCTCTCTTGTCCCAAACGATTTTAGGATAATCTAGTGGAAACATGGAGATATAGTGGTCAATAGGAGGGTTGACATATCTTCTAAAGGAAGGGAAGGATCACTTGGTTAATAACACCAAATCTTGATATAATACGCATCGTTCCTCGGTTATAGAAGTCGGTAGCGCACAGTTCGTCTTGAGGAATGGCAGAATCCAAACAAAAACGCATCGGTTAATTCTTTTGAAAGATAAATCAAATAGAATTAGGTGCATCATACATCATACATGCATACAGATGATAGGTGTAATGGAAGATCACTTATTCTCTGTTTATCTAAAAAAAAAAAAAAATTTCAGTACGGGCCGTATTCCATTCAATATGGGCGTATTAAAGCTAGGGTTAAGGCAACCCTTTAGCTTCAATACGGGCGTATTGAGCCCAATACGCCCGTATTGACCTTAACGGTCACACCAATGCGGGCGTATTGAGTTCAATACGGCCCGTATTGGTTCCCAAATTCGCACAATAACGGCCATGTCAATACGGCCGTATTGAGTTCAATACGGGCCGTACTGACGTAATTTCTTCTATAAATAGCCCATTTCCCCCCTCATTTCTGCACAGCATTCTTCATTCCTCTGTCTATATTGTCTGTGAGTGAGCTCAAGGTCTTTTAAATTTCAAAGAAATGGCCGAATCATCAAGGAAAAGGCAAAGGGTCCTCGCCCAACGAGAAATGACCGCGAAGCATCTAGAGAGACTAGAGCTTTTCGAGACGTTTGTCTTCAAGCCGTCGAGGGTGCTAGACTTGAATATCCTCCAAGCGATGGAGTGGGAAACCGAGGTCCTAGGCTATATCAATGCCATAGGATGGGGGTTCCTCCTCAACTCTCATGCCAAGATCTTCCCTACAGCGACAAAGGAGTTCTTGGCTACCGTCGGCGTCACAGAGTCGACGAACAGCTTCGGAGAGATGGTCTACTCGGTAGACTTTTGGATGAACGGGGGGTACCGTTCTTTGTCATTGGACGAGTTCAACGTCCAAGCCGGCTTCTTCACACGAGCTGCTCAATTGGAGTATAGGGATGCCGTTTGCGAGTGTCCGGACAGTCTGACCCCGAATGAGATGTGGAGAGAGATTACGGGTCAGACGGACTACCACGCTGGAGTGAAGGGTACTCGGCTCCCTGCCGCACTCCTAATCTTCCACAAGTTGATCACCGGCTCCATTCATGCAAGGCAGAAGAGCCCAGAGTAGGTGACACGGCCAGACCTGCTGGCTCTATATTGTATGGCCACTGGACAGAAGGTCAACCCCGGATTCTTCTTCCTTGAGCACATAAAGAATCTGGGGGCAAGAGAGGGAAGCAAAGCCCGGTGAGGATACATTCTGGTTTCCACGCTCCTTTCGACACTCGCCGAGGCTTGGGGATGTCCCGACGGCACAGATGCGGGGGTGAGGAGAGGTTGTCGAGGCCTCTATCAAACACAAAATAAAATGAGTTTAAACTTGTAGCACAGTAGTGCCCCAAAGTCGTCTCTCGAGGATCAAAGGAAATTCTTTTTATTATATTAGCAATATTAACAAAATTTTGGAAAAAGAGGGGTGTTTGGAGTTTGATATAATTTTTAGAACAAGAAGTTAAATAATAAACTTAGATGACAAAAACTTCAACTTGTGGATTTTCGTTCTTTGGATTTATCCTTGGTTCAAAATCTCAATCTCAAATAATAATTAAATTCTTGCATTTAAGTTCAATTAGTTAAGCACCAACAAAACTTAAATAGATTCTTTCCAAAGTTCAAGCGAACATCATTTGAGTCCATTAGGTTAGGATCAAGCGTCCAAATTTTATCCCTATTTGGTCTCTAAGTCCAAGAATCCAACAAGCCATCCATTGGAGAATTTAATTAATCAATTCTTGCTTGTCCCAAAGTTAATCAATCAAGCGTCAATTAATTTAGGAGATTCTTCAAATGTTTAAGAAAACATGATTCGAGTTAACAAGGTTAGAATTATTCATTCACATTTAATCCCTAGTTAAACTCTAAGTCCTTGAATCGGCAAACAATTAATGAGTCAATCAATTAAGTCCATGAATGTTCCTTTGTCTTTCTCAAAATTAATGTAAACAAGCGTCACATAATTCTTGGTCTTCCATTCCTTCTTAAGTCCAATGTAAGTAAGCATCACATAGGTCTTAGTTCAAGGAGTTGATGAGAACATCTTATGTAATGAATTTAAGTGATCAATTCAAATTCAATTATATAAGCATAAACAAGATAGAAAGATAAAGGTAAATTCAATTATTAAGAGTTGAGCATAAAATCTTCTTCAAACCTCAAAATCCATTAGAACTTATTACCACAAGCTGAATTAGAAACTTAGCTATCCATAAAATTCAAAGACATTATAACATTAAATAACAAGAAAGACTAAGAAGAAATTGAGAAGAAGAAGAAGAAAGGGAGGTAGAAGAACACCCAAGAGTAACTTATTTGAAGGTGTTTGGGACATCTTGCAATGGAGAAGTGAAGGCCTTCATACAACACATAAAAATTGTAAAATAATGGGGAAAAGAGTAGACAAAACGAAATGGGAGAGTTGGTGGGATGAGTTGGTGTTGTTGGTGGGATGAGTTGGATGCCATTTCCGCACCGATTTTTGACCACCGAATTGGACCTTCTAGATGGACGAATTTGCCAACGGCTCCTTCTTCAAATATTTAGGTCTTTGTCTTAGCTTTCCAGGGCCACCGAGTTTGCTCCATTTGGATCACCACAGCCCAAGTTATGGCCTGAAAACCGAGACATGTTCATCAGCCCAAAAACAGCGAAAAGTTTGAATAATAATTCCCAACTATCCAATTAGGCCCAACAACACACATATCTATCTAAATCCTATAATTAGCCATGAATGGAATGTAAAATAGCTAAATTAAAGGAAAAGATAGATATCAAGTTATGATTTATCAGGGGGATTTAGCGCCTAAGCCCATTGGTGCTCCCACCTTACTCAACATGAAGATGATTGTCAAGGTAGGGAGGCAGTACGTGCGGGCGACCACCGATGACTTCAGCGAGCTCTTTGCAGATATTGAGCTCCCAGGTGACGAGGAGCCGCAGCCAGAGGCCGGCACCTCGCAGCAGGACAGGGCCTACTTCGATGCCCGCTTCGACGCCTTACAGCGGAGCATCGATAGTCGATTCGATACCGCTCAGCACGGCATCGGCGCCTTGCAGCAGAGTTTCAACACTCGATTTGATGCTGCTCAGCACGGTATCGATGCCCTCAGACAGGAGTTTGACAGCCTGTCAGTCTGGTTGCATCGCCGCTTCCCGGACCCGCCACAGGACCCGCCGGCAGAGGAGTGAAGACCGACTACTTCTTTCTTGCTTTTTGTATTTGCTTGATTGGGCTTTGCCCCACCTTTTAATTATCTTTGTACAAATTCATTTTATTAATGAAATTTGTCACTCTTTGAATTCAAAATCTTTAGCACTTTTAATTTATGTACAGAAAAAGCCAAAAATTAACAAAAAAGGAAAAATACAGAAAAAGCCAAAAAATGACAAAAAAGGCAAATATGGAAAATCAACAAATTGTACAGAATAATTGAGCCTGGAGAGGCTCGCCGAAATAATACTCTCCCATCATAACTGAGCCTGGAGAGGCTTGCCGAAATAATACTCTCTCATCATAATTGAGCCTAGAGAGGCTTGCCGAAATAATACTCCCCAGAGATATTTTAGCTTGCACTCACGGGCCAAATTCCCCAGTGAAAGCTATCAGAATACGGTCAGCAAAATTCCCCAAAGGAGGCTCGATCATCCAAACAGAATATCTAAGTCAAAAGACTTTGACTTCCTCAGTGGAAGAAAAGTTTTCTAACTCAAGCGATGAGTGAAGCTAAGCCTGAAGAGGCTTTCTAAATAATACTCTGGGATACATAAGAACTTCAAATCCCTAATCGCCTACTAAGAGGCATCCCTACAAAAAGCAAAAAAATCAAAAGATCAATAATCATTCCCCAAGTGGAATCCGGTTCTCAGCCAAACATCAAGCGTCAAGATGATCTGCCTAACAGAAGAGGCTAATCACAATCAACAACAAAATCCCCCAGCGGATAACAGCCTACACAGAGGCAACAAAATCAGAAAATCCAAAAAGAGTCCCCCGAACAAGGATAACCGGGATACTCCACCAACGTCGAAAGGACGTCAGTCAATCATAAGGCACCGCTCATCTCAGAAAGAGCATCTTTGTGTCTACACCCCAAGGAATCAGAAATTCCCCAATGGGCACCAACTACGCAATGGAAAGTTGGGACACGAGAACCTATGAGTAACTGCACATCCCCTAGATGGATCCCTGCGTTATCCAGCCCTCAGCGGCACCAAAATTAAACACAAACTGTCGAAGCAGCATCGTGGACTGCGGAGACAAAACCATCACAGATCCCTGGAGAGGGAAAACTCACATTGCCAACGTCGTCAAGAACACGGAGGCAGACCCTGGGGAGGGCAAACTGCAGACCCTGGAGAGGGTAAACTCAACTGCCTAGGTTGTCAGAAACACCAAAGCAGAGCCTGGAGAGGCGGTACTCACACTACCGAAGTGTTCAAAAACACGGAGGTATGTAGCTTCCAGCTCGGGCGACGAGTGAAGCTAAGCCTGGAGAGGCGGTACTCACGCTACCGAAGTGATCAAAAGCACGGAGGTATGCAGCTTCCAGCTCGGGCGGCGAGCGAAGCAAAGCCTGGAGAGGCGGTACTCACGCTACCGAAGTGACCAAAAGCACGGAGGTATGCAGCTTCCAGCTCGGGAGGCAAGCAAAGCAAAGCCTGGAGAGGTGGTACTCACACTACCGAAGTGTTCAAAAACACGGAGGTATGTAACTTCCAGCTCGGGCGGTGAGCGAAGTTAAGCCTGGAGAGGCGGTACTCACGCTACCGAAGTGATCAAAAGCACGGAGGTATGCAGCTTCCAGCTCGGGCAGCGAGCGAAGCAAAGCCTGGAGAGGCGGTACTCACGCTACCGAAGTGATCAAAAGCACGGAGGTATGCAGCTTCCAGCTCGGGCGGCGAGCGAAGCAAAGCCTGGAGAGGCGGTACTCAACCTGGAGAGGCTACTCAACAATTTTCCACCGGAAGACACTACAAGTCGGAAGGATGGCCTTTTCCCCGGACAATTGGGTCAACTCCTTTACTTGTCAACCGATACACTAAAAAGCCGTTTGACTAAGTAAAGGGGGGGCAGCTGTAGACCCCTAAAATTGTCCGGGTCGGAAATAAGACTCGAAAACTCTCAAAGATCAAAGGAAAGTCAGCCAGAAGGACTCCTAGAAGACCATGGGATGACTATCTGTAGGTTTAGAGGTCTTAGAGTAGCTAAAAATAAAAAAGTGGGTGGATTGGAGCTCAATACGGCCTCCTTGGAGTTCAGTACGGCCCGTATTGCATTTTTGAACTGCAATACGGCCGTACTGAAACTAATACGGCTGTATTGATGTTTTTGAACCTCAATACGGCCGTATTGCAGTTCAAAAATGCAATACGGGCCGTATTGACTCCAGAGGCCGTACTGCGCCTCATCCCTATATATAGGACGTCATTTGGACGTCATTCCAGACTTTTTCACACTTCTTTGACTCTCTTCTTGAGTATTCTGGGGTTTTTGAGCAGTGTTCTGCCCTAAGAAACTCTTTGGGAGCCTAAACCGACAAAATTCTTGAATTCTGAGCACTTTGCTTGAGGATTCGAATTAGTCGAAGGGAAATCTCTTTGATTTCCACAGTAAAAATTATTTTTAGGAGAGTAGCGAGCAAGCTTGTAGAGGGTGTCGCCACCGGCCGAAACGGACCTTGGCATTCGCGACGATGGTTGGACTCTTTTTAATGTTTTGGAAAATGGTGGATTTCTAGAACGACTTATTCTCAAACTGAGACCTTGTCGAGCTAACAACTTTATTAAATGACTCACCAATCCATGTTAATCCCAAGCGGGACCCTCCACGGATTAGTGGTTTTCGTAAAAGGGTAGGGTTCTTGGAGTCGCCACCAATGTTTTACTCAAAACATTGGAAAAAGATTTAAGGCAATTGATTTTCATAAATCAACCTTGGCCATTATAACCAGAGTTGGGTAAGGGAGTCGGTTACGTGCGGGGAAGGTATTAGCACCCCACAACGCCCCATTAGGGTTCCCTATGACGGATTATTTTATAAATAACAGCGCAAAATTACTAAATTACCCCTATTTATTTATTAAACAATTATAAACTAAGTATTTACATGGTGAAAAACTTTAAATATGAATGCAACAATCAAAAAGCGATAAATAAAGCAATAAAAGAAAGGATTAGAAGAGAAACCTCCGAAGCAAGCTTTTATAAATTCAAACAGACGCTTGGGAGGCTTTTTGGCGCTCCCTCCCTCTACAAGCTTGCTCGCTACTCTCCTAAAAAATAATTTTTACTGTGGAAATCAAAGAGATTTCCCTTCGACTAATTCGAATCCTCAAGCAAAGTGCTCAGAATTCAAGAATTTTGCCGGTTTCGGCTCTCAGAGAGTTTCCTAGGGCAGAACAATGCTCAAAAACTCCAGAATACTCAAGAAGAGAGTCAAGGAAGTGTGGAAAAGTGTGGAATGACGTCCAAATGACGTCCTATATATAGGGATGAGGCGCAATACGGCCTCTGGGGTCAATACGGGCCGTATTGCATTTTTGAACTTCAATACGGCCGTATTGATTTCAATACGGCCGTATTGAGGTTCAAAAACGTCAATACGGCCGTATTGATTTCAGTACGGCTGTATTGCAGTACAAAAATGCAATACAGGCCGTACTGAGCTCAAAAGGGGCCATACTGAGCTCCATTCCTCCCACTTTCTTATTTTTAGCTACTCTAAGACCTCTAAACCTATAGATAGTCATCCTATGGTCTTCTAGGAGTCCTTCTGGCTGACTTTCCTTCGATCTTTGAGAGTCTTCGAGTCTTATTTCCGACCCAGACAATTTTAGGGGTCTACAGCTGCCCCCCCTTTACTTAGTCAAACGGCTTTTTAGTGTACCGGTTGACAAGTAAAGGAGTTGACCCAATTGTCCAGGAAATAGGCCATCCTTCCGACTTGTAGTGTCTTCTAGTGGAAAATTGCTGAGTAGCCTCTCCAGGTTGAGTACCCGCCTCTCCAGGCTTTGCTTCTGTTGTTTCTGACAACGTTAGCATGAGTACCCCCGCCTCTCCAGGCTTAGCTTCACTCGACACCCGAGCTGGAAGCTACATACCTCCGTGTTCTTGACAACCTCAGGGGTAGCTGAGTACCCGCCTCTCCAGGCTATACCAGCGTGTTCTTGACGACACTGGCAGTTGCATACCTCCGTGTTCTTGACAACCTCGGGGTAGCTAAGTACCCGCCTCTCCAAGCTATACCAGCGTGTTCTTGATGACACTGGCAGTTGCATACCTCCGTGTTCTTGACAACCTCGGGGTAGCTGAGTACCCCGCCTCTCCAGGCTATACCTCCGTGTTCTTGACAACCTCGGGGTAGTTGCATACCTCCGTGTTCTTGACAACCTCGGGGTAGCTGAGTACCCGCCTCTCCAGGCTATACCTCCGTGTTCTTGACAACCTCGGGGTAGTTGCATACCTCCGTGTTCTTGACAACCTCGGGGTAGCTGAGTACCCGCCTCTCCAGGCTATACCTCCGTGTTCTTGACAACCTCGGGGTAGTTGCATACCTCCGTGTTCTTGACAACCTCGGGGTAGCTGAGTACCGCCTCTTCAGGCTCTGCTTCGGTGTTTCTGGAAACCTAGGCAGTTGAGTTTGCCCTCTCCAGGGTCTGCGGTTTGCCCTCCCCAGGGTCTGCCTCCGTGTTCTTGACGACGTTGGCAATGTGAGTTTGCCCTCTCCAGGGATTAATGATGATTTTGTCTCCACAGTCCACAATGCTGCTTCGACGGTTTGTTTTCGATTTTGATGTCGCTGAGGGCTGGATAGCGCAGGGATCCGTCTATGGGATGTGCAGTTACTCATAGGTTCTTGTGTCCCAACTTTCCATTGCGTAGTTGGTGCCCATTGGGGAATTTCTGATTCCTTGGGGTGTAAACACAAAGATGCTCTTTCTGAGATGAACGGTGCCTTATGATTGGCTGACGTCCTTTCGACGTTGGTGGAGTATCCCGGTTATCCTTATTCAGGTGACTCTTTTTGATTTTCTGGTTTTGTTGCCTCTGTGTAGGCTGTTATCCGCTGGGGATTTTGTCGTTTGATTTTGATTAGCCTCTTCTGTTAGGCAGATCATCTTGACGTTCAATGATCGGCTGAAAGCTGAATTCCACTTGGGGAATGATTTATTGATCTTTATAATTTTCTTTTTTGAAAGGGGTGCCTCTGAACAGGCAGATGGCGATTTGAAGGATCTTATGTATCCCAGAGTTTTATTTAGAAAGCCTCTTCAGGCTTAGCTTCACTCATCGCTTGAGTTGGAAAGCTATCTTCCACTGAGGAAGTCAAAGTCTTTTGACTCAGATATTCTATTTGGATGATCAAGCTTCCCTTGGGGATTCTTGCTGATCTTGCTTTGATAGCTTTCACTGGGGAATTTGGCCCAAGAGTGTAAGCTGAGATGTCTCTGGGGAGTATTATTTCGGCAAGCCTCTCCAGGCTCAGTTATTCTGTATGATGAGGGAGTATTATTTCGGCAAGCCTCTCCAGGCTCAGTTATGATGAGAGTATTATTTCGGCAAGCCTCTCCAGGCTTAGTTATGATAAGGTTGATTTTCTGAATTTTCGCCTTTTTTGTCATTTTTTGGCTTTTTCTGTTGACTGCTTTCATACACAAGCAATTTTTCATTTTACTATTTTTATGCGATCGCCTTATGATAAGGTCTTTGAATGTGCAACTAATGTATGTGTGATGCACAAATGCAAGGTTAATTTTGATGTTTTTAGAAAAATGAATGGCTCTCCCTATCCTCTTCATGGAGGAATTTCTGTCGTCGACGTGAGGGATGATTTTTGTGAGCCTTTTACGCAGGAGTTTACAGATTTTATAGGAACCCCTCCAATTTTCTTTATTGACCGATTTTTAAAGGAATTCCATACAATTTTTAAGAAATACCAATTTAGAGGCATAATCACATTGTCAAGAGAGAAGAGAAATGAATAGATTTTTTATTGATATTCACAAATGTTTTTACAGAAAGATATACAAAAGGGATTTCTGAAGAATGGCTGGCCAAGGTAGGCTAAATACATTTAGGCTTAACAATTATATCTGTAACTGTTGTCCTTACGTTCCCCTAATCGCTTCGGGCGATATGCCTGAGCCAGGAGTATAGACGCTGCAAGACGCTTGCTTCTAGAAGATAATCTCTTGAACCGCCTTTCGGTTTTCGATTCAAGTGATCGTTGCTTGCTTTGTTTTTGTTTTATTCTTTTGCCCCTAATTTTTGCCTAGGACGTATCCTAGCGGGGATAGATTCGCCTTTGTTTTGCCTAGTACCCTTGTACTGGCGGGCTTTTATTTTACCCTAACTTTTGCCTAGGACGCCCTTTTCGGGTTTTCATCCTAGCGGGCTTATGCAAGCAACGTCTTCAAGCATAATACTTTTTTACCACGTCAGCATTGACTGGGTACCGAAGTTCTTCTCTATCCATGTCCGTGAGGATCAATGCTCCTCCTGAGAAGGCTCGCTTTACCACGTATGGTCCTTCGTAATTTGGGGCCCACTTTCCGATTTTGTCCTTTTGAGCTGGTAACAGCTTCTTCATTACCAGCTCTCCCTCGTGGTAGACTCGAGGGTGGACTTTCTTGTCAAAAAGCCTTTTTGACCTTTCTCTGATAGGCTTGACCATGGCATATGGCGTTCAGTCATTTTTCTTCGATAAGGTTCAATTGATCATATCGACTTTGAACCCACTCTGCCTCGGAAAGTTTTGCTTCCATGATTACCCTTAGAGAAGGTATTTCGACTTCGACGGGTAGAACTGCCTCCATCCCATAGACGAGGGAGAATGGAGTAGCTCCTGTAGATGTGCGTACAGAAGTCCTATAACCATGAAAAGTGAAGGGTAATATCTCATGCCAGTCTTTAAATGAGACAACCATCTTTTGCACTATTTTCTTGATGTTTTTATTGGCTGCCTCGACTGCCCCATTCATCTTTGGCCGATGTGGGGAAGAGTTGCGGTGTTGGATCTTGAATTCTTGGCACTGTTCTTCCACCACTTTGTTATTCAAATTAGATCCATTATCAGTGATGATTTATATCTCCATGTTTCCACTAGATTATTCTAAAATCGTTTGGGACAAGAGAAAAGAAAGGAAAGATATTTTTGTTCAGAAGTTTGTGTTTCAGAGAGGATTATTATTATTTTGAAAATGGTTTTTGTAAGAATGGATGGCCAAGGTAGGCTCATGTGTTTAGGCTTGTTTGATTAAACACTTATGAAGTTAAGAAAGCCTTTATTATTGGCGTCGTGATTTGACAACTTAGATAACTTCCCTTGAACCTTTCTTTTTGAATTCTGTTCATGGTACCATCATGGATTTCTTTTGCTTTTTTGTTTGTCCTTATTTTTGCCTAAAACACCCCTTGGTGGCGTCTCAGCGGACATTTCTTTTTGTTCATTTTTGTAACCCTAATTTTTGCCTAGGTCACCCTTTCATGGGATTCCTAGCGGGTTCTTTTGCTTTTAGGATTTAAGGATTTTTTTTTTTTTATCCATGATGGCACTTGTCGAGGCAAAGGAAAGGTGCTCCAAGTTATCAAACACACTTCCACATAAAGATGATGCGGGTTTATTGTTATTAAGAAGATTTTAACCTCATTCATGCTTATTCAAACAGGGTTAAAAATAACGTGGTCTAGAAATTTATTGCAAGCGAGAAAAGAAGCAATAAGAATTAATAAAGAACGATTTTATTATAATTTTAGTGGAAACATGTGCCCTTATTTCATCACTGATATGGGTCTCAATGTTGACCTCTTTTATCTCTTGGCCTTGCCCCAAATTACGGTCTTCAATTTCTCTTGATACTGTTGTAGTAGGCGAGCTTCTTGATCTAGCAGTCTTTGCAGATCCGGAGAGATGGTCTCCTTATCACTGTCCAACTCAACTCATTCATCCTCAGCTTTCGGATCCCGATCGGAGCGAACAATCACAGACATAATTGTTTTATTGGTTCTCTTATGGTTTAGATTTATTAATATTAATGAGAGAAAGAGAGAAAAGAACAAATGAGAGAATGATGTGTGAAAAATGCCTCTTTATTGATATGCATTAAAATTTGTACAAAGACCCTTATTTACATGAAAAGGTTCTCATGATCTCGGGTACTGATCATGAGTCCCTAAAAGAAAAAGAAAAATATGGAGGGGCCCTATTGTGGCTTGCTCTTCTCTCTATTCCTGCTTTGGCCGAGGATTCTTTCTCACGTCGGGCGCTGTCGAATCAAAAGTGATCCACCCGGCATCGATAAGGTCTTGGACCTTATATTTGAGAGCTCTACAGTTCTCCGTTGAATGCCCCGGCGCCCCTGAATGGTATAGACATTTGTCTTGCGGATTGTACCAATCGGGGTAAGGTGTATCAATTTTCCTTAGTGGAATGTAAGCTAGAAGATGATCTTGCACTAGCTTCGGCAGGAGGTCGCTATATGTGGTCGGAAGTTTATCAAACTTCTTCACAGGGTTGTACTGTGACTTTCCCGACTTCGAAGCAGAGGAAGATGAGGAAATGGTTATGGCGCTGACTCCTCTCTCCTTCTTCTTCCCAAAGGTCTTCTTAGCTTTAAATGATTGGGAAGGCTTAGCTAACTTCCCACTTTTTAGCCCTTGTTCCACTCTTCCTCCAACATGCCCCTCCATAGCCCTCAGCCGGTCCTCGAGAGCGTGGACTTGATCTTTTGAAATCTCGGGCTCTTTAATTGTAATCCTCGCCCCAAGGGGTACAGCTTGCGGAGGATTTTGCTCTGGTTCTTCCTCATGATGGGACTCATGGTCACTGTGGTGAGCCCCGTGTATGTTGTGGTGACGCATGAGTTCCATCATTTGCGTCATTTGTTCCTTGAGCTGTGAGAGCTCGGCTGTAAGCTTCTTATTTTGTTCCTCCAGCGTTTCCATCTTCTTGATTTTCTGCGCGCGTGTGAGGACAGAGAGATGACCAGCCACTTTCTCTTGAATGTTTAATTAGTTTATTTATGGGATGAATACGCTCTTGACATGAGCTTGATAACCCTCCATTTTTAAGGCGCTGCCTTTTTAAAACGGAGTTTTACCACCCTCCTTGACTTATGATCTCTCCTCAACGGAGAATCTCAATAATTATGGGTCTCTTTTACTCATGTCAAGGGGTATTGGTGAGCCTAAAATGAATGGTTATGAGGATGCATGATGTTTTATTGGTAATGATGCACATGCTCCTCTCTTTTATTATATTTTCACACATGGTCTTTCCTCTCACGTCATGACATTTTTCATGCATGGGGATTATTCTTAGACCTTATCATGAGGTTTATTATTGATGCACAAACAATGTCACATAAACCTATACACAAACAATTCACTCATCCATGAACAGTCACGAGCGAATCACGAGGTAGGGGTATCCTGCAGAAAAGTGCATATTCAAGGTGGTTCTAACTGTTCTCACTGGTCTGAGGCCCCCAAGGTGCCCCCATTATAGGGATCCAATCCCTCTCGTCGTAAGCCGATGGAAAGTTCTAACGCACTGTCGGACTTGAGTTCATGGTTATCACCTTGAGTGATGCTTTCCGACAACGGTCTACGGGCACCTATAGACCCATTCGAAAACCGGTCGTACTAACATCCACTCCCTATGGTTTGCCACTCATGCCCCCAGGTATAGAGGGAACTGTTGTGTGCAAAGGTTCGTGTGCAATTTATATTTCAAACAATTGCGGAAATTTAAACATACAACAGTTATTAAAGCCAAATAGGTAAAACATGTTATCATACAAGCAAAGGGGTAGTGAAGTAATTTTAAACTATTATTTTAAAAAATAATTCATCACTAAATGGGACTGACTCTCGAGGCTTCCCCAGCGGAGTCGCCATCTGTCGCCACCGGCCGAAACGGACCTTGGCATTCGCGACGATGGTTGGACTCTTTTTAATGTTTTGGAAAATGGTGGATTGCTAGAACGACTTATTCTCAAACTGAGACCTTGTCGAGCTAACAACTTTATTAAATGACTCACCAATCCATGTTAATCCCAAGCGGGACCCTCCACGGATTAGTGGTTTTCGTAAAAGGGTAGGGTTCTTGGAGTCGCCACCAATGTTTTACTCAAAACATTGGAAAAAGATTTAACGCAATTGATTTTCATAAATCAACCTTGGCCATTATAACCAGAGTTGGGTAAGGGAGTCGGTTACGTGCGGGGAAGGTATTAGCACCCCACAACGCCCCATTAGGGTTCCCTATGACGGATTATTTTATAAATAACAGCGCAAAATTACTAAATTACCCCTATTTATTTATTAAACAATTATAAACTAAGTATTTACATGGTGAAAAACTTTAAATATGAATGCAACAATCAAAAAGCGATAAATAAAGCAATAAAAGAAAGGATTAGAAGAGAAACCTCCGAAGCAAGCTTTTATAAATTCAAACAGACGCTTGGGAGGCTTTTTGGCGCTCCCTCCCTCTACAAGCTTGCTCGCTACTCTCCTAAAAAATAATTTTTACTGTGGAAATCAAAGAGATTTCCCTTCGACTAATTCGAATCCTCAAGCAAAGTGCTCAGAATTCAAGAATTTTGCCGGTTTTGGCTCTCAGAGAGTTTCCTAGGGCAGAACACTGCTCAAAAACCCCAGAATACTCAAGAAGAGAGTCAAGGAAGTGTGGAAAAGTGTGGAATGACGTCCAAATGACGTCCTATATATAGGGATGAGGCGCAATACGGCCTCTGGGGTCAATACGGGCCGTATTCCATTTTTGAACTGCAATACGGCCGTATTGATTTCAATACGGCCGTATTGAGGTTCAAAAACGTCAATACGGCCGTATTGATTTCAGTACGGCTGTATTGCAGTACAAAAATGCAATACAGGCTGTACTGAGCTCAAAAGGGGCCGTACTGAGCTCCATTCCTCCCACTTTCTTATTTTTAGCTACTCTAAGACCTCTAAACCTATAGATAGTCATCCTATGGTCTTCTAGGAGTCTTTCTGGCTGACTTTCCTTCGATCTTTGAGAGTCTTCGAGTCTTATTTCTGACCCGGACAATTTTAGGGGTCTACAGAGGGAGGGAGCGCCAAAAAGCCTCCTAACATCTGTTTGAATTTATAAAAGCTTGCTTCGGAGGTTTCTCTTCTAATCCTTTCTTTTATTGCTTTATTTATCGCTTTTTGATTGCTGCATAGCACGTTTACAGTTTTTCATAATGTAAATACTTAGTTCATAATTGCTTAAATAAATAAATAGGGGTAATTTAGTAATTTTACACTGTTATTTATAAAATAATCCGTCATAGGGAACCCTAATGGGGCGTTGTGGGGGTGCTAACACCTTCCCCGCATGTAACCGACTCCCTTACCCAACTCTGGTTGTAATGGCCAAGGTTGATTTATAAAAATCAATTGCCTTAAATCTTTTTCCAATGTTTTGAGTAAAACATTGGTGGCGACTCCAAGAACCCTAATTTTTGCGAAAACCACTAATCCATGGAGGGTCCCGCTTGGGATTAATATGGATTGGTGAATCATTTAATAAAATTGGTAGCTCGACAAGGTCTCAGTTTGAGAATAAGTCGTTCTAGCAATCCACCACTTTTAAAATATTAAAACGAGTCCAACCATCGTCGCGAATGCCAAGGACCGTTTCGGCGGGTGGCGACAAGCCAAAGGACGAATTGAAGAACGAGGCAAAAGATCAAATAGTAAAGTTGGATTTGAAACCATTGCCACCACAGTTAAAGTATGTCTTCTTAGAAGAAAATGGTGGGAAGCCAATCATAATCAGCAGCCAGCTTTCAAAAGAGCAAGAGGATAGTTTGATTCAAGTGATAAAGGCCAATGAAGGTGCTATTGGTTGGACCCTATCTGATTTGAAAGGGATTAGTCCTTCCTTATTGTATGCACAAGATTTATATGGAGCAGGATTATAAGCCAGTAGCCCAACCTCAAAGACGTTTGAATCCAACTATGAAAGAAGTGGTGAGAAAGGAAGTTACCAAGTTGCTTGAGGCTGGTATGATTTATCCAATTTCTGACAGTGCTTGGGTTAGTCCTGTGCAAGTTGTACCTAAGAATAAACCATAGTATTTAAATACTAAAGTTTAAAATTGCAGAAAATTAAAATGAACTTTTCTCCACAGTCTATCTCAGAAATCCTCTGACTCATATTCCTCTTCTTCTCCTTCCTCTTCTTCCTCTTCTGCTTCAACATCTCTCTCAACTTCCTCTTCCTTCTCATGCTCATCAACAGGCTGTGAACTATAGACTCCTGGCTGCTGCACTCCACCCCCTCCTAAGGAAATAGGACTGTCCCCAGGCCATAAAATTTGGTCAGCAAACGTTTCTAAAGTAGGCCAAGGATAAAGACTACCTCCTGTTTCAGATTGATGTAGGGTATAATTATAGCAATAGGAATGATGTGCCAGGTGAGCTCTATGATTGGCAGCCTGTTAGAGATGCAAATGACGAAGATGAGCGAGGTGTAATTGGCTTTGCTCTAGTTGTGCTTGGTGTCGTGCTTCTGCCTTTCGATCTTGCTCAAGTATAAGAGCCCTTAGGGCTGACATATCAAACGGAGCCTCTGGTATTGGTTGAGGAACTTGTGTTTCTTGTTGTGGTAAGATATGAGGTTGAGTTGGGATTGGCTCAAATTCTTTGGCATTGTTTATCCGGTTTTGATAATAGGCTTTATTGATGGGTCTATTGATGAATGTGAATGGTTTAGGAATAACCACACCAAAAGCCTTGCATAATCCTGTGATGAGCCCCGGAAATGCCAATGGTCTTGCCATGCCATTTTTAGAAGGTTGAGATAGGGCAATGGCATGAATCTCCTTAGAGATTAAGCTAGCCAAGTAGACATTCTTTTGTTGAATAATGCAATACACAAGCTTGGCTCGAGGGAGACTGATGTCGGAAGAGTGGGTGGTAGGAAGAATGTTATATTGCAAGAGAGCTTGCCACATGCGAGTTAATGATTTCAAATGAGCTCTTTTAATATGTTTGGGTTGTTGCTTGGTACCCAAATGAAATTCACTTCCCGGAAGGCAAAGAGTATTGAGCAAAGCTGTAGAAGTGGCTTCATCTAAGGGTGTGCGGAGCATCAAGTGATAATCATCTTCCTCACATATTTGAGACTGAGTTCCTAGATAAGAATTTATAGTCTCAGGATCATATGGCACTCTCTTGTTGTGCACCCAAGAAATTCGATCTTTGATATCCAGCTTTGTTGGAAAAGCATTGGCATAAAATTCTCGAATAAGAATCTCATTGTATTTTTGCTCTGGTGTGCCAATCTTTTCCCATTTTCTCCTCCTTAGTTCATCATCAAAATCTATGCATGGTGTGGTATCAACCATCAGTCTCTCTGCAAGGATTGGTCTTTCTTGGAGCTCGAGGAATCGTTGTTGCTTAGCTTTAGTCTTAAACTTGATAGGGTGGTGATTGTGTTTGATGGGAGCTGCCTCCTCGTCTTCAGATGAGGATGAGAAGGGTTGAGACTGAGAAGTTGCAGCTACCCCTTTTCGCGTTTTAGTTGCAGCGATTTCATGAGTTGGTCTAGACCCACCGACAGAACCACCTCCTCTAGAGCGGACCATCTACAATAATTCAACAACAAAAGAACTCCCAGAATGGTCAATGTTAAAATGATAAGTATATGCACAATTTGTTCATGACCAAATAAAGCAACAATGAGACCAAGGTATAGTTAATTAGTTTCAATACAAACCACTCCTACCTTCAAGCACATTTAACCATTTGAGTAATGTTCATTTCAAAAAGCAATGATTAATGTGCTGAAAAATATAACAAGGAATGCAATTTCACAACATGGTTGTTATTCAAACATTTCTACAAACACCTTGCGAACAATTTCAATATGCATTTGTTTTTTAAACAAACAAAGTGTTTCATTCCCTTCAATGATTCAAACTGACCATGTACAAGTATATGAATCACACAAGTATTCATTGACATTCAAATTGATATGAAATTTCACACAGACATTTGATCGAACACCTTGTATGCAACTCTCAATTTGAAAATTTTCAAAAACACTTGGAATCAAGCCTCATCCAAATTCGTTCACCAACACAACAAGCATGAAGCACAAAATTAATCAGCATTCAACAACCAAGAGAAAGAAGAAAAGCAAGAGTGAAGAAGAAGAGAAGAATCTATGGCAAAGTTTACGTTTTTATGATGAAAGAGATGAAAAGAGATGAAAAGAGAAGAAAAGTTTACTTTAGAGATGTCTAAGGATCTTCTATGAGCAAAGAAACTATTGAGAATGAGAATGAGAGTAGAAGAAAATGGGAAGGGTTTAGAGATTGAAAACATGAAAAAGGAGTGAAGAGAAGTGTATTCGTAGCTTGGAAGTGGAAAATGGGTCTTAAAATAACTTGGAAAAATTGGGCATTTGAACCCGGGGCTGCAGCCACGATTTTTGGAACTGCAGCTACAATGGTGGCAGAAATATTGAGCTTGGGCTTGGAAATCAGAGCTACAGCTGCGTTTTTTTTTTTTTTGCTCTCATGTGGAGCTTGGCAGAGAGTTGTCGCTGCAGCCGTGAATGAGGGCTGCAGCTCTGGACCCCTGGACGTGAAACAGAAAATTTAGGCTTGAGCCTTGGAATTGGGGCTTGAGCCCTCATATCAGCAAAAAATTTTCAAGTTTTTCTGTTAAATCCGCTGCAGCCTTGAATGAGGGCTGCAGCCCTGATACGTAAAACTTCATAGTTTTGCTTCCTTTTTCACTTTTTTATGACTCTCAATCTCTTTAAAACTTATTCCTTCACCACCCACATTTTTTTACCACTATAATGAACTCCTAATTATCAAAACAATCACACCATTAACTAGTACACTAACATGACACTATATAACATAAAACATGCAATGAAATATTGATACCAAATATTCAAACATACATTAATAACATCATACCAATTGCTCATAAAGCTAAAATAACACAACAAGCAGTAAGCAAACATGCAAAAACTAAATCTATAACTAATTATGCAAACTTCACAAAGGATTTCACTAGTGCTCCATACTAGACATCAAGTTTAACATGTACTTAACCATCATTAACAACAATATAAATTCAGCCACAATCCACCACAATCATCGTGGAACCAAATCTCTCTATGGACAAAGATATTTTACTCCATACTCCACATTATCAAAATAATCACAGACCCAACACCCAAAATAATGCATCATCACTCCAAAACAACAGACTAACATCCTACATTTTAACACACAACACATAAACACAAATTAAAACAAGAACATGCTAATTTAATGTCTTTAGCTTGACAATCCTGTTTGTTTATGGCTCCTTCAAATGTGTGCTGGCAGTGAATCTCTCAACTTCACCGCCCTGTCGCCACCGGCCGAAACGGACCTTGGCAATCGCGACGATGGTTGGACTCGTTTTGAATTTTTTAAAAAAGTGGTGGATTGATAGAACGACTTATTCTCAAACTGAGACCTTGTCGTACTACCAATTTTATTAAATGATTCACCAATCCATGTTAATCCCAAGCGGGACCCTCCACGGATTAGTGGTTTTCGCAAAAGGTAGGGTTCTTGGAGTCGCCACCAATGTTTTACTCAAAACATTGGAAAAAGATTTAAGGCAATTGATTTTATAAATCAACCTTGGCCATTACAACCAGAGTTGGGTAAGGGAGTCGGTTACGTGCGGGGAAGGTGTTAGCACCCCACAACGCCCCCGTAGGGTTCCCTATGACGAATTATTTTATAAATAACAGTGCAAAATTACTAAATTACCCCTATTTATTATAAGCGATTATAAATTAAATATCTACATGATGAAGAATTTAAATATGCAACAATCAGAAAGCAGTAAAAGAAGGGATTTTTAGAAAAGAAACCTCTTGAAGCGTGCTTTTTATATATCAATGAAGTCTAGGAGGCTTTTTGGCGCTCCCTCTCTCTACAAGCTCGCTCGCTCCTTCCTAAAATAAAATTTTTACTATGGAAATCAAAAGATTTCCCTTCGATTAAATCTGAGACTCAAGCTAATTACTCAGAACTCAAGAATTTAATCGGTTTTGGCTCTTAGAGAGTTTCCTAGGGCAGAACACTGCTCAAAAACCCCAGAATACTCAAGAAGAGAGTCAAGGAAGTGTGTAAAAGTGTCCAATGACGTCCAAATGACGTCTTATTTATAGGGGTGAGGCGCAGTACGGTCCCTGGAGTCAATACGGCCCGTATTGAAGTTTTGAACTTCAATACGGCCGTATTGAATTCAATACGGCCGTATTGAGGTTCTAAAACTTCAATACGGCCGTATTGGTTTCAGTACGGCCGTATTGAAGTTCAAAACTTCAATACGGGCCGTACTGAGCTCCAAACAGGCCGTATTGAGCTCCACTCCTCCCACTTTATTATTTTTTGCTACTCTAAGACCTCTAAACCTACAGATAGTCATCCTATGGTCTTCTAGGAGTCCTTCTGGGTGACTTTCCTTTGATCTTTGAGTGTCTTCGAGTCTTATTTCCGACCCGGACAATTTTAGGGGTCTACAGCTGCCCCCCCTTTACTTAGTCAAACGGCCTTTTAGTGTACCGATTGACAAGTAAAGGAGTTGACCCAATTGTCCGGGAGATAAGGCCATCCTTCCGACTTGTAGTGTCTTCCGGTGGAAAATTTCTGAGTAGCCTCTCCAGGTTTTGCTTCGTTCGCCGCCCGAGCCGGAAGCTGCATTCCTCCGTGTTTCTGAACACTTTGGTAGCGTGAGTACCGCCTCTCCAGGCTCTGCTTCGGTTCTTCTGTTAACCTAGGCAGTTGAGTTTGCCCTCTCCAGGGTTAGCTTCGCTTGCCGCCCAAGCCGGAAGCTGTGAGTACCCGCCTCTCCAGGCCCAACTTCACTCGACGCCCGAGCCAGAAGTTGTGAGTACCGCCTCTCCAGGCTTTGCTTCGGTTCTTCTGTTAACCTAGGCAATTGAGTTTGCCCTCTCCAGGGTTAGCTTCGCTAGCTGCCCAAGCCGGAAGCTGTGAGTACCGCCTCTCCAGGCCCAACTTCACTCGACGCCCGAGCCGGAAGTTGTGAGTACCGCCTCTCCAGGCTTTGCTTCGGTTCTTCTGTTAACCTAGGCAATTGAGTTTGCCTTCTCCAGGGTCTGCCTCCGGGTTCTTGACGACGTTGGCAACGTGAGTTTGCCCTCTCCAGGGATTTGTGATGGTTTTGTCTCCACAGTCCACGATGCTGCTTCGACGGTTTGATTTTGATTTTGGTGCCGCTGAGGGCTGGATAACGCAGGGATCCGTCTAGGGGATGTGCAGTTAATCATAGGTTCTTGTGTCCCAACTTTGCATTGCGTAGTTGGTGCCCATTGAGGAATTTCTGTTTCCTTGGGGTGTAGACACGAAGATGCTCTTTCTGAGATGAGCGGTGCCTTATGTTTGGCTGACGTCCTTTCGACGTTGGTGGAGTATCCCGGTTATCCTTATTCGGGTGACTCTTTTTGATTTTCTGATTTTGTTGCCTCTGTGTAGGCTCGTTATCCACTGGGGATTCTGGTTGTTGATCCTGATTGGCCTCTTCTGTTAGGCATATCATCTTGATGTTCAATGTTTGGCTGAAAGCCGGATTCCACTTGGGGAATAATTATTGGTCTTTTGGATTTTTGCTTTTCGTAGGGGTGCCTCCGAGTAGGCGAGTGGGGATTTAAAGTTCATATATCCCAGAGTATTATTTAGAAAGCCTCTTCAGGCTTAGCTTCACTCATCGCTTGAGTTGGAAAGCTTCCCTCCACTGAGGAAGTATAAGTCCTTTTTGACTCAGATATTCTGTTGGGATGATCGAGCTTCCTTTGGGGAATCTTGCTGATCGTATTCTGATAGCTTTCACTGGGGAATTTGGCCCATGAGTGCAAGCTTGAAATTTCTCTGGGGAGTATTATTTCGGCAAGCCTCTCCAGGCTCGGTTATTCTGAGTGAGTATTATTTCGGCAAGCCTCTCCAGGCTCAATTATTCTGAGAGAGTATTATTTCGGCAAGCCTCTCCAGGCTCAATTATTCTGAGAGAGTATTATTTCGGCAAGCCTCTCCAGGCTCAAATTTATTCTGTACAATTGGAGATTTTCTAAATTTTTGCCTTTTGTCTTTTTGGCTTTTTCTGTATGATCTTGGTTTTTCTGTATTTTTCCTTTTTTATTGATCTTGGCTTTTTCTGTATTTTTCCTTTTTTATTGATTTTGGCTTTTACTGTACAGAAATTAAAAGTGCCAAAGAATTTTGAATTCAAAATAACAAATTTCATTACTAGAAATGAATTTGTACAAAAATGATTAAAGGTGGGGCAAAAGCCCAATCAAACAAATGCAAGAAAAGCAAGAAAAAAGTAGCCGGTCTTCACTCCTCTGCCGGCGGGTCCTGTGGCGGGTCCGGGAAGCGGCGATGCATCCAGACGGACAGGCTGTCAAATCCCTGTCTGAGGGCCTCGATACCCTGCTGATGAGCATCAAAACGAGCATCAAAGCTCTGCTGCAAGGCACTGATGCTATGCTGAGTGGCCTCGAATCGACTGTCGATGCTCTTCTGTAGGGCATCGAAGCGGGCATCGAAGTAGGCCCTGTCGTGCTGGGAGGTGCCGGCCTCTGGCTGTGGATCCTCGTCTCCCGGGAACTCGATGTCTGCAAAGAGCTCACTGAACTCATCGGTGGCCCGCACATATTGCCTTCCCACCTTGGCAATCATCTTCATGTTGATTAAGGTGGGAGCACCAATGGACTTGGGCGCCAGATCCTCCGCATCTGTGCCGTCGGGACACCCCCAAGCCTCGGCGAGTGTCGAGATAAGCGTGGAGACCAAGATGTAACCTCGCCAGGCTTCGCCTCCCTCTCTCACCCCCAGGTTCTTGATGTGCTCAAGGAAGAAGAATCCGGGGTTGGCCTTTTGTCCAGTGGCCATACAATATAGAGCCAGCAGGTCCCTCTGTGTCACCGACTCTGGGCTCTTCTGCCTTGCGTGAATGGAGCCAGTGATCAGCTTGTGGCAGATGCGGAGTGCAGCAGGGAGCCGAGTGCCCTTCACTCCAGCGTGGTAGTCGGACTGCCCCGTGACCTCCTTCCACATCTCATTCGGGGTCAGACCATCTGGACACTCGCAAACGGCATCCCTATACTCCAGCTGATCTTGTCGTGAGAAGAAGCCGGCTTGGACATTAAACTCGTCCAATGACAGAGAACGGTACCCGCCGTTCATCCAAAAGTCTACTGAGTAGACTGTCTCCCCGAAACTGTTTGTCGACTCAGTGACGCCGACAGTAGCCAAGAACTCCTTTGTTGCTGTCGGGAAGATCTTGGCGTGAGGGTTAAGGAGGAACCCCCATCCTATGGCGTTGATAAAGCCTAGGACGTCGACATCCCACTCCATCGCTTGGAGGATCTTCAAGTCTAGTACCCGCGACGGCTTGAAGACAAAAGTCTCGAAGAGTTCCAGCCTCTCTTGATGTTTCGCAGTCATTTCTCTTTGGGCGGGGACCCTTTGCCTTTTCCTTGAAAATTCGGCCATGTCTTTGGACTTGAGAAGGCTTTGTGCTCACTCACAGAGAATACACACAGAGGAATGAAGAATGCTGTGCAGAAATGAGGGAGAAATGGGCTATTTATAGAAGTATTTACGTCAGTATGGCCCGTATTAAATCCAATACGGCCCGTACTGATATGGCCATTATTAAGCAAATCTGGGGACCAATACGGGCCGTATTGAACTCAATACGCCCGTATTGGTGTGTCCGTTGGAGCTAATACGGGCGTATTGAGTTCAATACGCCCGTATTGAAGCTAAAGGGTTGCCTTAACCCTAGCTTCAATACGCCCGTATTGAACGAGTACGGCCCGTATTGAATGATTTTTTTTTTTTTTTAAATAAACAGAGAATAAGTGATCTTCCATTACACCTATCATCTGTATGCATGTATGTGATGTATGATGCACCTAATTCTATTTGATTTATCTTTCAAAAGAATTAACCGATGCTTTTTTTGTTTGGATTTTGCCATTCCTTAAGACGGACTGTGCTCTGCCGACTTTTATAACCGAGGAATGATGCATGTTATATTGAGATTTGGTGTCATCAGCCAGATGATCCTTCCCTTCCTTTAGAAGATATGTCAACCCTCCTATTGACCACTATATCTCCATGTTTCCACTAGATTATCCTAAAATCGTTTGGGACAAGAGAGAAAAGAAAGGACAGGTATATATATTTTTCGAAAGTTTGTGTTTTAGAGGGGATTTATTTATTTTGAAAAATGGTTTTTGTAAGAATGGCTGGCCAAGGCAGGCTTATGTGTTTAGGCTTGTTTGCTTAAGCATTCATGAAGTTAATCAAATCTTTTGTTATTGACGTTGTGATTTGACAACTTAGATAGCTTTCCTTGAACTTTTTTCTTTTTTTGAATTATGGTACCATCATGGATTTCTTTTGGTTTGTCCTTATTTTTGCCTAAAACACCCTTGGCGGCGTCTTAGCGGACTTTTTGTTTTCGTTTATTTTGCAACCCTGATTTTTGCCTAGGTCACCCTTTTGTGGGATTCCTAGCGGGTTCTTTGCTCTTATTTTTGTGCAGTCCCTCTTTTGGGTTTCCTGCCGAGCTTTTTGTTTTGAAGATTTCTTCTTTTTATTATTATTTTTTATCCATGATGGCACTTGTCGAAGCCAAGGAAAGGTGCTCTAAGTTGTCGCACACTTCCACATAAAAATGATGCGGATTCATTATTATTAAGTCAATTTTAACTTCATTTATGCTTATTCAAACAGGGTTAAATAATGTGGCCTAGAAGTTTATTGTAAGCAAGAAAAGAAGCAATAAGAAATGAATAAAGAATGATTTTATTATAATCATGATGGAAACATGTGCCCTATCGAGGCTCGGGGGTCGGGCTGTCCCCGAGGAGTGATCTCTAATAGTCATCAGGTCTACATATCCCTATCGGAAGGAGAAGAACACTTGATGACGACGACCGGCCTTGACGATTGTGATCCAGCCTTCCTAAAGATCTGGCTTAAAGAACGTTGAGAAGGATCTTTGTTCCTCTTCGTTCTTTGATCTTTATTAGGGTCATATCCTAACCCTTGTTTCCCCGGGTTATCCTTGATGATGGGTAGCTCGGGAATTCCTTGGGATTCCTTGCCAAGTCCTTGTCCGGGCAAGTATCCGTTTTTGGTGAGCATATGAGCTACCTTCTTCATTTCTCGGGGAAACGTTTCAACATTGGCAATCTCCAATGCTTGGAAGGCGGTTTCTAAAGCTTCCTCTGCTGCATCCACATAAGGTATGGCGGATGGCTTGCTGATGAGTATGTCATCTTCAGCTTGTACAGTCACCAGTTTGTCACCCACTATGAACTTGACTTTCTGGTGGAGCGTAGAAGGAACAGCTTTCGCATCATGAATCCAAGGTCGACCGAGGAGACAGCTGTATGCAGGAGTAATGTCCATCACTTGGAATTCGACATTAAAGATAGTGGGTCCAATTTGGATTGGAAGATTGATCTCTCCCACCACTTCTCTTTTAGAACCGTCGAAGGCTCGAACGATCATGTTGCTCGGGCGCATTTGGACTCCCTTAATTGCCACTTGATCAAGAGTTCTTTTGGGCATCACATTCAAGGAAGATCCATTATCTACCAAGACTTTTGCGATGTGATACTCCTTGCACTTTACAGAGATGTGCAAGGGCTTGTTGTGATTCGGTCCCTCGGCGGGGATCTCTTCATCGGTGAAAGTGAGGTGATCATTAGCCGTGATGTGACTAACAATCCCCTCAAACTTGTCTTAGGAGATGGTATGCGACACATATGCCTCGTTCAAGACTTTCAACAGAGCTTGCCGATGCGGTTCGGAACTTAGGATCAACGACAACAGAGTGATCTTCGCTGGTGTCTTATGAAGTTGATCCACGATGGAGTACTCGCTCTGTCGGATAAACTTTAACAGCTCGTCTGTCTCCTCCTCGGATTCTTTTTCCTCGGTTTTCTTTTCTTCTTTATTCTTGATTCTTGGGAGCTTTGTCATGAAGATCTTCGGGAGTGTAGATCCTGCCACTCCTAGTCATGCCCCCAAGACCAGCGATATTGGAGATATCGCTGTCGGCAGAAGAATGGATGTCGTATATCCATGGCACAGCCTTATTTGATTCGTAGGGAAAAGGCCTTGGAGCGATGATCCTTAACGGCGTCGGACCTTCCCCTTTGTTTGTCTTGATTACCAACAACGGAGTTGACGTATGCTCGCTTGGCGCGGCTGTTGGCTTGCATTTAATAACCAATGGCGTGCGATCCATTCTGAACATACGCATCGATTAATTCTTTCTTTTTATTAATGTTTATTATTAAATTACTTGGAGGGATGTATGCAAATGAATGACTATGAAATGCAGAGGCAATTGAAAGATTTCATAAATCAAAAACTCGATTTTATTGATCATAGAAAGTGTACAACTTATCATACAATGCTTTGAAGCAATTTTTTACAATATGAGAAAAGCCGATAAAAACCCACAGGCGGGTTCATTTTTCTTCTCCATTCGTCTTCGGCTTCCTCCACATGGCGTGCCATTGCTTCAACTTGCATATGGACGGCTTGGCTCATATCATCACTGATCTTCTGAGCATCCTTCGCCTTTTGAATGTGATAGTTGATCATGGCCTGCAGCTCATTAAGCTCGTCTTCGGCTCGATCCTTCTCCTCTCGGAGTCTAGCCATTTGTGCTAGTCCTTCCCTTTCTCTTTTGCGGAAATCGGAAAGGCTTGCGGTTTGTTGTTGAGCAACTTCCCGCCATTGTTGTGCATCGGATCGAGTCAAGAGCAGGTCGTCTTGCATGTCCTTGATCAACTGTGCCTGCCTTGCATGCTCGGCTTCAAGGCGTGCTATCTTTGCGTTGACTTCTTGGAGTTGACTACTCGATTCAACCTTTGGCATTTTGGATGCCCGAGTAGCCTCCTCATTGAGGTTAGCACACTCATCCTTGAGCCGCTCTATCTCGTGGTCTTTCTTCTTGCATTGCCTTTGTAGACCGTCGATGACGAAACTGGATTCTTCATTTTTCTCTTCAAGAACTCTCATCTGAGCTCCCATGATTTCCAGCTTCTTGGTCAAGGCGTCGACTTGTTCTTGCATTGACCTCCTTGTAGTTGTGGTTGCGCAAGAGGTGGATGGTTGAGACACCCCCCTCTCGCTCCTCCATATCTCGTAGTCGGTGGAGGCGGATACCCGAGGCTTTCCAAGCTCTCGATCTCCCTCATAGATTGGTTTCTCCCACGCTCTAATGACAGCGTGCATATCCCTCTGATGCTCGGAATCGAAAGAGAAACACAATCCTCCAAGCTCCTCTTTGGTAGGAACAATTTGAGTCCTCATAAGTTGCCTCATAACCAATCTAGGTGAGTAGGCTATGCAACCTCTGAGGCCCATCAATGGTATGCTTGGATAATTGCCGCATCTTGTCAATACATTGCTCGGACGGAACCAAGGGCAAACCCACGTGAAGTGCTCAATACTCCACTGTTCCATCTCTTCCTTCCATTCGGAAGCATGTCGGCGGCGTACGGGGATCTTCGAAAAACTTCTCAAAGGATCGGGCAAGGTCCCCATATGACTAGAGGCATAGAAGTGTGTGATCCCCCACACATACAACAAGGAGGTGCAGCACCGGATAATCTTCCCTTGCTTCTGTTGAGATAGGTTGACAGAAAGCAAGGTGTCGGCAAGAATGGCAGGCACGGGACTCTTCATGTGTACGTCCCAAGCGAAGAAAGCGTCCATAGCAGCATGGTCTACTGTGTTAGCGTGAAAGGGGAATAGGATCGTCCCAAACACGGCTAACGCTAGAGTCTTGTTGAAAGCTAACCAATCTCCCTCACCAGCCAAGGAAGAAAGGTGGTCTTCAATCATAGCAAGCTTCCAACCCTTGATACTGTCGTTCCCCACTAAAACAGATAATCGTGATGGCAGTTTGACTTGAGTTGCGACCCTCTCTACGGCCACATGATTTCCATGGAAAATATAGACCCCTGCTGATTTGGGCCATCGAAGCATGAGTTCGTACTCCTCGAGAGTAGGAACTAAGTCAAACTGGGGGAACTCGAAACAATACAGATCGAGACTCCAAAAATGGACCAAGGCTCTCAGAAAAGCTGGATCCACACAAATCTTCATCAAATCGAGAACTCGTCCATAAGATTTCTTGAACTCCAAACGAGCCTCTCGTGGCATCAAGGAACAGAGGTGATCCAACCTCTCGGCACGGTACAATAGGAAGTCCACTTTCTTCAATTGCCCTTGCATTCCCCTAGATCCCTCCATAATCTACAATAAAATGCATGATATGAGATGATGGCGGTGAATATGCATGCATAGTATTTATTCAACTAAGCATTATCATGTTTTCGGGATGTTCCTAAGATGATGCATGATATTGCTTGGTTTGGATAAATAATATATTCTTTTTTGAATATTTTGTTTTTTTTTTGGTATTTTTGGGTGAAAAGGGAAACTACCTATATGAATGTGATGAAGGTAGATGTTAACACCATGTAATGGAAGGTTCTTATTTCTATTTATTCTTATTTAAAAAGAATAGCAATGTTGTATGTTTAAAGAATGCAAATGTATGCTCAAACAATTTCACATAATCAATGCACAAACAAATCACTCATCCACGATCAGTCACGAGCGAATCACGAGGTAGGGGTATCCTGCAGAAAAGTGCATATTCAAGGTGGTTCTAACTGTTCTCACCGGTCTGAGGCCCCCAAGGTGCCCCCATTATAGGGACCCATTCCTCTCATCGTAAGCCGATGGAAAGCTCCAACGCACTGTCGGACTCGAGTTCATGGTTATCACCTTGAGTGATGCTTTCCGACAACGGTCTACGGGCACCTATAGACCCATTCGACAACCGGCCGTAATAACATCCACTCCCTATGGCTTGTCACTCATGCCCCCGGGTATAGAGGGAACTGTTGTGTGCAATGGTTTGTGTGCAATTTATATTTCAAACAATTGCGTAAATTAAACATACAACAGTTATTAAAGCCAAATAGGTAAAACATGTTATCATACAAGCAAGGGGTAATGAAGTAATTTTAAACTATTATTTTAAAAATAATCCATCACTAAATGGGACTGACTCTCGAGGCTTCCCCAGCGGAGTCGCCATCTGTCGCCACCGGCCGAAACGGACCTTGGCAATCGCGACGATGGTTGGACTCGTTTTGAATTTTTTAAAAAAGTGGTGGATTGATAGAACGACTTATTCTCAAACTGAGACCTTGTCGTACTACCAATTTTATTAAATGATTCACCAATCCATGTTAATCCCAAGCGGGACCCTCCACGGATTAGTGGTTTTCGCAAAAGGTAGGGTTCTTGGAGTCGCCACCAATGTTTTACTCAAAACATTGGAAAAAGATTTAAGGCAATTGATTTTATAAATCAACCTTGGCCATTACAACCAGAGTTGGGTAAGGGAGTCGGTTACGTGCGGGGAAGGTGTTAGCACCCCACAACGCCCCCGTAGGGTTCCCTATGACGGATTATTTTATAAATAACAGCGCAAAATTACTAAATTACCCCTATTTATTATAAGCGATTATAAATTAAATATCTACATGATGAAGAATTTAAATATGCAACAATCAGAAAGCAGTAAAAGAAGGGATTTTTAGAAAAGAAACCTCTTGAAGCGTGCTTTTTATATATCAATGAAGTCTAGGAGGCTTTTTGGCGCTCCCTCTCTCTACAAGCTCGCTCGCTCCTTCCTAAAATAAAATTTTTACTATGGAAATCAAAAGATTTCCCTTCGATTAAATCCGAGACTCAAGCTAATTGCTTAGAACTCAAGAATTTAATCGGTTTTGGCTCTCAGAGAGTTTCCTAGGGCAGAACACTGCTCAAAAACCCCAGAATACTCAAGAAGAGAGTCAAGGAAGTGTGTAAAAGTGTCCAATGACGTCCAAATGACGTCTTATTTATAGGGGTGAGGCGCAGTACGGTCCCTGGAGTCAATACGGCCCGTATTGAAGTTTTGAACTTCAATACGGCCGTATTGAATTCAATACGGCCGTATTGAGGTTCTAAAACTTCAATACGGCCGTATTGGTTTCCGTACGGCCGTATTGAAGTTCAAAACTTCAATACGGGCCGTACTGAGCTCCAAGCAGGCCGTATTGAGCTCCACTCCTCCCACTTTATTATTTTTTGCTACTCTAAGACCTCTAAACCTACAGATAGTCATCCTATGGTCTTCTAGGAGTCCTTCTGGGTGACTTTCCTTTGATCTTTGAGTGTCTTCGAGTCTTATTTCCGACCCGGACAATTTTAGGGGTCTACACGCCCAAATAATGTTTGAGCCTCTGACCATTAACTAACCAAGTCCTTCCAGAAACAGGATCTTCAAGTTCAATGGCTCCATAGGATTTGATAGACTTAATTGAGAAAGGACCTGACCACTTAGATTTGAGCTTCCCATGGAAGAGTTTCAACCTGGAATTGAACAGCAATACCTGCTGGCCAGGTTGGAAGTTCCTATTCAGAATCTTCTTGTCATGGTATATCTTGGCTTTGTGTTTGTAGGACTTAGAAGACTCATAGGCTTGCAACCTTATTTCTTCCAATTCATGCAATTGAAGCTTTCTTTTCTCTCCTGCTGCCTTCAAATCATAATTTAAGGCCTTCAAAGCCCAAAATGCTTTGTGTTCCAATTCCACTGGCAGATGACAAGCTTTACCATAGACAAGTTGAAATGGTGAGAACCCAATAGGAGACTTGAATGCAGTCCTATAGGCCCATAGTGTGTCATCTAGCTTTAAGGCCCAATCCTTCCCAGAGCTGGCCACAGTCTTCTCCAGAATCCTCTTCAATTCTCTATTGGATACCTCCGCCTGCCCATTGGTTTGAGGATGATACGGTGTGGCGACCTTGTGCCTGACCTTGTAGTGTTCCAGAACTTTTTGCAATTGAGCATTACAAAAGTGAGATCCACCATCACTAATGAGTACCCTTGGTGATCCAAACCTGCAAAAAATATTTTTCTTCAAAAATTTTATGACAGTTCTGGCATCAGCTTTTTGCACAGCACTAGCCTCCACCCATTTTGAAACGTAATCCACTGCCACAAGGATATACTCATTCCCAAAAGATGATGGCAAAGGCCCAATGAAATCAATTCCCCAACAATCAAAGATTTCCACTTCTAAGATGTTTTGCAGGGGTAACTCATGTCTCTTGGAAATTGTCCCTGTTCTTTGACACTTATCACAACTTTTGCAATGTTCATATGCATCTCTGAACAAGGTTGGCCAATAAAATCCAGATTGGAGAACCTTTGCTGTTGTTCTTTCACTATTGTAATGTCCACCATAGGGCGAGTTATGAAAATGCCAGAGAATATCTTTAATCTCAACTCCAAATACACACCTTCTTAGCAAACCATCAGTACCTATCTTGAACAAATATGGATCATCCCAAACATAGTAGTGAGAATCTCTGAAGAACTTCTTCTTTTGTTGCCAGTTGTATTCTTCTGGAATAACCCCTGCTGCTTTGTAATTTGCCATATCAGCAAACCAGGGTCTTTCACTTACTGCAAACAACTTCTCATCTGGAAACTCTCCTAAGATTTCTTCTTCTTGACTGGTCACTTCCTCATTAACAAGTCTAGATAGGTGATCAGTAACATGGTTCTCATATCCCTTCTTGTCCTTGATTTCTAAATCAAAATCTTGTAGCAAAAGAATCCACCGAATTAGTCTTGGCTTTGAATCTGCCTTTGTCAATAAATGCTTGATAGCAGCATGGTCAGTATAAACAGTGATCTTTGAACCCACAAGGTAAGAACGAAATTTTTCTAGTGCATACACTATGGCAAGTAACTCTTTTTCAGTTGTTGCATAGTTAATTTGATCTTCATTCAGCACCTTACTTGCATAGTGAATAACATGAAAAATTTTGTCCCTCCTTTGGCCCAAAACAGCTCCTACAGCATAATTACTTGCATCACACATTAGTTCAAAATCAAGTTTCCAATCTGGAGCAGTGATTATAGGAGCTGAAACAAGCTTGCTTTTTAACAATTTAAAAGCATGTAAACAATCATGATCAAAATCAAACTTGTTATTTTTAATAAGAACGTTACTAAGAGGCTTAGCTATCTTGGAGAAATCTTTGATAAATCTTCTGTAGAATCCTGCATGCCCCAAGAAACTTCTAATCCCCTTCACATTGATTGGTGGTGGCAACTTTGAGATGATATCGACCTTCGCTGGATCTACCTCTATACCCTTCTGAGAGACTTTGTGACCAAGAACAATGCCCTCTCTGACCATGAAGTGACATTTCTCCCAGTTCAGCACCAAATTAGTCTCTACACACCGTTTGAGTACAGTGTTGAGATTATTAAGACAAATTCCAAAAGATGAACCGAACACAGAGAAATCATCCATGAAAATTTCTATACATTGCTCCACCAAATCAGAGAAGATTGCAAACATACAACGCTGAAAGGTAGCTGGTGCATTACACAACCCAAATGACATCTTCCGGTATGCGAATACACCAAAAGGGTAAGTAAAAGTTGTCTTCTCTTGGTCTTCTGGATCCACAACAATCTGATTGTAACCTGAGTAACCATCCAGAAAACAATAATACGCTTGCGCTGCTAACCTTTCAAGCATTTGATCCATGAAAGGCAATGGGTAGTGATCTTTTCTTGTGGCTTGATTCAACTTCCTGTAGTCTATGCACATCCTCCACCCAGTCACAGTACAAGTGGGAATCAATTCATTCTTCTCATTATAAACTACAGTCATACCTCCTTTCTTAGGTACAACTTGCACAGGACTAACCCAAGCACTGTCAGAAATTGGATAAATCATACCAGCCTCAAGCAACTTGGTAACTTCCTTTCTCACCACTTCTTTCATAGTTGGATTCAAACGTCTTTGAGGTTGGGCTACTGGCTTATAATCCTGCTCCTTATGAATCTTGTGCATACAATAGGAAGGACTAATCCCTTTCAAATCAGATAAGGTCCAACCAATAGCACCTTCATTGGCCTTTATCACTTGAATCAAACTATCTTCTTGCTCTTTTGAAAGCTGGCTGCTGATTATGATTGGCTTCCCACCATTTTCTTCTAAGAAGACATACTTTAACTGTGGTGGCAATGGTTTCAAATCCAACTTTACTATTTGATCTTTTGCCTCGTTCTTCAATTCTTCCTTTGGCTGAACATTGGTTGATAAGCTTTAACCTTTGTTCAATGCATCAATCACATCCTGGACTTCCTTGTCTATAACTTTATCCAACTCCTCATCAAACATAGACAAAGCTTTCTCCAATGGTGATGAATTCTTGAAATTGCTTTGAGTTTCCAAATACACATCATCTAACACATCAATTCTGAAACAATCCTTATTGCCTTTGGGAAACTTCATTGCTTCAAAAACATTGAAATTCACCTCTTCATCTTGAACTCTCACCTTCTGCTTTCCATCATCCATGTCTATGATAACTCTAGCTATCTTCATGAAGGGTCTGCCCAGAATTAGTTGAACTTCCGAATCTTCTTCCATGTCCATGACTACAAAATCAACTGGAAACATGAACTTGTCAACCTTTACTATCATATCTTCCACTATGCCATATGGAAGCTTAATAGATCTGTCTGCCAATTGTAAGGTCATTCTTGTAGGTCTCACTTCCACTTCTCCTATCTTCTTCAACATGGATAAAGGTATCAAGTTAATACTGGCTCCAAGATCGAAGAGTGTCTTACCCACTAATAGATTACCAATTGATACAGGGAGAGTGAAACTGCCTGGGTCTCTGGACTTTTGAGGTAGAGACTTTTGGATAATAGCACTGCAACCTGCCTCAAGCTCCACAGTCTCTTCTTCAAGAATTCTTCTTTTCTTAGTTAATAATTCCTTCATGAATCTAGCATATGTAGGCATTTGTTCCATGGCTTCAGTGAAAGGGATATTAATCTGTAGCTTCTTGATGATGTCCAGAAACCTTGCAAATTGTCTTTCCTTCTCTTTTTTAGATGGGGCATGAGGGTAAGGTAAGTCTTTAATAGGAACAGTAGAACTAACTTCCTTGCCCTTCTTTTTATTCTTCTCCTTCTCAACTTCATTTTTATCTTTTATTTTCTCACTATTTACACTCTCACTCTTATTTTTTTCTCCCTCATTCTTCTCACTTTCTACCTCAACCTCCTTCAATTCATTATCTTCTCCCTCATTCTCAGCACCCTCATTATTCTTACTCACTCCAACATCTACACCAACTACCTTCCCACTTCTTGTTGTTATAGCTTTACAATGGTCCTTGGGGTTAGTCATGGTATTGGCTAAAAATGGGCCTCCAGACATGTCAGCTAATTGTTTAGCTAGCTGACCCACCTGCACTTCTAAATTCTTGATGGAAGCTTCAGTGTTTTTCTGGTTGTTCATAGACACTTGCATGAACTGGTTCAGAGTCTCCTCCAATTTACTAGTTCTTTCATGAATAGAGGGATACACAGGTTGTTGTTGCTGTTATTGTTGTGGTGGTGGCCTATTGGATGTTCCAGATTCATTCCTCCATCCATATCCTTGGTTGTTGTTGTTGTTTCTCCAACCTTGATTTCCCTGCATATAATTGTTAGTGTTATAATTACGAGAATTAAAATTACCTCCTTGTTGTTGGTTCCCCACATAGTTGACCTCTTCTTCATTTGGAATTTCTGAACAGTGACCATTGGGATGATCTCCTCCACAAAAATCACATTTTAAGGAAGGATTTTGTTGAGTTGAAGAAGAAGCAATAGCATGAAGCTGTTGTGGAATCTTGGCCATCTGTTTAGTCAATGCTTCAATTTGTTGAGACAGTAGTTTATTCTGAGCAAGGATTGCATCATTAGTGTTAAGATCAAGAACTCCTCTTTTATGGGATTGATGTCTTCCATGCTCTGCTTGGTGATCAGAAGATGCTAGAGACTCTATAATTTGAGTAGCCTTTTCTGGACTCACAGTCATCATGGTGCCACCAGCTGCTGCATCCAATAACATCTTCACCTCAGGCTTGATTCCATTGACAAGGAAATTAAGTTGAGCTATATCTTCAAACCCATGGTTAGGACATTTTATGAGCAATGACTTAAATCTCTCCCAGGCTTCACAAAATGGTTCATCTACACCTTGCCTGAAAGTAGTAATTTCTGACTTAGCCTTAATATACTTGGATGAAGGATAAAATCTGTTCACAAACTTGTTTTCCACATCACCCCAGCTTGTCAAACTTTGATTTGGGTGAGATTGTAACCAAACTTTAGCTTTTCCTGTCAAAGAGAATGGAAACAACCTCAAATATACAGCTTCCTCATCAGCCTTAGGAATTCCCATAGTTCCACATAACTCATAGAAATTTGATAGGTGTGAGTATAGGTCTTCATGATCAAGGCCAACAAATTGTTGTGAGCTAACCAAGGTAAGGAAGGCAGGCTTCATCTCCATAGCTCTAGAAGTGTTTGGAGCTGCGATACTAGAGAAATGTCTAGGACCCTGTTGTTGTGCATAATCACCTAGGGTCCTTCTGGGAGGCCTGGTTGGTCCATTTCCACCAATATTATTTCATGTTCCGTCTTCAGCCATTGGTTGATTTGATGAAGTAGAAGAACTTGGAAAATCCTGTTGTTGTTCTAGGATTCTTTCTAACTGTCTCAGCCTTCGTGTTCTGCTATTATTTCTCCTTGCTGTTCTTTCGATTTCAGGGTCAAAATGCAATTCTTCAGCTGGAGTTTTTCCTCTCATACAATTTTTAAGAAATCTGCACGGGAAGGTGAGTCCACAAAACACAACAAGACAAATATCTCTATATTATAGTTATTCACAAAATAGATTATCTACACAATTACAAAATCACAAGATTAAGAATTACTAATTAGCACCAAATCCCCGGCAACGGCGCCAGAAACTTGATGAGGTTTTTTTCGCAACCTACCACTTGGCAAGTGAACCAAGTTTCGAAATAGTATTTAAAGATCGTCCTTAGGGATTTGAGTGTTTAGTAATTCTTTCTCTAATGATTTATAAGAAAATGATGTTCAAATTGCAGATGAGTGAAAATAGATAAAACAACACAGTAAAACAAACGTAGTAAAAAAAACAATGGTTAAGAAACAAGGATTGGTTTGGAAGCACTTGCTAACTCGTAGATCTTCTTAAAATAAATGCTATTCTAATTCCATTATTTCCAAGTTCATTAAGTAATTCAACAAGATTCCTCAAGGTTGAATCCTAAAGTCATTAAGCTCAAAACATGATTCCTCTATGTTTTGAGTTCAACACTTCGCATCAAGAACAAGAACTTGAAACATGTGACTAACCAAATCAAGTCTATCCCTAGAACAAGAATTGATTAGGTGCAAGATTTAGTTCAGGTTTTCAAAAACGTTTTCCAACTGGATTCAAAAACCAAAAATCATACAACGGGTGATCAAGCCGATATAAGCATTAAGTAAAGAATCATACACAAATAATGAGATTAAAATACATATATTTAAGAAAAAGAAGAGTTAGTAGTTACATCCAACCAATCCTCAATGAATTTAGCTACCCATGGCCATTACAATTTCTCCAGCAAATTCCATAAGAGAGTACAGAGTTGGAAGTGAAAAATAGAGGTTTTGGGAGCTCTCCCTACGTGACCCAGCTGCTACCACAAGTTCAGTGTCATCTAGTTGTAGTCTCCAATCAATGTATATACAGCTGTTTTTGCATTAGTGTTTCAATTAGTGGTTTTCCACTAATGATTCCCCTTTTTTTCTTGTTTGTTTCTCCTTAATTTCAGGCCCTTTGTCTTTCTTTTTAATTTAGTGCTCATGTGCTTCTTGTTTCTTTCCTAATTTTGTGCCCCACTGTTTCTCCTTAATTTTGGGCCCCAAATATGTTCTGTCCAAGGAAAAGTTGGGATTTTTAACCAAAGGCTGCAGCTCTAGAGGTGCTTCCATACGCACAAAGCTTCAAGGCTGCAGCTCTGGAATGGGGGCTGCAGCTCCAACTCTCTGGTATTGGTTTATATACGCACAAAAGGTTCAAGGCTGCAGCTCTGGAATGGGGGCTGCAGCTCCAACTCTCTGGAATTGGTTTCTATACGCACAAAAGCTCCAAGGTTGCAGCTCTGAAATGGGGCTGAAGCTCTAACTCTCTGGAATTGGTCCAGGCTTCACGGCTGCAGCTCTGATTCTGGAGCTATAGCCTTAACTCTCTGGAACACTTCTTTTTGGTTTATGCTTCATGGCTGCAGCTCTGGTTTTGGGGCTATAGCCTTGGATTTCCAGTTTTATCAAAACCTACACAAAAAAGGAATATTTTCAACCAAAGCAACTACACTCTTCTAACTCCTTAGATTAATCCTAGTTCATCTATTTGGAGGGCAAACATAACCAAAATTACTTATATCTCTTCCAAAATAAGTGCCAAATTAAGCATAAAAATATGCAATTTGAGCACTTATCAAGGGTGTCGCAAGTGTCATCAGGGACATGTTTTAGGGGGATCTAATTGCCCCAAGTGCATGTTGTGTTGTCTTCTTGCTAGGTGATTAGCCGACTGGGGATTATCATGTTGAAAGTACCTTGAGCTTCCCTTTGGCTTGCTTATTCCTCTAGAAGACTTTTCTGGTGTTGTGCCATTGAGAGAAGGCTATGTTTTAGCCAGACTTGCTGGGAGGTGGACTTGACTATCCAGTAGCCTTCTTGGTTGATCTAACTTTGCTTTCCTATGGAATGAGGGCAATCTATGCCCCTAGTTTTGCTTCTTTGCTATCCGATAGCCTGGTCAACGGTTTAGCCTAGTACAACTCTAAGGTTCATTGTTGATTATTGTTTCTCCGATGGGGAAATGAATTTTATTTTCTAAGCTTCGACTTTTTCTACATGATGAAGCTTAGCCTTTTGTTGTATATTTTTTGCCTTTTTCTTAACTGATTTATTTTTGGGTTTTACTTGCTAAATGAAAGAGAAATATTGAATAAAAAAACTAGCTTTTCAAAAATTTGCATACATGATGTGGAAAGTTCAATCAGAACAAAGGAAAGCTACAAGAAAGAAAAATAAAGCCTAGTGATCGGCCGGGGGGGCGGTCTGGAAAATGATGTTGCATCCACTCAAACATGCACTCTTGATGTTGTTTGATCTTGGTGTGGTGGCGATCTGCTACATCAAATCAAAGTTCCATGGTGTTAAAGCGACGGTCCACCTACTCACTTAAGAGATCTAGGCGTAGACCAAATTGGTTGAAATAGACCTCACTAGCCACATGCATCTACTTTATGCAGCGTTGGAGGTTCCCCACATCTTTCTGATGGAACTAGTTGAAGGAGAATGAAGTTCATTCAAAACTTCCATGCTTGGACCGTGATACTTCTTGAGGTTGACACCTTTAGATCTCTGAAATCTCCTTTGAAGAAGCTTCAATGGAGGAGAAGTCTTAGAAGAAGGTTCGGCCACTTCCTAAAGCTTGTGAAGGAAGCTTGAGGAACCAAAGCAAAGTTGAAGAACTTTGCTAGAAACCTAGAGTGAAGGTTCTCTACGGTTTAGGGACTATTGAGTGAGAGAGAAAATCAAATTTCATTTCTCAAAATGTTCAAAAGTCAAATTCGTGAGGAACCTTGATGGAGGACCATCCAAGGAAGAGGAATACATGAAGGCCATTGGACCTTTGACAAGGTCCATGGTAAGAAAGCTAGAAGAGACATCTAAGGAGGAGGTGCTTCTTAGACCCTTGCTCACCATGAGCATTGTGTACTTTTCTCCTTAGTAGTATCTTGAGTAGTCCCATTGTATATATTGTATATAGTAGACTTTGTATAGGATTGTTTTGCCTTTGTATTTTGGAGGCACCTTTTTCTTTTTAGAAGTAGGCATAGGAGTGGCATTAGTAGACTAAAGTGTGCTCCTAGCATTTTAGCCAAATGTGGTCTTAGGATAAAGGTTTTACATATTGGACTCATTTAACTCCTAATTTTTCATAGATTTGATTTAGCTAGGTTCCATTCACATTGAATGAACCTAACTAAACCAAATGAACCATTTTCAAACCGGGTGGAGTTAAATGAAACCAATCAAAACCGTCCACACCTTTGTGTTCACACCTTGTGTTCACATTGGTGCACACTTGGCCAAATGCTTGGACCTCTTTTCTCTCCTACACAAGGGTGGTTTAGGAAGGCTCAACCATGGTTCTTAGTGAACCATGGTCTAGCCTTTTCTTGCTCCCTAAGTTGGACGGACCCAACCATGGTTCCTAGTGAACCATGATCTAGTCTAGCTTAACCCCTAGGTGGCCACGCCTATATAGCCTCAAATTTTCACTTGTATGACACTTTTGGCATTAATGAGAATTGAGTATTCAGATTAGAGATCAGATTTCTCTCCTCCCAAAGGTCCTAAACCTCTTTGTGCAAAACCAATCTCTTATCACTTTTTCCAAAGACAAGTGTGGCGGGTTGAAGAATGCTTATCCCTTCACCAAGAGTGGCGCATTCTTGAGAGGCTTCTCCACCATCTTAAGGTGGCCGTGAGGTTCCTCCCTCCATTGGAGCCTTACACAAGCATTGGAAGGATTCTAGGAGCCAAAGATCTAGGGAGAGACTTGAAGGAAGCTACATCAATCCGGCCCCCTCAAAAGTTCTTCCATCATTTGGTATCATGAGCTAGGACTCCAAGTAATCCGATTCCCTTGCTTTCTTTCTTTTCTTTTGCATGTCTTGAATCATCTTGGTAGAGTCTTGTTGCTGTTCTCCTTGTCTTCTTTTTCCTTTTTGAGTCTTGGTATGTTCTTGGAGTGATTCTTGAGTCACATTTATAAATCTATAGAATTCACTCACATTGTCTTGCTTTTCTTGGTTCATTTTTGATAATTCTTGTGAATCAATCTTGGTATGTGCTGTAGGTACTCTTTGTTTGTCTTTCTATATGAATTAGGATTGTTTTTATCTTCTTTTGAATTCCTATGGTATTCGGTCTTAAAAGAAAGTTCAAGAAAGAAACAAGAATGCATGCTTTTTCTTTTTGTAATCTACTAGTTTTGTCTTAGTTGTCATGTGTAGTTCTTTTTTTTGTCATTGCATCCGTGTTGTCCCATTTTTCTTTTTCAATCTTGTTCAATGAAAGCCTGTTCTTGAATGTGTCATTGCTGGTTGCATGATTAAATCATTCTTAGAGTGCTCACCAATTAATTCCTATGCATGTTATTAGACCTAACATGTTCTAGAGTCATTTTTGTGAAATTCTTTGCTATTAGTTTCATAGCAATATATGACCAGAAATTCTATGGTGTGTCTTGTGCTTGCTTTGATTAAAGAAAAATTGAGAAAGAAGTGCATAGAAAACGCCTATTAAGTGTGCTAAAAGAAGTGACAAAATTGAATAAAAACTAGTCACAAAAGTGCTGAAAATTTTGGTCTAAAAGTGCACTTGTATTTTCTTCTCTTCTTTCTCTCCTTTTCTCCACTTGTTTTGGAAACCTTTTTGATGTAATTGGCCTCTGTCCAGTGCTTAATATTCTGTGTTTAAAGGAAAGAAAAGAAAGAAAAAGATTTCAAAAAACAAAGAAAAAGAAAAAGAAAGCAAAAGAAAAGAAACTAGAAAAATTCAAGCTGAAAATTTGACAATTTTGTAGCACTTGGCCTAGTGAATTTGTGTGAATTTTTCATGCGGTTTCCTTCTCTTTACAGTGGCTGAAAAGAACTTTTAAATCATCATAGCATTGCACAAAATTTTATTTTGGTTTTTGTAATCAAATCTAGTGCCATTCTTAGGCAATTCTTTTGAGTGCTAGCCTTGAAATTAGCCTTATTTGTTGCTTTGTGTCTTCTTTGGCTCTCTTTGTTTGTCACATCAATTCCCATGAGAGTTTTGCCTATCCTAAATTGTGCTTTTCAGTTTTACTTCTTTGGCTTCTTTCCTCTCTTGTGTTGCTTGCTAAACTTGGTGAAACTATAAGCCTTGTTCAATCTATTACACTTGGAAGGAAGGTATAATTGAGGCATATTGGTTGACCTCAAAGGAGCTTAGCCTTGAAGGAGGATTGAGGTACAAACTGCTGAGTGAAACACCTTTTTGGAGGCTAACTTGTTTGCTCATTTTGCAGCCAAGACTTGCTTGAAGCCACCTTGGGCTTCCACTAGGAACCAGCTAGATTTAGTTTTAGCTTTCATAAACTGGATTTCTAGGTTGGTGAAAGTGTCCCAAAAAGCCTTAGGTGCTACTTGGACTTTCACGTTAGGATAAGCGACTAGTATATGCTTTATTTGCTTTCATTTTAATTGTTTAGCTCCTAGGTTCGTTTAGAAGGCTTCTATTGCCTACTAGGGGTTTCGTGCACACACACACACTACTTTACTTGTCTTGTGTGGAACTTTGTTTTGTAAGAAAAGTACAAAGGGGTTTAGTAATTTCCACTTGAAGAGGCTTGGTTATTAAGTGGCTCCTTGTAGCTCACCTCCCTTGATAGTGCAACTTGTATACTTAGACCTCTAAGTACTTAGTACTACACCAAAAAAAAAAAAAAAAAAAAAAAAACTACAAGCTTTTGTGAAAACTTTTATCACTCACTTTGCAATTTTCAAAGACTTGTGAAAACCTTTTACCTTGCAAAAATGAGTGATCATTCTCATAATAGTAGTGTGCATGGTCATCACTCCCCTAAGAGCCATAAGAGTACTAAGGAAGAACTTAGGGAACTTAAGGAATACATTAGAAAAAAAGAACTAGAAAATGAAAAAAACAATGAAACAATTAGAGAGTTGTTAAATAAACTTGTTGTGGGTGAGACTAGCAAACCCCACGGCCATGAGGGTCATGGACCTTCTAGGCCCAAAGGCTATCACTCGCACACACATTCACTAACAAGTGAAGGGTTGCATAGTAGTCATCATGATGATGGTTACTACCAAAGACCCCCTAGGCACCATAGGCCTAAGCATGAAACAACTCCTAAAGAACCTAGGTTTGACCTTCCTCCCTTCCATGGCAAGGATAGTGTGGATGACTATTTAGATTGGGAGATGAAGGTTGAACAACTCTTCACTTGCCACAATGTAGGTGAAGACCGAAAGGTTCCCATGGCTACTCTTAGCTTTCAAGGGTATGCCATGTATTGGTGGACTTCCCTAGTTAGAGAAAAACAAATTCATCATGAGCCTCCAATCCAATATTGGAATGAGCTAAGGAGTGCCTTGAGGAGAAGGCACATTCCTCCATACTTTGAGAGGGAGTTAATGGACAAGCTCCAAAGACTCCAACAAAGAAATTTGAGTGTTGAGGAATATAGGCAACAAATGGAGTTGCTTATGATGAGAGCGGGAATTAGGGAGGAAGAAAGAACCACCATAGCTAGGTTTCAAAGTGGCTTAAACCTAGAGATTAGGGATAAAGTTGAGCTATTGCCCTATAGAGACCTAAATGAACTAGTTCAACTTTGTGTGAGGGTAGAACAACAATTAAAAAGAAAACCTAGTTTTAGGAAGGAAACTACCCCCTACCCTAAGAAAGACTTCAAGAAGGAGGGTACCCCCTCCTATTCAAAGGATAAGTCACTAAAAGAGAAACCTAAGAAAAGACCTTCCCATGATACTAGGACTAGCTCCATAAAATGTTTTAAGTGCTTAGGAAGGGGACACATAGCTTCCCAATGCCCTACAAAAAAAACCATGATCATTAGGGGCAATGAGATCCTAAGTGAGGAGAGCACTTCATCTTCTTCATCCTCCTCAAGTGAAGAAGACGAAAGCCATAGTTCTAGTGAGGAAGCACCATGTGAGGGTGATCTATTAATTGCCCATAGATTGTTGACTAACCAACTTAAGGAACAAGACCAATCACAACGAGAGAATCTCTTTCATTCTAGATGCAAGATTTTCAAGAAAACATGTTCTCTCATTGTTGATAGTGGCTCTTGTAACAATTTTGTAAGCCAAAGGTTAGTTGATAAGCTTAACTTGACTACTATAGCCCATCCTAAATCTTACAAACTCCAGTGGCTTAATGAGGATGGACCTATAGAAGTCAAAGATCAAGTAAATGTGCCCTTTTCCATTGGGAAGTACAAAGATGAAATTTTATGTAATATCATTCCCATGGATGCAAGTCATATTTTACTTGGTAGACCGTGGCAACATGATAGACAAGCCATCCATGATGGTGTCACCAATAAGATCCGCCTAGTCCATCTAGGTAAAAAGCATACCTTGATCCCTCTTACACCTTCCCAAGTGTTAGAAGATCAAGTGGCCATGAAAAAGAAAATTGAGGAAGAAAAAAAAGAGAGAGAAAAAAAAAAAAAAACCTCTTAAGTTGTGAAAAAGAGGAAGAGAAGGTTATAGAGTTGGAAGGAAGTGTCCCTTCCAAGGTAGTTGTCCCTAGGAGTCAATTTTCTATAAATCATTCCATTAAACAATGTCTCCTAGTTGATCAACCTCTTTTCCTTCTCTATGATAAAGAGACACTTGCTGCCACAAATTTTGGATTTGAGTCTCTACCAAAGGGGGTTCAAAACCTTTTAAAGGAATTTGATGACCTATTTCCCAAAGAAGTTCCAAGTGGGCTTCCTCCTTTAAGGGGAATAGAACATCAAATTGATTTGGTTCCCGGGGCAAGCCTACCCAATAGGCCCGCCTATAGGACCAACCCCCAAGAAACAAAAGAAATAGAGACCCAAGTTGAAGATTTGATGAAGAAGGGATGGGTTCAAAAGAGCTTAAGCCCTTGTGCTGTGCCGGTTCTTTTAGTTCCAAAGAAAGATGGGACTTGGAGAATGTGCACGGATTGTCGAGCTATAAATAATATAACCATTAAGTATAGGCATCCAATCCCTAGGTTAGATGACATGCTAGATGAGTTGCATGGAGCACTCATATTTTCTAAAATTGATCTTAAGAGTGGTTATCATCAAATAAGGATCAAGGAAGGAGATGAATGGAAAACCGCTTTTAAAACCAAGTTTGGATTATATGAATGGTTAGTCATGCCTTTTGGTTTGACCAATGCTCCTAGCACCTTTATGAGGTTAATGAACCATATCTTAAGGGATTGTATAGGTAGGTTTGTAGTTGTTTATTTTGATGATATCCTAATCTATAGTAAAAGCCTTAAAGAACACCTAGAACACCTTAGAAATGTCTTGCTTCTTCTTAGGGAAAACCATCTCTATGCTAACTTAGAAAAATGCATATTTTACCAAGAAAGTGTGAATTTCTTAGGGTTTATAGTTAGCAAGGAGGGTGTTAAGGTGGACCCCGAGAAGGTTAGAGCCATCCAAGAGTGGCCTACCCCTAAGAATGTGGGAGACATTAGGAGTTTCCATGGTTTAGCAAGCTTCTATAGGAGGTTTGTTAAAGACTTCTCCACCATAGCATCTCCTCTTAATGAGTTGGTCAAGAAGGATGTGCCTTTTGTATGGGGGGAGAAGCAAGAGAAGGCTTTTCATAACTTAAAAGACCAACTTACACATGCACCTATTCTAGCTCTTCCAAACTTTTCTCAAACTTTTGAGCTAGAATGTGATGCAAGTGGTTTAGGGATAGGTGCGGTCCTACTTCAAGGTGGCCACCCCATTGCTTATTTTAGTGAAAAACTTAGAGGTCCCACCTTGAATTACCCCACCTATGATAAAGAGCTCTATGCTCTTATAAGAGCCCTCAAAACTTGGGAGCATTATTTAGTGACTAAAGACTTCATCATTCATACCGATCATGAGTCACTAAAGTATTTGAGAGGGCAAGGTAAGTTAAATAAGAGACATGCTAAGTGGGTAGAATATTTAGAGCAATTTCCATATGTGATCAAGTACAAGAAGGGAAAAAGTAATGTGGTGGCCGATGCCCTTTCTAGAAGATACACATTACTTACTACCTTGAGTTCCCAAATTCTTGGATTTGACAACATTAGGGAATTGTATGAAAATGATCTAGATTTTCAGTCCACTTACAAGCAATGTCTTAAAAGGGCCTTTGATGGATTCTACATCAATGATGGGTACTTGTATAAAATGGGAAAGATTTGCATACCCAAAGGATCCATTCGAAAGCTCTTAGTAAAGGAAAGTCATGAAGGAGGTCTCATGGGCCATTTTGGAGTTGATAAAACTCTAAGTTTTGTAAAAGAAAAATTTTATTGGCCACACATGAGAATAGATGTCCAAAGGTATTGCTCAAAATGCATAGCTTGTTTACAAGCTAAATCAAGAGTTATGCCTCATGGACTCTATACACCTCTACCTATAGCTAGCACCCCTTGGGAAGACATTAGCATGGATTTTGTACTTGGTCTCCCAAGAACCCAAAGGGGTCATGATTCTATCTTTGTGGTAGTGGACCGATTTTCAAAGATGGCTCACTTTATTCCATGCCACAAGGTAGATGATGCTAGCCATATCTCAAGACTATTCTTTAAAGAAGTTGTGAGATTACATGGAATCCCTAAAACAATAGTCTCGGATAGGGATGTTAAGTTCCTTAGTCACTTTTGGAAAACACTTTGGGAAAAACTAGGAACTCAACTTCTATTTTCTAGTACTTGTCACCCACAAACCGATGGGCAAACTGAAGTAGTAAATAGATCCTTATCTACTCTATTGAGGGTCATTTTAAAGAACAACAAGAAGTCTTGGGATGAACATCTTCCTCATATAGAGTTTGCATATAATAGGGTAGTCCACAAGACTACCAATCTTTCTCCTTTTGAGGTTGTTTATGGCTTTAACCCTCTCACACCTTTGGATATACTTCCTTTGCCTAGTACTTCTTCTTATGTTCACAAAGAAGGAGTTTCTAAGGCTGATTTTATAAGAAAACTCCATGAGAAGGTTAAAGACCACATAGAAAAACAAACTCAAAAATATATGGAATACAACAACAAAGGGAGAAAACAAATTATTTTTGAGGAAGGAGACTTAGTTTGGCTTCATTTGCGAAAGGAAAGATTTCCTACTCAAAGGAAGTCTAAACTAAGTCCGAGAGGAGATGGTCCATTCAAAGTACTCCAAAGAATAAATGAAAATGCCTACAAAATAGATTTACCTTCTGATTATGGTGTTAGTAGTACATTTAATGTTTGTGATCTTATGCCTTTTTCAGGGAATGCTAACATGGATGATGAAGAGGTAGATCTGAGGACAGATCCTTCCCAAGAAGGAGGGTATGATGGAGGACCATCCAAGGAAGAGGAATACATGAAGGCCATTGGACCTTTGACAAGGTCCATGGTAAGAAAGCTAGAAGAGACATCTAAGGAGGAGGTGCTTCTTAGACCCTTGCTCACCATGAGCACTGTGTACTTTTCTCCTTAGTAGTATCTTGAGTAGTCCCATTGTATATATTGTATATAGTAGACTTTGTATAGGATTGTTTTGCCTTTGTATTTTGGAGGCACCTTTTTCTTTTTAGAAGTAGGCATAGGAGTGGCATTAGTAGACTAAAGTGTGCTCCTAGCATTTTAGCCAAATGTGGTCTTAGGATAAAGGTTTTACATATTGGACTCATTTAACTCCTAATTTTTCATAGATTTGATTTAGCTAGGTTCCATTCACATTGAATGAACCTAACTAAACCAAATGAACCATTTTCAAACCGGGTGGAGTTAAATGAAACCAATCAAAACCGTCCACACCTTTGTGTTCACACCTTGTGTTCACATTGGTGCACACTTGGCCAAATGCTTGGACCTCTTTTCTCTCCTACACAAGGGTGGTTTAGGAAGGCTCAACCATGGTTCTTAGTGAACCATGGTCTAGCCTTTTCTTGCTCCCTAAGTTGGACGGACCCAACCATGGTTCCTAGTGAACCATGATCTAGTCTAGCTTAACCCCTAGGTGGCCACGCCTATATAGCCTCAAATTTTCACTTGTATGACACTTTTGGCATTAATGAGAATTGAGTATTTAGATTAGAGATCAGATTTCTCTCCTCCCAAAGGTCCTAAACCTCTTTGTGCAAAACCAATCTCTTATCACTTTTTCCAAAGACAAGTGTGGCGGGTTGAAGAATGCTTATCCCTTCACCAAGAGTGGCGCATTCTTGAGAGGCTTCTCCACCATCTTAAGGTGGCCGTGAGGTTCCTCCCTCCATTGGAGCCTTACACAAGCATTGGAAGGATTCTAGGAGCCAAAGATCTAGGGAGAGACTTGAAGGAAGCTACATCAATCCGGCCCCCTCAAAAGTTCTTCCATCAAACCTTCTCCTAGGTTCTCTCTCAAAGTTCCTTCTCCTAGAAGCTTGGTTTCTCAAGCTTCTTCACTTCTTCAAGAGGTAACCGAACCTCTCTTAGGTGCTTCTCCACCATTGGAGAATCCTCCAAGGTGATTCTGCCACCTTCAAGGAGTTCAACCTCATGGAGCATTTCGGTCCTTGCATGGAAAGCTTAGAAGAATATCAATCCTTTCCAACTGCTTCCATCAGTTTTTGGTATCTAGAGCCTAGTGCTCTTGAGGTTTTTGTTTCTAACTTTTTCTACTTGAATCCGTGTTGTATCTTCCTTTTCTATGTCTTAAACTTGTCTTTGCTGTATGGATCTAGTTCTAATACATTGTTTGATGGATCCTATATGTCAAGTATGAGTTAATTGATTCATGTTTGCTTGTTTCTAATTCTTCTTGAATCAATTGTTGTTGTGCGCCTAGGTTATCTTGTTCTTGTGCGTTTTTGATGTTTATTTGAGTCTCTCCATTCTATAACATGTGTCCGTGATTGGACAACATTCATATTGCATAGATTTTTTTTTTTGAATCACTTGTTTTGTCCTAGAAAGTCATGTTCCTTTGTATGTTGAAAATTCCTAGACTAGCTTGTTTGACCTAATTTTTGTTTTGTGTTGTTATGTCCAAAACTTTTGTGTCCTTGCTTATTAAATCTGTACCTTACTATATGTGCTTTTGCTTTACATGATTGAGTTCCTAATTTGCTATTAGTTCATGCAAATTTCTTAGAGTTAGGTTTCTATTATGTCTTGTTAAAAAGTTTTGTCAAAAAAATTGTTAAACACTTCTCCTATTAGGTTCTTTGTGTCTTGTTATGTGGCTGAAACTTATTGAAATTTTTTGAACCTTAAAACAGAGGCAAAACAGAGGTGTGAGTGTCCTAAATGCATGAGAAAAACAAAAGAATGAGTGCTTAAAAATTTTACCTAAAAACAATACAAAATAGTGAAGCACTAGTTACAAAATGCATGTGAACACCTCTTGTTTTGTGTGAAATTTTTGCTGCAGTATTTTTACATTAAATCCGAGACTTATAAGTGTTTAAAAGGCATTGAAACTCCTGAACATCAAAATAAAAATAAGTGAAAAAATATTTTGCAAAAGAAAAAGAAGGAAAATAGGAAAAGAAAAAGGCAAAAAGGAGTGAAAATTTGTTGTGTGTAGCTCTCGGTTTTGGTACTATTTTTTGCATATAAATTCTTTGACCAGCCACATCATTTGTGTCTTGTTTTTGTTTCTAATCTTAGATTTGATTTTGTAATACATTCTAGTGCCTTTCATAGGTTATCCTTTGTGTGCTAGCTTTATAAATTTGCCTTAATTTTTGTTTGTCATTTTTGTGGAACTCCTTCTAGTTTGTCACATTTTACTATACCATTTGGTGTAGCCATTTTAAATTGTTCCTTTTCAGTTTTTGAACTAGTATTCCAGCATCTTAAGGTGTGTTGAGTGCCTCTTGGAAGGTGTTGAAGGCCAAGCTCAAGGTTAGCCAAATTGAAGGACTTTGGTGGTGACTTTGGAGCTTGTTTCTCATTGGTTGGGACTCTTGGAAATTCAATACAAAATTCAAACACCTAGGAGTAACCATCATTAAGGTTACTTCTAAAAGAGGAGTGAAACACATTGTGAGGCTACAATCTTGGTGGCTGACTTGGAACAAGAAGGATCCAAAATTGTATGTGAAAATTTTGTGAAGGATTTAGTAACAAATTTAGTGACGGAAATTTGTCTTCAAAAATTTTCAATACCAAATCCGTCACTAAAATTGTCACTAAATTAGTGGCTGAATTTTGTTTCTAAAACTCTTATTGCAGCCACTAATTTCATTTGATTGTGAATTTACATTTCATTTAGAGTGTAAATTTGCATTTCATTTGAAAAAAATTTGCATTTCATTTTTTCTTGTAATCTTTTAATTTCCAATTTTTGTACAAGGCCTTTATTAAGGAGTGTCTTGGAGTGCCTTTGGTGTATCTCCATCTCTCCTTAAGTGTGCTTATAGTAATTTCGTTTAGTACTTGTGAGAGGGTCCTTGAAGGTCTTTGGTGTCTTTCAAGCTCTCACATAAGGTTAATTGCTTTCAACGCCTAGTTTATGTTTTCTTGTCTTTAAGTTTTCAAGCCATTTATGTTTTAAGCAATTTAAGTTTTCAAGCAATTTATGTTTTCTTGTCATTTATGTTTTCAAGCATAGTATAATTGTACACTTTAGGCATTTGCTTGTTATTTTTCTTTTGAAAAGATCTTTGTGAAAATTGATTTGTGCAAGGCAAACATACAAGGGGGTTTAGAGATTTTTACTTGAAGAGGCTTGGTTATTAAGTGGCTCTTTAGTAGCTCACCTCCCTCCAAAGTTCAATTTGTACTCTTAGATCTCCAAGTGCCAAGTCTAAAGCACTTCAAAAATCTTATTTTCATAAAAACTATTTTTGTGTGGAAAAATCTTTTTGTCTTAAAATGTCTCAAGATTCCTCCCCTAGTGAAAGTGATGGCTCTCCAAAAAGTATTTCATACATCACAAAAGAGCTCAAATCACTTAAACTATGGAAAAAGCAAGAGTTTTTCCAAAGAGAAAAAGATAAAATTGAAAGGGAAAGACAACTTGCTTACCTTGAGGAAGAATTGAGAATTTTAAAACAAGAAGAAAAATTGAAAGAAAATATGAGAAAATATAGAAAAAAGAGTAGGAGTTCATATTCACAATACACATCTCCTAATGAAAGTCTTAATGTAGGTAACCATTATCAACCTTCCCCAAAAAGAACTATTAAACCTAGGGAATCCAAGGTGGATCTCCCTCAATTTTTTGGGAAGGATGATGTGAAGGCCTACCTTGATTGGGAGATGAAGGTAGAACAACTCTTTGCTTGCCATAGGGTAAGTGAAGAAAGAAAAGTCCCTCTTGCAACCCTTAGCTTTCAAGGGCATGCAATGTATTGGTGGACCTCTTTGGAAAGGAAAGGCGTCTCCACAATGATCCTCCTATCCAATATTGGAATGATCTTAGGAGTGCTTTGAGGAGGAGACACATTCCCTCTTATTATGGCAGAGAGCTTATGAATAAGCTCCAAAGGCTCCGACAAAAGGATATGACTGTTGAACAATATAGGCAACAAATGGAGCTATACATGATGAGGGCATGTATTAGAAAAGAGGAAGTCACTACAGTAGCCAGATTCATGAGTGGTCTTAACTTAGATATTAGAGACCAAGTGGAGCTACTACCCTACAGGGACCTAAATGACTTGGTCCAACTTTGTGTAAGGGTAGAACAACAAATGTTGAGAAAATCTTCTAAAAGAGAAAGCTCCCACTCTAGATCTCTTAGGAAAGACTACTTGGAGGAGGAAAAACCTTTTGAAAAGAAAATTATTTCAGAACCCTCCAAAGAATTGGCTAAGAGGAAAGAGAAAAATAAAGATAAGGATAAAGATCTCATTACTCCACACACTAGCACAAAGACTAGTGATATTAAATGTTTCAAGTGTCTAGGGAGAAGCCACATTGCTTCCCAATGCCCTACAAAGAAAGTCATGATCTTAAGGGGGCATGACACTTATAGTAGTCAAGAAGAGACTACTACCTCCTCTTCTAGTGAGAGTGAAGTTGAAACAAAGCTTCAAAGATCCAAAGTGGAGCCAATTTATCCTTATGAAGGAGAGCTCCTAATGCTTAGGAGAATCCTTCATAATCAACCTAGTGGTATCCTATCACAAAGAGAGAACATCTTTCATACAAGATGTAATGTTTTAAATAATGCTTGTTCTCTCATTGTTGATAGTGGTTCATGGTGCAACTCTTGTAGCACTAGGTTGGTTAAAAAGTTGAGTTTAATTACTATGCCATATCCTCAACCTTATCATTTGCAATGGCTTAATAAGGATGGTGACATAGTAGTTGACCAACAAGTGAAGGTCAAGTTTTCCATTGGGATGTATGAGGACCAAGCTTTATGTGATATAGTACCAATGGAAGCTTGTCATATTTTGTTAGGAAGACCATGGCAATTTGAAAAGAAAACTGTACATGATGGTCTTACTAATGAAATTACCTTCACTCACAAGAAAAAGAAATTTGTACTTTATCCTCTCTCACCTCAACAAGTGGCTGAGGATCAAGCACAAATGAAAAACAAAAGAAAAAGAGAAAAGGTAGAGAAGAGTAAAGAGGAAGAAATATCCTCTAAGGGAATTATGTCTAAAGAGAATTGCTTTATCACTAAAGAACCTATGAAAACTATTCTCTATATTCATAAAGACCTTAACTCTTACCCTCATCCTGCCACTAGTCTTGAAGAAGAGATTCACAAATCCATTATTTTTAATGAAAAAGAATCTCAACTTCAAGATTTTGTGAAGGAGAAGTGGACTTCATTTAGTTCTACTTCTCATGCTACTTCCTTGGTGGTGCCCAAGGTAGATAGTCTTACTACCTTAGTTGTGTCAACAATGCACCCAATTTATGGAACATATTATTTGTTGGATATAACATCTGAACCTTCAAAGTTCCTTGTGACAAATTCTTTTCATAACTATCCAACAAATAATATAATCCAAAATTGATTAGGAAATTTCTTGGTCGTATTTTCATTATTTTCTAGGAAATGCCTAGCTTACCACATAGGGTACTTTAGGCATGATATTTTAGTTTTTAGGATTAAGTCTTTAGTGTGCTATAGTTTTAGCATTAGCACATTTTTAGGATTTAGAAATATACCTAGTCTATGTTTAGGAGAGGATCCTATTCATTATATTAGTAGGTCTAGTGTCATAGATTTCATTAGGTTCCATGAAAGGATTCCTTCTAGGATATTCCTTTCACATTTATTTGTTGAAAATATCACCTCTGATGAATTTTATTATATATTTGTAGGTATGGCCAATAATCATGAGGACCCTCAAAGTCAAATCCTTTTCAAGAGGGAGGGGATGATAGAATATGGCCAAGGCCAAGGAATCCAAGAGGTGATATACTAAAAGAACCAAGAGGAATGGGATGATCTTAAAGACCTTTTTCTTATGTTTGTACATATAGTAGCTCTTTTGTATAGGTTATTTTTGCCTTTGTATTTGTGAGGCACTTCACTTGCTTTTTCTAGTGTTTGTATATTGATTTTAAGGTAGGCTACTTAGAGAGTTTAACTCCATTTAATCTCCCTAGTTGATACATTCATTTTGTATTTTTTCAGTAGAGAAAAGGGGGTGACATTTAGCAATACTTGAGGGTGTGACTAGTAATTGAGCCAGAACTGGGCCTAGGCAAAATTTTGCATGTTGGACTCATTTTGCTCCTAATTTTTCATAGATTTGATTTAGCTAGGTATCATCATCATATGATGAACCTAACTAAACAAAATCAAATATTTTTGAAATAAATCTTGGAGCAATTTGGAGTCAAGGCCGCCTAGCATTCTCTCTTGTTCATGGCCGAAAATTACTAGTTTTCCTTCTAGTTTTTGAAGCTTCTCCTCCAAGTTTCTAAACCATTGTAAGTTAGGCTGACCTTACCATGGTTCTTAAGTGAAAGCTTCTCCTACAAGTTTTAGAAACCATGCATGGTTAGCTACACCTTACCATGGTTCCTAGTGAACCATGGTTAAGGTTAGCTTCTCCTAGAAGCTACCTCCCCTATATATTTGTAAAACCCTCTCTTGTAATCACTTTTGGGCATTTATAAGAATTAGAAATCAGATTTCTCTCTCATTTTCAAGAGTCAAATTCGTGAGGAACCTTCTCCTAGGTTCTCTCTCAAAGTTCCTTCTCCTAGAAGCTTGGTTTCTCAAGCTTCTTCACTTCTTCAAGAGGTAACCGAACCTCTCTTAGGTGCTTCTCCACCATTGGAGAATCCTCCAAGGTGATTCTGCCACCTTCAAGGAGTTCAACCTCATGGAGCATTTCGGTCCTTGCATGGAAAGCTTGGAAGAATATCAATCCTCTCCAAGTACTTCCATCACTTCCTGATGCTAATGTTGTTGCTCTGATGATTCCCTTTCCTCGACATCAAAGTCGAAGTCGAAGATGTCCATGGTGAGCTCCCTCCTAAGGACATAGCTATCCCCCTTGTGCTGGATCATCTTCATGTTAAGCAAAGATGCAATGCCATATGAGCTTTGGAGCTGGGCCCTTATCATCACTCTCCTTAGTGGCCCCATGATGTCTGGCCAGCTGGGTGAGTAAAGATCCAACCATGATATAGCCTGAGCGCCTGTAGATGCCTTCCTTGCTGCCATAGTCATCTACATGTCTTAGGAAGAAATCATTAGGATTGATTAAACCTAAAGGTGACACCCACAATTGGGGTGGGAAGGGCAACAAAGTCCAAGAAACTATGTCCTAAGTTTATTAGACCTTATTAAATCCTTTAGTGAGTAGGACCGGTTTGAGACCTTATTAAATAAATGATGAATGATGATGATGATAATGATGATGATGATAGTGGTGGTGGTGGTGGTGGTGGTGGTGGTGGTGGTGGTGGTGTATGTGTGTGACTTCTATCAAATATTACATTGATTAAAAACTTTTCATTGAATGATTTATTTTTCAAAACACATTATTATATTGGAAGTTTCTTTCTCCTAGATCATATATATATAATTATATACTTATCTAAAATTGTTTGATACCACATTTATATAAATCAAAATTGACGTAATATATACATTTTAAAATATACTAAGATACGAACAATGTGATTGTCTTCTTATAGTTGTTCAATTTTAACAAAATTTGACTTAAAAATTCAAGATAATATACAGTTGTAATTTAATGGTTGGATCGACAAAATTTATTTTTTATATAAAGTTGATGAATGGTAGTTGTAAAAGTTATACTGGTGTAATTTGATTTATCCCTTATATATGTCTCTGTGTGTTTGTGTAGATGCTTGTATATTGTTGGATGTGGTGTTGTTGACACGAGGCTCTTGTGTATATACTTGAGATGTGTGTGCTTAGCCATGTTTTTAAATGCTCAATTGTATAGTTATTCTTTTGTATATGTACAAAGACTTTTATATTCTAGGGCTTAATGATCTCAAGTATATACATAGTATATGTGCATGACTTTTAGGTTTTTAATACATGATAAAGTTGTGATAATGTTTTTTTTCCTCACTGTATATTGTTTGTTGTTAATGCATCATTATGTCAATATTTAATCTGTCGGTCATTAAACAACTAGTGATTTATTGATTTTATTAATAACCTACCAATGTAATACCCTAATCGAGTCATTAACTAGTCTAGTTTTAATAAAATTGGTAAACACTAATTTAGTCTTTAAATTTAGAAGACGTTGAAATATTAACCATTAAAACTTATTAATTATAAAATTTGTCCCTAAATATGTAACAAGTTTTTAAATTTAATTACTTATTATTATTTTAGTGCCTAAATATATATTAATATTATTTTTAGTTACATTTATTTTTAATCTTGAACTATTGCACGCTCAAAGAATAGTTTTATAATTTCTTAATTTATTAGACAAATAGGACAATGTCTTCTAAATCTAAAGATCAAAGTGAGTATTTATTAAAAATAATAGTAAAGATAACCAAAACTCTAACTATACCTTTATACAATAGCTTCAAATTCAAACTATTGCACTCACAAATTTTTGGTAGAAACAACAATAATTTCAACACTATTATAAAAAGTAAATAACAAAATACACTAAAAATCATGTAAAAAAGATATGGGTCAATTTAGTACTTTCAAGTTGGATTCTTATTTAGTTAAACTAATATATAATCAATAAAAATTATATCTATTGAATGTAAATTAATTCTTATTATTAATTTTAAGACGTAGATTATATATATATATATATATATATATATATATATATATATATATATAAGGATAGCGACAAACTCCAACTAAATTGTACACGTGAAAAAAAAATCTCAAAATAGTAAATTGTAAGACGAGTAAATATGTGTTTATTCTCTATACATGTTGAGTTCGATTGAGCTTGAAAGAAAAATGCTGAGTAGTTTCATTGATGAGCTGCAACAATATCGGCAATTGCGTTGTCATCAGCTTGTAAATAGAGAGAAGCCTCCTGCGGCACCTCCTCGATCCAACCTCTCTCGCCATAGTCAAAAGCCAGTGTGGCTAAGCACTGTGCCACTTTATTGGCTGAGGGACGCACCAACGCCAGAGACGATCCTGTCCCTTCGATCATGAATTTGCAATCTTCTACCAGTGACTCGAAGTAGGTCGTATAGGCACTACTGCTGCTGCTGCTTTCTTGGTTCCATTTTCTGTACAACCGTTGGCAATCGGTTTCGAAGATAACGTCCGAAAGACCCAACTCCCCTGATTGCTCTATTGCCCAACTCATGCACAGTGTCTCAGCAATTTGGGACTCAAAACACTCTTGTGCTAGTAAACTTGTACCTGCAGTATCGTGAGTTAAATAATTATTTACTCAAACATAATCGTTTCGATACAATATTCAACAAATTTTACTACTCTTTCTCCTATCTCCCAAGTAATATTTGTAACAATAAATTTTTTTAAATAGTTGTGTTATATATATAGTATGAATTTACCGACTTTATTGTTGACTAGAGCTTAATTAATTATATTTTTTAGTTGCATTTAATCACATTTAGTAACAATAATCAACAAGCTATGGTTTGAATAAAATTAGAATCATTTTCTTTAATTTTAAGGAAGGTATTTGACTCTTGTAATAAATAAAATAAATAGTTGAGAGAAAAAAAATAAGACTTCATTAAAAGTGGTTATTCTAACTTCTCAATAAAAAAAATCATTGACAATAATAAATATTTTGCACTAAATGGTTATAAAAATATAAATAAATAATAAATTTGTACTAATTTTTCTTATTAGCATGGGTACCCATACGTGTTTTTTATAAACAAAATGATATATGGATAAAAAGTCAATTGCATATTAGATCTTTGTATCACTATATATTTAATAATTAGAGTTTAGTAATGATGATCAATTTAATCAAGAACTTTACTTCTCAAATTAAAAGAAAAAGGAAGAAATTAATTAACGTACCTGATGCGATAGTTGAACCGAGAGAGTTTCTAAAAATGACTCCCATGCCAGTTCCAACGTTGTCTCTTACAGCAGCAGCAAAGTTGGCCTTAACGTTGGGATGCGACGGTGGTTGCCACTCCACGGGAACAAACATGGACCTGGCCTTAGCAATAACGTGCGCATAGTCAAGCTTCTTCTCAGTGAAAACCAACGCATTGCGCCTGTGCCAGATCGCCCACATGATGGCGCAAACCATGCCCATCTCCTTCTTGTCCAACGTGCTCACGCACTCCTCTATCCACTGCGAGAGCGAGCACTTGGTTGCGGCAGATAGCGACTCCACTTTGAGGTCAAGCGCAACGAACCAGATGCGCTTGACCTCCTCGCACGCGAGCAGCGCGTGCGTGGTGTCCTCTTCGCCCTCGCCGCAACACGGACACAGCTTGTCCTCGATCACGCCTTTCTCCAACAAGAAGGTTTTCACGGGTAGTTCCTCCATGTACGCGCGCCACGCGAAGCTCTTGCATTTCGGGGACGCCTCCGCGCGCCATATACCCTTCCACACCTTTGAGTTAATCACGCTCGAAGATGCCATTATAATAAACTGTAAAACAAGAACACAACGCAAGAATCATAGAAAAAATTGGAAAAGAAATTAGTTATCTACCCAAGAAAAAGTACAACTAGAGAAATTAATTATTTGTATGCTATTGGATAATGGGGTCATAGCCATTTTCACTATTGTTGGGCAACAAACTATTGGTTTTTTCAGCGTACAACGTACGTTCGGGCTTTGAGCAAATTTAATTAAGCATGATTATCGACGTGATTAATTAAGAAACTTATAATTAAGAAGAAGAAAAGACTAACCTTTGACTCTGATTATTGCGATGAAAGAAGATGGACAAAAAGAAACCATGCACTCAAGAAAACTGTCAAGAAAAAAAATGAAATTGGATTTTAGGAAAGAATTTAAAACGAAAAGGGAAAGAAAACGAGAAATACGAAGCTGGAGAAAATCATGAAAGAATTTTCTCTCTTTTTCTTTTTCTGGTAATCGAATTAACAAAGAGATTCAGCATTTTGAGGGAATACAACTTACTCAGTGGGAGGAGAAAGAAAGTTGAGAACAAATTATCTTGCTAGTGTCCTCTTAATTGGGTTCGGGTTCGGCTAGTGTTCAGGAATCTTATATATAATTGGTTATATATCTCACAAAACATTAAAACATTTCAATTTAAGTTATTAACTTGAAGTGAAGGATTTCTTAATTCTTGAAGCAAAGAATTGATTGAACTACTTAAAAAAAAAAAAAAAAAAAAACCTTATTAAAATATAAAAATATTTCATCAAATTCATTACTTGTCTAAATATTTGTAATTTGAAAATGGATAATACTTTTTTTAAGTTTTGTATAACATTAATTTTTTAGGACATTATTCTTTTCATTTAAATCTAGGATGTAAATTTGTGTGATTTTAAAATTAAGATAATGATATTTGAATTTTGTGTTTATTTAAAACTTGTTAATCTAAATTAATTAAGATAATAATTTTAAATCCAAATTTTTAATATGCAGATTTGTTAAATATTTTTTATAGATGTTTTTGTTGTCTATAGTAATTAATTATACTTAATTTGAATAGAATTTGCCTCCGATACATCATACATGTGTTAAATATTCCATTAGAGCTTTCGTAACCAATAACCCTTCTCCCTTCAATGTGTTGTCCAAAATCCAACTCTTTATATACATGAGAATGGAGATCACCTTGATCTTCGTCCTCTGTACAATAATAATGGGTCTGAAATTGCAAGCACAATTGTGGCGAGTAGAAGTGGGTTGTATTAATACGAGTTTTTTTTTTTTTTTCTTTTTCTTTTTCTTCTTTATAATGATATTAGTACGAGTTTAGAAAATATTTAAATTAAATTCGATCAACAATATTAATCGATTTAGATTAGACCAAATTTTTCAATATTTCTTTACAATCTAAACTGAAAATCATGATTCCATTTGAGTTTATCAGGTTAGTTAAGATGGGTGATTTGACCACTCATTAAAAATTGAGAAAAAAAATACTAAAAATTGTTACAATAAAATAAAGTTGACGAATAATCATAGAGTTATATAACGTGAAAGTTAACTCCAAGCGTGTGATTCAGCGATAGGAGTTGATCCATGCTTAAGCAAGGTCATGGGTTCGAATCCTACCTTGTATATACAACTGTTATTGACGGTAGATACTTCAAAGACGAAAAAAAATATATATAACTTTCAAAGTTATTGAATTATAAAATTGTATGATGTAACATTATGGAATATAAGAATTACTCAAAAAAAGTTTATTTTAAGATGAGATAAATATTTTTAATATTATAAATACTTTGTATATATATTTAATTAAAAGCAACCGATTTTATGACAAACGGTTGTAACTTTTATACATAATTGATTTCCGAACAAATGATTTCGTTCACCTTCAAAGGTCTTCATTTTATTTTTTCTAAACAAAGTATTGCTTGCGACATTTTTTATAATTTATTTTTACCACCCACTGGACCCGTTGTAACAACATAATTTAAGGTCATTTTAGGAATCCACCAAAGATACATATAGTCAAGAGATAAAACTCAACCCAAATTTGTAAATTGCAATTCACCCTCTCCTAATATAAGCCTTCCTTTATTTTTTACAATCCAATTTTTATTTTTTAATAAATGTTAATCAGAATTAATATTCTTAGGATATTCCCTAAATGTCATAAGCAATTCTTTTATCAGAATTTTTTTTGGTGAAATCAGAAAAGTAGTTTTACATCATAAACATAAATTATATTAATACTTTTAATATTTTCAACTAATTTCACCGATGCCTTTTAACTGTCATAGGTTGTCTCAATATTTTTATACCTAAAAATAAAGTATTGATTATTTTTTTAATAATATTTCATTATTAGTTTCCCACCTAAACGCTTAAATGGATTCATAACCATATTTTATCATTTTTAATAAGGATTTTTAATTTGTTTTAAAAACTCATTTTATTATAGTAACTTGAGAAAAACTTCTTATGTATTATTTTTAAAACAAATAATATGAGACGAATGAAATAATTGGCAAGAGTTTATGACATTGGAGACCTCCTACAAACTTATTTTGCCAAGAGACACATGGCAAACGAATTCAAAGACTCCTAAATAACAAAACAAAACAAAACGCGTGAAAAATGCTTTAGTCATGCAACACTGGAATTCTCCATCAGTGGGACAAAAGGGAACAACGACACAACACAAGGTTATCTTGTTTTATTCTTTAGTTTAACTTTTATTACTTGTACATCTTACACAAATTTTTTATTATAAGAAAATAATAATAATAATAATAAATACTTCTTGGTATATTAATCATTGATTATCAATTTTTAATTATTACATGAAACATATTCATGAACTTAAAAATAAAAAATAAAACAATAATTAGGCAGATCGTAAAGAAAATAAAAATAAAACAATAATTAGGCAGATCGTAAAGAAAACAACAACGAAAATAAAGGAAAAGATAGTAGTGACCTTAAGGCATAAACAAATACACAACATTAAATAGGATAATGGAGAATCTTAGAGAAGACCAAAAAGACATAATACAATTAATTGGAAAAAAAAAAAAAAAAAAAAAACCTTCATGCAATACAAGAAATAGAGAAAAAATTGAGAGTTAATTTCACTACTTAACATACATCTCATGTCTAGAGTGAGACTACTCACTCTCCTATCTCGAAAAGCATTTGATGGACGTGGATCTTCGAAATGATCTCCCTTAACTTTTACCACAAATATTTTTTATAGCATAAACACACTAAAGCAGAAAAGTAATAAGGTAAAAATGAATTATTCATTTAACCCCTCTTATAAGAAATAACTCTCTCTTAACTCCAACAATTAAGACAATTAATTTTTGTTATAAAACTCTTCCCTTATAATATAGTAAATTATTTAATTATAAAACCAAATAATATATATAACAAAAATACTTACTAAAAATAATCATATAAATATTCAAAATAATTACTAATTAAACGAATATGTTAGTAGATGATTTGGAGTGTTATAAGTTTTGATTTTAGTTTCTATAAGATTTTTCCTATTTTTATCCTTCTAGAATTTGTAAGCATTTACTTTTTTGTCCATTTAAAATGAGTAAATTTTATTTTAATCTTCATAATAAATTTTTTTGATTTTTATATCTCTAAAATCTAAAATCACTATTTTAGATTCCTAGCAATAATTTTAAAATAAATAAATAATATTTGTTTTAAAAATCATAAAAAAAAATTATATATATTACACACTAACATAATATCACTAATAATTATGTATAATATTTAAGACAGTCATTTAATTTTTTAGCTAACAAATGAATAGTTAAAAATAATTATATAATAGCAAGAGCTAAAATCTATAGTTATAATTTATAAATTATATAAAAATAAAAATAAAAATACTTTTTAAAAAACCAAAGTTAATACTTATTCATTTTTTTTAAAAATTAAAATAGTTAAGTCAGGTTTTAAATTTGAGAATGTTGAAAGTCAGTATATTTTATTACGAGGAAAAAATCCTGAAGGTGAGGAATTCATGAAACCTTTACAAAACTAAACAATTTCTAGAAGGGGAGAAACCATAAAATTTGTGATAAGAATCAGAACGGTAATGGCGTCACGATTCTAACGTCATACAACATTGTTACCTTACACATGAAGAAACATTTAAGAACACTATTACACCAACATTAAATTGGTTACGACCACTTAACACTTAGTGTAAAAATTAGATTTAAAATCGAAATTTTTAGAGGTACCAACAGTCACCACAATTCAAACATGGTATTGACTCAATTGAATAAATAGAGCAGAATTTTTTTTAATTTTCTTTATGGCTTCAGTATTAGAGAATAATCTCGTGATATTAATTGTAACAGCAACTTGCTCAAAGGGTTTTTATATAGAACAAAAATCGAATTAACAATTATATTTGTTAAATATTATTCTTATAATTTGAACGTAAAATATATAATCACTATAATAAATAAAGTAGAGTTTATTTTAATTTTCAAACACGGAATAGTGTGTATATATGAGTTTATTTAAGTAAATTTTTCTAACAATATTTCTAAGAAGAAAAAAATTAGAAAGTAAATTAAATAATTTTTTTTATAAGTTTAAACTAACTTATATAAGTGAAAACTTATTTTTATTTTTTCTTCCCATTTTTTCTCCACTTATTATATTAGTATCTTTAAAATACACTTAAATGTGACTTGTTAACTTCTTCTAAAAAGGAAATAAGTGTAAGTTAGTTTACTTTACTAACATAGGACTTTTTTTTTTTTTAAGGAGATATATTTGTCTCTTACTCATTAGACCAATTTTGTCCCTTATGGTAGGATAAACGCGCTAATATAAAAAGGGAATCCCACACATTAGAAAAATGGCTGAACATGAATCCTATCAACTTTAAAATTGCATTAATAATCTTCTTCAAGAAACTAGACCAAGTTCAGATACTTAACTGCAAATCAAAATGAAAAGTTGTGCGCCCGTTGTATTCTTGAACATATTATACCAGCTTTCATTATAACAATCGTAAGGGTCTCAATTCAAAGCACGAACTAACTTAATCACCAAGTCATCATGGCATCAAACTTTAGCTATAAAATGCTGAATTCTGTTGTGACTAGCTCGAATTTGCAACGTTGAGCTTTTGGTGTTGGCAACATGAAGATGGAGCGTGGGAGTTCAAGTTCATTCTCCACATTGGACACTGCTCAAGAGAAGGGTCTCTCTTGTGTTCCTCAACAATATGTGATTTCGACATTGCATAGGCCCAATTTGGCACCCAAGGAATATGCTAATGTTGCTGTTATTGACGTTGCTGCACTTAAGAATGGCTCAGCAACAAGGTCTCGTGTTGTTCAAGAAATAAGAGATGCTTGTCGTCGCTTGGGTTTCTTTCAAGTAAGGTCTTCTTTTTCTTCTACTTTTGGTTCATAACCTAAGAAATTCTTGTTTTTAATGTTGGATCTGGGTTTATAAACATGTAATATAACAAAATAAGTGTTATAAATATGTTATGTTAGTAACATTGTTATAACAAACTTCGTATTATTATTTTTTTTTAATGCAAACCAAGTGTAAGCCGCTTGTTGTCGTAACTATATTATCAATAAATAATTATAAATACACATTAACATTTTCTTTTCTATCATTTTTCACTTTATTTTATTCTTATTTTTATTTTCCTTTCTTGTCACGTCTATCATTCTTTTCTTTTACTTTTTTTCCGCCTATCAATCTCTTCCTTCAACCGATAGAACCCCATTTAAGGTGTATAAATATCATTACTCATAATTAATCATGTGATTCCCCTTACTCCTCCTTATAAAATATCTACAATGACAGATTACAATTTTTTTTATTATTTTCATTCCCATTGTTTTCTAAATTCTTTTTAAAAAGTTACATTTGAAAAGACATGATAGCCATTATCGTACGTAGAACAATATTTATATATAATTGACTTATTGGGAAACTTTTAGGTGGTGAACCATGGAGTGGGTGAGTCAGTGCTTGATGAGGCTCTATTTGTGGCTTCAAAATTTTTTGATTTGCCAACAAAGGAGAAGGTCAAATTGATGTCAAATGATGTGCACAAGCCAGTGAGGTATGGAACGAGCTTAAAAGATGGAATTGACAAGGTCAAATTTTGGAGGGTTTTTCTCAAACACTATGCTCACCCCTTAAAGGATTGGATTCACATGTGGCCAGAAAATCCACAGGACTACAGGTTTCATTTACTCAATGTCAAATTGATTGTGCCAGATAATTCACAGGGAAAAATTAAAGGAATATGCATATATGTGTTTCTTTCTATTCTATTGATAAGCAAATTAAAGTATAAAAAATTCTCTAACTCATGTACAATCACAACATTGTATTGAGGCACCTAAACAACTAAGTACAATCAGTACGTATTATATTTTTTATTTTATTTAATTTTTGCATTTTGCATTACTTTAATGACAAAATGTTCATAATAAAAAGACTTTCAACCGCAAATCAAGAGATAGAATAAGATTAATTTATTGAGTCAATACTATGGATTTCATCTGGAATGTTCATCTTATTTATAACTTTTTTATTTTCCAAACTTGGAAAACTAGATTCATTGACCTATATATATATGACATGCACCCCCAAAAGAGTATGTGTTAGATTCATATGAAAACAAACACTCCAATAACTTTGTAAGTGATATATATGTATATCTGTTAGCTTCCCACGATCTTTGGAAATTAATGAAACAACCCAATTTTCCAATCTTCGGCTAGCGCCAAAACCAGTACGTCATTTCACTATTCATCCACCATGCACCTTTGCTGTGAAAATCTTAAAAGTTGAAATTTTGATTTGATAATTCTATATAAGAAATTTAGCTATACTAATTAATAACAAATTGAAATTACATGGAAAACAAAGATCAGCACTGAATATAGGTCACGGAGATGGCCTAATTAATTGTATCACAGCCATATAGATATCTCTTACACTTAAAATACAGCTCATTTATCTATAGTTTAAATTAAATATGAGCAGATGTACACATTATTCCTCAAAGTAAAGAACTAAGAAGAAAGTAAAATATGTAAAACAGAGATAAAATAAAATTTTTAAAAAATATTAAAATAGTTTAAACAAAATTTTCTTATTATTTTCAATTAAATGTTTATAAGTTAGGGGTCTCTATTTTCAATAAAATAAATAAATAAGTGCTTTCTTTCTTGTTTTGGTATAATAAATATTTTATTCTTCCTAATTCATGTATGATAAGTCATACAACTGAAATATTTGGTTCAAGCAAAAATTTGTTATTAAACACATTATTCCTTTAACAACTTTTAAAGTATATATATTTTTTTTTGTAACACATACAACTTTTAATTTCCTCATCATATATACATGTTTTTATTTATTTTATTATTAATTTTCTATTATCCATTACATTTTAAAGGTGGAACTCATTACCAACCATGGTGCTACGTTATCCACGTAGCTGTATAGGCTAAAGTTGTCGAAAGCCGTGATATCACTAAACTTCTGCTGTAATATTATTATATATCATGAATTCTATTGTGTTAGTTCTTCCTTTCAATTTCATTAATTCATCTGTCGGTGTTTTGTAATATGTGCACAGTGGATAAGCTTTAACATATGACTCGTAAGATATTGGAAATATGTAAAGTTAAAATAGTAATATTTAAACAGGAAAATGTCAAACTTTTTACTATTTATGTAACATTATTTTGTCAACAGAAGACAAATTATATATGTAAGACTTTTTCGCCACAGATTGGAAAGCTTTAGATGGTTTTCCTTACTCTTGGGGTTAGAAAAGCTTTCCTGATCAATAACTTAAACTAATCCTAGAACATGGCAACCTAGATATAACTAATCCTAGTAGTATTATATTTGAAGTTCATGAAAACATTTGTCAATATTCCATATTTTCCACACTCTTCAATTTGGCAAATTTGCAAACACTGATGCACTTTACTGATTCTTTAAGTTTTGATTTCTCTGAGTGTAAACTTTTTTAAATTATCAATCAAACATGAATTATTATATTCTTAAGAAGGGTTTATTTGATGCCCCAAGTAGTAGTGGTGTTAAATTTAAACTCTTAACAATATGATAATACGTCTTGAATGATAATGTATAAAAAGTTTACACTAACAGAAAAATTAAATTTAATCCTTAAAACTTTTCAGGGAAAAGATGGGGATATATTGTCAAGAAGTGAAGAAATTGGGCTTAGAAGTGATGATGGCATTGATTGAGAGTCTTGAATTAGATCCCACATATCTCACCAAAAAGATTGAAGATGGCATGCAAGTAATGGCAGTGAATTGCTATCCACCCTGCCCTGAACCAGAGATTGCACTAGGGCTACCCCCACATTCTGACTATAGTTGCCTAACCATTTTGCACCAAAGCCTCCCTGGGCTAGAGATAATGGATTTGGAGGATGGCACATGGAAGGTTGTCCCACACATTCCTGGTGCCCTTCAAGTTCATGTGGGTGACCATTTTGAGGTACTAAGCAATGGGTTGTACAAGAGTGTTGTGCACAGGGCTACCCTTAATAAGGACAGGACAAGGATCTCGATCACCAGCTTGTTCAGTTTGGGGATGGATGACAAAATGGAGACAGCTAAAGAGCTTGTGGATGATCAACATCCTAAGAAGTATAAGAAAAGTAGTGTTAGAGATTTTCTTGACTTTCTGGCATCCAATGACATTGGTGAGGGGAAGAACTTCATTGACATGCTCAAGGTCAACTACAATTAGTGGTCCTTCAAATAAAAAACAAAAATAGTAATGGTGTTTGGTTCTCTTAAATAGTGCATGCATTAGTCATATTGGCTGAGGAAAGAAGATTGAGCATTTAGAGTGGTTTGGTTGATGCAATAATAAACTTCTCTAGCTAGTTTGGTTTTCTTACATATCAATAAAGACCTAAGTATTTGGTATGTTGTACTCTTTCAAGTGAATAATATATAATTCCTTTTTTCTAATAAATTAATGTTGGTGATCATGAACAGAAACATGATCTTTTAGAAAAATAAACAAATGAGTTAATAAAAGAGGAATATATGTGTCATATTTTTTAATATTAGGCAATGTCTTTTATATACAACTTGATTTCTTTCTTTTAATTGTCTTAATGAGTAAGGGTGTTAAAAATTAAACCATTTTTAAAATAAAAAGATAAATTGTATTTTTAGTTTTTCTATTTATGTCAACATAGAAATTTGGTCTTCTTTTTTTAAAATAGAAACATTTAATTTTCTTAATTTTAAAACTACAAAATTTTTGGCCTATGTCATAATTTGATGTTAATTTATTGAATATTAAATTTTAATGTTAACATGTGATCTATCACCATTCAACTTAAGTAACATAGTATTTAATAATGATATGTCATTTAAAGATAAAAAATTATAGGGAAAACATGCAAAAAAAAATTATCTATCTTTCTTTGTATTTATTTTAATCGATGATTGGTATTTGTTTATTTTTATTAAATCTCATTTATACTCCTTTAAAAAAAACAATTATTTCCAAAATTATGTCACTATAAACATAAACCATTTAAGTGAAAACAAGTCATGGATCAAAGTTAAAGTTTAAATGTCAAATTGATAGTATGACTAAAATTTTGTATTTTTAAAATTAGTGGAACTAAATGTCTTTATTTTAAAATAGAAAAATCAAAATTATAAATTAACAAATAAATAAGAGGACAACCAATATAATTTAACCAAAATAAAAAAAAAATTACAAAAAAAGAACTTAACCAAATTATTTGAAAATCAAACCAAATACTATATTGCAGGGAGAAGATTCTACATCGGTTGCAAAACTCAAAAAAAAAAAAAAATCGTCAATGTTAACAAAAACATGTTTCAACAACAATTATAATTTAACTAATATAAAAGTATGTAAATTCTTGTCTCGAAGCCCGTGGAGGAACCATACCTACCTAGTATCTCACACTCCCACAACTCTCCACCATCTTTAACAACTCCCTATGGCTCTTAACAAGCCTTTATATTCCCACTCCCCTCCCCTTACCAAAAGATTATTGCACCCAACGAATATGTGATTATCCCATTTCTCCCGACAAATCATGTGCCCCTAATAACCATGAGCTCAGCAAAATGATCTAAGAAGAGGGACATAAAAGCAAGCTAAGTTTTCACCCTACTATCACCAAGATATATCGAAACTTTGAGAAAATATTTTGGTTACCTAAGATGAAAATGGAGATAGCTTTAAGGATGACAAGATGTGTCAGTTTGGCCCATTAAGGCCCACTCCATCGTCAACCTACCAAAAACAAGTCAAGTCAGACTGATTCATCAAGTGAAAATGGGCTAAACGCTATGACCCGCCCCATCTAACGATGGATTGTTGGGCTGGCGGCCTAACCTGCCAAAAAAAATTAAAAATGAAGAAAAAAAAGTTTTATATTTATTTTAGGTACTTCTTCCGATATATTTCTTTCTCAATATATAAAAGACTCACATAAATTAGTACACTTAAATAATAAAATAAATCTCAAATTACAAAAAATTTAGTTTGATTTGATATACAATAAATCTCAAATTTTCTACATAATGAAATAGATGTGTAATTATAATAATAATAACTTTTAACAGATTAACTACACCAAAAATTTCAAATTACATATAATTAAATAGTTCAATTGTACAACATATTTATTGTACAACAAATCACATATTATCAACATAATAATAAATTTAATGTGACTTATTTAAATTTAATATTAATTAAAAATAAAAAAAAATAAAAGAATTAGGCGAGTTGGAGTGCAAACCCGCCCCGATCCCATTTGGCCCAACGGGCTGATGGGTTAGGTGGGGTGGGTTGGCAGGCTACGGGGAAACCTTCGAGCTGGGACTCGTTTTGTCATCCCTAGATAGCTTAGTTTATGTGTTCCTTTTCAGTTTGCTAGATAGCTAAGGTAAAATACCAAATCCTTCAAGTTTGTCGCAACCTTAAGTGTACTTGAGTGCAAGTTGGCCAACATATGTATGGGTTTTGTGATTGAGTTATCTTGAATCACAGGGTTTTTATACCATCCAGATTTATAAGGATAGATTGATTAAATATGTTAACTTTATCCTAATCCAGATTAGGTTCTCTTTAGAGATATTGAAAGATCTTTATATTAGTAAGATTGTTAGATTGTACAATGTGTCATCTAGCATTAGGTTGATAGAGATCCAACATTTACATTTAAATTTTGGGGGAGTCTACATCAAGCTTTGAGAACCAAGCTTAGGTTGAGTTCAACCTTAAAAAAGAAAGAAATACACAATAGGGGGTCAAATGTTTTGTGATATTTTTTGCAAGCTTTTTCATAAACGTATAGGTATTAGTTTGAAAGCATTTTCGTCCAAAAAAAAATGCAAGTTAAGGGAGAGAAAAACACTTTATATTTTACATTGATTCACTCAACCTAAAACTATGTCCATTACCATAGAATTGAAAGGTTGCCAATAATTTGGAAACTTTTACAAGTATTCTTAAAATGTCATTTATGGCTTACAAATGTAAACTACTTGCTTGCAATATTCTTTACTAGCATCTTCAAGCTTACAAGGTTTGTATAAAAGATGCTTACAAATAACTTTCATAAAGACAATATGTATAAAAGATGCTAAAGCAAAGATGTTCTAACTTGAGCTTTTCTTTTGTTTCATTTGATGGGCATCAATGTTACAAGACTTAGAGAAAGTATACGGATAGAACATTGGCAGAGCTGTCAAAACGAGCCAACCAGACCCATTTGGCCCGACCCACCTCAACCCATTTTTTAAGTGGGTTGACCCGGCCGAGCCCACCAAGTTTATTACCCAAAATTTTACAGCCTGGCCCGACCCACCACGAGTTGGTGGGCTAAACGGGGTGGTCCACCAACCCACCTAATTTAAAAATATATATATATAATTTAAAATAAATTTTAATATAAAATAATCTATAATTTAAAGTAAAAATTATCAAATTAAGTATCATGCATGCAACATTAAACTTAAATTAAAAAGTGTATAACTTTAAAAAATCAAAACAAAAAAATAAAAATCATTTCATGAGAGTGGTTATTCATCAATATTAAATTTCATTGGAGGTTTGAGAAAACAAATTTATAGCAATTTCATGTTGTTTAACATTGATTTTATCTTTATCTATAAAAAAATGATATCTTGTTAAAATAATACATATATAATAAGAAATAGTTAAGTGGGTTGTTAGTGGGTTGGATTGATAGGGTGGTAAGTGGGTTAGGTGGAAAGTCTAGCCCACCACGGGCTCAACCTGGGTGGGCCAGATCGAAATTGAGCCGAGTCACATTTTTTGACCCATCATAAATTTTTTCATTTTTTTAGCCTGGCTTCACCCGTTTTCAAGGTGGACCGGGTTGGTCCATAGGCTGGAACCCACTTTAACGACTCTAATTGGCATAGTGAAATCATAGCTTAGTATTCACACTTAGGTTTTCTCTCTTTTCTTCAGGTATTTTCATATATATAGGCTTCTTGAGAAAGCATTCATTGTGTAATGGAAAGCCCTTTAAGATCATTGATGAGTGCATGGAATGTGTGATTCTATTGTATATTTAGCACACCTTCTAAAGTTATTGTGTACATTTTACTTCAATTCTCCTCTAATTTTAGTAATATTCAAAGGAGCATGTTAAATAATGTGTAGTAAATTTTTAATTAAATTTTTCTCTCTTTTGTGTAGGAAAAGTAACAAAGTCAAAGATCCATGGCTATAACGCTGATTTGCGGCCATAATAGTGAAAATTTAGAAGAAGCCAAAAATAGGGGATCTCTTGGGGCTGTAGCGCTCAATCAATGCCCAAGTTGTGGGAGCTTTTTTCACTGTGAAGGATTCCTCACCGCTGCAGCGATGAGTCATGGCTGCAACGATGGAGTTAAAAATTCCAACTTTTCCTTACTTTTAAAGATCATATAAATAGGAAACAAGAGAAAGAACAAAAAGGAAGGAACGTGAGTTTGAGAGAAAAATTCCAAGAGAAAGAAAGGAGGTTAACATCCTTTAGGAACAAGGGCTTTTACTTCTCCATTTTCTTCTTCTTTCTTTTTATATTCTTTATCTTTGTATCATTTAGATCCCTCATCATGTGTGGTTGACTTCTCTTGGATTGGGTTTGAATGTAACTACAAACATTAGTGTAATTGAATCATATATATGTGTGTGTTTGTGTGCTTGTGTATTTAGTTATCATATTTGTGTTGTGATTCTGATCTTAATGCTAAAGCCAACTTGATCACTCATCTTCTAATCTATAGTTTTGAATCTTGTTGGAAAATATTTTCTAAACTTAGTTTGGATCATTTCACCTAACAATGACTTGTGCTAGGAATAAACTAGAAGTTTTTAGTCATTTACATCCTTATGCTTAATTCAAGGATTTAACCTTGATCATTAAGGCATCATGTTTTGAGGTTTAATCCTTAGAGATTTAAGGTTGAAGAATCAATTTGAGTAACTATATGGATGTAGGTATATGAAAACTTGAATTCATATAAAAGATTCATTGGTAAGCATAAGTGTTCCAAAAGTACATTTAACCTTAATCTCTCTCTTGCACAAGAATCACTTTTTGAATTAATATTTTATTATACAACTCATTTACAACATATATTATTTACATATCTGCTCAATACATTTATATATGAATGTTATAAAAATTGATATAGGAAGAAAATTAAAAAATATCTCCAAATTCTTGAGGATAATATCTTAAATTACTACACAAAGTTTGGTCTACTTGCCAAGTGTGAAAAATCCTTGACCAAGTTTCTGGTGTTGTTGCTGGGGATTTGGCGAAGATATTTAGTAATTACCATTTCTTGTTGAATTTTTTGTAAGTAATATTTTTGTGAATAGTAGTTAGCTATTGTCTTGTTTTTGTACTTACCCTTCAATGCAGGCTTCTTGTATGCGAGGAAAGACTCCAATTCACGATCTTCAATTTGACCTGGAAATCGAACGAATGATAAGGAGAAACATTAGTAGAACAAGAAGGTTGAGGCAGTTGCAAAAACAACACCAAGAATTTGTTAACCAACCATCTTTATCTTTTTCTTCCAATCAACCATAAGTTGAAATTGAAATAGTTGAAAATGAAGGAGCAACTCATGAAGCTAATGGTGGAGCTGGTGGAGGAGCTAATCAAAGACCTTAAAGGAGAACATTGGGGGATTATGCTCAACAGTGGGGTCTTAGACATTTTTCCAGTATATCAGCTCCCAACACTTCAAGAGCAATTGAGATGAAACCAATTTTCCTTAGTTTGGTGAGTTCAAACAATTTATTGGTTTAGATCATGAAGATCCATATGCTCACTTGTAAAATTTCATAGTAACTTACATAATGTTTAATATATATTTATCACAGTAAAACATATAATAATTTGTAGAAATTATATACATAAATAGTTATCAAAATTAGGATGTTACATAAGTTCTTAGAGGAACAAAGAATGAGACAAATGAAAGAGTGAGATAATATCTTATAAACTTTTATTAAATTCTCAAAAAAAGGCCCAAAGTTGGCTCGCAAAATCAGTTACAAAAGGAGTGATGCAAACGAGGTTGAACTCTCGAATGCAACGAATCTATCAATGAACTAGAGATGGTGGACAAAGAGGTGCAATGGAGATCGCACACAACAAATAGGGAATGGTGGAGAATAACATTAATGACAAAGGGAAATAATGTCACAAGAGAAGGTGTCACTAGAGAGATAAGAGCTTGAGAGCATTGGGATTTTAGAAAACCCTTCTAAATCAATTTTAGAACGATGCTTATAAAATCGCTTATTCAAATTACCGGTTTTATAAGCTATATTTTAAATCAATTGTAAATAACCGATTTAGAAAATCGAGTAGAATGCCATTTTTAAAAACAGGTTCATCTACACCTGATTTAAAAATGGCCATCTAAATCAATTTTTTTTTAACTAATATAAAAGGTATTTGCATTATTTTCAATTATGCCACCATTTGTGATTTAAAATCAGTTGCAAGGTAAGTAATTTGAAATCCTTGATGTTCAATGTATATTTAGCACTTGTGATATAGCCTAAGAAGCTAACCACTTCAAACATTTACACAACTTAGCATAAAGTTGTTTATCCTTGAGAGTTTACAACACAACCATTAGATATTCCTCTCTAGTCCTAGAGTGCACTAGGATATTGTCTATTGTAACATCCTATTTTTCAAAAATAAAAATAGAATAAAATAATTTTAATAATATTATAAAATTAGTTGAATTAATTTATTTAATTGAGTTTATAATACAAATAAATGGTATTTTTCATAAATAAAATAAAATAGAAATAAGTTGTAGGTTTGAGAAAAGCCTTGCGTTTAGAATCTTGGGTCTAACCTAGACTTATTAGAAAGAGAGATAAGGACAAATATCCTAGCTTACGTGTCAGTTTTCTAAAAACCCTAAGAGTGCATGTAAAAGAAAACCTAGAGGGAAACCTTAGGGAGAGCATGGAGTAGCCTTGAAACATATGAGGAAGAGTTGTAGACACCCAATTTCGTCCGGGATACCAAAAACAAGACAAAAGACTTCTAAAACAAGACAAAGGAGTACTAAAACAAGGCAAGAGGTCCTTGAAGGCCCAACCTAACATCAAATTGGACCAGAATAGCATCAGAAGGCCCAAAAGATCAAAAAGGCCAAATTAAGAGCTTGGAACAAGTCATTCCCAATCTGGAACGGGTCGTTCCAAACCACCAAAATGGCCTGAAAACCCTAAATCAAAACAGGACATTCCCAATTCGAAAGGTCATTTTAACCCAGGTTGTTATGAAAAAATAATAGTTTGGAACAACCCGTTTCGATTTTAAAAAGAGTTGTTCCGAATTCAAATTTTGTTCATAATAAACCAACTCGGAACGGCCTGTTCAGATGACCAAAATGGTCGTTCCAGTTGGTTCTTATGCCTATAAATAGGTGTCTCGTGCACAATGCAAAGGGGTCAGAGTTGAACCAAAAAAATGACAATTTTTGACTTGTTTTCCAGCATTAGTTTAGAAACACTCTCTCCTTCTTCTCTTTTGTATTTCTTGAGTATTGTGAGGATTATTGTAGAATGAAAGACTGTCAAAAAATGCCTAGACCCCCCATTTGAAAAGGATTTTATAAAGCTTACTTTGGAAGTACTTTTATTAAATTCCTTCCTTTTTATTTACTACTTTATTCTAATAATAATCATTATAAACAAATAGCAATCATGTAGATATATTGTTCTAAATGTTTAGGGGAAACACCCCATCTTCACATGCAATTCTAATTTAAAAGTAACATGTAAATAACCAAAAGGGGAACAAGATATTCAAATTATTATTCTTTATCATGTTAATTTTATCATAGGATATCGATTTAGGACGTTGTAGGGTGCCTAATACCTCCCTACATGTAAACAACCCCCGAACCCAATTCTGGCTATAAAGGTCATAATTGATTTGTAAAAACCTTTTCCTTTTTCCGATGTTTTGAGTAAAATATCGGTAGGGACTCCTTCAAACCTTTTCAAAAACTATTGGTTAGGAATTAGTCTGGTTTCCGGGCATTCCCTAACCAATGAGATTTTTAAAATAGAGGTCTAAACCATCTGTGGGCAAGATTAGAATTTTTCAAGTTTCGACAAGAGTGAGATTATCTCACCTTGTGGACACATTTGAGAGATATGAGTAGTAATTAAGGTGACCTCTAAGGACCCCAGGGTTTATAATAGGTTGCATTTAATAAAGTTGATGTGGCATTAATTGAATTATTATTGCATGAATGTGTATTACCAGGAATTCTTATGATTTATAATTATGCCATGTTTCCTTTTGAGGGTTAGAGTTGTTTGTATGATTATACATCGGTATTTAAGTGATTTCTTTATGTGTGATTTAACAAATAGGGTTCTGTTTGTTGGAATGGAAAGTAAACATATGGAGCCAAAGTTTAGACAAAGGAATCACATAAAAAGGTTAAGAAATTATTGAGTTATGTGAGTTATAAGATGAGTCATACATCCAGTGCATGAAAAACAATATATGTACCTTGTAAGCCTTACGAAGAGACTTTAATGACCGAACTAAGTTTCATGGTTTTCATAAACATTGTAGCCTTGGATGTTATCTTTTCAATGGCATAAGAATCACCCAAAAAAGAGGTCTATGAGTCAAGATATGATATAATTGTGAGCAAAGGTTAAATTTCCATACTTAGGCTTAAACACTACATTTTTGTAATTTTTAAAAATAATAGACAATAAAAAAAACCCTTGAAGTCATCATAGAAGTTATAGTTAATTGTCTTAGCTTTCCAATAAAAATGAAATCAACATGATATCATGAGTACAACTCTAGATATAACATATAGACCACACAATGTCATAGAAGCTTAATATAAATAAAGATAGTTTATGAGTTGTAATGGTGAGTTGTTTTATCTTTTAAGTGTTTAATCTTTAGAACAATTTGAATTATTAATACCAATAGTTAAGAAAGAGAAATTATGAGAGAGGATATTCCTTAATGAGTGATGAGTAGGTTATGATGAAGATATAAAATTATGTTTATTAGACTTTGTGCCTATATGTGATATGAAATGGTTGTGTGATGTGATATGAAATGTTTATGTTTGACTAGATAATGGTTTGTGCAACTTTTGAGATGTTAGTGAATGATGATATGTGAGATAATAATAATGTGTGATATGGGATGCTTAAGCATAAGATTAGTTATGATAAGAGAACATTATAAGATGTATGTGTTAATTTGTTAGAGAATCTTACTTGCAACATTTGAGACCTTTGACATATTCATGTTGATGATGATATGATGATGATGATATAAGGAAGTTGAGGTAGAGGCTTGATAGTAGTGAAATCCAAGTAAAGGTCTTACACACAATGACGTTGGTGTTGAACATATGCATTATTATTGTTTTTAATTGGTGAAGTTGTTTGGAGTCCATGCTTTCATGCAAACTTTTGTTTGGAGGTGGTAATAAATCTATGTAAAAGATCTCTATAATCTTTTACCTTGACATTGAGAGTGTTTTTCCAAGGATCCTCTAACAAGTATGAGTGGTGACCATGCACCACTATGGTACTCTGATTTGATCTTTGATAGATCTTTTCCTAGTTAAAAGTGGATTGAGAAGGTCACCTAGAGAATGGTGATCTAGTCTATGAATTCCTAGGCTATCTCTTATTCGGAGTGCCTTTGGTGATTTCTTATGTATGCTCAACCATAGGCATGCTTGTGATTCACCCAATAACACAAGCATGCTCATGAACAAGCACGATTATGCTATCAAAACAATGACTTGAAAGTGTTTGAGACTCGCCTAATTGGCATGAAAACTACATCAAAATCACTTTGTTATTCCCTTAAATGCTACTCTTAATCATTCAATAACACTCCAACAGTATAATAATGCAAAATCAAGCACCAATTATACATAATTGCAAAAAATCATAGAAAACTGCAAATCAAGCATATATAACCCTAACTCATTCAACCACGACAAGAACGTAAATCTCACAAATCAATCAACAAATAATTTGATGCACAATATTCACACACAATAAGTGTCACTAGTACTAGTTTCAAAGTGTTCATGACCCCTTCAATCATACATAAGATAACCTAAAGAGGCTTAGAGATCATCTCATTACCAACAGTTCTCGTACATGCCACATGTAGAGACAAACTCATTCCCCTTTTACCTCAATCGCAGATCTTTGATGTAAATAGTGTGATCTCAAACCTCCAAACTTGACTTCTCAAGCTTCTCTTTTAAGATTCCCTCTACAAGATCTCACTGAGCTTCTGAACTAAAAATACACAAATGAAGCTCTCTCTTTAAATCACTCACTTATTCTTACTTGATTAGGTTATTGGGATGCGCTTTTGGATTCTAGATCCAAAAGTAATTCTATAACACTAAACACACCTCAACCCCACTTATTTATTTTATTTTTAAAAAATACTATTTATTTATATTATAATCCTAATTGTTAAATTAATTGAGCCAATAAAATATTAAATAGCAATTAAACAATTCTATTTTTATTAATTTTTGAAAAATTGAATGTTACGCTAATTCCTCGTCATTTGAATTACTAGAGTATATATAGAAGATTGTAAATTATTTATATTACTTTTGTATATGATATTATTTTTCAAGATAATATTTCAATGCCCATTTTAGCGAAGTGATGTTGCTTGGAAGAATGGACTACATTATGTAAAAAAAAAAAAATGTCTACATTAATTAGTCATGTAAATAAATTAAAGTTGATATAATATAAGATATTTTCTATTCATCAATGATATTAATACTAAAAAAGATATATTTAAAAAGTTGAACTCTTAACATAAGATACTTACCTTTTGTAAGCGATAAACATGTACTGTTTCTATAAATATGAATGACAAAAATTACAATGATCAACGAGATTTAAATTTAACACTTTATGCATACTATTTAATATATTATTTTATGTTATTTATAATTATTTTAACATGTAAATTTAAAGTATATTTTTTATTATAATATTAAAATTAAATTGTTATCATACAAATATTTTTAAAGAAATAACTTAAATAATAATTATAATTTTAAATTTATAATATATTTTTTTATAATTTTAAGAAAATTAAATAGATAAATAAAAATAATTTTGTATTTTTTAGTTAAAACTATATTTTTTTTAATAATTTTAATAATATAAAAAAATTAAAATCTTTATTATAGAAAATTATATTTATAAACGTATAAGCTATCTTCATAAATTCTTAACTCTTAACACAAAATTTTCTTTTGGCCGAACTTAGAAAATTAATTAATAAGCTAACCTAAAAAAAATAGTAACGATTGTGTAACAAAAATATAAATTAAAAAAAAACTTAAATCGATTAGTAACACACCTTCATATAGTAAAAGAAATTTTGAACCCTAAAATAACGTTAAGGTATTCCCTTTCAGTTTCACGTTTATCGTAGTGCCAAAACAAATGTTATCATATTCACTCTCCGTTTTACATGTTTATCTTTCTAATTTGAAAATTAAACCTCTAAGAGCTTAACACGTTTAGAACCATATCCTTACAAAAAAAATTCAAACCCTCACCTTTTTTTTCGCTCCCAAATATATAGTTTATTGCATATAGATAATAGATTGGACTGTACTGTAATAGAAAGTAAAATTAGATCCCACAAATCCTCTGCAGTCAAAACAAAGAATCAAATTACAAAAAAGATAAACATGTCAGTTACATCAATAAAAAAAAGAATCTCCCTCAAATAAATTATCACATATGATGCCAAAAAAAGACATTTGACCAAATATTTTCCCCTGGAGGATAGATAAAGATTGTTAATAAGGAAATTGAAACGCGTAGTGTTTTCTAAAATGGACCTTTTCATCCCACAAAACTAGCAAAAAGGGTAATAACGTGTGAGATTAGAAAAGGAAGCATAAAAAAATAAAATCCGAAAGGGTTTATTTATAGACACAAAAGTAAAAACCTTAGAGCTTGTGTAACTGAAGAAGTTTTGATAGAGAGAAAGAAAAATGGTGAAGGAAACAAGGACTATGAATGAGAACAATGAAGGATGTTTGATGCTGTTTGGTGTGAACATTCTTGCAAAGAACCCTAAAAGAGATCGTGACCGCAAATGTTTAAGTGTAGTAAACCTCAGTTATTGTCATGGAGAGAAGCAGATTAATGGAAATAAAGAAAATTCTGAGGGTGGTTTTTTGTCTGATGTTCTTGTTCAAAATAAGAGACGTCATGCCGTCCATGACAAGAGGAATAAGGGTATGTTTATGTATATTCAATTCATTCATTCTATAAACATCATGTATATACTAAACTCTTTATATTTATGGTCAATTTGTTTATAATTGTCTATCTTAAGAATATGTACATATAACGGTTGTTGTTCACTAAGAATTTTGTTTCAATTTGCGAGTACAGTAGAAAATTATTCTGCACAGTAGTCTTTTAAATATCGCATTGCGTTTGTGTGTGTTTTTTAAATGATAAGGAATATCAAAATTCTTTATTTATATGAGATACATGTCAATCTAATGCTCTTAAATTTTATTTTCTTTGGTGTTAAAACAATATTTTGATCGGTAAAAGTCATGTTTAATGAATACATTGTGTTTGTGTGTTTTTTTAAAATGATTAAGAATCAAAATATTTATTTATTTGGACATGAGAGTTGACCAATTATTCTTAAGTCCGATTCTTGCCAATATTAAAACAATGTTTAACACTTGAACTCTGCAAGTACAAATTAATCTTAATTACCTATTTTAAAATATTACGTGGATCATAATCTTAGACAACAAAAATATGTTACAAAGAAAATTTAAATAATATAAAATTATCCATCGGTCACTGCCACGTACTAATATTTTGTAATGGTTTTCTTTTCTTCATTTTTTCTGGCTTTAGTGTAAGCAACATAAACTAAATTACATTGCTCGAAATTTTATAGTACGAATTCACTTTTATTTTAATTATTGTAAGTCAAGTGAAAGTTAAGATTACAAATTACATATTCCTATAGGAAAACCATGGACTGAAGAAGAGCACAAAGATTTTCTGAGTGGTTTAAAGTATCTTGGGAAAGGTAACTGGAAAGAGATTTCAAAGAAGTATGTAAGAACAAAGACTCCAACTCAAGTTGCTAGTCACGCACAAAAGTATTTTCTGAGAATGAGTGCATATGAGACAAGGAAACGCAGAAGAAGCCTATTTGACATGCCACTTGTTAGTTTTTACTCATTCCTTTCATTTGATGTATCACTTTTCTTTTCCTTCATATTTATACGTAATTAATTACCATGTTGCTGGATATGGCAGGAAGAGGATGAAACTTCAAAAGTTTTCAGGGTTTCTAATTGATTCGATGTAAATTCTACAACATAACTTAGTTCTTTAAAAATTAATATCAATGTGACTCATCAACTTATATATTTGTTTTCATTTTGATAGATTTTTAATTAGTAGACATACATGAGCATAATGACAGCTTTCAAGTCATTATATTAAAGCTAATAGTTAAAAAATACTACAGGTACCCTCCTTTACTGTCATCACTGTTTCTTCCATATCTATCTATATTTTTTTTTCTTTTTTTTTTTTCTAGAAAATTTTAACAAAAATGAAAAATACATAGCAATATAATTTGTTTATCTGAATTGACCCATGCAAAATAATTTATTAACAAGTATGTAATCCTAAAATATGAATATCTCTTATTATTATTTTAACTACGTTCACAAACTTAAACATTTATATTTTCATATACTAGTTTATTTGGTAAAAATAGTTAAAAATTTAGCTGAAAGTAATAAAGTTAATTTTTAGCTAAACGTTATTAAACCATATTATTAAATTAAAAGTGTTTGGTAGATTCTTTATTCAATTAATTAGATGAAAAATGTAAAATAATATAAAACAAAATATTTATATAATTTTTATAAAAATAATATATTTTTAGGTAATAATTGTTTTCATATTTTTTTAAGATATTGAACTCTTATATTATTTTTGTTTTAAGGTCAAATAATTTATATTACATTATATAAGTGTAACAATTAAAATAAATAATATAGTATTATAAAAGATATATGAGAAATTTTAATAAAGTATACTAAAGAAAAATATATAAAAAAAATAATGAAAAATTATAAACGATAGATTCAGATACCACCTCAATTAAATTATAAGATATCAGTATAAATTAGTGAGATAAATTTGTTTAACAAACACTTCTAAGTTAAAATAATTAACTTACTAAACACATTTTTTTATATATTTGCATTTAAAATTTATCAAATACACGCTTCATATAAACTAACTAGTCAACTTTAAGCCAAAATTTAAATTTTACTAAAGCTTGATACATTCAATTATGATATTCATATTTTACTTTAATATAACAAAATCCTATATATTGCTTATATATATATATATATATAACACCCGTGTAACTTTTACTAACTATTATATCGCTTAATAATTTTATATTAAATATGAATTTTATAAATTCAACTGTTAGATTGAAAGTTCATATCTCTTATCATATATACAAAATTTTATATTAATCTAAGATGATTTTATACTTCATTCTTATAAAACAAAATTAACGTAATATATACATTTCAATATATATATATATATATATATATATATATATATATATATAATTTCCTAACATCTTCCTCATCTAAATATTAACATTTTAAGTATATGTGGATTATGATTTTCTTATTTAGAAATATCTAACATACTTTTTAACTATATCATTAAAGTTTTAAAGCTTTTCAAAACTAGTATTTTTTATATTTATTAATTTTATTTATCACCTTCGTAAATAGTTCTTAATTTGTATCTTTTTTTTCTTCACCATACTACCATTCACATTTATTATATGCTTTTTATATATCTACTTTTTTTCTTGACAAAATATGTACAGCTCAAAAAATGTTAGTTTTTTTTATTTCTAAATTTTATTTAGTATGACATTTTACTTTAAGAACTAATCATCAATTTGGAGTGTTGAGGTTTAAACACATGTATCTTATACACGAGAAGGGAAAATACCAATTTATATGGTTTAGGTATTTGTAGCCATATTCATCAATGGTGTTGAATCTGTAGCAAACGGTATGGTATGTGTTAGTAGCTGTGGCCATAGTTACTTTTAATTAATTTTATAATAAATTAATATTTTATTCTAAATATATACTTCATTTTAATTGGATGTTATATTTAATATTAATTATAAGTGAATGTATTTATACTTTGATTTCAAGTTTTCGTGTATACAAATTTTAAACGGTTTTATCTTTAAATTTTTTTAATAATATTAAAAATTAGATGTAACAATAATTAATTTAATCTTAGACACTTTTAAATAAATATAAAAACTTAAAGTGTCTTGATTCCACTAATAGAAAATAAAGTTAATAATAAATGAAAGATGTAACTAAAAGAAAATTAATTTTAAATAATTTTAGAAATTAATAATTGTTGTTTAAATTTAAAAATATTAATTTATTACTTATGATTATGAACGGAGTAAGTATTAATTTAATTATCTCCTTTTTTGTCAAAATTAATTTCACTTTCGCTTCTAACTTTTTCAATATTTGCAGATTAGAATTCCTGACAATATTTCTTTCACCCATTCAAGTTCCCTAAGCAAGCCGGTGATTCTCACAAACTTGGGCAATGTGCTTACAATTAACGATTAAGTTCATCTAAAACAGAATGATTTTCTAGATCTTCGAATTAGACCGTCTTAGTGAATGTACCCTAAAATCAAAGCTAGGATCACCTTTTTTCTAAAACTTTTAATTTCAGGTGTCATCTTTGTGTTGATTTAGACCAGCACCCTCCATCCAATAACTTTCATTGAAAGTTTAAACCTTTTGGTTGGTTCATTTTGTCATATGCCCAGTATGCTGATTAATTATTTTTTTCCAAGTATTAATAAGTTGGATTTGTCTAAAAAAAATGTGTAACAAGATTTGTCTCATGTAAAGTAAATAAGGTAAAATATGTAATCTCGAGAATTTATGGTCTATAAAAAATGGGATGGTTTGAAAAATGTACAAAATATTTAGAATAAATATTGGACATGGTATTAGAAATGAGAATTTTTGTTTAAAAAATTTGGTAGGTACCTCAAAAGGGTAGTTATACTTTCTCGACCAATTTAATAGTTATTTCGAAATATTGACATACTTTTTGAAGAAAAAAAGGTGACAAAATGTGGGGCATTTACCATCTGTTATGAGAAGAAGTTATTTCACTTCCTTATACCTGTATCTATCTCAAACACACATGTCCAACATCATGTAATATTTAGAGAGTTATTATACACATATATGTCAAAAGTCCTAGATTTTGATTGTTAGACTGAGAAAATTATAAATATGAAACCTTCGTCAATTTCTTTTCCGTGATTACATTTCACACTACAATTCAAACATCACTCACCTAGCATGAGTGGTTACATGTTCCAATAAAATAGTGTAAGTAATTCGTTATTAGTTTAAATCTTCTTTTTAAAATTTCCCATTCTATAACTATTTTATTTTTTGATAACTCTTTCTTATAACTCCTTTTTACAACACTTCTTTTACAAATTTGTCATTCTATAACTATTTTATTTTTTTGACAACTCTTTCTTATGACTCCTTTTTACCAACACTTTAAAAAGTTTTTTTGTTTCTCGCTTACATAGATGCATAGACAATATTAGTAGACTATTGTAAATCCAATTTGCCTATTTGTTGGATTTGTACAATGTAAGTCTAATATCTTGTCTATTTAATTAAAATATATTTAATTAAATATATTATCAATTAATTAAATTATATTTAATTTAGTGACTTTATCTAAATATTTATTTTATGTGTATGATCCAATAGGTTCTTACTTAATTGGCAGTAATATTTAAATATTAATATATTAAATATTATAGATAAAGATTGGCATCTAGCAATTCATCACTGGCACCCAATTAATGAGAATAAATCGGTGATCCAATTTAACCTTTCACAACCATAATCACAATAGGGAGACATGTCCCTCTGTTCATATGTCTTTGATTGAACAAAAGACATAAGAGTGTCATTTTTATTAAGTTCAATCATACGTTTCTCGTTACCCAAGTAGAAGTTCAAACATGATATGCCCAATATCTAATATTGGCTCATTCTTGCATGGCCACACATATTGCATGTTTCATTCTATCCGAAGGCCTAAGGTACATCTCCTAAGAGGCAAAAGGGACGAATCATTTCTACATCCCTCACATTTCTCCACATAATTTATTGTAGGATCAACTTGTTAGAGTTAGTTCTAGTGGCCAATAATTTATTTGTATCCCAAAAGATTTGTGCAATACATGAAAATAAATACTTTCAATAACCAATTTAGACTAAAGAATATTTCATTAAATGATATTGATTGATAAAAGAAATAAAATTCATGTAAAAGAAAGGTATAGTTCTTTTCGGTATTTTTACAAACATGTAGAAGGCGGTTTAGATAAGAAAAGAAATGGTATGTTAATATTGAGATTAGAATTCACCAAACCTCACTCTTATGCATTTAAATACTCTCTTTATTTTCACAATTAGTGTTAATGTCAACCCACTAGTTTACTCAAGCCCTAATTCTTTAGAAGAAAGAGCCTATGTTCACTTATTAAGCATCAATCCCTTGAATACTTGATAAATAAACTTGCATTAATAAAAAAAGGTTTAAGAAAATTAATGGGTCAAATTCTATTCTTAGATACAAGGTCCATTTGGCATTTTGTTCTAGTTCAATATTACAAAAGATATTTTTCAACACCTAATGAATCAAATATCAAGTTATGGTTGTTGATCAATCCACAACAAACACTAAGATTAGAAACAATGTCAAGTCATAAGACGGTCTTACATCCCTTAGTCATAATGTTTTAATGATAATAAACATAGACGATTTTTATGAAGAAAATATTTTTAAGTCATAAAATGAATGTTTTCTATGAGACGAATGCACTAAGGCGATTCATTATCTTGACAAAAGACAAGACATTTAACTTGTATTAATATCATTTATGATGTCTGATAACCAAATTAATCTTTATGTATATTATTCCTTAACATATCGAAGCAAAATAACTTCCTTGGTACCTACACTAACAAAAGAAAAGGAAGACATGTTTTTCATCCAAAAAAAAGTCAAGCAAATCACATGAATCACAGAAATCATCATAAAAAATTGTTTTGAATTGACATGTGCATGGCTCCACTCATTTGTTACCTAAAATGTGATAAATAGCTTCCTTGATCATATAAGAAGTGACTATTTGGTGAAACCATTTAATGCATCAACGGACACTTCTCTCCATAAGGAACAAAGAAGAAGACAAACAAACCAAGTGTATGAAAGATGCTCAAGGATTTATAATGATCATCTTCATTGAGGCCACATAAAAGAGAATTTAAAATTCAGAAAGAAAATATAGAGAGAAACATATAGATAGATCAATCATTGTAAAAATATATTCATTCTTTTTATAAAAGTTATGTACTTAATTGGTTGCATCACATATTGATAGTAAGATGAAGCAACATGTTAGCTTACCCAAATTTAACTTTGTATTATTGTTTTGACCTTTGAGAGGCTTTTCTAGAAAAGAATATTTGATTGTTGAGCCTGGAGAGGCTTGTTTGTAAAAGAATACTTGGTGTTAAAGTCTGAAGAGGCTTTATGATGAAAGAATACTTGGGTAGTTACTTGTAGAGGCAAGACAAAGAACTCTTAGGTTGATCCAAAAATGGCTTGGTAAAAGAATACTTATATCTTTGCATAAGATAGTGGAACTTAATCTGGTTGGATCAAGAACTAGACCTAATCTCAGTGGTTAAGACGAACCAGTATAGAAATACTTTGTGTTCAATTTCTTATATCTTTGTTTGCACTTCTTCATAATTTTAATCCTCCATTATTTTTGAAAAATGTGAGTTTTTGATTGGTATTATTCAACCCTCTCCCTTCTAGTGTCTCCTTTTTCTCCACAAACAAAATGTTAACATTAAAATGGAAAGATACACACACACATATAATCAATACAAATTATATGAAAGTTTAGTTGGTTATATCTAACCCAAAGATGAAATTAGCCCCTTATTACAAAAAGTAAAAAAAGAAAATAAAATAATTCATGGAAGATGAAGAGATAGGGAGAAGCTTTAATGTGGTAAAGGAAACCATAGCAACACTTTGAAGACCCCACAAACTTTCCCTAGATGAGAAGTGATCCCAAACCCTTAAAGAGAGGGGTATGTTTCGTGCAAGCTAGACAGATGCTCTTTGTTAAGACTGGGTCGGGTACAAGTAGAGTAACGCCTAGTGCAGGTAACTTTGAGCTCTCTATCTAGATGGCGCTAGGCATAAGTATGATGGTGTCTAGCATTGTGTAACCTTCAAAATAGCCTTCATTAATTCTTCCTTCTTCACTTCCATGAGTCATATTATGCTTGGCTTGCTCCAAATCCTTTTTCTGATCAAATGTTAGCCAAAAAGTAAGGATTGGTGGTATAATGGTAACCATGTTCTAATTAATTACAAAAAAAATCATTAGTTAAAAACTAAAGGAAAGTTGATATTGTTAATGCGACCAATAATTATAAGTATAAATTAACATTATTACAAACTAGAAACCTTGTGAATCCTAAGGTTCTCAATAAGTAGCATGCCCCACAAGTGTTGGTTAACAATTAGCTTAGAATGGTTCCACCCATAGTTTTGAAAACCAGATTGAACCAAATGGTTGGATCAAATTGATTAGAAACCAATGGGTAAACTTAAATAATCTGATTATCATACTGCACATGTAATTGATTCGAATCAAACCAACCAATTTTCGTCAAAAATTGGTGATCCGATCCAATTTACTAATGGGCGTCATTTTAATAATTAAAAAACTAATTCATGGACTTTGTTACAAGGGGGACTCAAACCTTGTCCTCCTACTTTAAGATAAAGAACATGAACCACTAAGTTAAGACAATCATAACATGTTATGACTTACAATTATATTATACATATATAATTATGTTACAAATCATAAAATAAATGAAAAGAAACATTTTTTTTACATAAGGATTCGAATCCTGCCCCTTCTAACATAAAACCCAATTATCACTAGGCTAAAGAGTTCTTATATGTCATGTTACAAATATTTTATACAAATACAACTTTTATTTGTTTATCTTTAATTATGTTAACTACGTTATTTTTAAAAAAATTTAATATATATAGACCAATTTTACCGGTTTAATAAATGATTTTTCAGTTTGACCATTACACCATCAACCCTATAAAATCCTAAATGTTTTGGAATAAAATATAAAAAGAATTAATAAAAATCATATTATGCGCTTAATTAATTAATTAAGTTTAGAATATAAATAATATTTTATTAATTAAATAAAATAAGAAAAAGGTGAGGAAAGGAAGAAGAGTTTGGATTGGACTCTGGACCAACCTAAAGGCTTTTAAAAATAAAAACAAAGGTTACATTTTCGTTACGCATCCTTCTATAACCCTAAGAACATTTACAGAGGAAAACCAAAAGGAGACCATCAGAGAGTGTGAAGTAGTGGTTAATGCTAAGGGAGCACGTAGTACTACAAAATCGTCACTCAAGATAAGGGAGAATGAGATAGTCAGATTCATGTGCACATATAAAGGGTATTTATAATGGGGTGATCCCTAAGCCTTCCAAGTTTCTATTTGAATCTCTAAGATGTCTATGTGTGAATCGTTTATTATTATTATCATTATTATTATTATTTATTTATTTATTTATTTATTATTATTATTATTATTATTATTATTATTATTATTGTTGTTGTTGTTGTTGTTGTTGTTGTTGTTATTATTATTTAGGATAGAACCCTTCAAAATAATATTTATGCTTGTCTTAACAATCCAACCATTAAATTTAAAATTCTTAATACACAAATCAAATCTGGAAAATTTTAAAAAAATTTGAAAATTATTAGATACTTCGTTTCATTAATTTAAATTGACAGATAATCATAAAAAAAAACATGTTATCTGCCAATTTGAATCAATAGTGTGATCCTAAAGGTAGACGAGCATCTTAGAAAGGGATATCCAACAAAGGTTCTATCCTATGAAGGGTTTTGACCAATGAGGGGTTGTGTAAAGTGTCACCTTGTGAAATGTCACAAAATTGAGCTGCTAAGACATCAAATCTAAGAGTTATTACAAAATAATTGTCTAGACCGATTCAGTAACCAGTTCAATTTTTATAAAATCGGTTCCTTCTTTCCCAAAATGTTACCCCTACTTTAGGAGTTCAATTAACCCATTCATTAGTCATAGTACTCATACCACAACTAATGTGACATGGAGACATCTTAACATATAAGTTCAAATCTCTAAACTTCTCCACCAACTACAACTCCTTAATCATCAAAAATGACATATGGATAACCTTCTTGCTTAGAGCATTTGCACTTACCCTTTCTTAGATGATACATTAATTAGAAGTCATAGTCCTTAAGAAATTTTATTCATCGACATTATCACATATTGAGTTCTTTCTAAACAAACAAGTATTTCATACTCTTGTGACAACTGAACACATCAAACTTTGCTCCATAAGATAAGGTCTCCATGTCTTTAGAGAAAACACCATTACTTCTAACTCCAAGTCATGGGTAGGATAGTTTATCACGAGTTTTCAACTACCTTGAATCATAAGCTACTAACTTTTTGCTTTCTATTAACACATAACCCAACCATTGATGAGAGCCATCAATAAAAATCTCAAAAAGGCTCACAAGGATTAGGTATGACCAACACTAGAAATGTAGTCAACCTTTTCTACAACTCTTGGAATCATGACTCACAAGCATCAATAAATACAAACAGTTATTTTTGCTATTAAGTTCGGTCAAAAGCATCACTATATTGGAGAAAACTTCTATGGATCTCCTATAGAACCCTACCAAACCCACAAAACTCATGATCTTTATTGTTCTCTCAAGATGCTCCCATTGTAACACCATTTCAACTTTTGTTGGATCCATTACAATTACCTCAGATGAAATTACATGGCATAGAAACACCGACTCACTTGGTCAAAACTATCACTTAGATAGTTTTGCATACAACTACTTATCTATCATAAATTTTAACACCGACCTAAGATGTTTTTTACCCTCCTCCAAGGATCCTAAATAGATGAGTAAGTCGTTTATGAACATAACCATAAACTTATCTAAAAGGGGTCTTAAAATCCTATTCATGTAATTCATGAAAATAGTTGCAACATTAGTCACACCAATGATGGAATCAAGTCAAGGAGGAAAAGAGGTGACACATTGAAGGACCCAAAAGGAATGGGCTAGTTCAGAGCCTGGTAGGCCCGACGGGCTTGGTGGGCCCAAGTTGCTCCTCACATGGGCCACACCCTAAGATCTCCATTTTTCCTCTAATTGTATATATTCTATTAGTATAGGTTTCATATATTTTGGTCTTTTATTTTGGACCACATAAATTAGGATTTTTAAGTCATAGGTTTATTAGGTCTATTTTCGAGCTTAATGGGCCTTGGGTATTTTGGTACCCAATATTGAGCTCATTTTTCTTTTTTTATTATTTCTTAGTATTTGGGATAGTTTGGTCATTGTATTTAGGTCATTAGAGTAGGATTTGAGAGTAAAAAATTAATTAGGCAAAATTAGCAAATTTAAGTTACATTTAGGAGTAATTTGAGACGCATTGGGTGTACATGTGCTAACCTAAGGTTGGTAGCACATGATCATCCCCAAATACATCTAAATTAACCCTAAATGCTACTCAAATGAAATGGTGCTTCACGTGGGACGAAAATTGGCTGCCAAAGAATTTGAATTTCAAATTCTTAGCGCCAATTTAAGGCTACATAGAAGGTGGCACCAATTTCACTCTAATCTTGCCTATAAATAGAATTATCCTCACTCACTTGCATTCACTTTTGAGATTGAAATTCAGAGCATTTGCTTCAGCCAAATTCTCTCCTCTTAAAATTCCAAAATAGCTTAGGAAATTCTAGAGTTCCTAGAACACTTCTAAGAATTAGCACTTTTGTGAGCAATCCTTTGCTCCCTTGGCTTAGGTGCTCCCAAACTCCAAAGTTTGTTGCATCTTCACCGCTATTTCTACTCCATTTTCACGTTCAAATTCACTCAAAGAAGGACCAAGGGACTTGGAGCAAGTTTTTGAAGGAATCATCCATCATTTCTTCAAGATTTTCCATCAAATGAGAACCACCATGTACTTATAGTAACCATATCGAGTCTAATAATTTTCAAATATGGATACAATTTTTTATTTAATTTAAGTAATTATTAATGTATCCTATGCTTCTAAATCTTGCTTTTAACCACAAAGCACTAAGTCAAGAGTTAAGTTCATTTTCGGATTTGATTGTTTAAATATTATGTATTTTTATTATTTTTCTTTGTTGAGATATAACACAGAGAGAAAATATTTTGGAAGTTACAAGTCTCAAAGAGAAAACTTGGAGGATTATACTAGCTCCCTTAAACGATCTACTTGGTTGCTTTAAGCAAGTGAAATTTCCTTAAAGCCACCACAGGAGCATTCTAACCGAGCAAAATTTGCTCATAGTTACCATAAGTGCACTCTAAACAAGTGAATTTAGAGAGCATCCCTATAAGCACATAGAAGCTTGCTTGGAGTGAGACACATAAACACTTTGAACGAGAAAACCTAACCTAAAAGTCCATCAAAAATTATTATAAAAATAGGGTCTGTAGGAGATCTCTATATTCCATTCAATCCATCAATACCTTTCTTAGCATAATTCTTGAGGGATTAAAGAGTTCTTGTTAAGAGATTCTTGTAATCACAGATCTCTCAAAGGTCTCTCTTTTGTTGTGTAATCTTTAGTCATGAATGGCTAAGTCTTTACTGTTGGAGATTGAAGTAACTACTAGAACTATATAACTTTATGTGTTATTCATTCAATAAAAGTTTTTATTTTTTTAATCATTTTATTCTTATACTTAATGTTTGTTGTGGCCTAGTCAAATTATGATGATTTTATAATTTTTAATTGAGGTTGGAAAACCCTTTTTAAAATTATAACCTAGATAAAAACATTGATAACATTTTTTATCAAGGAATTGGGATAAACATTATCAATTGACTTTCGATATTTGATCTTAATGCATGATTGTTTAACAAAAATTATTAAGGAATTGAGATTTTTCTTAAAAAAAATTAATTTCTCACATAAGGAATTAGGGTTTAAATATAATTGTGGAATGTCGAATTAACCGTATAATTTCAACATTGAATGGAAAATTAAAAGGATTTGCATGGGAATAGTTGGTGAATCAATCTTTAATTGTTCTCATCATAAGTCTTAACTCTTCATAATTTACTACTTTGTTTTATTTTTGTTAGAATTGATAATGCTTGTCAAACATATTTAAATTTTTATTAAATTATCCTTTTAGTACCAAAATTTTATTCAACAATTATAACTCAAGTCTCTAAGGATTCAATAACATGGACTTGTATCCAATTTATTACTTATAACAATTGGTATACTTGTCAAATGCATAAAAGAGTCCTGAAAGTCGTATTCAGTATGTCATCATCCATTACTCTTATATGATGATAATCTGACCTTTGATCTATGCTGGAAAACATTTAAGCTCCCTAAGTTGATCTATCAAGTCCTCTATCTTAGGTAGTGGATATTTATTTTTGATAGTCAACTTGATCAATTAGTAGTAATCCAAACACAATCGTGAACAACTACCTTCTTCTTTACCAACAACATTGGTGCTCCCACATAGACATTAAGTTTGACCATTTGTTTCTCCAACAAATCCTCAACCTGGTTCTCTAATTTTGACAAATCAATTGGAGACATCCTATAGGGGAGCTATTAACATTGATCTTGCACCTGGAATTGAGAAAATAGAAATACAAATCTCTTTTAGAAGGCAACCCTGCAACTTCATATAGAAACACGTTAGGAAAGTCCTTGACCACCTCAATTACTTCTAACAACTGATCACTCTCAACTCCCAAAGAAGAGACAACAATAAAGCATTAGGCTCCCTCCTTCAAAAGACCATCCACTTGCTTAGCTAATGTCATCGTATTGCTCTCAACATCAGGAAACACAAACTCTTTCTTAACATAATTTATCAAAATGTGATTGGTAAACAACCAATTCACCCTTAACATCACATCCAACCCAAACAATGACAAGCATATCAAGTTGATCTTGTATCTAAGCCCATACACATCCACTAGACAATCCAAACATACACTAGATGTCACCATAGAAGAAGAGGTAAGAGTAGTCACCAACAATTCCACTAAACAACCAAAAACGCAACAGACAATATAGAACAACATTAAACAACTTAAAATCACATATATTCATATAAACACATCTTTATCAAAAAAAAAAAATAGTGTACAAAAGAAAAAAGTTGTACTTAAAAGTTATTATCTTTAAAAAAAATAAAGAATAAGAATAATCAATCTAATAAAATATTATATTATATATAAATTTTTAAAATTTTATAAAAAAGTTGGGAGGGGAAGGTAACACATTCGTTGGGGTAGTAGGAACAAAAGCAGCAACAAGGGTGATTGCAGCACTAGTCACAAACACCGAGGATGTAAAGACTCAAGTGTTGGTAGTTTTCCTTGCAGGAGTTTGATCCATGTTGGGATATGTTTGTCCAAATCTCAACTTCACACGCCATGGATGATCTAACAACAAAGGAGTTTGATATGTTTGTATTTGTGTGGAAATTTGTTAGTCATTGCGCCAACTAACACCAAACAGTTAATTTCCAAATAAGCAATTGACTCGAGAATGAGATATTGTCTCTGGATTAAGTTCTTAATCCACTTCAAAGAACTTCCTAACAATTATGATGTTAAGGTTCATACACCACACTGCTCTTGAGGAAATGCTATTAAAGGAATGTTGTAAACAGCTGAAAGGGATAAATGAAATAAAGAAAAAAGGTAAAGGAAAATGTAAATAGAGTTGTACATGGATGAAATAAATGATAATATTGATTTTGGTTTGTGACTTGAAATACATCCCTTAGAGTCGTGGCACCCATTTTGATTTGTTACGCCTCCAATATTTGCATCCCACTTATTCTTTCCACAGGCTAATGTAACCAATTTGGACATGGCCTATTTCCCTTTGCATCGGCCATTATAGCCATCAGCCATTGTGAAACGGCTAAATTAGCCGTCAGCCATCAATCTCACATAATCTTATCAGCGAATAAATAGTAAATTTTGACCTTCAATTCAATTATCCAATTAACTTTAAAAACATTGGTTAAATTGAAATGCATGTTTTAAAGTGCAAAATGATCAAATTCAAGCATGGACAAACAATAATGGTTCCAAAAGAGATTACATTCTAAAAGAGATTTGAGTTTTCTATGTAATTACATGATGCATTGAAATGTAACTCAAATCTCTTTTGTAGCGGGTGTGTTTGGGAAAAAGTTATGTTCAATGTAACTTACTTTTAATCAAATGGGACAAAAGAGTTACTTCTCTGTTTGGTGCATTGGAATGTGTAAAAATCCGTTGAATGGATTTCAAACGATAAACCAAATACACACATAAATTTGTTAGCTAATTTTACAATCGTCAAAGGCAAAACTACTATCTGTTTTGAAGAAATGAAAATTTAAACGAAATTGTTAAATTGTTAAACAAAACAGGAGAACATTTTGTCGATAGAAAATTAAAAGTTGATTAACTATCTTTATTAGTCTATGCTAGCTGGTTGACTCGTTTGCCAATGACATTTTCCATGCAATAACACCTGCTTTCTACAAAGTTATACTCCTTTGTTTTGATAATAATACAACACAAACACTTTTTGGATAATTTTAGTAGGTTATAGATAGAAAATAAGTAATTAATACTACATTAAAAAAATTTATGACAGTTATTTTGATAATTATTTTTCTTTCTAATACAACACTAATTATAGCACGATAGAAGTATAGGTTTATTTGAATGCATGACAATTGTTAAATCTTATGTGAGATCTTTTCGAACCAGAAGAAGATGCATGGGCAATTAAATGGATTTCCCTAAAAGTGGTTTTTCCTTACTCCAGGGTACAAATACGTTTAAATGCATCATGTAATTACATATTCAATTTTCTCTTACCAATGATTTGCTCACCTTACAATTTAAAATGTTAATTGACACAAGCTACAACTAGTAGCTTCATCCAGACGAGATCAAATCTTTGATTCGTGATTAAACACGCACTAAGTGCACTCATGGATATACATAATAAGTTGTCGCATTGAAACATGAAAATCATTGAAGATAACTTTATAAATTAAACATGCTGAGAAGAATTTACGAATTACGATGCATACTACAATTTGTTAAGCTATCAATTAACGTAACACAATAACATTGACACAAACCTGGTGACTTATTACTAAATGATGCATTTTGGTTGCTGACTTGGCATGTATTACTATATATTGATCAAAGTTAGCAGTACCTTGCCTATGCTCCCCAAATCAAAACTATGATGAGATGAGAATCGAGTTGATGTTGCAGTCCTACAGAGAAGAGACTTGCCAAGCAATTAGAATAAACTACAATATATTAACATGGGCATATTTTACATATAAACGTTTCATCTCACATATTTAAGATGACTTTTTGTTTTGCTAGGCCTACATGGCAAGATGATTAGACAGAATCACTTATTTGCAGTTACAACGTCCTTACAATTCAAGAAGCATTGTTGAAAGAGAATAATGACTTCAGTGGAAGTCAGGCAAAAAACAGTGGCACAACTGTCGAGTAGACTTCAAATGTCAAGGCTCGGCTACTTTGGTAATGATCGCAGAGACATATTTGCTAATGGATGATTCTGGAGACTGCTGAAGCCTTCCAATCACAGGGAACAAAGGTGATGAACGGACGAACTGTTTGCAGAGTGGACGTGCACACATCTTTGTCAGAGAAAAGAGTGCTATCTTTAAAGCAGATTCACCTGCTGAATCGTTTCTGCTTGGATTTAATGCTGCTACCGCACAATCGGAAACTAGTTTCAGCAGAGACTGCAAGGGAGAAAGACCATCCAAGGTATACATAGAATTAAAATTAGTTACAATCATAGTTAGCAATTGAAGTATAATCCCAAGTACCATAAAAATTTATAATGATCGGCTGTTGTAAACACAACAAAACTTCAATGCTAACAAATAAAACTAATTCGTTATAATCTGTCATCCTCAATGGAAACAAAATAAAATCAGCAAATCCCCCCGAATCATTGAAAAGAAACATGATTGGATTATTTTCTTTATCTTTAAAATAATGACAAGATGGTTTAAATGTTTGGAGATACAAGAATTAGCATCATAGCTCATAGTTATATAATCAACTAACTACAAACTCTGGTTACATGGACTAATCGATATCGGTTATTATGTCCAACCACTTATATTCTGCTTCTTAAATATTTTTGTTCAGGTATTGCTACTGCATGATTCATATAAGGATGTATCCTTTCTTTTAATTTTTTGGTGAACGAAAATATAATTAATATATTAATCGTGGTAACTGTTATCTTCCCAAAAGGTACGTAATGGAACTCAAAAGTATAGAAATAAGGAAATTATTATACGTATATTTTTATCATTTGAATTAATTTATAAATTTCTATTAATTGCAAGTATTTTTAATTAAAAAACCATTTAAGTTTTACACAATTTATTAACACATTCAAAGTACATTTTAAAAATATAAACGAATTTTATGCGATCAATTTAAACTCTTCAGTTAGTGGCCAAAATAGATACGACGGTGTAAGTTTGACAAACTTTAACAATATTTTAAAAATGCCGTATGCACTAACCTGAACCGCTCCTTTAGACACAATGTCTTCACAAAGCTTGTCAGAGTTGCGAACCAGATTGCTAAGTGCACCAGCTGCATTTGCCTTAGTCTTATCGTCCTCTGCCATTTGTAACAAATTTGCCAATTGAGGAATCGATCTCCTCAGTTCTTCATACAATAAATCATTGTGGTAGGCCGCATTTCCAATCTGATTTCAGGGACGATACAGCAAAGGGAGAAGAAAAAAATAAGAAAATGCAGAAAATGTACGGTAAGAAAAAGCATAAGCATGATGGCATCAATTCCAAAGACAGGAAGGATGAATTTAAACTAGACACGTCTCTGTGAAATGACAACTAAAACAGTTAAATACTTGCCAGGTGAAACGTTAAAGAAAATTAATTTGTAGCAAGAATTCAACAACTAGTAGAGTGCATTTTATATTTTCTGTTCACACAATTACATTTATATCTTTAGGAAATCATATATCGCTACAATCTTTTAAAACCATAATAAGTAATCTCTTTATTCTCTAGAAAAAAAAAAATTATTTTTTATTCTTAAATATAAGTAAATTTAACTATTTTTACATCATTTAATGATATTTTCTCTAAAATATTCCTCCTTTAATACATGATCTTTCAGTTGTATTATTTCTTTTTGACATTAATAACAAAAATAATTTAATAAAAATCTTATAAAAATAATAAAATTTAATATTAATAATCAACTATTTTTAATATGTGTAAAATTAATTATTTCTTCTTATAATAGAGGGAGTAAGTAAAATCAGCCCATTAACAAATAAAGATGAATTACACTTTAATCATCAATTTTTGGCTTTCATAGCGGGATGCATAAAACTTACAGCAAAACAAGCAAATTTCCGAGTCCGTTTGTCTGGATCAGAACATCTTTCAATAAGGATACCAACAATTTGATGTCTTGCCTGAAAACCCCAATCGAAAAATAAGAATTCAGATTATGAGAACAGCAGAAAACAGAGCATCACATTTGTGTTTTCACATTTTTATTGTCAGTGAAATATTTTAATGTAATGTGTGCTCTGTCATCCAAATAGCAACACTTATTTTCCCCTTACCAAAAACGGCTGCAGTATAAATCTATTTTAGAAAATTGTATATATATACGACTTGAGAAAGGCATAATTGCTTAACAGGAAACCATCAAATACAAACAGGAGGAGAAAAAGCCTGAGGTAGTGGAAAATCGTGAAAACATGTTCAGGAAGTAGCTTTCATCAAGCGAAATATCATTGTTTCTTCCCTTTATCTTACGTTATGTTTATAAAGTACTCCAGTCCAGGACCAATGCCATTATTTATGATACTTACAAGTGAACTATAAAAATAGGCGCTATGACGACACATGTTTCCAAGAGCACTGCAAGCTTTGGCACGTATATTGGGATCCTCGTGTGAAAGAAAATCTTTCAAGAACTCTAAAATGGAAGCACCTTCGATATACTCATAGAATCCCTGAACAGAAAACAAATAGTACTGATTTTTTGAACCATCATTAAGGAATATCTGAAATGTAAAAACACAGGAATTGTGTCCAGAATAAAAACATAACTCAAGCTGGTCAACAGAATCAACGGCAAAAGAAAATTATGTGATTGTTATTCTATAATTAGGATAATATTCAGTAGGGTAAATGTATGTATGACAATTTAGCTAATTTAGTGCTCTGAAAGTCAGCTTCAGGGCTTGTAATTAAGTGGTATTTAGATGAAAATTCTCCAGGAGAACACACAGTTTTGGCCTATCTTCTCTGAGTCTAACACTATCAGAGCCTATAGCCTGTCTATATAACCTTTGTCAGACTTGGTTCTCCATCGTAACCTTTGTCAGATTTGGGTCTCCATGGTAACCTCAAGGAAGAAGTTTACGTTAAACTTCCTAATGGTATACCCACCCCATCCCCTAATACTGTTTGTAAACTGAAAATCCCCGAGAGTATAGTTTGAAATGTTTTGCGCCACACTACTTGGTTTTTCATTCAATCAAAGTCAGTATGATTTGTCACTTTTCCTCCAAAGGAGTCCTAAACAAGAAGCATTTCTGCATAACAAAAGCTAGTTAGTAGCCTCATCTATGTAACTATCACTCTCCATATATTTCTTTTGTTGTAGATAATGTTAGTAAGTTCATGCAATCTCCATGACACTTAACACTTTTCAGCAGTGCAGCAAATCGTTAAATATCTCCTTGGCATCTAAAAGTGTGGTTTATTTCTTCCTGTTGATTCATCTCATTCTCGAAGCATATAGCGACATTGATTAGACTGGTTGTTCAGACACAAGGATATCTTTTATTGGATGGTAGATGGAGTAAGGTATCAAACAAACAAAAAATAATAACTTGCAGCTTAACTAAGAGACCAAAAAGAGGAACGAAAGAGACAATGGACAAAAACAGAAACTCCACTAAGTGGAAGAAGTCTAATAATTGCTCCAATTGTTTGTGCAATGTCTACCCTTATACAAATCATGGCATACATAAGGCTTCCCACCACTGATGCATATGATAGACATGTTCATCCTCTCTACTTCATTGTTTGAACTCATGCTTGAGGATAATTTACAATTGACAGAAAGTGGGGTATAAATTGGCTTACTATCTTGCATGTTGCATCACCACTAAACTTTTGATAAATAATTCTTATGAGATAGCCAAATCTTTCTATCTTTTCTGTCTTGATGAACTTGCATCCCTAAAGTTTGTTTGTTGGTCCCAATCCTTCAGATCAAACTCCCTAACCAATTGTATTTTCAATTCTTAGATTTGATCTTTGTTAGGGCCCACCACCATGTCATCTACATATAATAGCAAAATGATGAAATCATTGTCAACAAACCTATTGTAATACATGCAATGCTCTGAACTCAGTTAGTTGTAACCAAGGATAATAATAAAAGAATCAAATCTCTTGTACAAACATGTCAACACCTGCTTTAGACTATACAAAGATTTGGTCAACCTGCAAACCAACTTAAAAGCCTTTTGATTGGAGCATATATATTTCCTCTTCAAGTTCACCATGGAGAAAAACAATCTTTACATCAAGTTGCTCAAGATGTAAATCAAATGTAGCACACATAGTCAAAACAACTCTAATTCTGGTCAATCAGACAACTAAAGTGTATATCTCGTTGAAGTCAATACCTTCTTTTTGAGCAAATCCACTGACCACCAATCTGCATAATACAATTCCATTTTATCATTGTCATATTGTTTGATCTTATAGACACATTTACTCCTAATGGCTTTCCAACCTGTTGGAAGTTCAACAAGTTCCAAAGTCTTGTTTCAATGTAACACCTCCATTTTTTCTTTGATTGTTATCATCTATAGAGAATCATTTGAACTCCTCAAAGCCTCTTGAAAGGTTGGTGGATTTTCGTTCTTCAATTAGAAGAGAGTACACATCGTGGCCCGCCACGACATAATCTAACTACTAAGATGGTATCCATATCTTACGTCGCATTTGTTCAGCTTCTCCATCATTGACCTCATTTCCCTTGGTTCTTGTTCTTCCATAGACTTCTTTAATATCCACTATAACATTGTCTTTGTTAGTGCACTATCATCTTTTTGCTCACTTTGCAGATCAATTATCCTGCTAATAAAACACCCTCCCTACAGGCAGTGTGATCTCACAAATGATATCCCTTAACATATCATAACCCAAGAATGTACATTTCCTAGATTTTGGATCCATCTTTCTTCTTTCTTAGGAGTTGTACATCACTTACACAAGACATCCAAACACTTGTAAGGAAGAATGGTTTACCTTTCCACATCTACATTGGTGTCATCAAACCAATTGTTATTGACAGTGGTCGATTTATCCCATGTAACAAGTAGTTTTAACTGCTTCTTCCCAGAATGATTTAATCACTCCCATTGGTCTTAGCATAACTTTTGTTCTACATATGAGATTTTTGTTCATCCACTCAACCGCACCATTTTTTTGTGGTGTATGCGAAATTATATAATGCATTGAAACAGCCTTGCGTTTGCAAAATGCCATAAAGTTACCATTTGCATATTCTCCTCCATTGTCTATTCTCATGCACTTAATTATTTTCCTAGTTTCAAGTTCTACTTGTGACTTGATCCATTTAATATTGGAAACACACCTAACTTCTTGATCGGGTACACCAATAATCTCCTAGAGTAATCAATCATTAATGAATGATACAAAGTATTTTGCTCGTCCAATGGATACTTATGATGATTGTCAAACATCAGAATGAATGAAGTATGTTTTTACCTTTGTTGTTACGTTGGCAAACTTCAATCTATTTTGTTTGTTTATCACACAGTGCTAACAAAATGGTAAATTTACCCATTCAAGCCCCGACAAGAAATTACATTCCACAAGGATTTTAAAGCCTCACTAGAACATATGCCCAAGTCTACTATTCTACATCATCATAGCTTCTTGACTTGCTTTTGCAACCGATACATCTGCTTCTTACAACGTATCTCCCAAAAGCATGTATAGATTTAGTGTGATCTTCTCTACTTTCATCACTACAGATTGCCTTTAAATATCTTCAAGCTTTCACCTTCAATATGAATCTTGCACCAGAGGTCATCCAATACTTCAAAGGACAATAAATTTTTCTTGTAGCCCTTCACATGTCACACCCGTTGAACTGTCCAAACAATATCACTACAAATTTTTAATTTGACAAAACTGACTATAAGTCATATGCCAGGTTACTTATAAGTGCAAAACCAATCTCGATTTGGAGTCATGTGTCATGTTGCACCTAAATTCAATATCCAACCATCATGAAATTGTTACCAAATGTTGCTTCACTATATAGGACATCTCCATCATTTGAGGTACTTGCAATGCAACCTAGAGAGGTTGATGCTTTAGAGTTCTTTCCTCCACTCTTCTTGTGCCAAAAATATTTCTTCATATGCCCTCTCATGCCACAATTGTAGCATTTGAGATTCTTCCTCGTTCAAGATTTTGATCTACCATGATTTTGACTTCCATTGAGGTCACATTTTGTTGATCTACTTCTGATCATCATTAAAGACTTTGCTTGCATTGAACTTTTCAACCTATCTTCCTTAATCTTTCGCATAGATTCTTCTACAAGAATTGTTGCAGCAACTTCATCAAAGGATAGATGCCCACAGCATTGTTATTTGTTATGTTGATGATGACTTATAATACGAAGCTGATAAACACTAATGTAGAAGCTCTACACATTCATATTTTGCTATGTTGAAATCTAAGGTTGAAGGCTAACCAAATAGCATATTCAAATTGTTGGTGTGATCTATCAACAACGTGAACTCACTCAAAAAGTGTAGAGTTCCCCTTTAAAAATGTTTTGGTGTGAAGTGACTTGACCTCGTACAAGTTGATTAGAGTATACCAAATCCATCATTGTTAAGTGCAAATTGACAACATTGTCATCCATTTTGTTCTACCTTTCATTAGTGATATCTATGGATTTTCCTTCAATTGCATCAAGACAACTATCTTTCCTCAAAATTTCCCTTAGCTTCAATTTCCACGTGGAGAAATTACTCTCTTAGAACTTCTCAATATCATATTTTTGTCATGGTTTTACACAAGTATCTTTTCAACTAAACCAACTTATTCAACTTCCATCATGAATAGTACCAACTACCAAAACAATGACAGTAGACCATGAATTAGTAAACCAGGTAAGTTCACGAGAAAGAGAGGTGATGAGTCATTAATTGACACACTTAAATACCAAGTCTTACCTTGCCAGAAATTTCCTAAATGTACACCTTCACACTACCACACTATATACCATGTAACAAGAATAACTCTTCTTTGATGCATTAAATAAAACTATGTTGCAACCAAGAGCATACTAAGAATTTTCCCCGACACTGCCAATGTGCATCACATCGAAATAATATCAATAATCTATTAATTTTGATACCACTATTAGGCATCAGAGTAACAAAATAATAACTTGCAACTTAAATAAGAGACAAAAAAGAGAAAAAGAGACAATGGACAAAAAGAGAAACTCCACTAAGCAAAAGAAATTACAACACTTATTTCTAAACTTTAGAATAGAATATAGACACTCTCTAGAAAATAGGCGAATACTACCACTAGGAGAATATCTCCCAAAGTAGTAGGCAAAAGAGAAATGCAAAGTAAAAAAGAAATTTTGGGATTTAAATAAAAGGGCCAACAAGGCTTTATTTATAGCCTAAGTGTGGGACCCCTTGACAAAGAACCCACTGACCTAGGACTTTCTCCTAACATATGTTCCTATTGAATGCTCCTACTTTATCGAAATATAATAACTTGCAACTAAAATAAGAGACAAAAAAGAGAAACTCCATTGAGTAAAAGAAATTACAACACTTCTTTCTAAACTTTAGAATAGAATATAGACACTCTCTCTAGAAAATAGGCGAATACTACCACTAACAGAACATCTCTATAAGTAGTAGGAAAAAGAGAAATGCAAAGGAAAAAAGAAATTTTGGGATTTAAATAAAAGGGGCAACAAGGCTTTATTTATAACCTGAGTGTGGGACCCCTAGACAAAGAACCCACTAACCTGGGATTTTCTCCTAACATATGTTTCTATTTGTTAGATATAATTTTATCTTATAGTTTTCATCTTATAGTTTTTATCTTATGGGCCTAGGCCCACTACTTTGTATTTAAACACATCTTTTGCTTTGCAATACACAAGGAATATGTTCTCTCCATTTACCATTACTCTCAACATGGTATCTAGAGCCTAATCCTTGACCTCTCGATGGACCCACTGTTCATCGGTGCCCGGAAAACGTGTCTCATTCCGTTTTCCGGTTACCCACCCTGTCGTGTCTCTTTCCGGCAATTTTTTTCCTATTTTTTTAGGGTTTCTTCTTCGCTGCCGCCGCCGTCCGCCGCCGCCACCTTTCCGGCCGGCGACCCCCCCACCCAACTCGCCTTCCTCCGACGAACCCAACGCCACCAGTCGCGCGGAAAACGGAGGCCGCACGCGCCCCCACGCGCCGATTCCGTGCTGGGCGCAGTTTCTCTCTCCTCTCTGTCCGCCGCCGCCCGTGGCGGCGCGTCCGGCGACTTTTCCGGCGACGATCACCGGCGCCGGACACGCCCAGATCTCCTCTACCCCGATCTATTATTTGTTTTGTGATCGGCCATCTTTTGTCACGGATCTCTTCCTTCTCGGGCCGTTTTTCTCTCTCCTGTTATTGTTTCTCTCTCCTGTTACAGCATCTATGGCTTCCTCTTTCGCTGATCAGCCTGACTCTGCTATTTTCACTAATTATGTCAATGTCGCTCTTTCCATTAACAAGTTAGATGGCACCAATTATGATACTTGGGCTTCGAATATCAAGCTTTGCCTTAAGGGACAGGATTATGTTGCTCATCTTACCCAGACAGCTGCTTCCGTTGATGAGAAGGATCATCCTCGTTGGTTGAAAATTGACGCTCAAAATTGTAGTGTCCTTAAGTCAACCATTCATCCCTCCCTAAAGCAAATTTTTCGTGCCCATGAGACATGTGTTGATGTATGGGAACAAGCCCGAGTGTTATACACCAATGATACTCAACGTCTCTATGGTGTGTGTCAAAATCTCCAGAATATCATCTCCCCACGACGCCTTGATGGCTCCATGGCTGAGTATTTGGGCAAAGTTCATGGCCTCCTACATGACTTCAATGAACTTTTGCCTCCTGCTAACACTCCTGCCAAGGAACTAGAGCAACGCCAAACATTCTTTATGTTGATGGCATTGTATGGGCTTCCTGATGAGTACTCTTCCATTCGTGATCAGATTTTGGGATCTCCGACCGTACCTACCTTGAACTCGGCTTGGTCCACTCTGTTGTGTGTGCCTTGCAAGTTTTCTCCTGACATACCTTATTCAGCTCTCACTGGCGACTCCTCTGCTTTGGTTTCTCAACGTGATGATCGTCAGCATTCTTGCAAACCGGGCAAAGGTCGTCCCAAGTGTAATCACTGTCACAAACTGGGCCACACAATTGACCGTTGCTATGTCTTACATGGTCGTCCCCCTCGCCCTACTACTGTTGTTGCCCACACTGCCTCTCCTGTCTCTACTGCATTTGGTGCTACCCCCTCTGATAGTTCTGGCTTCGGGCCCCTAGCTCTCTTCAATGACTTCCTTAAATGGTATGAAGAACGTCAAGCTTCCAATTCCACTGCTTCTGTTGCGCACACAGGCCCTTCGTTTGTTGGTCTTATTCACTCCACCTCTCTTGGCCCTTGGGTCCTAGATTCTGGTGCTACCGATCATATTTCTGGTAATCGGTCTCTTTTCTCATCTCTTTCTACCTCTGCTTATTTACCCTCTATCACTATGGCTAATGGTTCTCGCGCCACATCTCATGGTGTTGGTACTGTCCATCTTTCTCCTTCTCTCTCCATTGACAATGTCCTTTATGTCCCAGAGTCTCCCTTTATTGAATGCTCCTACTTTATCGAAATATAATAAACAAGATTCAGTTTGAAAGTCATCCATTGAATATGGTTGTGAATATCAAGCAGTATTTGTTGTTTGTTCTGAAATAATATGGTTGTGGTCTTCTTACTAAGCTTAACCTTAACTTCACTTAAGCACAGCCCACTCTGCTGCATGCTGACAACATCAGTGCTATCCAAATTCCAGCAAATTCAGTTTACCATGAATAGACAAAACACATTTAAATTGATTGTCACTCTATCTGAGAAGCAGATGATTGCAAAATCATCAATTTACCACATGTCTCAACATATGTTCAAATAGCTAACATTTTCACTAAGGGGGGCGTGTTTGATAAGGCGTACCAAACGCCCCCTAAAACTTTGATGCATCAACAAAATTGATGCTTGTAGATTACCAACATCAACTTGAGGTGTCAAGGGTAAGGGGAGTCTACGAAATTAATGGAAAAGGCAAATTATAGGTAGTTGTACATTTATTTTTAATTATTATTCTCATAATCATATGGCAGTTTAGTTAATTTAGTGGGCTGAAAATCAGCTTGACAGCTTGCCATTAAGTCGTCCAAGAGAACACACAGTTTTTGCATGATCCTCTATGAGTTTGACTGTCCTATGCATTGGTGACCAGAAACCATAAGTAAATATTCGTTCAAATAAAATGCAACCAACTAAAATAAAAGTGACATTTTGACATTGCTGAAAGAAATATATGATAACAAAGCCTTATCACACAAGTTTGTTCCGGCTATAAGGATCAAACAAAGCCATTAAGCTCAATTAAAGTCTAAAACTTCAATGAATTCATAAAAACAAAATATATCCTTCGTAGATTAAAAAGACACCATATGTGCAAAATCAAATAAACAAATTAAGAATTCTCTTTAATTAACAAATAAATATACATGTAATGTAAATATGATTGTGCATGCCATGCAGACCTATCTATCACTTATTTTATGTATATCCACCACCAATTGTAAACTGAATAGAAATAATAAAAGCATTACTGACCAACTTTAATATTTGCATTCACATAAAATCATTTGATGAAGAATGAAAACTAACCACGTCCATGCGAGCAAGATCAGAAATTATCATAAGAGCATCCAGTGTGACCTCTTTTGGGCTAGAACAGTCAAACAAGGTTCTCATCCTATTTGGATCCAAAAGACCTTTACTAACAAGTTGGAATGCTAAAGGTCGGTGGCAATGACCAACCATTTTAGCCAGAAAAGCAACAGGCCTGCCTAAATCATTCAACTCCATATGATCTAGGCATCGAAGGATAATAGCAGGCACACCCACCTGAAAACTTCAAACCAATTAATAAGGATAACATTTTAAGCATTGAAGTTAATAAGATAGCAATTCAACAGGTAATCAAGTGAAAAACAAAATATAAATAGTAGGCAATACTAAAACAGTTACTAAAATAAAACCAACAAAAGAATTGTCTGCAGCTCTGCGCAGAAGCCAAGCATTGTCATCATCCACTTCTCAATAAAGAAAATGAATTGACATGCAGTGACATCTTATTATCACATGATGTAATGATATCACATTATCACATGATACAACGATATTTGTTTGAAGCTTCCAAATATCCAATAAAAAATACCAAAATGAGGAATCGAAAGAAGATTTTACCTCTACAAGGATCTTAATATATTTTCCCATGTTTCCTTCAATTGCTTTAACTATATCCTTATCTTCTATGCATACTCTCTGACCAGGGGAGCCAATATTAAGAATAAATCCACTGCTGACAGAAGCAGTGGCTGATGGTAAGCCAGGTGCATTTTGCAGAGCAACAAAAGGAAATGCTAAGAGATCTATGACTGCATTTATTAGATCTCTGACTCCTGCCCTTCCTCCACCTGGTCCATTCCAGCATTTCACTAACTTGATATGAACATCACATATCAAGTTGGAAATGACCTTAATATGTTCATTCCTAATCAAAATTTGAAGACAAGTCAAAGCACCACCAGAAAGACAATGACGTAATGATGAAACTGCCCATACAACACCAGTAGGAGACAATCCAACTCTATCACTTAGATGGTCATTTCCATGAGAAGCACTAAATACATCATTGCCTAATAAGCCCATAAGAAGTAGAGGAATACCGCTTGCACACAACTGCTGAACAGCTAAAGGTCCACCCCACTTGAGTCTGGAATCTAAAAGACCAACACACCCATCCCTTATCCCTTGCCAGTATGAGAGCTTCCCAGTGATGTTGCAAGGGTCCAATTCATTTTCATTGCCCGATGAAAATTTAAGATGGTCACTTAGTGTAGAAGTTCGAGGAATTAAAGGCACAGCAATTTCAGATATTGGAGACTCAACCAAAGCCCCAGATTCTAGTGCTAGAATAGATGCCAAAGCCAACATTGCTGATGCACTTTGAGGTTGGATAGAAGATTTTATTTTATCATCAGAAGAAATAAGATCAGCCAGCATTTTAAGTCGAGCACGCTGCTTATTTGCTGAGGTAGTGAGCATAAAAATTGCTGAATTTCTCCCAGTTGACTTCAAACACTGTGCAATTATTGCAAGAACGAGACATGAATGACGAATCAGAGCAGAAGGATTTGTAAATTTGCACTTGACAATATTTGGTTCTACACTCTGTGCGTCTTTGTTAACAGAGGAACTGCATAATGATAAAACAGTGAAAATTTCTGAAACAATAGTTCCATCACCACCACCGCTAACAACAGTAGTCACAGGAAGGGAACTGGGAAGACCACAAAGACGAGCTGGAACATTTCCATTATGTTGGCAGCACCTTGACAAAATCTGAAAAAACAGAATATAACTTTAAATCACATTTAATTCTGTCATAACTACAATTACAACCTTTGTCCAATAACAATTACGTACTATAACTTATTAAGGAAACAGCCAAAAATATTGAATTATCTACGCTTAGAACATGGGCTTAGGGTGTTACTCATCCCTACATAATCAGCTTTAAAGGATGAATGCCCAAGCTTTCTTAAGCTCTATTAGGTACCCCCCAAAGATAGTGAAACTAAGGCAGGCTAGCGATGATCGTAATTAAGGTAGCTTTTCAACATCTACTTTATCTATCCAATACAAAACAGGCATAAAACTTGTTGCCAAATAAGGAATATACAAACCAAGGCAAGGGGAAAGCCACAATTACCTGAAGACCACAATTCATTGCTGACTCAATTCGTTGGTGAAAACAATAGTAAACAGCAACCTGAACAGCTTTAGAACTCAGGAATGCTCTTGTCAGTGCGTCAACAATTTTTGTTGAATCTGCTTTATCCAAGGGACCTTGCTCATGATCCACAATTTCCATCCTATGCAAAGAATGACTCCGCAAAGCATTAATGGGAAACAAAATGGCACTTTTTTTCATAAAAAGAATATCCAGTGCATTAATCAAAGACCAGACAGCTCTGCATGCTTCAGAAGCAGCCCGTAGCATATTGGAAGAACCAGAAATAAGACTTGATCCTGAAATGGCTAAACACAGACATAAATGGTCCACTAAACCTGATGTTTTTGCATGGTCTAAAATTTTGTTAGTTGTTTCATTCAGAGTCTCTTGGCTTTGAGGAGGTGGTCTAAGCACCTGAGCAACTCTAGACAACATGACTGTAATGCAGGCACTAGATTCATACAGAATTCTTCCAGATGCATCATTATTTGAAGTTACAACCTGCAAATACATACAATACTGAGTACTAAAAATATGTAAGAAATACACAATTATTAAGAGCTTTTCCATCTAAGTTATACAAACTAGTACCTAGCATGTGATAGGTATATGTGAAGAAATGGATAAAAGACTCATTATTTAATAGCATTACAAGATGAAAATTTACATGATAGAAAGAGTGTCACCTGAGAATAGATCTCAACAAATTCAACCCAGTGACTCAGATAAGAGCTTGAAGTGCAACTTCCACCACTATCTAGCAAAATTTTCATGATGGAGAAACTCTGCACAAAATAAAACATCTCAAGTTTCACTAGCCACTCTTGGGAGAAAAAGACTACCAGTTATTTTCAAAAATCAACCACCCAAAAAATAAACAAACAGTGATTTAATCAAAGACCATCAAGTTTAATGGATGTATTATTTAATATTTATGCATGTCAAAAATAAATGAGCATTATCAGAAGCTTCACGCGGCCTTTCCAGTCAGCCCCTCTACGTAGGTAGCCCCTTCCTACACATATATAAACCAACTCTAATATGATGAAATTAAAGCAGGCTAGGGATAACCACAATTAAGGTGGATTTCCAACACTGACTTCTACGAGTCTTATTCCTACATGCCTTAATCACCTAATGCAAGGTTCTACCATTTTTTCCAAATACGTACTACCCCAATTTTCCCTAAATATACAAAAGAAAACAATCCTAAAAATAATGTGGACTCTCAAGGTTGATTTTTGGGAGGTAATTCACAGAGTTCATACTTTGAGAACTCAACTAGCTAAAAGAACAAACCCTCTAAAGGTGAACAAACCCACTGTCTTGCCATGATAAATTAAGGGGCTCAAGTAAGGAAGGAGTATAAGGGAATAATAGCGTTATGAATAATATGCGATTGAATAGATACAATGTGTATAAAGTACAAAGCAATAACACCAAATTTATACTAATAACTACTGATTAATCGGATTTGTATTTCTATATAAGTCCAAGCCCACTAATACAATAAATAAGACTGCTAGCTCTAACTAAATAAGGAAACAACTAACAAGTCAAGAAATATAAGAAATTAGAAATGACTCTTAAGATTGCTTCTTCAACAATTATTATGATTGCTTACTAAATTAGATTACTATTAAGCAAATTGATTCCATAATATTTTATATTCCAAAAATCTTCTAAGATATCCTTGCAGACTATTAGATATTCAAACATAAAACTAAAAGCCAAGCATGTTTAACCAGTCATAGAGGGAAAAAATACAGCAGCATATAATTCTGAAAGAAATAAACAAATACATTAAATGCCTTAAGCAATTACCTTTGCTATCATGTCAACAACTTCAGAGGATTTCATGGCTATAATAGATCCAGTAAACACAAGGAGTTCTCTTATTAATTCATCAATTCGTCCACTAGAACTGAAGGCACCAGCTGCCACTAGGTTTGAGAGAATCCTCAATGACTGGCTTGAATTCGGAACATCTTGATCACTGTACATTGATATCAGGCAATTATACTTCATAGATAATTAATTAAAAAATTATTTACTAGGATCTTCAAAAACAATAACCTTTTAATTTAATTTGTAATGAAATACTAAAAGTTTTAAATTTTAAATAATTATTTAAATGCTCACTCGTTAATCCAATTGATTATTTTTATTTTTATTTTTATGTAGAGAAAAAGAAAAAATAGAAAAAACAACACTAAAGGTAACTCGTATCTTTTTTGGGGAAAATTACATGAGAAAACAGCATAAAACATTAGACTCTTGATTTGGCATTACAAGTCGGAAAATAAAAGGACAATGATTTCGTCAGAAACAACTCAAACTTAAAAATGTTTATGTGATGTAGTAGTACTCCGCAAGTGAATCATACTAATATTAGCACTTCTGCATCATTTACTAGTTTATTCTAGTTTGAAGAAAATTAAATAACATTTCCCCCAGAGAGAAAGACACTGCAAAGTGGAGCATATAATATCCTTCGCCACAAACTACCACAGCGAATACAACTATCAAATATAGAAAAAGTAAAATACATAAAACGTTTCAAAACTCATCGTGCTAAATAAGGTAAGGATACCTGCAGAAAATACCTAAGGAAAGAACACAAGAGAGACCCTAGGAAGACGGATAAGAGTCATAAGACACAACAAGGTGCTGCCAGCACAAGATAGGAGCCAAGCTTATTACATACTAGTGGTCTCAGAATAAAAAAATGTTTCATAATTACCCAACACATATATAAACTAAGAGGCCATTTCAAGTAAATAGTTTTAAGAAAAACACAACATGAAGCAGTTTATACAATGATTGCCAACAAGGAAGTGAAACAAACAACACATGGTTTTCGCAAATTGCAGATTTGAGATTATATTTAGAAGTTAAGACTAAGAAGAAAACATTATACATTCAGCAGAAATCCAAGAAAATCAAGTTCTAGAAGGATAACAAATCCAACACATTTCAACATTCCAAGTTGAAAGAATGTTTTGCAGAATCTCAAAAAATAAAAAATAAAAAATAAAAAAAGGTTAAATTTTATACACTCCAGATATCAACACAAAATCAATATTTAATGAGATTGATGAAGATTCAATATGCAAAATAGAAGTTTTAAGTAATATTTTTCAAGTGACACTTTTTAAATAATGGAAAGTTCAAAATTCATATTTACCTGCAAATGTTTTGTGATCCTTTTGACCATTTTTTCAGCGGTAGCAGAACATGTCCCAACACTTCATTATCTTGACCAATTATTTTTGCACCTTTGACTGTGCGAGAGTTATTTTCAAGTCTGTCCAATCTTTGACAGCCTATCAAGAAGTATTAACGTCAATCCCATATTAAAAGTGCTCATGTATATAAAGAATAAAAATGGATACATTTCAGAAAGCTAACTGAACAAAATCATAATCCAAGTTCATAACTAATAACAAGTCATTGAAACCCCTAAATAGATGCATACAAAAATAATGCACGTATTCATTCCTCATTAATGTCTGCAAAAATGTGGTAAGAATTCCAGGAGGCTATAGGTTTGATATTTATTTGGAATTATCTAAGCCAATCTTATAAAGATATCTCCAGCGTTCTTTTTACTAGTACAAGGACTAATATAAACTCCTTTTCCTTAGCTTTAAGCCAACTCCAAGAGCCAAATTTGATATTATCCAACAAAGGTCATGTCACGGGTTTTATTTTTGAAAATAACTTCATTCCTATGCTTCCAAATGGACCACACTATAGCTACCCATATTGCCTACCAAGCACGCATCATAACTTTGCCTTTCCTCATAACACAATGTTGCCAAAAATGGGTAGAGGGACACGATAGTAAAACTATCAAAACACCTTCCCATCGATATATATACATCCAAATAGAATAAGATGCCTTGCAAGTAGAAGGTGCACCAAATTCTAGTCGAACTCATTGCACACAGTGGGCAAGCTAAGCTAGATCTGGTAGCTATAATGCTATATTTCTTCTCAACAAATTATCTTTGGTTTGGATTCTATCAGGCATCATTCTCCAACAAAATCCTACCATTTTGGACGGGATAGGTAGAGACTACATGCACTTAAGTAGGTCACAGTCTACATTAGCTTCCCAACAAGAGTAGCATTTTGTAATTCATTGTATATGCCTTTCACCACACAACCTTGTAACAAATATTTTTCCAAGCCCACAAATTAATAACTCCCTCCCTTGGAGATTTTTCTTTTATAAGATGCATCAGAAAAAGCAGATAGTTCCTTTTCCCAAACAAACAAATTTGTTCTCCATAAGACACTCCAACACCAGCAATTGTCAAACCATTCACCCATCTCTTGGATAGTTGCAAGTTTTGAATACAACAAAACATACAACCTAAGGAACTCCAGTTTTAAAGCTTTTTCTCCCATCCGAGGCTCCTCCCAAAAGAGAACATGTTCCCCATCCCCTAGAATTCTCATCATATTTTTTATCAAACCAACCATCATGACATGACAAGTTACACGCCCTACCCAAGTCCCTCCACCATATAGAACCTCTGCCCCACCCTAACTCATGCACCACCTCAATTTTTATGTCATATTTTGCTTTTATGACCTTAACCCAAAGGCTATTGGGTTCTATCAACACTCACCAACCCCACTTCCCCAACAGAGACACATTAAAGAGATCTTTATCTTTTATGCCCAAACCACCCTCATGTTTTGGTTTACACACATCATTTCAACAAATCCAAGCGGGTTTTTTTATTTTCCCCTAAACCACGTCATAAAAATGATCTAAACAAACTATCAATGTTTTGCATCAATCTTAGGGATCTAAACAAAGAGATAGTAAATGGGAAACGAAGACAGCACCAACTTAATGAGACAAATTCTCCCTCCAAACATCAAGAATTTATTATTCCAAGAATTGAGTTTTCATTTGATTTTGATGGCCATAGGCTTCCACATCTCCACTCTCCTTGGGTTGGCACCCACTGGAATACCAAGGTACTACTTGAAAGGAATATCCATGACTTTGCAATTTAACACCAAAGCAAGATTAAGCAATGTCCTATCCTCCAAAAGCAATCCCACCAATACTACTTCTAAAAAAATTAACCTTCACCCCAAATGTCAACTCAAAACATCTTAAAATACTCTTCAATACTATTATATTTTTCAAGGATGAGTTCCCAAAGAAAAGAGCATCGTCCGCAAATTGTAGGATAGAAATTTGAACATTGCTTCTTCCTACTCCCCCATGCCCAAGGCTATTAGCGTAGAACAGGACAAATGCAATCGGCCCAACAATAGATCTAGATTAGGGTACCATCTTAGAATTTGATCTTATGGTCTAACTTAATCCTATAAAATCAACTTATAAAGTAAAGATTGTCAAAGCTTTATAAGCTCTGATTTAGCCATATCTGTAATGATATGGGACTAAATCTCCACTCTTGAGACTGCAATTAAGACAGCTCCAAAGGCACTACAACTAAGGCAGCATAGTGGTGACCGCAATCAAGGCGGCTTTCTAATAATACCGGTCACAAGTCTGATTTTGGGTCATGACAAATTTATCCAGGCTATATCTTCGATTTGAATTCACAGTATACCCATGCAGTATTAAGTATATATGCCTCGTGTAGATTAATAAGTGGACTGGGCTTGTGTAAATGGCTAATTAGCTTGCACTTGATAGAGTTTTGGTTCAGCAGTTTAGCTTAATAGTCATACATATAATTGGAGAAAAAAGTTACAGCAAGGACTCAATCTACTACTTCGTGAAGATTTGAGAGCAGCTAGCTGATATTTTTAATTTATTCAGAGCCACTCGTAATCATGTTGACTATAGGTGAATTTGGGTAAATAGCTTAATTAAGCTTGTTTTATAAATTCTCATCACATAAAGCTCATTTCTTAATTTTTACTATGAAACGTATTGAAATAAGCTAAAAATAACTCACTTTAATAAGATTCACTAAGAAGTTCATTAAAATAACTAAAAATAGCATATAGGAGCCAATTATTTTCATAAGTACAATAAGTTCCATAAATGCTCTTCCAAACACCCCGATGTTTGCAAGAAGTTGGACTTGATGACAACCAAGCTTTGGCAAGAAATAAAACAACCATAATTACAGTCATAACCAAAAACCAATAATGCCAATTTAAATTTATATCAATCATGTGAACAAATTATTTAATTTAAAGGGTAAACGTTAAACACATCATAAACATATCAAAATAGGAATTTCAACAGTAGAATGAAGAGCCGCTTATAATTACAAAACATTTTACCTGTTATTTAAAATGAAAAAAATACAATAACCCAATTTTTCATAACAGAATGCGTTTGGAACAAATATAACAACATATAACAGGAATAGCAATAGTTGGAAATGCGGAAAAAAGATTGTTTTTCTCCCAACAAAATAAATATTTGCAAGTGAATGAGCAATGAATAAAGCTAAGAGAATTACCTGACTCTCCAACATTTTGATTAGAAAATCCTGGAGACTCATCAAGCACTTTAGAATTGGCTCTGTCTATGTTAGGGCCATTCAACTGAACTTCATTCTTGAGCGGTGAAGCAATATGCTCCTCCATACCTGCCATGTGATTGTTTTTGCCTGTGACAAATAAATTATTATAATGAAGGGAAAGAAAAAAAAAATATAGGCTCATAAGATAGGTACTATCATCTTGCAGTACTAGAAGTAGCTGAACCTGTTGGAGTTTGAATGGTTTTTCCTTCAACCATCCGTGCTGCATCACTGTGCACAGGTGAACCATTTATCTCTCGCAATTCCTAAAGTTCAATCCATATTTTATTAAACTAGCTAAGAAATCAACCAGGTTATATATCAAATGAGCAACTTGCACATTGCAGAACAAATAACAGTCTGACACAGTTTAATATAGCTACCCTGGCCTCAAGTTCATCAGAGGTTTCTTTAACAAATGGGTGTTCAAGAAGAGCAGGCCATGTTAATCGACTTTCTGGTGCCTGCAAATAATTTCAGAAACCAAAGCATTTTAAATCTCATTGTTGATTAAAGTAAAATGTAGCAATAAAAAAAGGGAAATATTCACAAGTGAGCTACCTTGTTAAGCAAACCCTTTAAAAAGCTTTTGAAATTTGCACTCATGCGATCTGGATATTTAACAGGATCCTGGATTATTGAACTAATGATCAGGCCCACCCTTCAGTACTAGTACATTATATAAGTGATTGCGTAACAAATGTAATTTGTTTGAGAAATGTACCTTAACAATGTGTCTGATGAGAGCATAAACAGAATTTGTGTAAAATGGTGGTTGGCCAACAAATAATTCATACCTGTTATAAGCATGAAAACCAGGCTTCAGCTTAAGGTGACTAGCCAAGAAAAATGAGGGTCAAAAAGCCTGTTCAACAGCACACACTGGCATAACTATTAGTAATACAATGTCATCATTCAGATCACTCTTGGTAAGTGCAACAGGTCTGGCATATTCACACTATACACAGGAGATAAGAGGATGGAATGGTTGCACAGCTGGGGAAAGTATCTGCTACATAGAAATTTAGAATAAAACCAGAAGTTCTGTCCAAAAAATGGAATAAGGATATGACAATACAAGGAGAAGAAAGAAAAATGAGAAATTTCCCTCATCCACAAATTGAAAAAGAAAAATAAAATTGCTGCTCAGAAACCAAAATCTTTTGCCAAAACTTGGTTTCTGGTTTCATAGCAGCCATCTCTCGCTTTTAACTCCGTGAAAAACAAAAGGCAGGTATTATCTTAATCCTCGCTTCGTTTCTCCCAAATTATCCTTTTACACTTAGGCTCATGTGGGGATCCTCATACAAAGAACCTAACTTGGCACTCAATGAAATCATCAATATGGAAATTTTATTTACCATCCATGAATATATTCTGCAGAATATAAATGGCCATTTTAAATCTTGCCAAGGAATCTATTATAAAGACAAGGCATTAGGCCAGATTTAAATGAACAATAACCAACTACAACTACAATGTATAACTGAGGAAAGAGAGAGATTCAACATACAGTATGACACCAAGAGACCATAAATCTACAGTGTGGTTGTAAGGTTGTTCCCGTACAAGCTCTGGAGCCATGTATAACGGAGTGCCTGTAAAACATACTATGTCTAAATATGTGTCTACTGTAGAACAAATCATCAGAGTACAAGCAGCTACACAAGCTACATAGCTACAGTTAAGATTCAAAAAACAATAAAGCCAAACCTTTTATAGATCGCAAAACAACTGTATTTGTGGACATTGCTCGTGCAAACCCAAAATCGCAAAGCTATCAAATATTGACAAATAAAAGAATTAGAAATAAAAAGTCACACAAGAGAGCCATATCATCAGTGAGTAGGAAAAAAAATGATGCCATGCGTGTTTGAATTAGCTTGTTATGGGGTCAAAAAGCTTTTCTTTATAGCCACCTAAGAAAGTTTATGGATCATACATGCAAAGTGACTCCTTGGAGAGAGGTGTCTTGTAGGAAAATTGTATTGGATTATTGAATGAAACACAGCTTTAACTAGGTGTATAACGTAAACCATAACAACTCATAGACTCATAGTCACAAAATTCTACTGCAACTAGCAATAACTCCAACTGTTTAAGTGCATGTTTCACAGAGTGAACAAACCAGAAGTTAAATCCACCTTAACAACAGATCCGGCACCAATTAGAATATTTTGGGGCTTCATATCACGATGAATGATCCGATTGGAATGCAAATAATGTAAGGCTTTTACCTGCATAATCCAAACTAAAAATGAATTTCTGCCAACATAAAAATATATAAATATAATATTTATATTTATATCTCTTCATCTAAAAGTTATTTAAGACGGAGAAAAGATTGTTTAGGAGGAAATACCAATTGCTTTGCAATTGCTTGAACTTGCTCTTCTGGAAGGCACTTATCATCCTCAAGAATCTCAAATAGTTCACCCTACAAAATAAAAGGTATAATCAGCGTGGAAGCATCTCTAATAATTAAAAATGCCCTGTTCCACTATTAGCTAGCTGAGTATACTTAGATCACCAATTAATGGGTATGGTAACTTTCAGATTTTGAAGAGTACTGCAGACCCAGTATCAGTCAAACAGTCAACTGAAAATACAGATGATTACTTGGGCAAATTCTGTAACAACACAAAATTCTTGCGGGCTTTCAAAGGAATCAAGCATTTGAATAATATTTCCGTGCTTCAACTTTCTTAAGATCTGCAAAATGTATGAATATCAAAGTCACCAGTCAGAAGAAGCATTTATAATTACTAATACTAATTACTAATTACTATAATTAGTAACATAAATGATAAAAACACCTTGTCCTACGGTTAAATCACGTACATTGTACATAGATCAATTAAACCAATGGGCTCTACATCAATCAAATCATTTATTTGTAAAAGAAAAAGACTTTTCTAATGATTTATGGTTTCAATGTTACATCGAGTCCTATGACTTAACCAAGGTATGTTGAACAGTATAGAAGAGGAAAATCACAAATTAACCATGGAAACATATTTGGCATTATCAACGCCAGAGCATAATCTACGAACTAAACATAACCTAATATGTATTACTACTACTAATAATAATAATGATGATGATAATTTCAAACATACTAATTGAAATTGAAAAATAATAACAATAGCAATTAACAAGAAGCTTCTTAACTCCATACTCCTGGTTATCATACCTCTCAGGCAACATGCATGTTCCAAACTCATACTTTTGACATTAGCGACAAAAATATAAATTCAGGCCACCAATAACAAGCTACATCATACCAGTGACCACCGCTACTCATATTTTCTAACTAGAAATTCATAACAATGAGTGAACACGGGTCGTAAAAACAGTAAAATAAATGAATGAATGAATTACCTCTATTTCCTGTCTTAAATTGTGAATATCCTTCTCAGTTTTCCCATGCTTCATTATGAACTTCATTGCAACGGTCTAAAGGATTGAAAATCAGAAGTGAGATAATAATCGCAAAAGATGGAGTCAGAGAAAACCCTAATCCGAAGTGTACCGAACCTGTCCCGTGTGCTTGCGCCTTCCCTTGTACACTTTCCCGAAGGAACCCTCGCCGACGAGTTCGATCACGTGGTAGTTCTCAACGCCCATTGTCGAATCGAAGTGTGCAGCACACAGAGAGAGAGGGAGAGAGATAAAGCGTGACGAAGATTGATTTGAAAATGTCACTGAACAGAACAGAGAAGGAAAGAGAGAGAGAGAGAGAGGAATACTAATTTGAAAATGTTGCTGAACGGGGGAGAGAGAGAGAGGAAGATTGATTTGAAAATGTTACTGAATGGAGAAGGAGAGAGAGAGTAGAGCTGAGAAATTCGAATTTCTTTTCCCGCTCCTCTCGGTAAGAACATTAATCTTTTAAAAGTAAAGGAAGTTTATTTTTTAAATAATTGTAATTTTATAAACCTTTTCTTTTAATTTTAGGGTTCAAAATTTCTAATCATCAATCAATATAAGGACGAAGACAGTTCATGCCTCTTTTAATTATAAGGACGATTACATTTATTTATATATATATATATATATATATGAGGAGGGTTCAAACGACACCGGTATAACTTTTACTAAGTGTTACACCGCTTAATAATTTTATATTAAATGTGAATTTTGAAAATCCAACCGTTAGATTGAAAGTTCATATCTCTTAGATCATATATGTCAAATTTTATATTAATCTAAGATGATTTGATACTTCATTCTCATAAAACAAAATTGACGTAATATATACATTTCAAAATATACTAAAATATGACATATATGATCTAAGTATGAATTTTCAATCTAACGGTTGGATTTTCAAAATTCACATTTAATATAAAATTATTGAGCGGTGTAACACTTAGTAAAAGTTACACCGGTGTCGTTTGAACCCTCCTTTATATATATATATATATATATATATATATATATATATATATATATATATATATATATATATATATATATATATATATATATATATATATATATAGTTTTTAGTTATTACATAATTGAATAGACAAAAAATTCAAAAAATAAAAAAATAAAAATGGTTATTTAAAAATATATTCTCTTTATTAATAGTTATTGATTAGTGAGTTTTTTGTGTTATTATATGTTTGACTTAAATATGTTTTTAATCTCTCAAATTTATGATTAATTTATTTTTGGTCTTCAAATTTAAAATTGTTGTTTTTAATCCTTGTAATTTTAAAATATCTTTTTAATTCTTATATTCAAATTTTGTTAAGAAAATTATCAAATATTATTGCATAATATCTACATATTGATGTTTCAAAAATAAATTTATCTTAAATTTAAGAAACTAAAAATATATTTAATGTGATATTTTCACTAATAGGGATATTAATAGGTAGATTTTATGCAATAACATTTGATAATTTTTTTAACAAAATTTGAATATAATGATTAAAACAATATTTTTAAAAATTACATGAACTAAAAATAATTATTTTAAATTTGCAGGACTAAAAATAAATGTATTTTAAATTTGAGAAACTAAAAACATATTTAAATCTATATATATTTTATCTCAAAATAAAAAATAATTCATTTATTAAATTAATTTATTAATTAATATTTATTGCCATAAATAGTTTTATGTTGTTTATATAATTATTTTTATAATTATATATTGATGAAGTACATATTAATTGTATTGCAATATTATAAAATTATAAATATATGTTATTTTTGTTATTTATGTTTCTATTATTTTCTTAATCATATATACAATCTAGTTTATCTTTGCATTTATAATAATAATGGTTAAACAATATTAAAAATTTTACATTTTACATAATTATAATTGTAAGCATGGATTAAAGTTTAAAAAAATGTGTATTTATTTTATATATAACAAAGTAGTTTGTAATTATAAAATTTTCTTAATAGGAAGATGAATAATGATTTCACTTTAGCTTTCCTACAATTTATGAATAAAAAAAATATCATTTTGTTATTATTTTTAGTTAATATTAACATGAAAGAAAACATATAACATAAATAATAAATAATTAAAGGCTTAATTGTGTTTTTGATTCCTCAAGTATTGTAATTGTGCAATTTTGATCCTCAAGGTTTTAGTTGAGTAATTTTAGTCCTTAAAAGATTATAATTGTGTGATTTTAGTCCCTTAATTTTTAATTGAATAATTTTAGTCCCGCAACTATTATAATTGTACGATTTTAGTCTTTTCCATTAAAAATTTAGTAATTTTAGAATTTATATATATATATATATATATATATATATATTATTTTTCAAAATTATACAATTGTTTACTTATTTAAGTTAACATATATTATAAATTTTGTTAATATATCAAATGATATATATTTATTATTACTAAATAAATAAAATTTATATATTATTAGTATTTTAATATTATTGATAAATTAATATCAATAATATTTTTAGTATATTTATAGATAAGCTAATAATTTGATAAATATGACTTAGTATATATTAATATTGTTGTGAATATGATGAATCTGTTGATCAAAATAAAACACAGCTAAGGCAAAGAAAAGTAGAAACTGAGTAAAGAAAAACAGTGAAAAGGAAGAAAAGAAAAACACACGAAGCATTTTACGTGGTTCACCCAAAACCAATGGGCTACTTCCACGGATGGCAACTAATCCTCTCTTGCTTCATTCAGTATTAAGAATTGTGTGTGTAATCTCTGTTTTACATTATAAGGATTATATATATATATATATATATATATATATATATATATATATATATATATATATATATATAATCCAAAGAGTACGCAACGGGCCAAACATGGTTACAGCTAGGGTAGGTTCAAAAGCATAACTAACAATCCTCCAGCTTGCATTTGAACCTCCTTAGTAGAGAAAACATCAAATTTTATTACCAAGAAAATTTCTGTTGCCACCTATCTTAGAGAGCTATTTCCAACAATCAACATTGAGCAAGTCTAGGCAGTGAAAGAACTTGCTCTTAGGGATAGTTTTTGTGAACATGTCATCTGGGTTATGAAGAGTGTCAATTTTCTAAACCTTGATTCTTCTCTCTGATTTGATGAAGTGGTACCTTACATCTATGTTCTTGGTCCTTTCATGATGTACTTGATCTTTAGTAAGACAGATAACACTTAAGCTATAACAAAAAATCAATGCATGCTCCTGTTTAACACCTAAATCAGATATCAAACCTTTTAGCCATATCCCTTGTTTTGCAGCTTCAGTTAAGGCCATGTATTCAGCTTCAGTTGTAGATAGCGCAACTGAAGATTGAAGAGATGCTTTTCAGCTTACTAGACAGCTTCCAAGTGTGAAAGCATATCCAGTGATAGACTTTCTTCCATCTAAATCAGCTGCATAATCTGCATCAGAGTATCCAGTTAGGTAATAATTTGTGTTTGCTCCATAGATTAGGCCTATATCAGATGTTCCTCTCAGATATTTGAATATTCTTTTAACTGCTTGTCAGTGCTCCTTCTGTGGTTGATTCAAGTATCTACTTACAACACTAACTGCATTTGCAAGATCAGGCCTAGTACATACCATAGTATACATTAGGCTTCCAACAACACTTGCATAGGGAACCTGTAAAGCGTTGTTCTGTTCAGTTTGGCATATAGACTGAGCAACATTCTTCAATTTTTCTAACCGACACCGGTCTACTCAATGGCTTTGCATTATGCATACCGAACCTTATGCAGAATCTTTTGAATATAATCTTTCTAACAGAGAAAAAGTTTCTTCTGAGATTTGTCTCTGTAGATTTCCATTCCTAAGATCCTCTTGGCAGCACCTAAATTCTTCATGTCAAATTCTCCACTCAAAAGTGCCTTCAGATTTTGAATTTCAGATTTGTTCTTGGCAACTATGAGTATATCATCTACATATAGTAGAAGATAAATCATAGAGCCACCCTCCACCTTATTGTGGTAAAAACAACGGTCATAGGGACTTTTGTTGAACCCTGTATTGATCATGAAAGTGTCAAATCTCTTGTACCATTGCCTAGGTGATTGTTTCAGTCCATAAAGTGACTTTTGTAGTTGACACACATAGTCTTCTTTTCCTAATTTCACAAAGTCTTCCAGTTGCTTCATTAAGATATCCTCTTTTAGTCTTCCATGTAAGAAGGTTGTCTTTACATCCAATTACTCAAGTTCTCAGTCTTGACAGGCTACAAGGGCTAGAAGAACCCTTATAGAAGTGTGCCTCATAACAGGTGAAAAGATTTCATTAAAATCCACACCTTCCTTCTGACTAAACCCCTTTACGACTAAATGTGCTTTGTATCTTAAGGGTTCAACTCCAAGGATTCCATGTTTCCTTTTGAAGATCCATTTGCATCCTACTACATGTCTTCCTTTTGAAAATTTTACTAACTTCCAGGTTTGGTTTTTTTTGAAGTGATTACATTTCTTCCCTCATAACAAGGATCCATTTATTTGCTTCAGTATGATCCATGGCTTCCTTATATGTGGTTGGTTCAGATGTATCAACTTCTTCTGCTACATGCAGTGCATACGTCAGCATGTCTTCAAAACCATACCTGGCAGGAGGCTTAGATATTCTTTTAGGCTTTTGATAGGCTTTTGTATCAGATTGAGTTTGAAGGCTTGATCCTTGAGGACTTGAGGGATCACTATCATCAACTTCAGATTGTTGCTGTTGTGACTCTTCATTAAGATCTTTTGATTTGTCCCTATCTTGTGTGGTTCCTGAAGCGTTACCATCCTCCACCTGTTTGAGAACTTTCGATTTTTACCTGAAACAGTAAACTCCAAACTCGGGTGAAACATGTGAGATTCATCAAATATAACATCTCTACTTAGAATAACCTTTCTTTTAGAAGGTGACCAGATTCTATATCCTTTAACTCCATCACCATATCCCATGAACAGAACCTTTTTAGATATAGGCTCTAACTTACCCTCATTAACATGATAGTATGCATTGCAACCAAAAACTCTAAGTATGGAATAGTTTGCAGGTTTATTTGACCATACCTCAATAGGTGTTTTACAATCTATAACAGTGGATGGTGATCTGTTTATCAAATAACAAGTTGTGCTTACTGCTTCAACCCAAAAACTTCTACTCAATTCAGCATTTGATAGAAGACATCTAGCTCTCTCCAACAAAGTTCTGTTCATTCTCTATCAGCAACTCTATTTTGTTGTGGAGTGTTTCTCATAGTGTATTCAATACCTTCAGCCTTGTAGAAGTCATTGAATTCTTTTGAGCATAATTCTAGACCATTAGCAGTCCTCAATCTTTTGACGCTTTTACTTTTTTGTTTCTCCATCAAAATCTTCCATTCCTTAAAGCATTTAAAAGCTTGATTTTTGTGCTTCATAATGAATATCCAAGTCATCCTTGACTAGTCGTCTATGATTGAGAGAAAGTACCTGCCTCCTCCAAGCGAAGGTACTTGAGAAGGTCCCCAGCAGTCTGAGTGAATGTAATCCAAAGTAGATTTGGTTGAATGTTGAGCTTTTGGAAACTTGATTCTGTGTTGTTTACCAAAAACACAATGCTCACAGAATCTGAGTTCTTTGACAGTATGATTTCCAAGCAATTGTTGCTTGCTTAAAATCATCATTCCCCTTTCACTCATGTGACCGACCAAGTCTCATGTGCCATAGGTAGGTGAGATCAGGTATGTTCTTTTCAGTAACAGAAACAGATTCTGATATAGAACTAGTTGATCCTTGAAGCATATAGAGATTTCCCTTCTTAAAACCTCCCATCACAACTATAAACCCCCTCTTGATCTCCATTACCCCATTTTTAACATTGCACTTAAAGCCTTTAGAATCTAGAACTCCAACAGAGATAAGATTCTTTTTCAGATCTGGTATATGTCTTACTTTTGTAAGAGTTTTGATCACTCCATCATGCATCCTGAGTTGGACTGTACCTATACCAACTATTTTGCAAGGCATAACATTTCCCATGAAAACTCTTCCTCCTAATCTCTCTTCATATGTGAGAAATCAGCTCCTATTAAGGCACATATGATAAGAGCAGCCTGAATCAAGTACCCATTGGCCAGCTGATTGTTGGTGATTGTCAACAATCAAAAGTACAAGCTCATTATCTGATTGTTGGTGATCGGGTTCTTTACAGTAATTGCATATATCTTTCGGGTTTATGTGATTACCTTTTGACTTTTTCTTGCCCTTGTCTTTCTTCTTCTTGCTATTCTTTGAAAGATTAGTAACAAGTCCTATGCCATTTGGTTCCTCAGTATTTGCATAAGTTTTGTGTCGTAGGTCCTCAAGTGTGGACTTGATTTCACTTCCTCTAGAGTGATTAAATCTTTTCCAACAATTAGAGAATGATTTTGTGATTGGGGGACCGCCTCTCCGCGGTGGTCGATAACCCCAAAGTAATTGCGAGAATGATTAACTCAGTTATGAGAATTTATAGATAAAAAATTTGGGGTTTAAATGTTCAAACTCATGAAGAAAATAGTATAATTCTCACAAAATACTCAACAAAATCACACCAAAATTTGACAACAGATTCGAAATACATGCATAATAAGAATCCCTTAAACAATTTGTTCAATTACATGGAAAATTTTGAGTTTTCATGTTTGAATAGAGAAAAAAAATGGATTATGTTATTGTACACAGTATGACAAAAATATTTTTCGTAAGAATTGACTAATGAGATATCAATTTTATATCCTTACTAGTAGAGACGAGAGATCTCTCAATAGACTACTAAACAATTCAATCCATCGTAGACCATTCATCAGAAATCCAATATACATTACCCATAAATTAATAATAATGTGTAGTATAATTGATATTAACATATAAATATAATTTATTAATTAATATTAATCATAATAATAATAATAATAAAATATAATATAATTATATAAATAAATATATAAATATAACACATGCCTGGTTTCAAGGAAAAAATATGCATAACCATATTTCTAGTTCTAGCATGTCCGACCATGCTTCCCAAAATCTTCCTATGAGAAATTGTGCAACTTATGTTTCATTCACCACTAAAGGCACTAGCACATATGCTCACGCGTGTGCATGGAGTTGCACAATTTATATCTTAATTTTTTTTTATATATATAATTAAAATTTAAATAATAAATTAATTAATTAATATACAACTTATACTATAACTTTTCTAAATCAACTTGTACTATTACTAATTCATAATAAATAGATATATTTAATTAAGTAAATAAATTTTAATTTTATGATGAACAATTTAAATTATAACATAAAATTAACTTTAACTATTCATAATTAAAAAATATTGAAATTTATTGATAAAAATAAAAGATGATATAATAAAAGAGATATTTGATAAAAAAGAATTACATAAAAAAGTTAAAAAATATTTTGAAATGAATAATTAAGAGGTATTTTTTTTACTATTGTTAAAATAATGCACGAAGTATAACTAACAATAACAATAATAAAAATTATTTAAAATATTTAATTAAAAAATTGAAAAGAATAAAATTATATAAATTTATGAAGCAATATTTAAATTGTAAATAATTTTTGCTATATATAAAATTATTAAATAATTTGTAATTATACTTATACATTATATTTAGTAAAACTAAAAAGTTAATGAGACAATCGCTTTCACAGTTGTACTAGTATAGCAGTTCCTGTTACTATATCAACACGTATATATTAAATACGGATAATTATATTATGTGATAGTGTCTTTATAAGAGACAGTTTTTAATCATTATTTTAACTTCTAATTTAATTTAATCTTTATTTATTATAATTATTTATAAATTAAATTAAATATTTTTAAAATAAATTATTAATAAAAAATTAATTATAAATTATTTATCATAAATCTAAAATAAAATTTATATACCGAAAATATTTATTATAAAAATTTTAAATATAATTTATATATCAAAACATAATATTATTTATATATATATTTTATTAAAAATTATATATATATATATATAATAAATATTTAATCTATGCGTTACACAAACTAAAATATTAACAATAAAGAAATATGAAATTTTTGATTTTATTATATATTTAACTATTCATATTTCATATAGTTAAATTAAGGAATGAAAATAAAATTAGGGTGAATAATTTAAAATTTATTTTTATTTTTAAATATTATCATAAATATCTCTTACATATAATTAAAGTACTGAATTGATTTCCTATTTCCACTCAAATTAAATTAAACATTAATAATCGGTTTTGAATAAGTAAATATTTGACCACCATTCAATTTTAGAAAATATTTAACTTTTCTTCAAAAAATTAATTTTTTTCTTCAAAAAGTTAGAAAAAATAATACATTTTTAGAATGAATTAATTTAAATACTTAACTATAAACGAAAATAATTTATTTTTCTTTTTTCTTTTTCTAATTTTTTATTATTATCCTTTTATCTCTCTTTCTTTATTTTTTTTTCTCTTGTTGTAACGTAGTAAGTTATTTCAGAAGGCCCAAAAGTCTAATATGGGTGATTTAGTAGCCCAGAACGGGCCGTTCCCAATCTGAAACGGGTCGTTCCAAACTATTAAATTGACCTGTAAATCATAGTTGAGAACAGACCGTTCTAGATGGAGTACGGGCTATTCTAGAGGGAGTACGGGGCGTTCTAGAGGGAGTACGAACCGTTCTGGATGGAGAACGGACCGTTTTGGATGAATCCCAGAACGGGTTGTTCTGGTTTCAGAACGGGTCGTTCTGCATGTGATTTTTGCACATGATGAAAGGGTGCAGAACAGGTCGTTCCGGATTCGGAACAGGCCGTTCTGGCCACTCCTGAACTTCTATAAATAGGGGTTGTGTGGTTGAGGAGAAAGTGAAGTTTTTAGAGAGAAGTTTTAGAGAGAAGGACTCTGGGTCTGTGAGCTCCTTTCTCTCTCAAATTTCTCTGTATGATTCATTTTCTCCTCTAGATCACTAATACCTTCTGTCTTTTCTTGAAATTCAGGTTAGGAAGCTTGTTTTGGGAGGATTGAAGTTTCGGGTTGAGCTTTGGAAGATAATTCTACTTCTTCTCAGTTATTGGCTATTTTGAGCCAATCTTCAGGTGAGGGAAGCTAGAATGTTTGTTGTTTAAGTTGCATGTGAGTTTAGAAACTCAATTGATGCATGAAAGTTGAGGATCCATGGCTGGATCGGAGAATTCGCTCATTTTTTTGGGTTTTGGGAAAAATGGGGTTTTTGGTGAATTTGATGCATCAGATAGGTGCATGTTGATTTTGAGTTTGTTTTGTGTTGTATGGAGCCTATGCATTATGTTTTTGTGTTTGCATGTGGTTGAATGTTGGGCCAGGCATGATTTGGTTGCGTCAGGCATGGAGACTCTTAGGAGTCTCTGTCTCAAGGACACCGAGCGTGAGTTGAACGCGCCGAGCGTGGAAGAGCTTAGAGCTCTCAGGTTGGTGTTAGGCCAGGCGCGAGCTGATTACGCCGAGCGTGAATATGTTTATAAATAATTGATTTAAATTGATGCTTATGCATGTTTAAAGTTGAAGTTTTAGATCATGTATGTATGATATATGATGTATGGTGAGGTGTGATTCATATGTATGCTTTGTGATGATACGTATGAATGTTTGAATATGATATGACATGTGTATATGTTCATATGGGTATGTTTATTGATCATGATGGTGGGTAGACCATGTATGATGTATGATGCATTATTGTATGTGATGCCTTATGGCATGTGTATGATTATTGATCATAATGGTGGGTAGACCATGTATGATGTATGATGCATTATTGCATGTGATGTCTTATGGCATGTGTATGATTATTGATCATAATGGTGGGTAGACCATGTATGATGTATGATGCATTATTGCATGTGATGTCTTATGACATGTGTATGATTGTTGATCATGATGGTGGGCAGACCATGTATGATGTGTGATGCACAATTGCATATGATGCCTTATGGCATGAGTCTAGCCTAGGACTTGAGGAGAGGAAAAATATTGTTGAACTGGAAGAGCTCACATAGAGTCTCTTGAGAGTGGTGCTTGGATAGACCACTGATATATGAGAGTGGTGCTCAGGTAGGACACTAGATTTGGGAGAGTGGTGCTCAGGTAGGCCATTGGGTTGGGTCAGTCTCCTCTAAGTCCTTAGCTAGTGTTGGAGTGAGGTATGAGGTCGAGAGTTATTCCCTTAACCAAGTACTTGGGAAGGTGCATGGATCCTTGCAGATAGTCGATGGGCGAACTCCATAATTGACTTGGTTATGCATGCCAAGGTCGTGGTAAGCTCGTACCCAGTTGTGCTATACCTGACGGTGGATCTGGACTTCCAATTGTGTAAGTGACATCATCCGAGTAAACCCAAGTGAGGATTATATCCTGTTTAGTTGTGACCGAGCGGGCACATTGGGCGTGAAAACGGTTAGGGTGGTTTCGGTAGGATGGAATGTCACTTATACAACTCTGTTGTTAGGAAGATCTCCTAGGTGAATGCGTGACGACGCATTAGATGATTGATATGCATTGATATTTGTCATGAGATGCATTTATTGCATGATTATTAATATGATGAAATGTGATGTTTGACTTCATGATTGGTGGATTGTATTTTATGCATGAGTAGTATTGGATAAAGTGTATGGTGTAACTCTATGAACATGATTGATAGTTGGATGATGTGTAATATAGATTTTATTCTGTACTTGTATGATTAGTTTTGAACTCTAGCTTACTCTTTTGTTTCTATGTGGTGGGACTGTGATGATCATACTTGGTATGGGAGCAGGTCAGGGCTAGCTTGGAGTTGAGGTGACCGCTGCGAGACAGGGAGTTTGATCCTCGTGTTAGAGTTACCATTTTGGGTAACGGTTTCGTCTGTGCTTGACCGACACTAGAGTCATATTATTTTTGGAATGACTGTATATATATGATGTTCTATTTTATAACCAGATACTTAGTTTTTTTCATTCTTATTTATACCTGTATGTATGAGTTATCCAACTTAATATTTCTCTTAGTTCACTAGTAATAGTGCGATTCCACTAAATGTAGAGACCATGACGGGTCGTTACACTTGTCAAAATCCATTCATTACTAAGAAAGATACCATTTGAATTTTTGAAAGAATAAAATAGCTATTATTTTAATCTAATAAGAACATTTTGAATAAGTTCTATTTGTTCATTTAAGTCTTTAAAAATGTAAGAAAAAATTTAACTCTAAAAATAATTACTTATTATTTTAATATTTAAATTAACATTAATATTATCAATTAAAACATGTATATCTTAAATTTTTTAACTAAAACCAATATTATTTAAAACTTTAAGCAACTCTTTTGAATTTTGATAATCAAAAGTGTTTCCGAATCAAGTGACATACAATTTCATGATCCAAATGATTTTTTAGCCGGAGACAAATGTACTCATATAAGTGTGGTACAATTTTCTCACTAACTTTTTAGTTTTATTTAATATAAGCATAAATATAATTAAAAATTATTTTATAATTTTATACATAATAAAAATAATTTATAATTTGAATAGTGTTCCCATAAATTTATATAATTTTATTCTCTTCAATTTTTCAATTAGATATTTTAAATACTTGTGTATTATTGTTATTGTTAGTCATACTTTATGCACTATTTTAACTAATAGTAAAAAAAATATCTCTTAATTATTCATTTCAAATTATATTTGTTTTATATTTTTATTTAAATTTATTTATTTTATCATATATCTCTTTCACTATATCATCTGTTATTTTTATCAATAAATTTTAATATTTTTTAAATTATAAATAGTTAAAATATTTTTTTTTTATTTTTAACAATAAATTTCAATATTTTAAAATTATGAATAATTAAAAATAATTTTATATTATAATTTAAATTGTTCATCATAAATTTAAAATTATATGCTTAATTAAATATATTTATTTATTATGAACTAGTAATAGTATAAGTTGATTCAGAAAAGTTACTGTATAACTTGTATATTAATTTTATTTATTTATTATTTAACATTTAATTATATAAAATAAAAAACTTATTATGTATGATAAATATATATATATATATATATATATATATATATATATGATAGATTTATTTATTCTAAAAAAATAAATCTACTTAGATTCAATCTACTTAAAAATTTATTTTATATTAAACTTTAATGATTCAATTGTTAAATTATAAATTTTTAATATTTAAATTAAACCTGTTACAAATTTTTAAAATTTTTTAAAAATATTTAACATTCTATTTTATTATTTTTAATTTTTTATCACTATTATTTTTCAATTGCATTTATTATTTTATTATTTTTTTCATTTCTCAGGAGCGTTAATGTTTCTTTCTTACCTCAGTTGTGTAGTTGTGTTAAAGGTTTCACTTCCTCAAACTTAGCACAGAACTTCTCTTTCTTTTGGGAGTTAATCAGAGAAAGAGACAGAGGGAGACACAGAGATAGCATCATCAACACAATCTGTTCGGGTATATTAGATTTTCAATTTCGTGTCTTACATTTTGGGTTCAATTCTCAGGTACGATATGAATGATCACACACTCACACTTAACTTTTGAAGCTCAGTTTTGAACCAATTTTGGATTCAATTGGTGCCATTTTTTTGTTCTTTTTTTCTCAACCCTTCTCCTTCACACTCTTCTCTTTAACCCCTTTTGGTTCATTCAAAGTGAGAACCTTTTCAGTTTTTTTTCCTACCCATTTGCTTTTCTTGCTGGCAAGATTTTTTTCCCTTCAGGGCATTCTCTGTTTTTGGTTCTTAGAAATTAGAACCCTTTATTTGTTTTGATCCATTCTTTTTACTTTCCTTTTTCTTTCTTGTTTTGTGATTGATTCTTGTACAATACTTTGTTTTTCATGCAACTGGATATACTAATCTCGTTTTCCACAATTGAAGAAACCTTTGAAGCTTCTGTTTCCCACAATTGCAAAAAATAAGGAGTTGGCTTGTGATTGACATTCCCCGCATATGTGAAATGTTTCAATTAAAATAAATAAATAAAAAAGAGAACTTGAGGCATTTTGATATCTTCATATCAAAGCTAAATGAAAACAGAAACAAGACACCCTGTACAATTCTATATGGTTTTTTCATCGCAATCATTGCCTTTATGTTATTATCATCGGTGTATTTTATATGTCACATGAGAGTATTTATAAATTGGGCCATGCTTTCATTTACTACCAGGGCCAGTGGTTTTCAACATGATAAGAATTTTTTTTTTTTTTGTCAAGTAGTGGTGTTCAGGCTTTGATGTAGAACATTGAAGTCGAATCCATTTATATGTTGGTATCTTCATTATTTGTAGCATTGAAGTTTTGATGATTTTATGCACCATTTTCGATTGCAAGTTTGTCATTAGAGAAAAATTCACATTCTTAAAGATTCAGAATTTTAGATAATTATATATGGTATATGAGTTGAGACTTCTTGAAAAAGAAGTAATACCAGGCATTCCTGTTTGCAGCTTGTGCAAATTCATATCTTCTCCTTCATACAAGGCTTACCTTTTGTAAGTTTTACTTTTTATTGACAAAAGCATTTTGAAACATGACCAGTGATTATATCTGTTTTTCCCTGCAGAAGCCATCTGCAGAAGAGGAGCTTGCAGCTAAAGAGAGTCTTTCAATTTATTGCAAGCCCGTAGAACTCTAGAACATTATTCAGTCACATGTTATGGGAAATGTACTCTATCTGATTGGCTATAATTATCTGCTTCTGTTATAATATTCTATTCTATTGTTTATCATATTTTATAATATGCATGAGGCATAGGGCTGACTGTATTTTTGGTGGCATTATTGTCTTATAAATTTTCTGGTACCTAAAGATATTTGGCCTGTGATAAACTACTATGGCATGTTGTATTGCACTATTGCTATTATAATTTGTCTCCGTTATGCAGCCATTATTCCTTAAGAGATGTTTGCGCTACAAGATAGAGGCGAAGCGCAAGAAGAGGTAAAAGTTATCATATATAGACATTTCCTTCTGGAACTTGCTGTCTTTAACAAATATATGTCAGTTACATGTCCATGAGTTTATCTCTGTGCATTGATAATTGAAATGGACATTTTGTGATTCAGATAATTACATGTATTTAATACCATATGTGAAACTTGGGAATTGAGAAACAAAATAATTGTGTGTATTTGCTTGCTATTATCATAAAACTAGTAGCAATTTAGGTTGCTGATATGAGAAGAGCTGTAAACCAAGTTGAATGAACAAGTTTCTGAATTTACACTTGCTGTTTTAGATTTTGTTTGGTTTTAAAATGAATAAGGATTAGGATTATCAAATCAAATAGTTCTTTGAAACCTATCAATTTAGTCCTCACCAATATATTTAGTAATTCTGTTCCTTTTGTCTGAATGAATTTCTTATTTCTTTTTTCAAGGGAAAAAAACCTTTTTTCTGTTTTAGATGATGAGGATAAATTAGTGTCTTATTTTTATGTAAACCTCTCAATCTTGTTCTATGATGGTGTTTGTTCATTCTTTCAAATAAGCTTGAATTTGCTATAATTTAAAGTGATTTCATACGAGATATTGTGTTCATTCTACTTTATCTGTATATAATGTTGTATTTATAAATATTGATTTTGATAAGCTAATGGGATATGTTATTTTCATATTTAGAATACAAATGACAGTTTTGTTCGCGAGGCGTATTACTGAAAAACAAAATGTGTTTCCAATTTATGTATGCCTTGCAAGGCGGATTTCTGATGATGGAACTTCAAGGGTAGGAATACTGCTGCTTAAAAGTTGAATCATTATTATTCCTGATACTAACCAGTTTCCTACTTCTTATTGTTAAAATACTTTATCTCTAAATTTTTTTTCTACTATATAATAATACTTTTTTGTTTTAACTTACCAAAAACAAAAAAAAAAGCACTCTGCCGTTTATCAAATCGGTCGGATTTTCATCTTTCGAAATTCCCCTGGAATTGATTTGAATACTCAAGTCCAAGCAAATTTTACACTCCCTGAAATCAATAAGTTAGCTGAGGAAGCTAAATCTGACTCACTTGTTATCTTGTTCATCAGCACTCTCACTGGTATGTATATGCTTATGTGATTCAATTGGGATGAAATATGTATAATTTTTGGTAAGTTCCTTTTTATGACTTTTTACTTGCAGGGGGAAACTCAAATTTATCTTCCGGAGTCGATTCAAACTCAATGCCTTCTGATTTGAGTCATCTGGCTTTATTTGAATGTGAGATGTGCTTTAATTACTAATTTTTATCTTTGACCATATTGTTACATTGTTATTTGAGCCCCACGTTTTTTAAATTTATGTACCTAGAGCCAATACTCCCCTAGGTCCTTGACGGGTATTGGCTTTGTTCACAATATGCTTCTATTGGGTCTCAAACCCCATACATTGCTAGTAAAGTCTCATCATGGACCAAGCTGCTAGGAGAGATATCCACATTTAATGCCTGACAGTGCCTCAAACAAGATTGTTTTTGAAGGAGGATACCTGTGGTGTGGCTAACCAAAAGAAAGTCCCCTAAGATGGAGCTCTATTAGTGTACTGAGCCACACTTCATGGTTTCTTGAGCCACTTCTAGTTTACACTTTTGTATGCTTTTCTCTTTTTTAAACAAAAATTTTTTACGTGACCATCTTGTTTTGTATGCTTTCCTTCTTATTGGATCATCTGGGTAGGCTGCTTGATGTGTCAAAAAATGGGTGTTAGAGCGTGTTTGGCTCCATTTGGGATGCCATCAACGACTTTGAACAGATCAATGCCAGGCGATCTTCGTGGTGGAGTTTGTCACTGGAAAGGTCGCCGGCAGTGGTGGTGATCAGAAAAGATGCTGGAAACCAAAGGTGGTGATCAGATTTGCGAATGGGAGAAAGAACATGGTTTGCAAACAAAAAGAAATCCCAGGGAAACTAGGTTCATCGGGAAAACGGTTCAAGGGCTGTATCTCTTAGGCTCTTGATACCATATTGAAAGAGAAGAAAAATAGAGACATCAGACTGAAACTGTGTGCCTATAAAGGCAACATGGACATAGGTTTATATAGACTTATTGTATTAATTACAAATAATTAGGATATTTTGCTTTATCTAAATCATTGATTTTGTTGCCTAAAATCCTCTTCTATTAAATTTAAATATTTTATCGTGATTTTCAACAATCCCCTCTCTCTCTCTCTCTCTCTATATATATATATATATATATATATATATATATATATATATTATGTGTGTATGTGTATATATATTATATAACCTTTCTTTCATAATGAATTCATGTATATAGTATCTATAACAAAAAATGAGTTCCCTTAGATCTCTTTGAATATTAATATGTGGTGCTACCTAAACCACAATTGTCAAATCAGGAATCATATCAAGGATAGTTTATTCTAATTGTTCTTATTTTGAATTGTGAATTGTGATTCGTAACATGTTGTACATAAAGGGTCCATGTAAAGTATTTTGGAAAGAATATTAAGGAGGAATTCTTGACCCTAAAATCAAAGTAAATTAATTGTGAATTCAATCTATGTGATTGATTGACAACTATTCAAATGTATAGTTTTCCCTCTTGTAGAGGTAGGTTGGGGAGGCAATGTGTGCTTCAACTAGAGTTGGCAAAATGGGTCAGATTTGTCGGGCTAGTCTGAACTGACCCAATAGATTATAATGGTTGAGCTCTAAGTTTCAAGTTTAAATCAAGTATGAGACTTTTTAGTCTGATTCGATAAAGTTCATGTCATAAATAGATTCGGGCTAGGCTAGCTTGGTTGAGCCACAGGCTGCCCACATCCTTATTTAGTTTTTCTAAGCGACTAAGAAAGTTTATTAATTAAGAGACAAAGACTAAATAAAATTATAACTTTTATAAACTTATACCCAAATAGTTGAATATTATATGTATTTGTGTGTGTGTGTATACATACATACATATATATATACATATACATATATACATATATACATATACTAACATATTATATATAAGTTTTTCATATTAAAAATAATTACAATAAATGTCACATTATCAATTTCAATGTTTTTCATAAACGTAATAATATAATAAATTAATTATTTATATTTTATTTATTACATTAAAGTAAAATGTCAATAAAAATAACTATCACAAAAATTATTTAGCTTGAATTTTGAAATAAAATTAAAAAAAATAACAAAAAAGTTAAAATGTCAAGCTGGCTCGATAAGCTCGAAGCCTATATAGGGTTGGATTTGGGTATCAATTTAGAAGACCAATTTAAATTTGGGTCCTTTTACCCTAGCCCATTAAAATATGTGGTTTACATCAGGCAAGCCCGCAATGGGCTAGGTAGCCCATTTTGTTAGCTCTATCTTCAACCTATCATAGTACTCAATAGTGTGCTATAGTGGGATAGCAGAGTGGAGCTGCCTTGGGACATTGTGGGATTGAAATAGTGGAGTGACTTTTAATAACGACTTTAACTTTTTGTGTGCTACAACAACATTATGATGGTATAGGCTTCAAACACCATTTTTATCACTAGGTAATGGTATAGGCTTCAAAAACCCATTTTTATCACTGGAAGATCCTTGTTTGGTTTTTTTTTTAGTTTGGTAAAATATTCCACAAAAAGTTGCCTATGTTTTGACCTTTTTCCCTTGCACCTTATATTCGCAACCTTGCGAAGGTTTGATATGCGACCAATAATTACATAGTGAAGCTACCTACATATTTTGAGAGGTTAATAGTATTGATATGATTTCTACTGTTAGGAGTCCCACATTGAATAGAATATGAAACTTAATGTGATACTTAAGCCTTGAGGCTCCCCCACCTAATGAACTAGTCTTTTGGGTTGGGTTCTCATCATGTGTTTAAGTCCTAACAATTGGTGTTTTCATTGAGAATTGGTCTATGAAATGGACTACCTATAGGCTGAATTGAGGTACAATCCGAATATTGATAGGTGAGTGAAGCCATCAAAGAGAAAAGAGCTACCATCAAGTCAGTGTTGATACAGTGAACGCAACTGTGGATGTCGACCCTTAAAGGGGACAGGAATGTTAGGAGTCCCACATTGAGTAGAATATGAAGCTCAATGTGGTAGTTAAGCCTTGAAGCTCTCCCACCTAATGGACTAGTCTCTTGGGTTGGACTCTCCTCATGTGCTTAAGTCCTAACATCTACATTTGTAACCATAAAAGACATATCACCCTAGCCAAAACTTACAATAATTGTTAGCGGTATTGTATAGTAAATACTATTCAATAGAACAAGATGTAGGAAGTTCAACTCAAAGTGAAGGAGCCTTTTTCCTCTAAATTGAAGGTTTAACAATCCCATCCTATGCCAAGAGTGTGTAGCACCTATAACTAAGGCCCTACCTAACAAATTTGTCACTTAAATAAAGATTGCATCCTAATGGCTTTGGTGAGGGTTCCATTGCCATTTGAAAATAAGAGCAATTTGTTGTTGACCTTGAGTTCCTACTTCCATGCCTTTCATCATAAACACATCGTTAACTAAAATGCATGCAATGGTGTCCACCTCTTTGCCCTCAGCTCTTGCTCCTTTGACTTCTTCACGAACTTAGTACGTGCTTGTATATGATTTCATAGAGAATTGGTGAGAAAACCAATTTGCCTAACTATCATGAATTGGTATGCAAGTACCAATACACAATTTGCAAGGGTAAGAGCAAATCATGTTTCTATGCCACTAACACCTACTCAAATAAGGAAATAAGTTAGCAAATGCACAATGAATAGAAAATATTTTCTAGGATTACTTCCTCATTTTGATGAACAACATTCCACTAAATTTCTAAAGATTTGTTAGGATTTAATTGCAAGGTGTGAGATTTGAGTCATGTTGGAAGTATGAGATTGACAACTATGGATAAGATGTACACAACCTCTCTCCCTACTATGCAAGTAGGAGGTTGTTTCCAAGATTTGAACCGTTGATCCCCATGTTACAAGGTAACAAGCTTACTATTGTAGTGAGGCTTGCCCTCCATTGGAAAAAGGAACAATAATGCCATAAAAGAGAAGAGATTCAACAAGGATGGAAATTTCATAAGAGCATATGAAGTAAAAAGAAAAATGATCTCAAAGTTGAACACATTGAAAAAATAGCGGGTAGAAGGAAGAACTTGAATTTTGATTAATGTATATTTGGTGCATGCAAGTGGGAAGGAAAGGACTAATAAAAATGGACTGGACCAAACTCAATCTCACAAGTTAACTCAATGGTGGAGGGTTGTCTAAGTCTTACAAGGACTTATTTTGGCCATATTCTTAGCTGATATGCGAAATATTTTAACAAAATCTATGGAGATAATGGCATTGTTGTAATGTTGTTGTGAAGTTACAAAGTTTTGGGAACTTGGTGAGGTAATGGAGTTACATATTCAAATTCATTCCTTTCTTGAAATCATCCATTAAGTGGACAATTCTTATTTTAGTTTATCAAGAGATTATGCTTCTATGTTTTTGTATTATACATGCTTCTATGTCTCATATGTAGCTGTATTGGATTTTTAAAACTTTTTTTAAAGGTTTGAATACTTTATGGACATGTATTAGTGAAATATCCAAGAGTATTAGTATCAGATACAGATATTTTGATATTGTGTTCAAATCATTGGATTTAGTAGTGAACTTTGAAGGAGGAAAAGGGATAAGAAGGACTGAATAACAAATTGTTATTAGATTGATAAGATGAAACCCATTGATACACTAAGACTATGAACTCCATAAGTAAATAATGGAAAAAAATCTGGAAAAGTAATGAATAGTTAATAACTCTAGGAAAAATTCCTCGATTAGTAAACTAATTGGTTTGATTGTATTTTCTGCAAATCATGTAAGATATTCAAATATACAATAAAGGTATTATAATATTTTTTTGTGGATATTTGAATGCTTGTTGTGGACTAATGTTTCCCAAATAACTTCTTAATGCATGATTGTATTCTCCTTTCAATTTTCTTCATTTTTTGTTTGACAGCTGGAAAATACTGCCTTTGTGGGAAAGTATCTTTGGAATCAATTTATCTGATTTTGAAGCACATGCCAAATTTTCGTTTGGGACAGAGCGTTAGTATTATGTCAAATGTGGATTTGCTTCCATGTATTCTGAAGGTTTGATGATTAACACTTTTGTTTCGGTAGAAAACACCAACATTACTCTACTTTCTGTTGTTCTATTTAAAGTATATGCTATGCATGGGCATTATATTTTAGGTCTAAGAATCCATTTCAAGCTTTATTATCTATACCTCATTGTTTGATATATGTACTAGTTCACAACTTCCTTAATGTTGCAGTCAGATTTTCTAAATGAGGGCACAAGAATCTCCATTCAAATTCCCTCTAATTTTGAGAATATGGTTAGTTCTAACTTGTCATTTCCCACTGAGCAAGAAATTCACACACCTAAACACCAAAAATGACTTAGATATCAAATGGAGAAATTATATTAATTGCTGTTTGTTTATTTTCTGTTCTTTCAATTTCTAAAGGGTACATCAAAGCAATTACAAATCTCAATTTCTGCTGAAGAATTTGGGGCCAAAGAACAATCTCCCTACCTTTCATCCGGCATGCAGTGAAGTACAGTTCTCATCATTATCTCATATGATTGGGTAAATTTTTATTTTATTTTCTCAGAAGATTCTATTATCCATTCAATCATTATAATTGTAAAGCTTATTTCTCTGTTTCTACGGAAGATTTCTTACAAAAAATGTAAACATAGTGACATGGATATCGTTGCTAATTGGAATTAGCTTTTTGCTTAGTGTACATGGCTACTTACTTGTTATTGAGTGTATCCACCTTCCTTGCTAGTTCCATATGCACTTACTATTCAACGCCAACTTTTTTGGCAACTTAGCCTTGGTCTATTGTCCTATAAGGAATTGGTTTCATAGTGAAGATTATGGATTCTTTTCTTCGTAGTTATAGTTACAAAAAGTACTCTGAGATTCAAGGTTGTATAGTGAGTGTTAGCTGCGGTTCACCATTGTGGCCGTGAAAGCCTTGAATATCTGTGTTTTCTGGTGCAGTAGTAATGGACTCGACATCCGCAAAGACAAAATGCTACTACTGGGTTTCTGTAATGGTGTGTTTGGATTGAAGAATTTAAAAGGGAAATGTAATTTAAGAAGGGATTTAAAATTTTTTGTGATAAAATTTTCTGTTTGGATATTTTATTAGCAGGAATTTATGTTAGAATTTTAATTAACTAAAAACAGCAGGATTTCAAATTCCACCTGAAAAGAGAGAATTGTAAAATTCCTTGTGTCTAGCCTTGCTCACGCTTGTTCCCTGTTCGCACTGGCTTGAGCCTTTCTTTCTTGATCTTCACTCTCTCTGTCTCTCTTGTTTGAGCCCTTTGGCTCTATCTCACATCTTGCATGCTCGATCCCTAGTTCGTTTCTTTCATTTCTGATTTCTTCTTTATCTAGGATTTTTCGTGTTTTATTTTTTATTTGTCTCTGCATTTCTATACATTTATAATTTATTCTCTAATCTAGGGTTTTTGTGTTTTTTTCTATTCATATGTTTGGTAATCTGATTTCCATTTTATGGTTTTGGTACCTTTACAACTTTAATCTGTTGTACTGTAGTAGCATTTGATTTGCTGTTTTGGATAATTGTGTGGTGAAAATGATTGTTTTTCTCCTTCAAAACATTTACAAATTCACAAACTATATTCGGTATGTTAGAAATGTATGTGCAAGGATGCCTGAGATCATTAAGAAGTTGGCTTTAAATTGAATAGATTAACAAAGACAACGATCAGTTTTCTTTGTATTAAAAATCTACATGTAATTCAAATTGTTGCTGAAAGTACCACATTGAATGACAATCTCCACTTCATGCCTTAGAACTTTTATATTCTGAATCAGATTATCTATTAAATTCTCATATTTTGTATATTATTTCCTCACTTTTTAAGAGATTTTAGCATACTTGCAAATTAAAACTCATGGTTTACTTGGTTTATCATTTAATGCAGCTACCATTCAAGTGTAATAAAACACATATCTCTAAGTTCGCCAAGGAGAAAGATGAATTTCTTGTTCCTGATATGAATAATAGCTAAATGGTTTAAATAAATAATTATTTTAACTCCAAATTTAACAAGCTCTGAAAAGCTGATTAGAAAAACTTTAATTTAAGAAGAGTATCAACCAATCTAATGTTTACTGTCGTAAGTATATTAGGCTTAATCATTAAGTTCATATTATCAAAGAAACTATAATTCCATCTCATAAATCTCAAAACAAGTTATCATTCCATCCTAAGACAATGCTTATCATGAAAATGAAAAAGACATTCATTTGAAAGATATTTGATTTGAGGGAGTTAGAGGAAACGCAGATCTATTCATATGCCCCATTCAAGAGGGAATTACCATCATAGGTAAGTATTGTGCTTACAACTATAGAAAATTCCACTCATACTAAGCAGAATGCTACAAGCAACTTATATGGTATTATGATAAAACCTAAGAAGCAAATTTACAAAATTGAACTGGTTCAAGTCTTTCTCTTTCTTAATAAATTATTTATCATGTTTCACAACCAGCATCCTGATCATCCTAACACCTAGAAGATAAAAGGTTATACAAATGGTTTCATGAGTATCAGATAATAGTTTCTGTTAGAATAGTGGATTAAGCCTAACTCAACCCTACAAAACTGGCTTGTAAGGTGAGGGTTGCTTTCCACTTATATACTATTCAATTACCTAATTTCTAGTCGATGTGGGACTTGGGTTTTTCCCAATACACCCCCTCATGCCTATGAGGCATGCATCAATGGTGGGTGGCCCATTTTTAAAGTGGATCTAAATGGCTCTGGTACCATGTTAGTATTGGAGTATAGTTTTACTCCTTAATTGTCTGTACACATTTATTACTATTATTACTGTTATTATAGACCAATCTTAATTGGCTCTATATAAACCTGCCTTGTACATTATTTTCAGTCAGTTAATGAAAATATATTCTTTGCCTATTGTAAACTTTCTCTCACCTCTCTTGCTCTCTCTCTCTTTCTCTCTCACATATAATTCTGTTATGGTATCATAGAGCTGCTTGATCCTCTTCTTCTTCTCTCCGTTTCTGTTCGTCCAGCAATCTCCCTATGGCTGAATCTACCTCTACAATGAATTCTTCCCCACCACCACCACCTCCTCCGCCCATCCATGCTACCCCCTTTAACACCGTCCCTCCCAAGAACCCTCCCCCTAACTCTCATCCGTCTCTTACCTTCTCTCACACCATATCCGAAAAACTTGACACCAAGAATTATCTTCTTTGGTGTCAACAGGTTGAACCCGTCATCAAGGGTCACCGCCTTCACCATTATCTTGTCAACCCGCAGATTCCTCAGAAGTTTTCAACCCTTGCTGATCGAGATGCTGGTCGCATCTCTGAATCTTATCTTGCCTGGGAACAGCAAGATCAATTACTACTTTCCTGGCTACAATCCTCCATGTCTAAAGACATGCTTACACGAGTTATAGGTTGCAAATCATCCTTCCAACTTTGGGACAAAATTCACTCATACTTTCACTCTCATATGAATGCCAAAGCCCGTCAATTGCGCAATGAACTCCGCAGTACCAGTCTTGAAAATCAGACAATCTCTGAATATGTGCTTCGAATTCAAACCCTGGTTAACGCTCTCACAGCCATCGGCGACTCTGTCTCTTCAAAGGAACATCTCGATATCATTCTTGAAGGCTTACCCGAAGAATATGAATCCACTGTGTCTCTCATCAGTAGCCGTTTTGACCTTCTGTCCATAGATGAAGTCGAGACCTTGCTTCTTGGCCATGAATCCCGTCTTGACAAGTTCAAGAAGAAAGCCGCTGCCTCTATCAATGTCACCACCACCACCCCTGAACCCAATCTGCCTCTCACACATCCACAAGCAAATCTTGCACATCAAGAAAACCGATCTGCCTTTTCTCAGCATCGTGGGGGTCGCACTAATTTTCGTGGTGGCCGTTTCTCTAACCATGCAGACCGAGGACGAGGCAGATTCGCTGGGTTCCAATGTCAAGTCTGCCATAGGCATGGACATGTTGTTTCCTCCTATTATTATCAGTTTGATGAAACTTATGTTCCATCCTCACCTCTTGAAGCACCCGCGTACCACTCTACCAACCAACATGCAAACCCAGGCGCGTGGTACAGCAATCCACCTGCTTCTCCTTCTCCTCACCAAAACGGAATTCTTGGGCCTAGACCTCAATTCACCCCTCAAGTCCACTTTACCTCCACCCAGGCGCAACCTCAGGCCATGATTGCTTCATCCTCCTCTTCGAGCAACAACAATTGGTATCCGGATTCTGGGGCATCAAATCATGTTACCAATGTCTCTCAAAATATTCAACAGTTTACTCCTTTTGAAGGACCCGATCAAATCCATGTTGGTAATGGACAAGGGCTTCACATTAACTCCACAGGTGTTACCACCTTTCATTCTCCAATCAACCCTAAGTTTCAATTTGCTCTAAACAATCTTCTATTTGTGCCCTCCATCACAAAAAATCTAATCAGTGTTAGTCAATTCTCCAAGGATAATTTTGTATACTTTGAATTTCACCCCTACGTTTGCTTGGTCAAATACAGGATACTAAAGAAGTTCTCCTCCAAGGCTCGGTTGGTCCTGATGACCTGTACCAGTTTCATGCACTTATTCCAACTACCAGTACACAATCTGTCCAGCGTGTGCAACCAGCCAGATCCTCCTCTGTTAATACAGCAGCAAAGAGTTCTGTTTCTTTTGCCACTTGGCACTCTAGATTAGGTCATCCTAATGTTGATGTAATGAAACATGTTTCCCGGAACTTCAACATTCAGTTTGTGACCAATAATAAATCAGATTTCTGTACTCCTTGTTGCCTTGGTAAATCCCATAGATTACCTTCCAATCTGTCTAATACTGTTTACACTACACCATTTGATTTAGTATACAACGATTTGTGGGGACCTGCTCCGATTACATCTACCTGTGGCTATCAATACTATGTCACTTTCGTTGATGCTCACACACGCTTTACGTGGATCTATCTTCTCAAAAATAAAGCTCAAACCTTTAACGTTTTCAAGCAGTTTCATGCTATGGTTAAAAATCAATATCACCACCCGATCAAAGCATTGCAGACTGACTGGGGTGGTGAGTATCGCTCCTTCACAACTTATTTAAATGAAGTTGGAATTCAACACCGTCTAATCTGTCCACACACACACCATCAGAATGGAGTTGTTGAAAGAAAACACAGGCACATTGTTGAACTTGGTCTCACCTTGTTAGCTCAAGCTGAATTACCTATGCAATTTTGGGACCATGCCTTTCTTACTAGCGTTTATCTCATCAACTGCCTTCCCTCTTCCTCTATTCAAAATGCTGTTCCTTATCGCAAACTCTTCCACCAACCATCAGATTATCTCTCTCTTAGAATATTTGGTTGCTTTTTCTTTCCACATCTTCGGCCCTACAACAAGCACGAACTTCAATTTCGATCCCAAGAATGTGTTTTTTCTAGGTTACTCTACTTCTCACAAAGGTTACAAATGTCTTGCAGCTGATGGACGTCTATATATCTCAAAAGATGTCGTGTTTCATGAAGCTAAATTTCCCTACAAGGATCTCTTCTCCCCTTCCACAGTTCATGTCTCCCAACATCCTATTTCGGTCCTTCTCACTATAACCCCCACTCCAACACCCTCCCATGAGACCAGACCCACTTCCTCTAACCCACCCGCAACCTCACCAAACCTGACTTCTGATTCCTCCACCACTGGTGTAGTTGCCACGGGTACTTCTCCCTCCACTTTATCCATTCCAACATCCTCAAACCTTGAACTCACCTCTTCTCCTGTCATTCACCCTCACAATGTTCATCCTATGACCATAAGAGCAAAAGATGGAATAGTCAAACCACGTCTACAACCCACACTTCTATTAACTCATGTTGAACCCAAAACCACCAAACAAGCCTTATCTAATCCTACCTGGTCTGCTGCCATGCAAACAGAATACAATGCCCTTCTTCACAATGGCACCTGGTCTCTTGTTCCTCTACCACCGCACCGCACTGCTATCAGTTGCAAGTGGGTTTTCCGTGTCAAGGAAAACCCTAATGGTATGGTCCAAAAGTACAAAGCACGTCTTGTTGCCAAAGGCTTTAATCAACAATTTGGCTTTGACTATCATGAAACTTTCTCCCCTGTTATCAAACCCATCACTGTCAGGCTCATTCTCACCCTTGCCTTAACTCATCGTTGGCCCATTCAACAACTCGACGTTAATAATGCCTTTCTCAATGGCACTCTTGAAGAAGAAGTCTATATGACACAACCACCAGGATTTGAAGCATCTGATAAAAATCTCGTCTGCAAACTTCACAAAGCCATCTATGGGCTCAAACAAGCACCTCGTGCTTGGTTTGACAAACTCAAATCCACTCTACTGCAGTTTAATTTTTATGCCAGTAAATGTGACCCGTCTCTGTTTGTATACTCTCATGAGAATAATGTCATTTACATCCTGGTGTATGTCGATGACATTATCATCACTGGCAATAATTCCACTATCCTTCATACACTTGTCTCTCAACTCCATTCAGTCTTCTCTCTCAAAGATCTCGGTGATCTTGATTTTTTCCTTGGCATTGAAGTAAAATCTCAGTCTGATGGTTCTCTCATTCTCACTCAAAGTAAGTACATCCGGGATCTATTAAATCGTACTGATATGGAAGGGTCAAAACCTATTTCTTCTCCCATGGTTTCTGGCAGCAAACTATCAAAAGCAGGCTCTGAAGATTTCCTGGATGCGTCTCTCTATCGTTCAGTTGTAGGTGCACTACAATATGCTACCATTACAAGACCTGAAATTAGCTTCTCTGTAAACAAAGTCTGTCAGTTCATGTCTCATCCTCTTACACATAATTGGGCTGCTGTTAAACGAATTCTCAGGTATCTGAAGGGCACTACATCTTGGGGCCTTCGTCTGCGACTTGCTCCTTCCTCCTCCTCTCTTTCGATTCATGCCTATTGTGATGCAGACTGGGCGTCTGATCCTGATGATAGGCGATCCACATCCGGTGCTTTCATCTTCCTTGGACCAAATCTTGTGTCCTGGTGGTCCAAAAAGCAAACTGTTGTTGCTCGCTCTAGTACGGAAGCAGAATATAGAAGTCTTGCTCTTGCCACAGCTAAAGTTACTTGGATCCAAACGTTGCTCTCTGAGCTTAAAGTCAATCATTCTACTCCAATCATCTTCTGTGACAACTTGAGCACTATGGCTCTTGCTCACAACCCTGTTCTTCATGCGCGTACCAAGCATATGGAATTAGATCTTTTCTTTGTTCGAGAGAAAGTGGCTGCCAAGTGTCTTCAAGTTGTTCACGTTCCAGCTATTGATCAATGTGCTGATGTGCTCACCAAAGCTCTCTCGCCTTCGCGGTTTTGTGATCTTCGGTCCAAGCTTCAAGTAGTTGAGTCTCCTCATCCTACTTGAGCTTGCGGGGGGCTATTGGAGTATAGTTTTACTCCTTAATTGTCTGTACACATTTATTACTGTTATTACTGTTATTATAGACCAATCTTAATTGGCTCTATATAAACCTGCCTTGTACATTATTTTCAGTCAGTTAATGAAAATATATTCTTTGCCTATTGTAAACTTTCTCTCACCTCTCTTGCTCTCTCTCTCTTTCTCTCTCACATATAATTCTGTTAGTTAGAATAGTGGATTAAGCCTAACTGTTTCCTACACATATCCTTCCTTCTTAACTTCAAGATCTCAAGCTTCAAAAATTTTATGGATAACAAAAATAATCAATCAATGGTGAAGATTAATATCAGGTGTAGTTTTGCAAATGGAAAAGAACTTTTAGTTCTGGAGGAAAACAGGGAAGTGGGGAGGTGTCACTCTCTATAATCTTTTCACATTCCATTTCTTATCTTTTTCTTGAACATAAATCATTACTCAATATGGTTGCTTTTGAATTTGGAATGTGGTGCTGGTATGATGTCAAATTTATTTGATTACGTATTAGGTTGGTGCAAATGTTTGATATGAACTAGATGCCTCACTTAAAATCACTTAAAAAATGTTTTCATCAGTAAAAGGGAATATTGCCATGTTATAATGATATTTGTTGAAGGAAGAACATATAGATTATATATAGATTTTTGTTCTAGTAGCATGTTGATTGTTCTGTTTTAAGATATTAACCACTTAAGCAACTTTGTTAGCTGACCCTCTAATTAGTTAATTATTTGTTTATCTTTTATGTTATTTATTATCTTATCAGTTAGTTAAGATAAGATCAAAATCTTATCTCTTTTATTCTCTTAATATAAATACCTTGTAAATACAATTCTATGATAAGGCAACAGAGTTCTTTTTCTTTTCTTGGAAAGGCTCCTTTCTTAACATGGTACCAGAGCTCCTTTCCTAGGGGCCTTGATTACCGCTGCCATCTCTGAATTTTTTTTTCATTGAACTTCTTCTGGTCTTGACTATGACAGAAGCTACAGATCCTAAAAGGAACATGGTTGCAGATTTCACGGATCCTTTCTTTGTACGTCCAAATGAAAATCCTGGTTTAGTGTTGATATCCTCTTTGTTGAATGGTGAAAATTACCACCAATGGTCAAGATCAATGAAGATGTGTCTCAAATCGAAGAATAAACTTCAATTCATCGATGGATCGTTACCAAAACCAGCGAATGATGATTCAAAATTCTTGGCCTGGGATCAGTGCAATACTTTGGTATTATCTTGGATCCTTCATTCTCTAGATTCTTCAATCGCACAAAGTGTACTATGATGGACAATGCCGCTAAAGTATGTAACGATCTCCGCGACAGATACTATCAAGGTGATGCCTTCCGCATTTGTGAGTTGCAGGAGGAAATCTATTTACACAAACAAGGCAACTCTTCCATAACTACATACTTTACTCATCTCAAAGGATTGTGGCAAGAACTTAATAACTCTAGACCAATCCCTTCATGCACCTGCAAGGTACCTTGTTCTTGTCAATTAATTCCCACAGTGATAGCATATAGAGAAAATGATTATGTCATCAGGTTCTTAAAAGGCCTTAATGATCAATACTCTACAGTAAGATCCCAAATTATGCTCATGGAACCCCTTCCCAAAATCAATAAAGTCTTCTCTTTATTAATTCAACAAGAAAGACAAATGAGTGTACAACCTGATAAAACACAAATCTTGATGAATAATACTGAGAGTTACATTGGAGGATGAGGGGATTTTGGAAGAGGAAGAGGAAGAGGCCGAAATCACAATTTTAGTGGACAAGGATACAAGGGTCGTGGCAAAAACAATAAAATGTGCACATATTGTAATAAATTTGGCCATACTATTGATGTTTGTTACAAGAAACATGGATACCCGCCTAATTACTTTCAAAAGACTAGTGCAGCCAACAATTACACTGTAGAGGATCAAATACAAGAGAATGATGATAATCATTCAATAGTTCGTGACCAAAAAGATGCTTCCAATTCTTCATTCACACCTGAACAACATCAGGCCCTCTTAGCTATGCTCCAAAAGGCGTCAGTAAACCATACTGCAAACCATATTGGGACCTCGCAGTCTACTGACAAATCAGGTACCATATGCAATATTATGCATATCATAGATCCAAATCTTGGGTTCTTGATACTGGGGCTACCGACCATGTATGCAATTCCTTATCCCTTTTTCAATGCTATAAAAGGATAAGGCCTATAATTGTGAAATTGCCTAATGGATCACAAATAACTGCCAGTTTTGCTGGAATTGTGTGTCTTTCTGAATATTTGATTCTCACTGATGTTCTATATATTCCGAGCTTTACTTTCAACTTGTTATCTATTTCAAGGTTGACCAACACCACTGACTGCAAACTCATTTTTGATGGAAAACGATGTCTTATACAGGACACCAATACCTCGAGGACGACTGGTGTAGCTAGCCTAAAGAATGAACTTTACTGCATCTCATTCCAACCACAATTAGAGCCCAACGATCATGTTTTAAATAATTTTCACTCTTACAAATGTAACACATGGCACTTGAGATTTGGCCATCCCTCTCATGAGAGGTTAGTTCAGATGAATAAAATGTATTCTAACATTGATTGCAATAAGATTGTTGATCCATGTGAAGTTTGTCACTTTGCTAAACAGAAGAGATTGCCATTCCCAGATAGTTACTCTAAATCTGCACCATCCTTTTGATTTACTACATTTAGACATATGGGGTCCTATTTCTATAGTTTCTTCATTTGGACACAAGTATTTTCTTACTGTTATTGATGATGCAACTAGATATACGTGGATATACTTGATGAAACCCAAATCAGAAACACCAAATCACATAAAATCCTTCATTCACCTTGTGGAAACTCAGTTCGGGGTTAAGGTCAAGACTCTTAGATCCGATAATGGGAAAGAATTCATGTTGAATGATTTTTATAATCACAAAGGCATAATCCACCAAACTTCTTGTGTTCAAACTCCGCAACAGAACAATATAGTGGAAAGGAAACATCAACATATATTGTCTATGGCTCGAGCTCTTATGTTTCAATCTAATATGCCGAAGTTATTTTGGAACCATGCAATTAACCATGCCACTTTCCTTATTAACAGGCTGCCAACCCGCTATTTGGATCACAAATCACCTTATCAAGCTTTATTTCAATGCCTCCCTGATATTAATTCTTTAAAAGTATTTGGTTGTCTTAGCTTTGCAACAACACCAAATGCTCATAGAGGCAAACCTGACCCTCGAGCCAAGAAATGTGTGCACTTGGGTTATAAACCAGGCACAAAAGGATATTTACTATTTGACATTGAAACTAAACAATTTTTTGTGTCCAGGGATGTTTATTTTTATGAAAAGATTTTTCCATTCACTGATATTCAACCCCCTGATCCGTCCAATCCTTTACCACTACCTTCTATCACCTTCTTTGATAACCACGATCCATGGTTCCAATCCACAGAAACCCCTGTCAGTCCAACCAACCAAACAACCAGTCCAACAGTTTCGAAAAACTCATCTTCATCCAACTTACCATGTAGAAAATCTACCAGAACACGAAAAACCCCAAACTACTTACAAGACTATCATCACTCTCTTCTTTCCTCAACTGCACCAAAAACCAAGTATCCTATTGACAACTACCTCTCTTATGATGCACTTTCCCTGAAACATAAATGTCTTACCTTATCTATCTCTACAAACATTGAACCACACACATATGAGAAGCAATTAAGCATGATTGTTGGAAACAAGCAATTGGTAATGAGTTAACTGCTCTTATGAACAACAAAACTTGGACAGTTACTCCTCTTCCTCCTGGAAAAAGAGTTGTTGGTTGCAAGTGGATTTTTAAAATCAAATACAATACAGATGGCTCTATTGCAAGGCACAAAGCTCGATTAGTTGCCAAGGGTTTTACTCAAACTGTTGGACTGGATTACTTGGAGACCTTTAGTCCTGTCATAAAAATGACAACTATTTGACTTATCTTATCATTAACTGCTTCCCTCAATTGGCATCTATATCAATTAGATGTCAACACGGCATTTTTACATGGTGATTTGTGTGAAGAAGTGTACATGAAAACTCCTCCTGGCCTCGAATCTCAAGCTCCTAACATGGTTTGCAAACTTGAAAAATCTTTATATGGCTTAAAACAAGCCAGCCACCAATGGAATGCCAACCTTTCCCAAACTTTAATTGCTTTTGGATATGAACAATCCAAAGCTGATTACTCACTCTTCACGAAGAAAACTCCCTCTGGTTTTACAGCTATATTAGTTTATGTAGATGATCTCGTCCTTGCTGGAAGTGACATTTCTGAAATACAACAAATTAAAGCTCTTCTCCATACTAAATTCAACATTAAAGATTTAGGCGAACTCAAGTATTTTCTAGGATTTGAGATAGCAAGATCTTAATCAGGAATCAATATGTGCCAGAGAAAATATGCTTTGGACTTATTGCAAGACTCTGGTCAACTAGCTTCTAAGCCTTGTAACACTCCTATGGATCCTAGTGTAACCATTAGTAAGGAATCAGGTACACAATTAGCTGACCCTTCATCTTATAGAAGATTAATTGGTCGGCTACTCTACCTCACGAATACTAAACCTGACATATGCTATGCAGTAACTAGACTTAGCCAATACATGGATACTCCTACAATTGTTCACCAACAAGCTGCCTATCGCATCCTTAGGTACATCAAAACAGCCCCTGGTCTTGGCCTTTTCTTCCCTAAAGAGTCTGACCTCAACTTAAAAGGATTCACTGATTCAGATTGGGGGGCATGCCATGACACACGTAGGTCCACTTCTGGTTTTTGTTTCTTCCTTGGGAGCTCTCTTATATCTTGGAAAAGCAAGAAACAAACAGTAGTGTCCCGCTCATCTGCAGAAGCAAAGTATCGAGCTCTTGCTCAAGGCACTTGTGAAGCACAATGGCTATTGTATCTTCTTCATGATCTTTGCATCGATCATCCTAAAGTTGTGGTTATATATTGTGACAATCAATCAGCATTTCACATTGCTAATAATCCTGTTTTTCATGAGCGTACAAAGCATATAGAAATGGATTGTCACCTAGTCCGAGACAAAGTCCAATCTGGAACCTTGCATCTCCTTCCTATATCCACACAGGACCAAATTGCAGATATTCTCACCAAACCCCTTCATCTTGGCCCTTTCCAGACACTACATCACAAGCTTGGAATGCTCAACATACATTCTAGCTTGAGGGGGGCTGTTAGCTGACCCTCTAATTAGTTAATTATTTGTTTATCTTTTATGTTATTTATTATCTTATAAGTTAGTTAAGATAAGATCAAAATCTTATCTCTTTTATTCTCTTAATATAAATACCTTGTAAATACAATTCTATGATAAGGCAACAGAGTTCTTTTTCTTTTCTTGGAAAGGCTCCTCTCTTAACAAAATTGCTTATTTATTTGTTTACATTCCAAGCAAAAAGGGCAGCGGCTGATAATTTTTATTGTTTTATTACAGGTGAACAACATGTTATTTATCTTAACATGAAATGGAGAAAGATTAAGTCACACAAACCCTTGATACATTTGGTTCTAGCATCAATGTTATCCTTTCAGTATTTGAGTGCATCAATGGGTGATGTGTCGTGAATAGTTTGTGACAATCACTTGGATAGTTGAATTACTTGCTAACATTTACTGCTAGCAATTTGCTGATCTGTTTAGAAAATGAATTGGTGAACAAATTAAACTCAACTGCCATATATTTATTCATATCTAATATTTGTACTATCACTTGCTTTTTTATTAGCCAAATTTAGGATATCCTGATTTATGTAGCTAGAAAATCCAAATTGAATGTGTGTTTTTTTTTATTTAATTTTTTTTTATTATATATAGCAAAATTTTACACCTATTCCGGTAACAGTGTAAAATTAGTTACTAATAATGTTAAGATTTTTTTTTATGTTGATAAAACAAATAAAAAAGTGAAATTTTAATTATTTAATTTAAATAATAGAATTTATAAATAAAAATTAATTATATATTTTGAATAAAATATTTTATAATAATTGAAATTCTTAAAATTTGAAATCTCTTATAATTCTAAAATCTTCTATCTAAACATAACTTAAAGGTGGAAGGCCAATATGTTGTGATGTTGTGGTAGTAGTGCTATCGCTCGTGTCATTAGTTACTATGATTTTATTCTTGATGTATGTCATTGTGGAGACTTGAAAATAGAAAATATAGTGGATGTGTCTTAACGGTGTGCAACATGCATTTTTTATTATTATTATAAATGATAGAGTGAGGATCTTTTCGATTCAAAGGTGGATCTACAATACAGAGAGGAGATAAGTGTAATCCCTCACTTTAATTAAATTATTAGTGTATATATAAAAATATTATATTTTACATCCTTAATTTTATATATTAAATTTATTAATAATTATTTTTGATAATTATATATATATATATATATATATTTGTATATATGATAATAATTATTAATTTTTTTAAAAAAATTGTCCCTACTAACCCGTCACTGTTTCCATTATTATCGAATAAGGAGTTAATAATATGTTGAAAATTTTTAAATTAAATATTATTGTCTATTTAATTTAGTAGTTAGTCAAAAGTTAATAGTATTTAGCTTAATTTAGGACTTTAGTTTTAGAATTGAGAGCTAAGAGGGATTCACTAGACGAATCTCCACCACTTAGCATTCCCTTACATGAGTTTTAACAATTATTACAATAAATGAAATCCTATGTTAGGCCATAAACACCGAGAATAGTTCAAATGATGAATTAGGCAACTTAAGGCAAAAGAAGAAGTATTAAGCAACCCAGTTGGAGGGCAGATTACGTTTAATAGCTTCTGATTCTTATGAAGGCAATTTTAAGTTTTGACCTACTTTTCTTATAGCCATTGCTTCTAGGTACAGTCGTTATGAATTTACTTTTCTTTTTTTTTTTTGGAATTTAATGGGCTTGTCTTTTAATGTGAATTAAGCGATGAAGTTTTTATTTTATTTTATTTTATTTTATTTTATTTATTTATTTATTTATTTTATCATATCTTTCATTTATATTATCACGGTTGGTGTTCTTAAAGTAGATAGGGATATTAAATTCTTATCATTCGTGTTTTCATGTTTCCTAAACCTATTTAAAGAATGTTTATATTAAAATAGTTATAAATATAAATTATTAAGAATATTTTAGTATATTTTTTCTTATTTCAATTAGTTTAGCTAAGAGCCAAAACTAATATTTTCATATATATATATATATAGTTGGGGGTTGATTATGTTTAATAGCTTCGAATTTTTATAAGGCCTTTTTTATGTTTTATCCTATCTTTTTATAGCCATTGTTTTTAGATATAGTTACTATGCTTTTACTTCTCTTTTATATTTAATGGGTTGATCTTTTAGTCTGAATTAAGCAATGAAGTTTATTTTTATCATAGCTTTTGCTTATATTATTGCGTTTAGTGTTATTAGAGTAGATAAGGATATTAGATCCTTATCATTGGTGTTTTCAAGCATCCTAAACTTACTTGAAGAAAGTTTGTACTAAAACAATTGTAAATATAAACTAATAAAAATAAATTAGTATAGTTTTTCTTATTTCATTTAGTTTGCACAAGAACCAAAACTATTATTTTCACATATATATATATATAGTTGGAGGGTTGATTATGTTTAATAGCTTCAGACTGTTAATTAGAAAGACCTTTTTATGTTTTAACCTATCTTTTTATGACAATCGATGATGACTTGACACCTCCTATCTTTGAGGCCATGCATCTTAGTAGTGAACATGCCATTGTTATTCACTCTACTATTAAGATATAATCTATTTGAAGTGAGATCAATTTAAATCGTTCTTCTTGGCTAGATGGTTAGACTATGGACATTGTCAAGTAATAGTATAATGAAATGTATAATTTACTAACTTTAAGAGCTACTATTGAGCTAAACACAAAAGACACTTCTCATAACCTTTCCTTTGTTCTTGGAGAGCTATATTGACCATGGATAATTTAGCTCTAGATGAAATTCTACACCCAAGACATTGTCCCCAAGGCTGCAATTCACTTTGTCTACAAG